>NC_067249.2:135811756-136454613 GCF_019359855.2 Lolium perenne
CATGAGCTGCCTTACATGATTGAGATTCATATGAGTTTTGTATCACTATTCATCTATGTGCTACTCTAGTGATGTTATTAAGGTAGTCTATTCCTCCTCCACGGTGTAATGGTGACAGTGTGTGCATCGTGTAGTACTTGGCGTAGGTTATGATTATGATCTCTTGTAGATTATGAAGTTAATTATTGCTATGATAGTATTGATGTGATCTATGCCTCCTTCATAGTGTGATGGTGACAGTGTGCATGCTATGTTAGTACTTGGTGTAGTTGTGTTGATCTATCATGCACTCTAAGGTTATTTAAACATGAATATCGAATATTGTGGAGCTTGTTAACTCCGGCATTGAGGGTTCGTGTAATCCTACACAATTAGTGGTGTTCATCATCCAACAAGAGAGTGTAGAGTAGGGCATTTATCTATTTATTCTGTTATGTGATCAATGTTGAGAGTGTCCACTAGTGAAAATATAATCCCTAGGCCTTGTTTCCAAATACTGCTATCACTGCTTGTTTACTGTTCTACTGCATCTGTACTTCCTGCAATATTACCACCATCAACCACACGCCAGTTGAACCATCAAGCTATTTTCTGGTGCCGTTACTACTACTCATATATATTCATACCACCTGTATTTCACTATCTCTTCGCCGAACTAGTGCACCTATACATCTGACAAGTGTATAAGGTGTGTTGGGGACACAAGAGACTTCTTGCTTTGTGGTTGCAGGGTTGCATGAGAGGGATATCTTTGACCTCTTCCTCCCTGAGTTCGATAAACCTTGGGTGATCCACTTAAGGGAAACTTGCTGCTGTTCTACAAACCTTTGCTCTTGGAGGCCCAACACTGTCTACAAGAATAGAAGCACCCGTAGACATCAAGCACTTTTCTGGCGCCGTTGCCGGGGAGGAAAGGTAAAAGGTACTCACACTCCGGATCTCGGCTACTAAGCTATTTTCCGGCGCCGTTGTAAGTACTCGAAGCTATTTCCTTTATATCATGCAATTGCATCTTTTTGTTTCTTGTTTTACACTAGTTTGGCATAATGGAAAGCAACATGGAGCTTTTTATTCTTTTTCCTGAGTTAAGACATGGATGGTTTGATTCGAAAATTAAAAAACCCATGGAACTCAATTTGGACCATTATCACATGTATGTTGGTTTTGAGATTTTCTTGGATTTGATTCTGGTTTCTTTGATGCATTTGTGTTTGTTTATCATATATAAGTATTCTACAAGCAATAGATCAAGCAATGGTGGCCTTTGGTGATGATTTGCAAAATTGGCCTTATGTGTATGTGAGTGAAATTGGGATTTTCTCACTATTTGATTTCTCCCCATTTGATTTGATTTTTCTTGACTCTAATGTGATTCTTATTAGTTTAGAAACATTTTCAAACCATTGAAACTATTCCAAATGGTCTAGTTCAAAGATTTGCAAAAATGGCCTTAACACATAAGTGGTGATGTGTCAAATTTCATTATTCTTGTAAATTGTTCCTCTTGCTTTACTTGGGCATGGGTTAGGGTCAATTTAGTGTTATATTAAGTTTAGATATGGTTTCACACCATTTGGTCAAGGTTTAAGGTCATAGGGCAAGAATTGGGTATTATGGCTATGTGTCACATATGCCTCTATGCATATGTTGCATTTGAGTTTTAATTTGACTTGGCTTGACCCAATTGGCGTTGTTGAGTGTCGAAAAGGTATATAGGAGTGAACCAACCATTCACAACATGTCTTAGGGTCAAGATTCTTAAATTCACAAATTTGCTATTTTACTCTCATATGCCTCTATGGCATTTTTAGTTTCTTTTTATTTCTTGGGTTTTACTTTGGATTTGGTTTGCTAAGCACTAGGTAAGGTGTATGAAGGTTTTCCAAACCTCTAAGCAAAGTAGAAAAGCTTAGGGTAAAGATTTATAAACATAGCCATAGGCACATATGCCTTTTTCTTATTTAATTTCCTTTTATTTTAATTTGACTAGGATGGTGAAAAGAGGGGTGAGGTTTAGGGTTTAAGCTCACTTCAAAATACTTTAACAAGCAATCATGGCAATAGCACAAGAATTAAGCAAGATCACTATGTATCAAACTTAATTGAATAAAAGTTTTTGTTGGTTCCAAAATTTGGAACTAGGGAAATTCATTTATTTTGTTTTGAAATTTTTGGGATGTTACAAACCCTTCCCCCTTAAACAAATCTCGTCCCGAGATTTTAAGAAAAGTTAGGTTCCTAAGAGAGATTGTGCATTTTATTAACAAGAAGACATACTTGGCATGGTCTGGGGTGCTTCCTGAGCTTCAGTGGCAGTCATGTGGTAGAGACGGCCGTTGTTGTTGTTCTGGTTCCTTCTACCTGCGAAGCGGCAGCTTGTTCGAGCAGGTGCAGCGGTATTGGCGGCAATCTTGGCAAGCTTCTTGGGGCACTCATTGGAGTAGTGACCCACAACTCCACATTCATAGCAGTTGATTGTTGCCTTGTCTTTGGGGATGATGGGGGTAGCATTGCTTCCAATCCTTGGGGCAGTATTGGCGTTGTTGTTGTTTCCATTGTTGTTGTTGCTGTTGTGGTGGTTGTTGTTGTTGTGGCTGTTGTTGTTGCCTCCGGGCTTCGGGGGTCCTCCATTGTTGTTGGTGTAGTTGGGGCGATAATTCTGAGCAGGGGGCTTGTTGTATCTTGGGGTGAATCCTCCAGAGGAGTTATTGCGGTACTTCTGGGTATGGTGGGTGATACGTCTCCAACGTATCTATAATTTCTGATGTTCCATGCTTGTTTTATGATAATACCTACATGTTTTGTTCACACTTTATGATGATTTTATGCGTTTTCCGGAACTAACCTATTGACGAGATGCCGAAGTGTCAGTTCCTGTTTTCTGCTGTTTTTGGTTTCAGAAATCCTAGTAAGGAAATATTCTCGAAATTGGACGAAATCAACGCCCAGCATCTTAGAATCCCACGAAGCTTCCAGAACACCCGAGAGCCACCAGAGGAGGGCCTTGTGGGCCCCAGATGATAGGCTGGCGCGGCCAGGGGGTGGGCCGCGCCCCCCTACTGTGTCGCCGCCTCGTCGACCTTCCGACTCCGCCTCTTTGCCTATATAAAGGTCCCTGACCTAAAACATCGATACGGAAAAGCCACGGTACAAGAAACCTTCCAGAGCCGCCGCCATCGCGAAGCCAAGATCTGGGGGACAGGAGTCTCTGTTCCAGCACGCCGCCGGGACGGGGAAGTTCCCCCGGAAGGCTTCTCCATCGACACCGCTGCCATCTCCACCGCCATCTTCATCAACGCTGTTGTCTCCCATGAGGAGGGAGTAGTTCTCCATCGAGGCTAAGGGCTGTACCGGTAGCTATGTGGTTAATCTCTCTCCTATGTACTTCAATACAATGATCTCATGAGCTGCCTTACATGATTGAGATTCATATGAGTTTTGTATCACTATTCATCTATGTGCTACTCTAGTGATGTTATTAAAGTAGTCTATTCCTCCTCCACGGTGTAATGGTGACAGTGTGTGCATCGTGTAGTACTTGGCGTAGGTTATGATTATGATCTCTTGTAGATTATGAAGTTAATTATTGCTATGATAGTATTGATGTGATCTATGCCTCCTTCATAGTGTGATGGTGACAGTGTGCATGCTATGTTAGTACTTGGTGTAGTTGTGTTGATCTATCATGCACTCTAAGGTTATTTAAACATGAATATCGAATATTGTGGAGCTTGTTAACTCCGGCATTGAGGGTTCGTGTAATCCTACACAATTAGTGGTGTTCATCATCCAACAAGAGAGTGTAGAGTAGGGCATTTATCTATTTATTCTGTTATGTGATCAATGTTGAGAGTGTCCACTAGTGAAAGTATAATCCCTAGGCCTTGTTTCCAAATCTTTGCTATCAACTTGCTTGTTCTTGTTCTCTTGCATCTGTACTTCCTACAATATTACCACCATCAACCACACGCCAGTTGTAGCATCAAGCTATTTTCTGGTGCCGTTACTACTGCTCATATATATTCATACCACCTGTATTTCACTATCTCTTCGCCGAACTAGTGCACCTATACATCTGACAAGTGTATTAGGTGTGTTGGGGACACAAGAGACTTCTTGCTTTGTGGTTGCAGGGTTGCATGAGAGGTATATCTTTGACCTCTTCCTCCCTGAGTTCGATAAACCTTGGGTGATCCACTTAAGGGAAACTTGCTGCTGTTCTACAAACCTTTGCTCTTGGAGGCCCAACACTGTCTACAAGAATAGAAGCACCCGTAGACATCAAGCACTTTTCTGGCGCCGTTGCCGGGGAGGAAAGGTAAAAGGTAATCACACTCCGGATCTCGGCTACTAAGCTATTTTCCGGCGCCGTTGTAAGTACTCGAAGCTATTTCCTTTATATCCTGCAATTGCATCTTTTTGTTTCTTGTTTTACACTAGTTTGGCATAATGGAAAGCAACATGGAGCTTTTTATTCTTTTTCCTGAGTTAAGACATGGATGGTTTGATTCGAAAATTAAAAAACCCATGGAACATATTAGTATGAACACTTTGAATACCATTGTTGCTAATGATATGGAAAATTCTAAGCTTGGGGAAGCTGGTTTTGATGAGCATGATATTTTTAGTCCCCCAAGCATTGAGGAGAAAATTTTCTTTGATGGTACTTTGCCTCCTATTTATGATGATTATAATGATAATAGTCTTTTGGTGCCACCTGTTATGGAGGATAAATTTGATTATGAATACAATATGCCTCCTATATTTGATGATAGCTACTTTGTTGAATTTGCTCCCACTATTACTAATAAAATTGATTATGCTTGTGTGGAGAGTAGTAATAATTTTATGCATGAGACTCATGATAAGAATGTTTCATTTGATAGTTACATTGTTGAGTTTGCTCATGATGCTACTGGATATTATTATGAGAGAGGAAAATATGGTTGTAGAAATTTTCATGTTACTAAAATGCCTCTCTATGTGCTGAAATTTTTGAAGCTATACTTATTTTATCTTCCTATGTTTGTCACTTTGCTCTTCATGAACTTGTTTATTTACAAGATTCCTATGCATAGGAAGCATGTTAGGCTTAAATTTGTTTTTAATTTGCTTCTTGATTCTCTCTTTTGCTTCAAATACTATTTCTTGCGAGTGCATCATTAAAACTGCTGAGCCCATCTTAATGGCTATAAAGAAAGAACTTCTTGGGAGATAACCCATATTTTTTTTTTACTACAGCAATTTTGTTTTATATTTGTGTCTTGGAAGTTGTTACTACTGTAGCAATCTCTCCTTATCTTTATTTTATTGCATTGTTGTGCAAAGTAAAGTCTTTGATAGTAAGGTTCATGCTAGATTTGGATTACTGCGCAGAAACAGATTTCTTGCTGTCACGAATCTGGGTTGAATTATCTGTAGGTAACTCAGAAAATTCTGCCAATTTACGTGAGTGATCCTCAGATATGTACGCAACTTTCATTTAATTTGAGCATTTTCATTTGAGCAAGTATGGTGCCTCTTAGAAATTCGTCTTTACGGACTGTTCTGTTTTGACAGATTCTGCCTTTTATTTCGCATTGCTTCTTTTGCTATGTTGGATGGATTTCTTTGTTCCATTGACTTCCAGTAGATTTGGGCAATGTCCAGAAGTGTTAAGAATGATTGTGTCACCTCTGAACATGTAAATTTTGATTATGCACTAACCCTCTAATGAGTTTGTTTCGAGTTTGGTGTGGAGGAAGTTTTCAAGGGTCAAGAGAGGAGGATGATACAATATGATCAAGGAGAGTGAAAGCTCTAAACTTGGGGATGCTCCGGTGGTTCATCCCTGCATATTTCAAGAAGACTCAAGCATCTAAGCTTGGGGATGCCCAAGGCATCCCCTTCTTCATCGACAACATTATCAGGTTCCTCTAATGAAACTATATTTTTATTCCATCACATCTTATGTACTTTACTTGGAGCGTCTGTTTGTTTTCATTTTTGTTTTGTTTGAATAAATTCATGCTTGTGTGGGAGAGAGACACGCTCCGCTGGTTCATATGAACACATGTGTTCTTAGCTTTTAATGTTCATGGCGAAGGTTGAAACTGCTTCGTTAATTGTTATATGGTTGGAAACGGGAAATGCTACATGTGGTAATTGGTATGATGTCTTGAATAATTTGATACTTGGCAATTGTTATGCTCATGATTAAGCTCTTGCATCATATACTTTGCACCTATTAGTGAAGAAATACGTAGAGCTTGCTAAAATTTGGTTTGCATGATTGGTCTCTCTAAGGTCTAGATATTTTCTAGTAAGGGTCGAACAACAAGGAAGACGGTGTAGAGTCTTATAATGCTTACAATATGTCTTTTATGTGAGTTTTGCTGTACCGGTTCATACTTGTGTTTGTTTCAAATAACCTTGCTAGCCTAAGCCTTGTATCGAGAGGGAATACTTCTCATGCATCCAAAATCCTTGAGCCAAACACTATGCCACTTGTGTCCACCATACCTACCTACTACATGGTATTTCTCCACCATTCCAAAGTAAATTGCTTGAGTGCTACCTTTAAAATTTCTATCCTTTACCTTTGCAATATATAGCTCATGGGAAAAATAGCCTAAAAACTATTGTGGTATTGAATATGTACTTATGCATTTTATCTCTTATTAAGTTGCTTGTTGAGCGATAACCATGTTCCTGGGGACGCCATCAACTACCCTTTGTTGAATATCATGTGAGTTGCTATGCATGTTCGTCTTGTCTGAAGTAAGGGCGATTTACCATGAGTTGAATAGTTTGAGCATGCATATTGTTAGAGAAGAACATTGGGCCGCTAACTAAAGCCATGATCCATGGTGGAAGTTTCAGTTTTGGACAAATATCCTCAATCTCATATGAGAAAATTAATTGTTGTTGAATGCTTAAGCATTAAAGAGGAGTCCATTATCTGTTGTCTATGTTGTCCCGGTATGGATGTCTAAGTTGAGAATAATCAAAAGCGAGAAATCCAATGCGAGCTTTCTCCTTAGACCTTTGTACAGGCGGCATAGAGGTACCCCTTTGTGACACTTGGTTAAAACATATGTATTGCGGTGATAATCCAGGTAATCCGAGCTAATTAGGACAAGGTGCGGGCACTATTAGTATACTATGCATGAGGCTTGCAACTTGTAGGATATAATTTACATGATACATATGCTTTATTACTACCGTTGACAAAATTGTTTCTTGTTTTCAAAATCAAAGCTCTAGCACAAACATAGCAATCAATGCTTCCCTCTGCGAAGGGCCTTTCTTCTACTTTCATGTTGAGTCAGTTTACCTATTTCCTTCTATCTTAGAAGCAAACACTTGTGTTAACTGTGCATTGATTCCTACATACTGGCATATTGCACTTATTATATTACTTTATATTGACAATATCCATGAGATATACATGTTACAAGTTGAAAGCAACCGCTAAAACTTAATCTTCCTTTGTGTTGCTTCAATGCCTCTACTACGAATTTATTTCTTTATGAGTTAACTCTTATGCAAGACTTATTGATGCTTGTCTTGAAAGTACTATTCATGAAAAGTCTTTGCTATATGATTCAATTGTTTAACCATTGTATTTACCATTGCTTTGAATCGCTGCATTCATCTCATATGCTTTACAATAGTATGATTAAGATCATGTTGGTAGCATGTCACTTAAGAAATTATCTTTGTTATCGTTTACCTACTCGGGACGAGTAGGAACTAAGCTTGGGGATGCTGATACGTCTCCAACGTATCTACAATTTCTGATGTTCCATGCTTGTTTTATGATAATACCTACATGTTTTGTTCACACTTTATGATGATTTTATGCGTTTTCCGGAACTAACCTATTGACGAGATGCCGAAGTGTCAGTTCCTGTTTTCTGCTGTTTTTGGTTTCAGAAATCCTAGTAAGGAAATATTCTCGGAATTGGACGAAATCAACGCCCAGCATCTTAGAATCCCACGAAGCTTCCAGAACACCCGAGAGCCACCAGAGGAGGGCCTTGTGGGCCCCAGATGATAGGCTGGCGCGGCCAGGGGGTGGGCCGCGCCCCCCTACTGTGTCGCCGCCTCGTCGACCTTCCGACTCCGCCTCTTCGCCTATATAAAGGTCCCTGACCTAAAACATCGATACGGAAAAGCCACGGTACGAGAAACCTTCCAGAGCCGCCGCCATCGCGAAGCCAAGATCTGGGGGATAGGAGTCTCTGTTCCGGCACGCCGCCGGGACGGGGAAGTGCCCCCGGAAGGCTTCTCCATCGACACCGCTGCCATCTCCACCGCCATCTTCATCAACGCTGTTGTCTCCCATGAGGAGGGAGTATTTCTCCATCGAGGCTAAGGGCTGTACCGGTAGCTATGTGGTTAATCTCTCTCCTATGTACTTCAATACAATGATCTCATGAGCTGCCTTACATGATTGAGATTCATATGAGTTTTGTATCACTATTCATCTATGTGCTACTCTAGTGATGTTATTAAAGTAGTCTATTCCTCCTCCACGGTGTAATGGTGACAGTGTGTGCATCGTGTAGTACTTGGCGTAGGTTATGATTATGATCTCTTGTAGATTATGAAGTTAATTATTGCTATGATAGTATTGATGTGATCTATGCCTCCTTCATAGTGTGATGGTGACAGTGTGCATGCTATGTTAGTACTTGGTGTAGTTGTGTTGATCTATCATGCACTCTAAGGTTATTTAAACATGAATATCGAATATTGTGGAGCTTGTTAACTCCGGCATTGAGGGTTCGTGTAATCCTACACAATTAGTGGTGTTCATCATCCAACAAGAGAGTGTAGAGTAGAGCATTTATCTATTTATTCTGTTATGTGATCAATGTTGAGAGTGTCCACTAGTGAAAGTATAATCCCTGGGCCTTGTTTCCAAATACTGCTATCACTCCTTGTTTACTGTTCTACTGCATCTGTACTTCCTGCAATATTACCACCATCAACCACACGCCAGTTGTAGCATCAAGCTATTTTCTGGTGTCGTTGCTACTGCTCATATATATTCATACCACCTGTATTTCACTATCTCTTCGCCGAACTAGTGCACCTATACATCTGACAAGTGTATTAGGTGTGTTGGGGACACAAGAGACTTCTTGCTTTGTGGTTGCAGGGTTGCATGAGAGGGATATCTTTGACCTCTTCCTCCCTGAGTTCGATAAACCTTGGGTGATCCACTTAAGGGAAACTTGCTGCCGTTCTACAAACCTCTGCTCTTGGAGGCCCAACACTGTCTACAAGAATAGAAGCACCCGTAGACATCAGTGGGGTCCATTCTGGTTCATCATTCTGCGCTTGCGGTTCTCATTGGTTTGATGGAGCTTTCCTTCCATGTGTATGGCTGAGTCCACTAGGGCTTCTAAGTCAGCGAACGGAATGTTCACCAACACAGTTTGCATCTCGTCGTGCAGTCCGTTCAGAAATCTCTCCTTCCTTTTGTCGTTTGTGTCGGTCTCTTCCGGGGCATACCTTGATAGAGTGAGAACCTGTCGCGGTATTCCACCACGGACATTCTTCCTTGTTTGAGTTCACGGAACTCGTCTCTCGTTTTCTTGATCAGTCCTTGGGGCACATGGTATTTGCTGAACTTCAGCTTGAAGTCTTCCCATGTCATCATCTGTCCCACATTCATTGCACGGGCACTTGTCCACCAGGCTCTGGCAGGTCCTGATAGGTAGTGGGTGGCAAACAGTACTTTTTCTGCGGCTTCAACTCCCGCAACTTCGAGGTTGTTCTCCATGGTATGGAGCCAGTCATCAGCATCAAGGGGCTCTTCAGTCTTGTTGAATATCGGAGGGTTGGTGTGCTGAAAGTTCTTCAGCTTCGATCCAGGGTGATCGTGGTTTTCGTGGCCTTGATTATTCTGAGCTATCTGTTGCAGCGCAACAATGTTTGCTTGGCGTTCAGCTCTTTTGGCTTCTCGGTCTGCCATCATCGTCTGCAGCAGTTGCATCATGGCCTCCTGGGTGGCGTTGCGGGTTGGTGGGGCCATCTGAACATTGAGGTAGATGATAAGATAAGAGGGAAATTTCTATGGTTGGTTTTGTTAAAGTTTAAAAAGTTCATAACTTGAAAATTTGAGTAGTGTTGTGGGGGTAAAAACCAACAACACTTTTTCATTCATACCAAGCATCATACATTACAAATCTAACACACCGTTGGTTTGAAGAACCATTCATCGCTCTACGATACAAGGGGATCCTGATACAACTCACACATACGAAAGTGCTTAAATGAACTACTCTTCAGGGGGGATTCTTCATCTTCACGGGTAATGTGCTTGGCGAAAAGCGAGGGCGTTGTCCAATTCCGTGCGGGTCTTGTACAGCATGTAGTCGAGGTAGGCAACATAGTGGTTCATCTCCGGGTGCGGGGGCATGATTATTGGTCTTCCCATGGTGTCATGTCTTGGGTAGTAAATGAAGCGGGTATTCTCGAGCTTGTTGATATTCTGTCCGCACAGACGGGCAATTGCTTCTTGCATTGCTCTGACTAGTCCTTCCTTCCAAGTGCTTCCCGTTACAGAAAACCAGATGGTTTCCCATATTGGGGCTCCAAGCTTTCCTCTCAGATCTGTAGTGACTTCCCACCGAGGTGGTCCTCCTGATGGATTGTTGAGGGGTATTCCAAAGAATTCGGGATACGGGCGTCCTAAATACTCAACCAGTTGTTTCAAATCCTTCTCGAACATGAGGTTTCCCCCGTGGCCAAGCTGATAGGACTTGCATGTGTACTCCATCTGTGAAGAATTATGATGAGTAAGTTAGAGAAGTGTGTCAAAATTTTATGTAATAGTATAAGAAAAATAGAGCATAACTTTCTTATTTTGAAGAAGATCTCAAGGATAAGAGGGAGAATAAGTTTTTCTTAAATAGTCACTTCATTTGTTTTGAAACTAAATTTTTCAGACGTCCATTCTAACTAGGGTCTCCTAAGGTCAACAATGGCTCTGATACCAACTTGTCAACACCCGGATTTTTAAGTCCAGATGCCTATTATGCCATTCCTCGCAATCCCAGGAATATTGTTTTTGCGAGACATAATAGATTGATATCACAACACATCATTTATTACAACACATAATCGTCTTACAAATAAAGGATCACATGATCCAGTCTCATTACAATAATAGAAGTTCTATTTATCCATTACATAACACATAGCGGAAGCGAAATAGCATAGTAGTAGTCCATCTATTCCACATGCAACTGTTGACGTCAGGAGTGATCCTAGTTGTCGTAGACGTCCTGCTGTCCTTCTTCCGGGTTCTGGTACTCGTCTTCATAGTCTGGCCATTTGAATAGCCAGGGACACAGCCATGAGTACCTTAAAGTAATCGCAAACTAACACTAAGGTAAACACTATCAACAATAGTAAGGGGGTTCTAAGCTCTAGTTTCATTTGCATAAAGCCAATTTTATTTTATAAAACACTTTAATAATCAAAAACTCTTCATTTGCTTAACTAACTCAAGTGGGAACATTAGTGTCATTCCCACAACTCAGTGGTGATTCAAAGTCAAAGTCACCTTTCAATTCAAATCACAAGTCACCATTCATATTTTTAGAAAAAATCTGATGACGGAACAGTATGGCCTTTCCAACTGTCCATAACCGCGGACGCGGCTATTCGAATAGGTTAAACTCTGCAGAGGTTGTACACTTGTGCCACAACAATTGCAATAGTTCGTCAGGGGTAATTGGCCCTGATTTATCGTACGCAGTACGCGAACTACCAATCCTAACCTTTCATTTACATACTCTAGTATAGGCACCTCTCCCCATGAGCTTGGCCTCCCGGTGAAAACAAACCGTCAACCCGGGAACTGCACAGGGCTTGGGTAGTACCTTCACCTCATTTCACGTCATTTCACATACAATGGAGGCAGCCTCGGCATAACCCCTATGACGCTTGTTCAGAGGGAACCCATACTAAATTACATAAGTTTCCAGCTAAGCCTTACCCAGATTCAGGTATTGTGGGGGTACTTGTAAAAATTGGAATGGTATCGCATCCGAACCCAACCATCAGTTTTGGTAAAATTCACCAAGTCATTCACCAGTCATATTCACCTTCAAAATCTCTCAATAGAATGACTCATCATTCCAAGGTTTTCAAAGTCATTTCAATTCACAAGTTCCCAACTAGAATAGTCACTTTTCAATATTGAGCACTAGCAACTAGTTATGAGGGGTACTAAGTAGTTTGCCTTGCTTCTAGGCTAAGTGTGATGCTTTTGTACTACTCCATAACTAAACCAAGTGAATCATAAATCCAAAAAGTAACTTTGATAAATAAAATCAAGTAAAGCTTGTAAAGTAAAAACTTGGGATAGGGTCATAAAGTAAAATGTAATGGTACCTTGCTCTTGTAGAGCTTTGCACTTTGCAAGAATATAAACTTGCAACCAAAATAGTTTGCATTAGTCTAGCTTGCATTGGCAATAGCTTGCCTTGATTGGTGATGTGATCAAAGTTCTCTTGCTCTTCCTCTTGGTAGCAAACCTCTTCCTCTTGATAGTCTCCGGTACTAGCGTATATAAACGAATACGAGGATACAATCACCAAACAACACTTAAGTATTCTTAATTAGCCTTAATGGCTCACACAATTGATCTAGCATCACTACTTAACATTTATCCAAAAATTATTCTAGGGTTTCCTTATTTAATATTAGGAAAAATATTTTCCTCTCATTGAAAACTGGAATTTGGGTTTCTCTTTGGTTTGGGAGAAATAATTTCCTCTCATTGAATTCTTCTTAAGATTTAATCTTCTCAAATAACCAGGAATGATCCCATGTTGACCAAGGTCAACTCTTCACACTTATTATTTGAGAAAAGTGATTTAAATGAGATTCATCATCTCATGTGATTTAAGTAACCATTGCACTTTAAATACTATATTGATTTAAATTCTACAAGTGAGCAAGTATGAGCCTATGCAGTAGAGGTCATCACATTACTTCATAATACTTGAGAAAATGATTTAAATGAGGTGCTACACCTCATAGATTTAAATTCCTAAAATTTTGATATAGTTTAAATGGACTAGTATTGACTACATAGCCAATATTTTGATTCTAGCCCATGATCATGTACATAAACCATATCATATTTTAGCATAGTAAATTAGGGTTTGTTAAATGTGAATTATTGCAATTGGATGCACTTCAAAATTCAAAATGGTTGATTTTTAAGATTTATTTGAATACTGAAAAGTCTCTGTTTTGTTATTTTTGTTATTCAAATTATACACAAGATATGAGGTTGAGACCAGTGGCAAAATGTAGATAAATTCATGGGCTTTCCAGAGATATGCAGTTTGCTAAATTTGGTGCAGTAGTTTTAAAGTTATTCAAATTTGAAGGGGGCACCAGTATTTGAAATTTGCTGAATCAAAATAATACAAGGTTTGAATTGTTGGGCTGCGCGGGAAACTAGTGGGCCGAATTGGTTTAAACAGAGAAGCAGCCCAGTAACGATTCGGGCTTCTGACATGGGGTCCCACACGTCAGTGACTTTACTTCACCGAAATGGTACCTGGCAATGTCGACCGTCGGATTAGAAAACGATCGCACGAATGAGGTTGATCTTCTTCTCCGGCGAGAGGAGGATGTACTGGCGGCGGAGGTAGGGGGTCGGAGAGCGTTCCAGGCCGCCGGCGATCGAGGGAGAGGTACGAAGCGACGTTGGCGAGGGTGTAGAGGCTCCTGGTACAGTGGCGGAGCTTGGCGAGGCTCCAGTCGATGTAGATGATCTGCGGGCTCCGGCGGCGACGAGCTTGCAATTGGAGCTGCTCCGGCGAGGTGGGGTCAAATTGGTGGGTGGAGAAGAGGCAAGGATGAAAGGGGAGCAGATTGTGTGAAGAAAGGGAGCTCGAAGCTCCTCTATTTATAGGATGGTGAGAGGGCCGTGGATGCGGCGAAGGGGTCGACGACGACAATGGCGCTACGGGCTGCGAAAGGGCAAGGCGAGGTGCGCGTCGTGTAGGCGACGTCTAGGCGATGCTCTGGGTGTAGCTGGCGCGTCCAGGGGACGATGGGATCGCTCGGATTGCTTCTGCGATGAGGACGGTACTTGGCGGCAAAGCGTTGATCATGGCGACGGCGACAAGGCTTCCGCGAGCTAGTGAGGTTGTCTAGGTGTGTACTCGCATGGTGATGAGCGAGCGTGCGCAAGTGGAGGGGAAGAGGAGGACGAGAGCGTCCAGGCAAGAGGCGTACTGGCGCGTCCAGGGCGTTGTCTGGGCGCGCTCACCGCGTGTGCTGGCATGCCGTGGCGTGGTACTGGGCGCGCGTGTTCTGGCCAAATGTGTGTGTCTCTTTGCTTAGGGCTGTTACGAGCATGCTCAGGGGAGTGTAGGCAAGCTTGATGGCAAGGTGACGTGGATAGGAGAGGACCAGGGAGAAATGGAGTGAGTGTGGCCAGCATGGGTACGGGGTGGCAACAATGGTGATCATTCCTCCACTTTAAACAGAGCAAAAGGGCTTTGCTTGATGCATAGGAGGTACAGGAGAACCAATGATCAAAGATAGAAAAGGGGTTTAGGCAAAAATCCAGAGGATATTAGGGTGTGTGTCACTTTGCAATTGATGCCTGCCAAGTGTTCGATGATATGGCCGCATGAAGATTTTTGTGGAATTTTGCAATTCTTTTTGGTGGAGTTCATTTATATAATTAATGTGATGGAATGGTGGTGGTGGTGTTCCTTTTGGTGAAGGTTTGTGAGAATTCAAATTTGGGGTTATCTTCTCTTTATTTCAAAGTCACTTCTTGTCAAATTCATTCTGGTCAACCTGGTCAAAGTTAGCATGTGTGGTCAACATGAAAGTTGTTCACCTTGACAAGGTCTTGGATGACATGGCAATAGTTGTTCAAGGTTGGTTGAAGAAAAGTCAAAACCAGGGGGTAAAGTGAGGAACATTTTATAAAACTCAATTTGGACCATTATCACATGTATGTTGGTTTTGAGATTTTCTTGGATTTGATTCTGGTTTCTTTGATGCATTTGTGTTTGTTTATCATATATAAGTATTCTCCAAGCAATAGATCAAGCAATGGTGGCCTTTGGTGATGATTTGCAAAATTGGCCTTATGTGTATGTGAGTGAAATTGGGATTTTCTCACTATTTGATTTCTCTCCATTTGATTTGATTTTTCTTGACTCTAATGTGATTCTTATTAGTTTAGAAACATTTTCAAACCATTGAAACCATTCCAAATGGTCTAGTTCAAAGATTTGCAAAAATGGCCTTAACACATAAGAGGTGATGTGTCAAATTTCATTATTCTTGTAAATTGTTCCTCTTGCTTTACTTGGGCATGGGTTAGGGTCAATTTAGTGTTATATTAAGTTTAGATATGGTTTCACACCATTTGGTCAAGGTTTAAGGTCATAGGGCAAGAATTGGGTATTATGGCTATGTGTCACATATGCCTCTATGCATATGTTGCATTTGAGTTTTAATTTGACTTGGCTTGACCCAATTAGTGTTGTTGAGTGTTGAAAAGGTATATAGGAGTGATCCAACCATTCACAACATGTCTTAGGGTCAAGATTCTTAAATTCACAAATTTGCTATTTTACTCTCATATGCCTCTATGGCATTTTTAGTTTCTTTTTATTTCTTGGGTTTTACTTTGGATTTGGTTTGCTAAGCACTAGTTAAGGTGTATGAAGGTTTTCCAAACCTCTAAGCAAAGTAGAAAAGCTTAGGGTAAAGATTTATAAATATAGCCATAGGCACATATGCCTTTTTCTTATTTAATTTCCTTTTATTTTAATTTGACTAGGATGGTGAAAAGAGGGGTGAGGTTTAGGGTTTAAGCTCACTTCAAAATACTTTAACAAGCAATCATGGCAATAGCACAAGAATTAAGCAAGATCACTATGTATCAAACTTAATTGAATAAAAGTTTTAGTTGGTTCCAAAATTTGGAACTAGGGAAATTCATTTATTTTGTTTTGAAATTTTTGGGATGTTACACAATCGTTTATCCGGCCACCACACTCGCATGTGAGATCCATCGACACCTTCAACACAAGGGCCGCCGCCACCATGGCACAGACTATGGCGGGATGTGGGAGCAAGGCAGGGCCTAGGGTGGCAACTGGCATCTCGCATATGTCCTGGAAAAGCAAAACCAAACAAAAGTAGGCATGGAATGAAATGAGAATTAGTGAAAAATTGGTCCCGCATTCGCGCCTCTTGACACCCTAGCAGGGCCACAACTGTGTGTGGACAATCGTTTTGTTAATGGTAGATGGGTGAGTTCTGATTCTCAGTGAGTTTGTGCGGTCTCACTCAGACATCACTTGCCGAGGGATCGGGAGATTCGAACCGCTAGTCATCCATTACACGTTAGGCCGCCTTCGAATAGGTGTTTTTGCAGGGTTTGAAGTGAAATTTTCCTGGATAACCTAGTAATAATCTCAAATACTCTCCGCAAACCATTCAACAAGCGAGGCTTCAACGGGATTAGGCCCGGTAATCTCTGCAAACTCAACATGATTGCAGCAGATCAGAGACACGAGGGGGTACTCGCGTTTTGGCTATTGCTAAACAAGTTGCGGTCATGCACGTCCTAATCCCACGTGCATGCTACCTACCTCCGTCCATGCATATCCTAACATCGCGTGGTGCTCCGTACAACCGTCTACGGATCCCTCCACGCTGTCCGCAACTAGGGGCGCGATTGGTTGCCCAAGCCTCTTTTGGGGCTCCCTAGCGCATGCCCCTGGGGAGCATGGCTGGTGAGAAACAACCCAAAAGCCATGTTCTCCAATTTGTTTGGTTGCACAAGTGGAACTTTCCTGCATGAGGGCAGGGGAACAGTAACAACAATGTTTGGTTGGTTGCGTTATACCATTCCATCATAGTCTAAAACTACTCAGTGTTGTTTGGTTGCAACAATATCCAGTGACATGGTAACCTTTTCCTTTGAGAGGTGAGCTTACCCAGCACATAACACAAAATATGTTTGAGAGAACACGGACTTAAGCTAAGCAGTTCAGCCTAAGAGGTGGTACTGTCTAATAGTAGCTACCATAAAACCGATGCACCACAAGCTAACCCAAGAAACTACAGCTCATGATGCATCAAAAGTTTATCATCAAAGGGGTTAGTATATATACCACACCTCCCAAAATATTACAGTCCATGCATTAGGTTTCCATCACGTCCTAGATAATGGAATAGATATTGGACGAGCTCCCAAAATATACATGACCTCAGCAGACACGGCTGCAAAGGAGCACCACGGTGGTGCTTGTGCAGCCATGAAGTTAACTAGATCCTCCTCTCTAACCATGGCATATAACCTATTAGATTTGCTTGTTCTTTTATTTTATGCATCATCGTGGCATCGTGCATCCTATCATCCATGTTTTACTAAATAAAATTATTTTATAAAACCCTAGCTATTTTATTTCCCTCTCATATGGTTTATATAATAAAACCCTCCTCCTTCTTTTCTTTAAGAAAACCCTAACCTCTAATCCTGGCCTTTTTCTCTCTGGCCCAACCCTTTCTCTCTCTCCCGCAGCCCAATCCACCCCGAAGGCCCTCTTCCTTCTCTCTCTGGCCCAGTTTCTCTTCCCTGCTGGCCAACATTCTCTCCCTCTTTTTGGCCCATCTTTCCCATCGAAAAGGTACACTGTCGTCTTCCTCCTCTTGGTCACGCACGGAGCGTGAGCCTCCCCGTGGTCATCACCCTCCACCACCATGCCAACCACTTCCCCCAGGGTCGGCTCTGACCCATGACCACCTAGGGCGGCGGCCAAGGGCCCACGGTTAAAGGAGGGCCAGGATTTCATCCTCCCACAACCTTTGTTGGGAAAAAAAATTGAAGCACAGCACAAGCCTAGCAAAGTGGAACGCATGGATACACGGTTGAAACGCTAGCCACGATTGACTTGGTCTGTTCCTCTTCTACTACTCCTGATCGTGATCTCCCTGTCTACGCGATTATACTCCTCGGACTCAAGCCCTCGTACCCTCGCCTGCTCACTCCACCTCCACTCGGCTGCTCCTCACGAGACATCACGCTGATGATCATATGTGCTCTATGGTAAGTTTTACTGATCTAATTCATCATCTAATATGTGTCTAATCCATGATTAAACCACTAGATTTCTCATCTCTTTAGCTAGCATGCTAGATTAGGGGTTCTTTGAGAACGGTTTAATCAGATATTACAAGACGTAAAACTAATTTATCATTAGTCTAAGTTTTCTGAGTTTTGGCCTCGTTGGAAAACTGTTGGTTGAAAAGAAAATTTTCTGGTTACAAGAGTTGTAACCCGTTTATATTGATCAACGTTGTCGTATAAGTGTGGGCATACACATGGCAAATATAATACGTGAATATTTGTAAACACAAGTATGTGTGTGTGCACAAAAATGGAATACAAGATTTATAATGATGATTTTTCATTGTTGGTGTGGCACTAGCATCGTTAAATTGCTTATTTGTCAAATCAGTACATGTACAAAAAAAAATGCTTCTTGAGCAGGCATTGCAGATGACAGACCCAGATCCTGTAAGATTGCATTGGCTAGTTTGCATATATGGGGGCATGAGTTTCTCGTCCGAACCCTAAACCCTAAATTCTACTACCTCCATTCATAAATATAAGATATTTTGGTAGGCTAATAAAATAGTGATAGCATTTGTTAAATTTTGCTACTCCTTTGTCATTCTGTTGTAATATGGACTTGTTTAAAGGCTTAATAATTACTATAGACATCGACTATGAAAATGTGTGTTTGGATGTAACTTATTTTGTATGTAAAAGTAGACAATATGTCCATATGCGACATATACATTAGCCTTAGAGGCCCATGTCATCAACCTCGCCCTAGGGAACCAAAAAATATAGAGCCGACCCTGACTTCCCCCTCCCTTTTAAGCGCGCCCCTGCACGCGAACCCTAGCCCTCTCTCCCATCCACGCCGCCGCCACTTACCTCCCTCCACCCTTTCTCTTTTCTCCTCTTTGTGAGCAAAAGAAGGAGAAAAGCCTCGCATCGCCACCTCCACCTTGCCATGGCGCCACCGCTCAAGGCTGCCCCTCGTCGAGCTGAAGACACCAGAAGATCCGCCTCGTCGTCCTCTCCATCCTCCCCAAAGGAATCGAGCCGGGAGAGCTCCAATCAACCGCAAACTCGCCGATTCCGTCTCCAACTCCGGCGAGATAATCCTCGATTCCGACCGCTCCAGTCCGTCTCCGGCCTCCCCGACCTCTTCATGATCTTCCTGGTGAGTTTCCGCGCGTGATTGATCCAACAGAATAGAGGTTGGGGAAGATGGAGAAGGCACGCCGGCGACGACCGCCACTGAGCGCCTCGTCATAGCCAGTGAAGAAGCTCCCACCATCGCCTTGGATCTCGAAAGGGGCAAGAGCTTGACTTGGGGGGGGAGCATTTGGATTTCCGTGGTTATAGTAGAGCTAAATATGGGGGAATTAGGGTGGTGGCCGAAAATCTCCCATTGCTTTTTTCAATGCACCGCTATAGCTCACGCCATCTCCGCCGCTTTCAGTCACTCGTACGTCGCATTTTCAAAATAACACGCGACAGAGGTGGCTACCTAAAAACGGCATTGAGATGCTTTGAGAGACGTGTGTGCCACTACGACGTGAACTAGGCATCCAATCGGACCATGTCGTCGTGGTGAACAGACAGATGCCATGGGATGGCTTATCTTGGGGCCGAATGTGCGCTAGAGGATTCGGGGGAGGGTTTTGGTATAGATGGAGAGGTTTCCGGATGGATTCCTCAAGAACTTGGCCTCGGCCGAAGGTAGAAGAAGATGAACTCAAGCTCGATATCACCTCTAGATCTCTCTATTTCTTGATCACAAGTGTTTACAGGTTTCTGGTTACAAGAGAGCCTATTGTCCGTGCATACATTACGTGCCCGCGAAGGGTTGTGCCCCCTCTCCTTATATAGGGGAGAGGGTGGCTTACAGGGGAAGAAACCCTAAGAAACCCTAATGGGATCTTTGACTAGAAAAACTACTTTACAAAGCTGCTTTAGCTACCGGTGATGCCGGTATGCCTTTAATCAGGAGCTGTGACATCCTCCGGCACCTTTTACGTCATCCTTCACCTTTGGCATCATGGCTTCGATTAAAGCTGATGTGCTTCGCTCATCTTTGTCTTCTAGCTCTGGAGAGCATCTTTGACCAGTCTTGCCGACGTGCTACAGTATAACCTGTTCCGGTACTCCGGTACGTTCTTAGCCAGTTCCTGTATCCCCCTTCTTGGGATGCTGGTATGATTCTCTGAATCAACCTTCGTTATCTGGAACAACCTTTAAACCGGTACTTTGACTGCTTAAATCATCCGGTTTGGCATGCCTTTGGCATACCGGGGGTCATCCCCCCAACATTAGTCCCCGAAGCTGGTATAGTCCGGTGGATCCTATCCAACGGACCATGCCAGGTTCTCTTTTCTCAAGGTACTGGTTTTAATCCTTCCGGAATCCGGATCAAACTCTTCGGCGTTTTTGCCGAACTTATGACTTTGTACCGATTTTCTCCGGTATCCTTGTCATTAAACCTCTCCTCGACGAAGTTGAGAATATCTCGGGTACAGTGCCTGTCAGTGACATGCGCATTGTGCCTGCGCGCGCCAGTGTCAGGGGTCACTTCCATTCGTCTTCTGCGCCAACATTTATGGTGCCACACCGGATCCGCGCTGCCGTTCCGGATCCGTGTGGCCTCCCTGTGTCCTCTTATTTTCGGCGCGTGTATCTGCATGCCACGTGGCGGCCCACGAACCGAACCGCCGCGGCCTAGCGGTTGCCGGCCCACTACTCCTCCTTCCTATTTAACTGGGGTGTGGTTCCCCTTCATCTTCTTCTCCGTACTCGCCTCTTCTCTTGCGCCCAGAGCTTCTCGCCCCTTGTGCTCCCGTCGCCGCCGGTCGCCGCCTGAGCATCGCTCCCAACGAACCAGCGCCGCTTCTCCTGTTGCGCTGTGAACCTCCACCACGCAGAGAACCTCCGAAGCGGCTCCACCGTCGCTGCATCGGGCTCCCGTCGGCAACGTCTCCACCTCTTCGTCGGCGGCCCTCGTCGATGACCGCGAGCTTGCCGCGCCTCCGGCGACCTTCTTCCGCAGCATCTTCCATCGCCTCAGGTTAGCTTCAATGCACATTCGCAATTTTCTCTTTCGCTTCTTAGTTCTTGGGCCGGTAGTGTATTTACTCTTTCCTTTCTTTTGATTTTCCTCTTACTCGTAGATCTTCGCGCGGGGCTAGATCTTGGGAAAACTGTTTCTAGTTAGATTCCGGCATCTCTTGACTCGCATGTCTACCGTCGAATATCTCTCCGAATCGGCCACCAGCAGCCACCACAGTCAGGCCTCCGACGGGCTCGAAGCCGAGCTGGACCGGATGGGAGCTTCCTCATCCGTTCCGGACTCCGGTTCTAGAAAGGGCCAGGAAGGCAGTAGCTCCCGCCAAGGTTCCGGCGTGGACTTGGCCAACATCACCCGGGGAGCCTGGAAAGGCTCCGATGTGCCACAGCAGGACATCGACTGGCTGTACCGCTCCCGGAGGATACCGGCATAGGTATCTTGCCGGATTCCACGTGACGAGGTGGAACCCGCGCCCGAAGCCGGAGAATTTGTTGTTTTTGTTGCTCACTTTGAGCGCGGCTTCGGCCTTCCTGCCTCCGATTTGTTTCGTCAATTTCTTGATTTTTATAAACTCCAACCCCATCATCTTCCTGGCAACGCCATCTTCTATCTCTCTTGCTACGTTTCTTTCATGGAGGCCTATGTTGGCCTCCTTCCCACCAAAGAAGCTTTCGCTCGCTTCTTTTGCCTTCGGATCAACTCGGTCCAAGGTAGAGACATCCCCAAGCATAAACCCCCGGTGCAGTGCGGATCCTGCATCGTGGGTTCCCGCCAAGGGAGCCCGTTCTTCAAGTTTTCCGGCCTGGATTCCTGCCGGGCCTGGCAGGAGACTTTCTTCTATGTGAGGAACAAGGGTTCCTCAGACTTCATCAACCTGCCGGCCTACAACCCGGCGACGCCCACGAAGGCCAACTGGGGCTACAATCCGGGGACCGATCATATTGAGACCAACCGGATAGTTCGGTTCCTGGAGAGCCTCAAGAAGGAGACGAAGATCTGCTCCGACGATATCACCCATGCGTTCATCTCACACCGGGTCCTTCCTCTCCAACGTCGAGCTCACAAGATGAGCCAGATGTGCGGCCCCCGCGACCCCACGAAAATCACCGGCTTGGCCCTGAGCAAAAAGGACATAGCGCTCAAGGCCAGACAAATTTGCAACACGGATATGCCTCCGGATTGGGAGTGGGGCCATCTTCCCCTTAGCACCATGAACCCTCCATCTGCTGCTGTAAGAACTTGAGTAATCTGGATTGTTTTTCCGGTATCTTTTCAACGCATAACTAACTGATACTTCTCTTTTTCAGGCCTGCGAATGCTTCCCTCGCATTGCTGCGGAGGTGCGTGCCCTTTGCCGGAAACGCGATCTGGACGAAGTGGATCCGGATCCATACGTGGTTTGGATCAAGAGCAAGATGGGCCGCTCCCAGACTCCGCGTCCCGGTAACTTTTTGTGGTGACCCAGCGTACCACTGCATGGTGTAGTACACAAGTCGTTGACATAACACAAGTGAAACACCGTTCCACTCATATTACATCTCTCAGAGTGGTACAACAGAAACATATGCGAGTCCAAGGTATGTCTATAGAAGTACACACGAACTGTTTACATAAGATCAACATAGCCTCCTACTTTACAGTGAGGTAAAACTTCAAATAAAGCTCCAGAAGAACGACTCGTAGTCTAACTTATTGCTAACTTAAGTTCAAGAGCTACTTGGCTTGCTATAGAAATCTAGCTACTTAGGTGCTAGGATTAGGGAAAGGTTCCCTTCTATTACTAATCTAGATTTCCGGTATAGCTGATGCAGAAGTTGACTCCATTGACTTCTTTGATCGGATTCTTCATCTTGTTGCAGTTGACTCCTTTGTCTTCGAGTTCCACGGTAGTTTCTCCTTCGGTGCATTGATCTAAGAAGGGGGTTCAAATGGGATAGAATGAGTACGAGCGTACTCAGCAAGTTCATATTAGGAAATATGTGTATCATGCACTAGCTACAGCCATAGACCAGAAAGTCATAGGCCAATGCATGTTTTCATAAACATTTCTTCAAAAGGTTTATTTTATTCTGAAAACTATGCCCGTCAGTCTTCACAGGTTGAACAGAACTTCGTGGAGTTCCTTTCCTGCCGCGTTCGCAGTTCCCTTCCCGGAACAGGGAGTGACAGTCACAATTCTTGATACCCTCTGCAGAGGTGCGTTACTTTTCCCACAAGAGATCTCACCCTTTTTGCCATCCGCAGGGACTTGCCCCCGTTCACACTTCCTTTGGTGTGAGGCCAGGTATAAAGATCCAAGCCCACACCGCCTTCTCCGCGACTGCAAACCCACCCTTTTGTCCACCCGCACACCTCCAGTAGACTTCCCCCGATAATACGGCTTTACTCATGGTGTACTTTGGACAATCCTTCATAGATCGTAGAGCCATCATCACTAATGGATGGGGATTTAAAAGGCTATCCCAACCTACGGCAGTGCCTCCAACACCCCGCCGGCTCTACCAATCCGTTGGCGTGCAGAAGGGAAAAGATACGGTTGGCTTCCCCAGAGCCATTATAGATCTCATGGTCAACGCGGTTTGTACGGCGCTAGAATCACTGGACGGCATTGGTAATTAATCCTAGGGTGATATAACCCATGCAATGGAACCTCCACCATATCAACACATACCATGGTTCCATTGCCCACCACATAGTCATATTCATAATTGTAAAATAATACTTTGCTTTTCAATGCATGAGTGATAAGTATAGTACTTTGCATATAGTTTGATACAAATAATCAAATGACATGAGCAAGCGATGAACTTGCCTTTCTTGACTGCAAGATTATGCAGGCAAAAGCTTCGATACGTGAGAAGTCCAAATGCTGAAATACCATCATCGTCCGGTAAGGACAATGTTTAAAGAACTGGCAATAATGCTATAATGCATAGTATGAGATGCAATCGTCCCAAGCGTAACCTAATCTCGATGATTTAGGATGTATGAGTTGTAAAGATTTCTTTAGGGTTGGTTGCACTTTTATAATGGTTCTCAAACAAGGTTCTTATTAGGGTTTGGTTATATTAGCATCATAACCAAGTGATATAAGACATCATAATAATTATACACATAAAGAATAGTGATGGAATAATATGTAAATAACAGTTGTCAATTTTAAGTTCTACAGAACATGGTTGATGATTACTTATACTATACTTCAAAAGAATAACTTTTGAAGAACAGGTTAAATAAGAATATGAACTATTATACATAGGAGCTATGACTTTCTAGGGTTTACTATTGGATTCATTTAGTTCACTAATAGGAACTAGTTGGGTTCTTTAAGTAGAATGGGTTTATATGTAGCAAGTATTGATAGGTTTATTGCTATGGTTTCTTCTAAGCATCATATCAAAGGATGGTTATTAAGATGGTTCTATAATTAGCTATTATGGTCTACTATGGTTTAGGTTTACCATAACTTCCTATTTGTTTCACTAAGAAATCACTAATGGTTTCCAAGCTAAGTGGTTTATGATCCTTAAGTAGGGTTTAGTGGGATAGGAACAGGTGTTGTGAATTATTACACAAGGTTGATAGTAGGGTTCATAATTATGGTTCTACTAAGTCATGATGGTTGAGGTTGATCCTAATGGTGTGGTATGGTGTGTAGGAGTGGTGATCAATGGTACTAATCTAATTAACAAGTTAGGGTTTATATCTTGGTGACACTTAGGGAATCATATAGGTTTGAATAGGGACATGAAATGATAATCTCATGTGACTTGGTTTTATGCTAGTGGATCATAACTTGTATTTGTTGGTCACATAATATGGTTCTCTATGTAAGGTGACATTCACATTATCACATTTGATAAGCAACTAGGGTTTAGGGTTAAAGCATTTTTAAATGATCACATAAAATAATGGAATCAAGGTCTTACTCAATTGAAACTAGGGTTTCTAAATTATGGTACAACTCCTAAAATGATGATTGGTAATAGAGTTGTGGTTACTAATTACTTTGAATCAAAATTAGTAATGGTTTAACATTTTATTAATTTCCACAAGAATTAATAATTAGGGCAATTCATGTTTAGGTTTAATTAAGTACTAGGGTTTAACAATTGTTATTAGTTTTTAGAATAATTAACTTGTTAACTAAAGATGTTTAAGTAAACAAGTTTTAAATTATCAAAATAATATTAGCTTATAATATTTTCTTGAGTTATTACTATTTAAAGAAAATGGTAATTTGCAAATTAGGGTTTATGAATTACCACTAATAATTAAGTTAATGTAAATATGATAAGTAAAATTAATCTTAACATTTTACTTAGTTACTGAATAGTTAAAATTTAATTTTTATAACTTTACTAGTTATTGAATTCAAATTGTATTTTTAATAATTGAAAAGGCATAATTAACAAAGTTAAAAATAAGTGAAATTTTATTTTGACACACATTTTTGTTTTATATTTTATTTGAATAGAGTTTATTTTTGTGAGCATTTTGATATATTATTTATATTTTTCTGAGTTGAAATGAATTTTCTATGATATTACAAAGTTTCTGCAATTTTCTGGAATTTGAAATTAAACAAAAATACTAAAGATACCGATTCATTTCTAGTCTGAGAGACAGACATGTGGGGTCTGGTCCAGGTCAGCTGCCTCGTTGGCAGTTGACCGAATCAAAGTGGTCAACGGTCCCACTGCCACGTCGACATCACCGGCGGCTTGACGCCGGCGAGGCAGAACGCGACGGCGACGTCGATTCTGGGCTCCCCGAGATGCGCGGCTAGTACTAATGGACTCCTCTCGATCTACTGAACCCGATGGTGTGGTCGTCTACTCGAATAGCTCACCGGAGCATCACCGGCATCCATGTGCTGCGGCGGCGCACTCCGGTGAATGATGAATCTCGAGCTACAGAGGGTTCTAGGAAGCAAGAGTAGATGCTGGAGATGCGTGTGCTCACCAGGAAGACGACGAGACCCTCGGCGAGGCTTGAGGTGGTCGGAGACGACGGCGATTGGCGATTTCCCGGTGATGTGCCGCAGAAAGGAACGAGGAAATTGATCCTCCACACGGCTCCCCTGGATGCTTGGCTCCTCCCAGATGCTCCTTGAGTCCAGGCGCTCCTCCTGGACCACACGCCAGAGGCTGGGGTGGCCTCCTCCGTCGGCTTCGTCTTCGACTCCGGCGACAGAGAGTGGACGAATTTGGGATATAGGGAGTGTCTGAGAAGGTTTGAAGTGGTGGAGGCGATCAAGGCGTGCACGGCGATGCCCTCCACCTATTTATAGGACAAGGGAAGCCCTGTGGCCTTGACACGGCGACGGCCATGGTCGGGAGGTGGCGGTCTCTGGAAGCTTCTAGCTGGCAAGGATGTTCTCATCCGCGGATAAGCTCGGACGCGAATCGAGTTGGGCGCGGTTCTGAGAGGTCTGGCGACGTCCGGGCAAGCTTATCGACGAGGAGGTCGTGGCCTACTGGCGTTGCAGCGCTGTCGTGCACGGAGACGAGGACGACGACGTGTTTTATTCTCGCACGATTTTTAAAGCCACCGAATCGGTATTTGGCTTGGGCTGGGCTGCTCCTGGTCCTTTGCTGGGCTGGTTTGGTGGGCTGCACGGTCCAGGACAGGTGAGTTTCCCTCTCTTTTCTCTCGTTTCAAATTCTGTTTTATATTTCTGTTTTCTATTTTGTTATTTGAATTCAATTTTGAATTCTGTTTTGTTTTACAGGTTCTAAAATATTTAAATATCACAACAAATTGATAATGATACTCACTGTATGGTTTTGTTTTCTAACAACCATTTATAATTGATTAATTTTGTATTTTTATGAGGCACAACTTAAAATTCAAAATAGTTATGAATTTAGGATTCCTTTAAATTGCTTTTTAAGTTAAGAATCAAATATGTTAAAAGGATTTTAAATTTAGATCATGTGCATAGTGAACATATTATATTTTTCTAATGCTTAACAATAGTGATTATGCACATATAGTTCAATTATGGATAGGGTTTAACAAATGGTAAGGGTATGGAATTGGTTCATGATTTTATGTGTATAGTTATTTCTAAGGTTTAGAATTTTGCATACTCTTTATTAAGTTGCAATATAAGTAGGCATGAGGCATGGCAGGGTTCTTTTCATGATCCCAATTGGTACTTGGATTCAAATGTGTCTAGGGTTTTATTTGGGATTACCCATGGGATACACAAGCCAGAATTGGGTATAAGTATAAGCTTTGATTATGTTTTATTGACTAGCTAGGGTTACTCCTCCATACAAGGCATGAGGATTGGTCTGGGGTTAACTACTGGTGATATACTTATTATTTTATGTGATAGATGAGATCTATTAATCATATGTGTTTAACTTATCATCTTTGTCTACAAGGTATAATCATGCATTAGACCAGATCCACTCATTCCGCACTAATCCCTCTTTAATATTCCTCTCATCACACTCATCCTAGATTCTTAGGGTTTATAATTATTACTAAGTTGTGATGATTATGGAATTGGTTTCCTAAGGTATTGCTATTTGAATAGGGGTCTCACCCCCAAGATTAAATATTGACTTGAACAACTAGGATTAGTACTTCTAGTATTCTTGTATGAACATGGCTATGATTAGTATTATAACTTCTCTCACTTCTCTATGTCTTGGAATATCCTAAGGTTCTACTCAGGAGATGATGATATGATCCTCTAAATAAATGGTTTGCCTAGGAATTCTACCTTCTAATCTTCTGTAGCTTGTTCTTCAGGAATTCTGATAAACCTGCATCTTGTGGTATGCCTCCACCTCCTAGCTTCTTCATCTTGATCCTAACTAATTCACATGGAGTGGCTCTATGTGTTTGTTCCCATGCATCATGGTACTTGATGATCAAATGGATGAAGGGTGTGGCTCTATTTATAGGCTTGGGCAAGCTCTAGTATCATGACACATAGGTGGTGACTCTTGTGTTGGTTTGATGAGTAAGGTGCTTGGTTGTCATGCCCTCATCCATAGCAATCCTTTGAGCATGAGGTGGCATAGCTTGGAAAGCAAGTCATGTAGATATTTTCATCACATGTGGCATGATCATTATCCTCTCATATGATTTATTTTTGGATAGCCAAGTGGCATTTGTTACTAAATATCTTGTGGATGGTTTTATTATTGTGGATGAGTCACTATATCACATTGGATTGGATTTATATTATAATATTGATCAAAAGATTAAGGTTGAAGGTTATTCCTCAAATTTGTATAGTTGGTGTTTGATTTCACCAAGGCATGATCATATGAGTTTCAAAATACTCATAATCAGTTTGATTCAAATAGTTTGAACTACAAATCGTAATGTAAATGGATTTAGTTTTATGATATTCCATATACTTAATAAGTTATGATTTAAATAAGAATGTGTGGCTTTTATGCACTTTAGACCCTGTGGTTTACCTTGTTTGGTAATAAGTTTAGAAGTGAATTTAATTTACACACAAAGGTGGTTGCTGACTTTTAAGTGTTAATAAGTTAGGGTTTGATTCATAAAGAATGTGTTGTTGTAAATATAATTCCATTTGATCTAGTCCATAGATCAAATCATCTCTACCCAAAACAAGGTTTTAGCAAAGATCACAGTGAAGTTTATAGCGCTTGACTTGATGATCTACTTCAATTCCAGCAAGTCAAGTGAAACTTCAGTTACTGTGGTAAGTTTTATTTGAAGCGCGAAAATTCCCCAGATTTTCTATGCATGAATGCAATGCACACTTTGGTGTTCTCTCATATTATTGCCTCTAAACCTGGGATATTACAGCCTCTCCCCCTTAAACTGAACTTCGTCCCGAAGTTCGAACGCTCTCAGGTTTCGGAATGTGGAAATGTCTTGAACAGATCACCATCCTTCAACTCCATGGTGATCACACTAGATATAGTTGAATATATCCCTTGTCCAGATCCTTCCTGGAGTCTTTTGATGTTTGGTACTGATACTCTCTTTAATTCTACGATTTCATCCAACACTCTAAGCTTATAGGCTTACTCTCCAAAGATTCTTGGATTAGGACATCTTATTGTGTTAATGGACTTTACTAGTGGTTGTGGGGACATCTTCCTATTTGGGTACTCAAAGTTTGGTTCTACCAGCTGCGGTAATCCAGCTGCGGTGTAATATGGCACTACGGTGTACCAGCTGCGGTGTCCAAACCTTAATTCTAAAAGATTCATTTAAGGTAGGATAGTGTTTTCCCTTACTACCATAACGAAAGTAATGGTACTTAGTAAGGTATTTACAATAGGCATTATCCTGGTTGTTTTATTCCTACGAATGGATTAGACTCATTTAGTCCATCCAATCAAGGCTTCTAGTTTATACTAGTTATCTTCCCTTTGGTTTCTTTAGGTTCCATGAAAGGAATCTTTCTAATAAGCTTATGTCTTGTGTATGGTCAAACCCTTCGGTCTTTTGTTTTCTTAGGCTTTGATTGTCCTCCGATAACTTCTTCCTCCAACTTCATTATCTTGAACTTACTTGAGTTCTCTCGGTCTCGAGTAATTACAATTACCCACTCAAGCTAAAGTCTACTCTTACTTCCTCGAGATATGAACCTCGGCTTCTGGTCTGACAACCTCCTGAGAGTACTTTTATATGGATACTTCCACCAATCTTATGAAAATAGGATCGGACTTCCTCTCAGTTCAGACTTTTTTCTCCATCTATCATACTCCAAATAATATCTTAATACTTCTCCTTCAGCCTTCCTCTCCCCCTTGGAGTTTACTAATGATCTTCAAACTTCCTTTCTTTTAATCATTAAACTCCAAGGTTAGGTAGTTGGTTTTAAGTCTGGTTTATATTTTGTTCCTTTCTAAAGTCTCACGAAGAATTCTTTGCGGTGTATCCACATAATTGTTGGTATCCATTATGAATCCTCCAACTAAATATTTATTAGCTAGGGAATACCAGCTGTGAAATACTAGCTGCGGAATCCTTTTTTTTAAGGTAAAGAAATGTTCAGGCTGTGGGCTATCTGTACCAGCTGCAGACTACCTAGTACCAGATGTGGCTTATTGGATACCAGCTGTGGCTATGTTATGCTTCTAGTCAATATATACCTACCAGCTGTGGCTACTTACATAGTTTTAGTTAAGATATACCTCACCTCACATACCTTCTCTTCATGGTTATCCTATATCAGCTGCGGTCTTATGATGCTAGCTACGACTTCACTTGTCTATTTTCCTTCTTCTAAGGTTTGTTTTGCAAGAAAACCACTTGTTGACACTATGAAAATAGTATTATAAGTGACTTCACTTGCATTCCCTTCTTCCAGAATGAATATGGCTCCACTTCTTCTGCTCCATATTCACTATCTTTCTTACTTTCATGATACTTCCATGTTGAAGTACTCCTTGATTAAGGATAAAAGTGAGTTTGATTGGTCCTTCCTTTAGAGTATTGTGGTTGCTTCCCACAATTTGACTTTTTCTTCCAGTGATCCTTCATCTTATCTTCCAAAATCTTCAGAATTCGTCACTTCCTCACACGAATACCTTTACCCTCTAGACCTATAACATCAAGTAAGAGCTTGATATTGCAACATGCATTTGCATATCAAAGTCAAACTTCATGTATGGATCTAGTCAATCAATGAAAATCCAATAAAATCCAAGAAGATTCAGCTTTGTGTTCATAATACACATCCTTATATGCATGAATATAGCAGTTGGGTAAGACATCCCTAAACATCAGGATCAGATGTGTAGTATATAACACCACATAAGATAGGTTTAGGTCGTGATACTTAGCACAATACGTGAATTTCTACTAGTGGTCTCAACATTTATCTTAATTGCACATTTACAATGAGACAAACTTGAAACAAAATGGCCTGGGATAGTTGGAGTTAACCTAGTTTTCTTTGGAAATACTAACAAAATAGTATACCATATATATGTGCTATTGAGGACTACTTCCTATAATACCATTAGTTCTAACATGTCTACTCTAAACACATGATTGTTTAGAATATACCATCTATAACTCTAGGATTTCTCTATATGATATGCTCTAAATAAGCCTTCTTTAAATTAAGAACTATGGTTCTAACATTCTTGACACAGTTTCTAGGATTTTAAGGCCCAAGCTTTCGAACTATTCCCTAAATCCTACTCCTTATCATCCTTTTGTTATCGTACTTATGATGTTCTACTCCATCATACCATGATTCCCAAGTGAATCATATATGTGTTCCTAGTTTATTATTGAAAGTAGACTCATGTAACTCCTATCACTCTTCCTTACCTCCTATGATTGACTCATCATAGACATATACTACCTTATATATCTTATATTCCTCACTTAACATCATTCATCTTAGTGTTTTTAATGACTCTTACTTAACAATAACTTGCATTGGTATACTTCTTCCAATAGGATATCTTCCTTATGGTTGTATCCTCTCTTTGGACTACCATGTGTTGTATACCAATTGTGGTCTACTACCACCCATTATCTTAAGCTCCAATGTTGTTCTAATTATTTGGATTGAAGCAAGATAACAAACTAACTTTACTTAAGAAAATAGATAAGAAAGATTGACTCAAGTGTGTCAGGATTATTCTCAAGTGAATACCCATCTCAAGCCAAAAGAATAGTTGGTTTGGCATAGTTGGCTTAGCAGAATTGTCTTAGCTAAGATACCTCCTATAGACACTACCAAACCTATAGGTCTCCTTTAAAGGGTTTTAATCCTAGGGTCAAAGCATTTGATCTGATACCAGCTGTGGTGACCCAGCGTACCACTGCATGGTGTAGTACACAAGTCGTTGACATAACACAAGTGAAACACCGTTCCACTCATATTACATCTCTCAGAGTGGTACAACAGAAACATATGCGAGTCCAAGGTATGTCTATAGAAGTACACACGAACTGTTTACATAAGATCAACATAGCCTCCTACTTTACAGTGAGGTAAAACTTCAAATAAAGCTCCAGAAGAACGACTCGTAGTCTAACTTATTGCTAACTTAAGTTCAAGAGCTACTTGGCTTGCTATAGAAATCTAGCTACTTAGGTGCTAGGATTAGGGAAAGGTTCCCTTCTATTACTAATCTAGGTTTCCGGTATAGCTGATGCAGAAGTTGACTCCATTGACTTCTTTGATTGGATTCTTCATCTTGTTGCAGTTGACTCCTTTGTCTTCGAGTTCCACGGTAGTTTCTCCTTCGGTGCATTGATCTAAGAAGGGGGTTCAAATGGGATAGAATGAGTACGAGCGTACTCAGCAAGTTCATATTAGGAAATATGTGTATCATGCACTAGCTACAGCCATAGACCAGAAAGTCATAGGCCAATGCAAGTTTTCATAAACATTTCTTCAAAAGGTTTATTTTATTCTAAAAACTAAGCCCGTCAGTCTTCACAGGTTGAACAGAACTTCGTGGAGTTCCTTTCCTGCCGCGTTCGCAGTTCCCTTCCCGGAACAGGGAGTGACAGTCACAATTCTTGATACCCTCTGCAGAGGTGCGTTACTTTTCCCACAAGAGATCTCACCCTTTTTGCCATCCGCAGGGACTTGCCCCCGTTCACACTTCCTTTGGTGTGAGGCCAGGTATAAAGATCCAAGCCCACACCGCCTTCTCCGCGACTGCAAACCCACCCTTTTGTCCACCCGCACACCTCCAGTAGACTTCCCCCGATAATACGGCTTTACTCATGGTGTACTTTGGACAATCCTTCATAGATCGTAGAGCCATCATCACTAATGGATGGGGATTTAAAAGGCTATCCCAACCTACGGCAGTGCCTCCAACACCCCGCCGGCTCTACCAATCCGTTGGCGTGCAGAAGGGAAAAGATACGGCTGGCTTTCCCAGAGCCATTATAGATCTCATGGTCAACGCGGTTTGTACGGCGCTAGAATCACTGGACGGCATTGGTAATTAATCCTAGGGTGATATAACCCATGCAATGGAACCTCCACCATATCAACACATACCATGGTTCCATTGCCCACCACATAGTCATATTCATAATTGTAAAATAATACTTTGCTTTTCAATGCATGAGTGATAAGTATAGTACTTTGCATATAGTTTGATACAAATAATCAAATGACATGAGCAAGCGATGAACTTGCCTTTCTTGACTGCAAGATTATGCAGGCAAAAGCTTCGATACGTGAGAAGTCCAAATGCTGAAATACCATCATCGTCCGGTAAGGACAATGTTTAAAGAACTGGCAATAATGCTATAATGCATAGTATGAGATGCAATCGTCCCAAGCGTAACCTAATCTCGATGATTTAGGATGTATGAGTTGTAAAGATTTCTCTAGGGTTGGTTGCACTTTTATAATGGTTCTCAAACAAGGTTCTTATTAGGGTTTGGTTATATTAGCATCATAACCAAGTGATATAAGACATCATAATAATTATACACATAAAGAATAGTGATGGAATAATATGTAAATAACAGTTGTCAATTTTAAGTTCTACAGAACATGGTTGATGATTACTTATACTATACTTCAAAAGAATAACTTTTGAAGAACAGGTTAAATAAGAATATGAACTATTATACATAGGAGCTATGGCTTTCTAGGGTTTACTATTGGATTCATTTAGTTCACTAATAGGAACTAGTTGGGTTCTTTAAGTAGAATGGGTTTATATGTAGCAAGTATTGATAGGTTTATTGCTATGGTTTCTTCTAAGCATCATATCAAAGGATGGTTATTAAGATGGTTCTATAATTAGCTATTATGGTCTACTATGGTTTAGGTTTACCATAACTTCCTATTTGTTTCACTAAGAAATCACTAATGGTTTCCAAGCTAAGTGGTTTATGATCCTTAAGTAGGGTTTAGTGGGATAGGAACAGGTGTTGTGAATTATTACACAAGGTTGATAGTAGGGTTCATAATTATGGTTCTACTAAGTCATGATGGTTGAGGTTGATCCTAATGGTGTGGTATGGTGTGTAGGAGTGGTGATCAATGGTACTAATCTAATTAACAAGTTAGGGTTTATATCTTGGTGACACTTAGGGAATCATATAGGTTTGAATAGGGACATGAAATGATAATCTCATGTGACTTGGTTTTATGCTAGTGGATCATAACTTGTATTTGTTGGTCACATAATATGGTTCTCTATGTAAGGTGACATTCACATTATCACATTTGATAAGCAACTAGGGTTTAGGGTTAAAGCATTTTTAAATGATCACATAAAATAATGGAATCAAGGTCTTACTCAATTGAAACTAGGGTTTCTAAATTATGGTACAACTCCTAAAATGATGATTGGTAATAGAGTTGTGGTTACTAATTACTTTGAATCAAAATTAGTAATGGTTTAACATTTTATTAATTTCCACAGGAATTAATAATTAGGGCAATTCATGTTTAGGTTTAATTAAGTACTAGGGTTTAACAATTGTTATTAGTTTTTAGAATAACTAGGACAATGCCCGCGCGTGCCGCGAAATACCGAACATTATTGAGTCCCTCTTCCGCTCGCCCTGGCCAAGCACGCGCCAGCCGCCAGCTTCGAATCTCCCTCTCTTCTATCGGCTTCCACCACTGCTATCTGCTGCCCATTTCGCCCGTCTTGGCTCATTACTTTCCTACGGGGTTTTTTTTTTATTGTGTAGTAGTATCCGTCGTTCGATAAGCCAAGCTTCATCTAAACAAACGGATCCGTCGGTGGTTGGTGAGGGCCATCTTGGAGATTGGTGGTGCCACATAGTAGATGGCGGAGGAGGACAAATGTGGCTACAAGAGAGAACGCTTACATCACATTAATTTAAAAATAAATATAGGACCGTATATTTTTAGGCAACTATTCAAATTTGCATTTTAAATGTATAATTTAAATCCAAATTATAATTTTTATGTACAATTGCAAAAAAGAATGCTCCCTTTGTTCATAAAAGGATGTCAGCGATTTATCTTTATTCGTATGTATCTATATAGTATAAAGAGTGTCACGATACATTTCAATTTAGACAAGTTTGTGACATGTTTTTACGGACAGAGGCGGTACATAAATTTTCCCTATACAAATGCAAGGTACACTAATTTCTTTTATACAACGCACAAAATTTAGACAAAATTTTATATACATTCATATACACCTGGCATAACAGCACAAACTAAATACACACCGTAGGCCTAGCAGCAACTACACAATTAAATCGATAGTCATTGCCTCCACCGATCCAGTGCCATAGCAGCCACTTCTCTCTGTCCGCTGCCGCTCTCTGTCCCATTCACATTAGCTATCTCCGCTCCACTCGATTTTAGTTTGTTCGCATTAGCACACAGAGGTCAGTCTGCATCCTAAAATTTCTAATTCTGAACCTCTCCTACTTTAGCCGTAGCAGAGCTTGACGCTGCTGGACCAGCAGCTGTTTCCAACGCAGAACGCGCTCGAGACCACAGCCCAGATCCGCAGCAACCATGCGCCCGCTAGAGCAGCTGTACCCGGATCGCTCCTGGAGCAGTAGCTGTGTCAACGCAGTAGAAATTAAGCGAGGCCAGCACTGAATTCTGCGGATCTGGCCATCTAATCGATAATCGTCGCTTCTTGGTGTGATTTTAGTCAGCGTTCTGCAATTTCAATTTATTCCCCATCGTGATGATGCCTCCCAAAGTCGCTGCAAAAACTCAGGCGGCAGCTGCCACTCCCAAAGTCCCAACGTAGGCTTCCGCCGCCCCTGATCCCCTACCACCGCTGCCCCTTCTCTTTGCTTGCCGAAGGGATCTGAGCGGAGTAAACGATGACTTGGTGCACAGCGTTCGCCGGTGGTGGATGGTGTAGCGAGATGGAGGCGGAGGACCGACCCGGGACGTAAGGCGGATCTCCATGCAAGGGAGGACCCGCTCCCGCCGGCGAGTTGGTGCGCACCCTCGACGTCCGTCGCAGGGTGCGTGTGACGCGTGGGACGGCTCTCCCATTGTCTTCTCTGTTTCGCTTTCGTTGGGAGGACATAGTCCTGCGCAGGTGGGGTCCTGTAGAAAAAACGTTTCGGGCTGAAGAAAAATAGACACCGAACGTTATTTGTTGACTTAAGCGGTGGCAGATCATGTAATTTTAACCCAGAATCAGGGGCAAAAACTGACGGACCAACAAGAAGCCTTATTTTCTTTATTATTAGGTATAGATTAACTTGTTAACTAAAGATGTTTAAGTAAACAAGTTTTAAATTATCAAAATAATATTAGCTTATAATATTTTCTTGAGTTATTACTATTTAAAGAAAATGGTAATTTGCAAATTAGGGTTTATGAATTACCACTAATAATTAAGTTAATGTAAATATGATAAGTAAAATTAATCTTAACATTTTACTTAGTTACTGAATAGTTAAAATTTAATTTTTATAACTTTACTAGTTATTGAATTCAAATTGTATTTTTAATAATTGAAAAGGCATAATTAACAAAGTTAAAAATAAGTGAAATTTTATTTTGACACACATTTTTGTTTTATATTTTATTTGAATAGAGTTTATTTTTGTGAGCATTTTGATATATTATTTATATTTTTCTGAGTTGAAATGAATTTTCTATGATATTACAAAGTTTCTGCAATTTTCTGGAATTTGAAATTAAACAAAAATACTAAAGATACCGATTCGTTTCTAGTCTGAGAGACAGACATGTGGGGTCTGGTCCAGGTCAGCTGCCTCGTTGGCAGTTGACCGAATCAAAGTGGTCAACGGTCCCACTGCCACGTCGACATCACCGGCGGCTTGACGCCGGCGAGGCAGAACGCGACGGCGACGTCGATTCTGGGCTCCCCGAGATGCGCGGCTAGTACTAATGGACTCCTCTCGATCTACTGAATCCGATGGTGTGGTCGTCTACTCGAATAGCTCACCGGAGCATCACCGGCATCCATGTGCTGCGGCAGCGCACTCCGGTGAATGATGAATCTCGAGCTACAGAGGGTTCTAGGAAGCAAGAGTAGATGCTGGAGATGCGTGTGCTCACCAGGAAGACGACGAGACCCTCGGCGAGGCTTGAGGTGGTCGGAGACGACGGCGATTGGCGATTTCCCGGTGATGTGCCGCAGAAAGGAACGAGGAAATTGATCCTCCACACGGCTCCCCTGGATGCTTGGCTCCTCCCAGATGCTCCTTGAGTCCAGGCGCTCCTCCTGGACCACACGCCAGAGGCTGGGGTGGCCTCCTCCGTCGGCTTCATCTTCGACTCCGGCGACAGAGAGTGGACGAATTTGGGATATAGGGAGTGTCTGAGAAGGTTTGAAGTGGTGGAGGCGATCAAGGCGTGCACGGCGATGCCCTCCACCTATTTATAGGCCAAGGGAAGCCCTGTGGCCTTGACACGGCGACGGCCATGGTCGGGAGGTGGCGGTCTCTGGAAGCTTCTAGCTGGCAAGGATGTTCTCGTCCGCGGATAAGCTCGGACGCGAATCGAGTTGGGCGCGGTTCTGAGAGGTCTGGCGACGTCCGGGCAAGCTTATCGACGAGGAGGTCGTGGCCTACTGGCGTTGCAGCGCTGTCGTGCACGGAGACGAGGACGACGACGTGTTTTATTCTCGCACGATTTTTAAAGCCACCGAATCGGTATTTGGCTTGGGCTGGGCTGCTCCTGGTCCTTTGCTGGGCTGGTTTGGTGGGCTGCACGGTCCAGGACAGGTGAGTTTCCCTCTCTTTTCTCTCTTTTCAAATTCTTTTTTATATTTCTGTTTTCTATTTTGTTATTTGAATTCAATTTTGAATTCTGTTTTGTTTTACAGGTTCTAAAATATTTAAATATCACAACAAATTGATAATGATACTCACTGTATGGTTTTGTTTTCTAACAACCATTTATAATTGATTAATTTTGTATTTTTATGAGGCACAACTTAAAATTCAAAATAGTTATGAATTTAGGATTCCTTTAAATTGCTTTTTAAGTTAAGAATCAAATATGTTAAAAGGATTTTAAATTTAGATCATGTGCATAGTGAACATATTATATTTTTCTAATGCTTAACAATAGTGATTATGCACATATAGTTCAATTATGGATAGGGTTTAACAAATGGTAAGGGTATGGAATTGGTTCATGATTTTATGTGTATAGTTATTTCTAAGGTTTAGAATTTTGCATACTCTTTATTAAGTTGCAATATAAGTAGGCATGAGGCATGGCAGGGTTCTTTTCATGATCCCAATTGGTACTTGGATTCAAATGTGTCTAGGGTTTTATTTGGGATTACCCATGGGATACACAAGCCAGAATTGGGTATAAGTATAAGCTTTGATTATGTTTTATTGACTAGCTAGGGTTACTCCTCCATACAAGGCATGAGGATTGGTCTGGGGTTAACTACTGGTGATATACTTATTATTTTATGTGATAGATGAGATCTATTAATCATATGTGTTTAACTTATCATCTTTGTCTACAAGGTATAATCATGCATTAGACCAGATCCACTCATTCCGCACTAATCCCTCTTTAATATTCCTCTCATCACACTCATCCTAGATTCTTAGGGTTTATAATTATTACTAAGTTGTGATGATTATGGAATTGGTTTCCTAAGGTATTGCTATTTGAATAGGGGTCTCACCCCCAAGATTAAATATTGACTTGAACAACTAGGATTAGTACTTCTAGTATTCTTGTATGAACATGGCTATGATTAGTATTATAACTTCTCTCACTTCTCTATGTCTTGGAATATCCTAAGGTTCTACTCAGGAGATGATGATATGATCCTCTAAATAAATGGTTTGCCTAGGAATTCTACCTTCTAATCTTCTGTAGCTTGTTCTTCAGGAATTCTGATAAACCTGCATCTTGTGGTATGCCTCCACCTCCTAGCTTCTTCATCTTGATCCTAACTAATTCACATGGAGTGGCTCTATGTGTTTGTTCCCATGCATCATGGTACTTGATGATCAAATGGATGAAGGGTGTGGCTCTATTTATAGGCTTGGGCAAGCTCTAGTATCATGACACATAGGTGGTGACTCTTGTGTTGGTTTGATGAGTAAGGTGCTTGGTTGTCATGCCCTCATCCATAGCAATCCTTTGAGCATGAGGTGGCATAGCTTGGAAAGCAAGTCATGTAGATATTTTCATCACATGTGGCATGATCATTATCCTCTCATATGATTTATTTTTGGATAGCCAAGTGGCATTTGTTACTAAATATCTTGTGGATGGTTTTATTATTGTGGATGAGTCACTATATCACATTGGATTGGATTTATATTATAATATTGATCAAAAGATTAAGGTTGAAGGTTATTCCTCAAATTTGTATAGTTGGTGTTTGATTTCACCAAGGCATGATCATATGAGTTTCAAAATACTCATAATCAGTTTGATTCAAATAGTTTGAACTATAAATCGTAATGTAAATGGATTTAATTTTATGATATTCCATATACTTAATAAGTTATGATTTAAATAAGAATGTGTGGCTTTTATGCACTTTAGACCCTGTGGTTTACCTTGTTTGGTAATAAGTTTAGAAGTGAATTTAATTTACACACAAAGGTGGTTGCTGACTTTTAAGTGTTAATAAGTTAGGGTTTGATTCATAAAGAATGTGTTGTTGTAAATATAATTCCATTTGATCTAGTCCATAGATCAAATCATCTCTACCCAAAACAAGGTTTTAGCAAAGATCACAGTGAAGTTTATAGCGCTTGACTTGATGATCTACTTCAATTCCAGCAAGTCAAGTGAAACTTCAGTTACTGTGGTAAGTTTTATTTGAAGCGCGAAAATTCCCCGGATTTTCTATGCATGAATGCAATGCACACTTTGGTGTTCTCTCATATTATTGCCTCTAAACCTGGGATATTACACTTTTCTGGCAAGGGCTCCAGTTCGGATGATGAGGTTTCTATACTTGAGGTATTTTGCTCTTTCTTTTTCTCATGTATCATCTTTCTGTAGACGCCCCCTCAGCCAGCGCCAACCCACAGGTCGTGGAGCGCGCCACCCCGCTTCAGGCCGAGGTTGGGGCTGAGTTTCTCGAGAAGCTCGCCTCCCAAGGCCGCAAGAACAAGGCGCCCATGCCCGAGGCCGGTTCCAGCGAGGCTCCTCCGGCCAAACGCTCCCGGATGGAGATCGGCGGGAAGACGGTCACCACCAAACGCTACCGGAAACGGGAAATGCCGGTGGCTACCGAGTAAGTTTCCGTTTGCACTTTCTTTTTATTTCTTGACTCTTTGTTTCCTGATTCTCTTTTTCCGGTTGCCTCTTCTGAACTTTTTTCTTTTTCCATCTTTCCAGGCCTGCCCTGAAGATCTCCAAGAGCGTCTCTGACATGAGGCCGGAGACCTCAGAGGACGCCGCCAGGGCCTCTCCTCCTCCTCAGCCAAGTCCGGTACCATCTGGTGCCGGCAACCCTTCTGCCTCCCCCCTGGGGGGCAACACAAGTACGGGGCGCGCGGCCCCTAAATCTTCAGATCGCCGCGCGAAGAAGGACTTTGTCTCCCCTTCTGAAGCCCAAGACACCGGCGCCAGAAACACCGGCGCCGGCACCAAAGATGCCGGGCAGGCGGAACCTCTGGTTCCTCCTGTCCAGAAAAAATAAGAAGAGAAGAAGACTCCTGCTTCCTCCCCCTCCAAAGCCGTGCCAGATTCTTCCGAGCCGGCAAGCTCTGCTCTGGCAAAGGATGCTCCTGGAGCTCCTGCGCCAACCAAAACCGCGCCAACTCCTCCTCCGGCAACCTCAGCCGGCAAGCCGGCGGCCGCCAAGCCAACACCACCAGAGAGCGGCAAGCTCACCGCCCAGCAACTTGCTGCGGTGGTGACCGCGGCCACGGCTCCTTCCTCCGGCTCGCAGACACTAGTTCTGCACGCCATCCGCGCCGCCGTGGTGGCCGGTGAGACGGCCTCTGCCCAGGTAGGCCGGATCACGGAGTTCCATCGCCAAGGAGCTGACTTGGGCCATCTGCTCAATTACGCTGAAAAGTGGAATCGAGCAGATCTGACGCCGGTGACGCGCGGCCTCGGCAAGGACAAGCTGCCGGTGATCGACCCCTCTGGCCCTCGCAGCACCGGACAACATTTTGGTCGATTGCGGCGCGCGGCCAAGGAGTTCGACAATGCGTGGCACGACGCCAGCACGAACGTGACGGTAAGCCGCATAACCTCAATTTCTTTTACATCCTTGCCGGTTTTGAAGATTATTTATATCCTCCCAGTCCTTGAGTTTCGTGTTGAGAACGTAGTTCTTAGCGCGAAACTTTGTTAGAAACACAAAAAACCGGCATAGCTAGTCCCCGAGTTTCGGGTTGAGAGCGCAGCACTTAGCGCAGAACTTTTCTCCCCTTGCTGGCATCTTTTTTACCAAAACCTTTTTATCTTGAACAGAGCACGCTGGAGACCCGGAAGCAGCTCTTTGAGGAGCTATTGTGGGAGCACCGGGAGCTGTCTGAGGCCCACGGCAAGTGCCAAGGTTAGTTTTCCGCACCCCGGCTTCTCTTTACCGGTTGTCTTTTTCCTTTCCAATATGTATTAAGTTTTTTGCATTTCAGCTCTTCCGGAAGCCTCCTTCGAGGATCTCTCCGCCGAACTCGCCGCGCTCAAAGGTACCATTTCTTGTTTTTACTTGTTTTGCATCTTTTACCATACCGGACTTCTCTTTGTTAATAAGACCCTTCCGGATTTCAGCTGAGAAGGAGCAGCTCCTCACCGCGCACCGCGAAGTGAAGGAGCAGGCCATGCAGGCTGAGCTCTGGCACGCGCGAGAGCTCAAGGAGGCCAAAGCCGCAGCAGAGGCCAAACTGGATGAATCTCTGAAGGAGTACACGAACTCCACTGCTGTGCTGCGGACTGAGCTGGAGGAGGAGACGGCCGCGCGGAAGCTGCGCAGGACCGGATCGCCCTGCTCACCGCCAATCAAACCGAATATGATCGACTGGTGATGCAGATCGACGCCCTCGCCTGCAGTAAGCGATTCTTTCTTTCTCTCTTGCTTAGAAGCTTAAAGCTGATACCGGTATGTTCTTACACCGGTTGCTTTTTCTTTTTTTTCTTTGTAGGGATCTTCCCGGATTCCCAGACGCATGTGGTTGCCAAGGTCACAAAGCACAAGGCCAAGCAAGCTTTGCCAAATCTGGATGCGCCCTGGGACGGCTACGACCATCTGGTCGCGCTCTCCGCCCGGGTCCAGCACATGCGTTCCGTGGACCGGCATCTTGCTGATCTTCCGGATGCTGCCATCCAGATCTTCAAAGTGCTGTGGCCTGGGGAGCCGGTGCCTGACAACGTCACGCTCGTCGCCGACCGCCTGAAGGACGCGGGCCGGAGGATCCACGAGTGGAGATGTTCGGCGGCTCGTGCCGGAGCGGATGCAGCGCTGCGCATCGCCTGCTCCTGGTACGACGATCTGGACCTGGATGCCTTCCACGCCCTTCGTGGCGACTCGCCTACTGACAAGGATCCGGTTCGCACCGCCATGCGCCAGGACCGCGCCTACCGGATCGCCGAGTTCGCTCACGTGCGCACCTTCATCCCTCCTCCCCCCGACGTCAAGGATGCTATATCCGACGATGAAGGAGAAGACCTCGAGGACGAGGAGGATGAGGATGCCGACGAGGATGTGGCTAATCCGGATGAAGGCGATGCTCCTCCGGAAGCTCCTGAGGCCGGCGCGCAGCCTCCTATTGCCTGAGTCTCCTTGTCTGTATTCACCACATCTGTTGCCTCAAACTTAAGCTTGTTAAATTCTACCCCGGAATGCCGGGGTTTAAGATGTAACATAAAACTTATCATGCCTTTTGGTTGTGCCACAACAGTTATGCCGGTATCTTTTTACCGGTAACCTATTAAGTTAAGTTTATGTGCTAGCTTAGCATCTTGCATATCGTTTGCTTTGATCTTGCACTGTGAAGATTCCGGAATTGTTTCGGCATCCAATCCGATGCACACTTGGTTCTTTTGCTTTGCCTCTGCCTACCTCTCTGGGTTTTTTGGCGTATGAGTCACAAAGTTCTTTTGCCAAGCAAGCACTTTCTTGAACTTAGAAAGATTTCGAAATTTTTCACAAAAACCGGTATCGCCGGGGTTAGTTAAACTTTTTCCGGATTGATTGTTCCCACTCCTTCTCTTCGTGTTTCGCGTGCTTAGTTCCTACCGGTTTATCTTGCTTGCCATGAAGCCGGTCTGTGGACAACAGCATAGTCGAAGACTCCGGTAGGTTTAGCACGTTACTAAACCGGAAAGAAAAAATGTTCGCCAAGCAACCGGTAAACTGAAAAAATAAACATATTACATGCAATTTTTCGGTAGAGGCAGTCCCCGAGATTCATTCGAGGTGCCGGCATCTTTATTCATAGCATTTAAGGTACGAAAAAGAACTTCTTACAGCACAACTTCAGGAATAAAAAGGACGCAACAGTGCTATGTTCCATGGGCGCTTGGTTTCCTCTCCGGACCTGTCCGCCTTGCCTTTCTTTGATTCCTGTGCATCGATTAAGTAGTAGGCATCATTGTGTAGAGCCTTGCTCACAATGAAAGGTCCTTCCCGCGGAGGTGAGAGCTTGTGGCGTCCCTCAGTGCGCTGCACTAGGCGTAACACCAGATCTCCTTCCCGAAAAACCCTCGGGTTAACCTTCCGGCTATGATAGCGTCTGAGGTTCTGCTGGTATACGGCTGTTCTTGCCAAAGCCAGCGCTCTTGCTTCTTCTAGCAAGTCCACATCATTTTCTCGGGCCTCTTTTACCTCTTCTTCAGTATAGATTTGAACCCGTGGTGAATCATGTATGATATCGGTTGGGATTACGGCTTCTGCCCCATAAACCATGAAGAACGGAGTGTATCCGGTAGACCGGTTCGGTGTTGTTCGGATGCTCCACAGCACGGATGGCAGCTCATCTAGCCAACATCCTGGTGACCTTTCAAGCGGTTCGATCAGCCTTGGCTTGATACCAGCACCAGAGCATTTGTTCTTTCAACCTGGCCATTGCCTTGTGGGTGTGCTACGGAGGACAAATCCAACCGGATATTGTTGTCCTCACAAAATCTTTTGAACTCACCTTGAGCAAAGTTTGAGCCATTGTCAGTAATGATGCTATGCGGGTATCCATACCGCAAGATCACATCTTTTAAGAATTTTACCGTTGTATGCCCATCACACTTTGCGATAGGCTTCACTTCCAACCACTTGGTGAACTTATCCACCATCACTAGTACATGGGTCATGTTGCCCCTTCCGGTTTTGAATGGACCAACTATATCAAGGCACCAAACAGCAAATGGCCAAGTCAATGGTATAGTTTTGAGGCCGGACGCTGGGGTATGATTTTGATTGGCGTACCGCTGGCACCCATTGCATTTTCGTACCAATTCCTCAGCGTTTTCCAGAGCTGTGGGCCAATAGGCCCATGCCGGAACACTTTTTCCACCAGGGCCCTTGATGAGGCATGGTGCCCACATTCTCCTTGGTGAATCTCTACCAGCATTTCTTTTCCCTCTTCCGGTTCCACACATCTTTGGAAGACACCGGTAACACTTCTTTTATACACCTCACCATTGATGATAGCGTAGGCCTTGGACCTTCTTTGGATCCTCCTCGACTCGTTTTTGTCAACCGGCAAGGTGCCGTTGATCAGGAATTCCTTAATAGGTTCAACCCAAGTTGGTGTTTCCCGCACTAGGAATACCGGTACATCTATCTCCATACTGTCCACCAGCATAGCTTCTTTCGGCTTAGATCCTGCAGTCCCCGGGTTTACCGGAACAGTCCCCGGGTTTCCTTCGTCAATGTCCATTGGCACAATGTGTGACTCCGGTACAAAATTTGACTCCGATTCCGGACTCGGTTTAATCGATGGAATCCTTAGGTGAGCCAAAGCCACTCCGGGAGGAATTTCCTGCCGGGAGGAGCCTAGCTTGGAGAGAGTATCCACAGCTTCATTTTCTGCGCGCGGCACATGGTGAAACTCACAGCCTTTGAAGAAGCGAGCAATCTTTTGCACATGAAACCGGTATGAGGTCATGTTGGCATCTTTCGCGCCCCAATCTCCGGAACACTGCTGCACCACAAGATCTGAATCACCATAGCAAATGATCCGGTGCGCACCGATTTCTTTTGCGATCTTGAGCCCATGGATCAAAGCCTCATACTCAGCAACATTGTTTGATGCTCTGAAGTGCACTTGTAAAACATACCGGAGATGATCTCCCTTAGGTGAAGTAAGCACCACACCGGCACCCAGACCCTCCTTGAGTTTGGATCCATCAAAGTGCATCTTCCAGTACTCTATCTTGTGTTCCGGCGGTTTGTATTGCATTTCCGCTCAATCAACCAAGAAATCAGCTAAGGCTTGTGATTTTATGGCGTCCCTTCTTTCGTACACCGGTACGTACGGTGATACCTGAATTGCCCACTTGGCAATCCTGCCGCTAGCATCCTTGTTGCACATGATATCGGAAATCGGTGCCTCACTCACCACTTTCATGGGGTGTTCTTCAAAGTAGTGCTTGCGCTTTGTGGCGGCCATGAACACGCCATAGGTCATTTTCTGTAAGTGAGGGTAGTTTTGTTTGGAGAGGGAGAGCACCTCGCTCAGGTAGTATACCGGTCTCTGCACGGTTTTTCCTTCCTCTTCTCTTTCAACCACAACTACCACACTCACAACCCGGTTTGGTGCTGCTATGTACAACAGCATGGGCTCTCTTTCTAGAGGCGAAGCCAATATCGGCGCAGTGGCTAGCATTATTTTTAGCTCTTTGAATGCTGCGTCTGCCTGAGGGGTCCAGACGAAGGTATCGGATTTTTTCATCAAAGCATAGAGCGGCAGGGCCTTTTCCCCCAACCTGCTTATGAACCGGCTTAGCGATGCCAAGCTTCCGGTAAACTTTTGCACATATTTTAGTTCTTGTGGTATTGTCATTCTTTCAATGGCCCGGATCTTCACCGGATTAACCTCTATGCCCCGGCTAGACACGAGAAAGCCAAGCAACTTGCCGGCTGGAACACCGAAGGTGCATTTTGCCGGATTGAGCTTCATCCGGAACCTTCTTAGGTTGTCAAACGTTTTCCTTAGATCATCGATCAAGGTTTCCTTGACCTTAGTTTTGATCACAATATCGTCCACATAGACTTGCACATTCTTACCGATTTGATCAAATAAGCACTTTTGCATACAGCGCTGGTACGTTGCACCAGCGTTGCGCAAACCGAAATGCATAGTAACATAGCAATAAGCCCCGTGCGGGGTGATAAACACATTTTTTATTTGATCTTCCTTTTTCAAGGGAATCTGGTGGAAACCAGAATAGGCATCCAGGAACGACAACAGTTCACATCCAGCAGTGGAATCAATCACTTGATCGATCCGGGGTAAGGGGAAAGGATCTTTCGGGCAAGCCTTGTTCAGGTTGGTGTAGTCGATGCACATGCGCCACACCTTTGGAGCTTTTGCTTCAAGGTTCTCCTCTTTTTTCTTCTCGACCAGCACCGGATTGGCTAGCCACTCAGTATGCAGTACCTCCACAATGAAACCGGCAACTAACAACTTTGTCACTTCTTCTCCAATGATTTTCCTCCTGTCTTCTGCGAAACGGCGCATCGGCTGCTTTACCGGCTTCGCATCCTTCCGGACGTTTAGAGAGTGCTCAGCCAACTCCCTCGGGACACCTACCAAGTCATCAGTAGACCAGGAAGATATTCCGATTCTCACGGAGGAAGTTGACGAGCGCACTTTCCTATGCCTCACTGAGACCGGCACCGATGCGAATGGTGCGCTCAGGGTAAGCCGGGTCCAGCACGATGTCTTTTGTTTCCTTTGTTGGGTTGAATGCCGGTGTGCCCAGGTTGCCACTCATTGCAGCTAAGCTCAATTGTGAGGACTTAGTCAGCGCAACCGTAGTTTGCATTCTCCTTTTTTCTTCTGCGATCACCAGCGATTCGACCAGATTTGATCCGGCGGAAGCGGTTTCCAGTGAGACCTTGTAGTTTCCCACCACGGTTAGGGGTCTAGATGGCGCCGGCATCTTCATCTTGAGATACGCTGTATGAGTTGAGGCCATAAACGATGCCAACGCCGGTCTCCCCAGCAGCGCATGGTAAGGACTGTCTAAGTCCACCACTTCGAACAGAACATTTTCCACCCAGCAATTGTCGCGTCCTCCAAACGATACATCCACCCAGACTTTTCCCATGGGCGAGCAGGACAAGCCCAGAACGATTCCGTGGAACGTAGTGTGAGTTGGTTGCAACATGTTTTCAGTGATTCGCAGCGTACGCATGGTGTGCCGGTACATAATGTTTATGCTGCTTCCATTGTCAATCAGCACCTTGCTGAACCGCACTCGAGCCATTGGCCCATGCATGATAGGGTCCACAACAAGAGCATAGCCACCCGGATTAGGCATGATTTTCGGATGATCCTTGAACGACCAGGTAATTTCCTGATCTGACCACAGCATGTATCTTGGTACTGCCGGCATTACCGCGTTCACTTCCATGGAACGGCGATGCATGCTTCGCTTGTCAGTTGGCTCAGTAACGAACACAACACAACACATGTCCGGATCCTAATAAACATTCCGGCCTAAAGGTGCCGGCGGTGGCGGTTGACCATTGCCATCGCCCACCTGATGAACTTGCTGGTGCTGCTGCCGGTTCGGCTGAGGTTGTACCGGTAGAGCGTTTGCTCCGGTAAGCGGTGGTGGTGGTGGTAGGGGGTGCTGGTGCAACATATCTTGTGATGGTGGTAGTATCGTGGTACAGCCTTGTGCTTGCGCATCTTTTACCGCACCCTTCAACATCAGGTACTTGGTCCAAGAACAGTCCTTTGTCAAATGGTTCGACGGATTTGTCGGATTCGGTGTGTGCCACCGGCATGGTTGGTCCATAGCTGCTTCCATGGTGTATCTCGCATGTTCTTGCCAATTCTTTTTCTGGCCCCAGGGTTTCTTCTCAACCCATTGTTTCTTAGGACCCGCCCACGGCTGCGATCCGGTTTTCTGCCTCTGGCTACCACTGGCACCAGAGTTATCCTGCACAGCAGCTACTTGGTGCGGACCGTACCTCCGATCCGGAAAATCTTCCCTTCTTTTGTTGTGCCGGTTATCCCGGTACTGATCTTGGCGTGGTTTGCTTGTTTGTGCTGGCTCTACCCTCACTGCCAGTTGCATTGGGTCTCCCAATGCGTAGCTATCCGCCACACATATCATTTCCGCCGAAGTTGTTGGCATGTTTCTCTGTAGCTTTTGCCACAGAGGTGAACCTCTTCTGCACCCGTTGCAAAACCAAGCTATGGCTTGCGCCTCGATTACTCCCTCGCAGGAGTTCCTTGTGGAGTTCCACCGGGTCAGGTAATCCTGGTCTGTTTCGTTCGGACGCTGCATGCACAAAGTGAGCTGCTGCGGTCTGTTTGGCCTCCGGTAGGTACTGCTGAAGTTGCTCACAAAAGCTTCCTCAAAGTCCAGCCAGCCATTTATGCTTCCTGCCGGCAAGGGGAGTTGTTTATCCAGATGCGCGATGGTCCTACCAAGAAAGATGGTACGATTCTCATGGCCCAACGCCGGTTTCCTCCACCAGTGACAGTTCCTCCGCCACCGGCAACGTAAACTGCGGTCACGTAGTCCGCGAGCCAGTCTTCCGGCTTAGTGGTGCCATCGTATGTTTTTGTATCGCGGGGCAACGTGAAGTTGCAAATAGGTGGTTCCTCTTTCATGATCCGCGGGCCAAAACACTTGGGGCCCGGAGGACCTTCTGCCTCAACCATCTCAGACAAGTACATCCTATCCAGCATGTGCCTTGCATCCCGGTCTGGTAGGCATCTTTCTCCTAACCTTTCCCCCAAAGGGTTCCGGTAGGCTCCGATTCTTTCGGTTCCTAAATCAGCTTCATCGTATCTTTCAGGTACCGAGGCCCTTGCCTGCCGGTACCTTGGCGGAGGCATTTCCTCCTCTGCATAAGCAGCTCTTGGTGCACGATAATTTTGCTCGGTTTCACCTCTACCGGCATACTCATCTCTGGCATAGCCATATCTGGCGTAGCCACGATCTGCCCCTTGGCTTTTTCTACCAGCCTCGTGTCGCCCGGCTTGTTGTTTTTCGGCAAGTACCGGATCATACACAGTCATCTGCTGTGCATTCACCTCTTTTCCTTTTCTCTTGTCCGGATGGGGGGACGATGCCTGCCCATGGGACTTGCTTCCGGCATTCTTTGTTGAATGCGCAGATTTCGAAGCCGCAGCCTTGTTTAACATAGCCAGCTGCTCAGCATTTTGCTGCTCGATGGTATCAAGCAACTCTCTAACGCGCTCTTGCTGTTTTGCCAAAGCATCTCCGGAAAGCGATTCACACAGCTCTACTGTAGCCTTAGCAGCTTTTATGGTTTTATCCGGACTGCTATACTTAGGTTTCTCTACCATGCTCAATGATGCAGAAGTACTTTTTCTGGCAACAATCTCCTTATGCAAATCCTGATCTAAGTTGCGAGCTCTAAGCCGGTTTTCCGGTATCCTTGCAGCCTGAGCGCTAACAGAAGCAAAGCCATGGGCAGCGTTATACTCAAGTAGGGTTAGGTTTAGCTCGCGCTGCGCCCGGACGATGTCGGCGCCGTTCGCGAGCAACTTCTGCCGTTGTGCCTCCAGCTCCGCCTGAGCCGCTGCCGGGTCGATGTTCTGCGCGATGGGCGTAGCCAGCACGCTCATGGCCGCTTGGAGAGGAGTCTCCGGTGGCGCTGTAGATGCACCCGCAGCTTCCTGGTTACGCTCGGTTGGCGGCTTGGCCGTGCGCGTGGACTTCGTCTGCCCAGCGCCTTCCGCCGCAGCTCCCTTGCCGGTGTCGCCCGCACCAACCACCAGCACCTCGACGCTGCCGGCGGCGCGGTCGCTGCGAAGCACAGATCTTGGCGGATCCGGAGCCACCAGCACCGGCGAGAGGCACTGGCGCTCAGGGACGGTGCCGTAGTAGAGGAGGATGCTCCCGAACTCGATGATGCGGAAGTTCTTGGGGAACTTACCTCCGTTGGCGAAGCAGCCCGTGTTGTCGTTGATGAAGCGCATGTCGCGGATGCGGTTGACGAGCGCGGTGACGACACGCTCGCCGCCGACGGTGAGGAGGCCCGCCCGAATATGAACTCCAGCAAGCGCAGCTACCTGCCCCATGGTGGGCGCCAACTGTCGTCGTGGTGAACAGACAGATGCCATGGGATGGCTTATCTTGGGGCCGAATGTGCGCTAGAGGATTCGGGGAAGGGTTTTGGTATAGATGGAGAGGTTTCCGGATGGATTCCTTAAGAACTTGGCCTCGGCCGAAGGTAGAAGAAGATGAACTCAAGCTCGATATCACCTCTAGATCTCTCTATTTCTTGATCACAAGTGTTTACAGGTTTCTGGTTACAAGAAAGCCTATTGTCTGTGCATACATTACGTGCCCACGAAGGGCTGTGCCCCCTCTCCTTATATAGGGGAGAGGGTGGCTTACAGGGGAAGAAACCCTAATGGGATCTTTGACTAGACAAACTACTTTACAAAGCTGCTTTACCTACCGATGATGCCGGTATGCCTTTAATCAGGAGTTGTGACATCCTCCGGCACCTTTTACGTCATCCTTCGCCTTTGGCGTCATGGATTCGATTAAATCTGATGTGTTTCGCTCATCTTTGTCTTCTAGCTCTGGAGCGCATCTTTGACCAGTCTTGCCGACGTGCTATAGTATAACCTGTTCCGGTACTCCGGTACATTCTTAGCCAGTTCCGGTATCCCCCTTCTTGGGATGCCGGTATGATTCTCTGAATCAACCTTCGTTATGTGGAACAACCTTTAAACTGGTACTTTGACGGCTTAAACCATCCGGTTTGGCATGCCTTTGGCATACCGGGGGTCATCCCCCCAACAGACCACCTTTTACTCCCCAAGACATATTTCAAAGTGCCGCAGCCTAACAACCGCGTCACAGTATGCCGTGCAACCTACAATGTGGCAGCCGTGCATGAGACCCCAAGAACATGTATCCAGCGATTGATCGTAGCAAACCAAGACACAAAGCTAGCTAGCTGGCTTCCTTACGACCTCTCCCTCCCTCCCCTCCCTGGCGATTTGAAAATCCGCTACCACCACCACCTCGCCCCACCCACTGATCTCGTCGGTGGGAGCTTCAGATCCAAGCGGAGATGGCAGAGCTGAAGTGGCCCTCGGGGATGATGTCTTTCCCGGAGGAGAGGAGTGATGACGCGTAAAGCACACGCCCATTGGGAACCCCAAGAGGAAGGTGTGATGCGTGCAGCGGCAAGTTTCCTCTCAGTAAGAAACCAAGGTTATCGAACCAGTAGGAGTCAAGAAGCACGTGAATGTTGTTGGTGACGGAGTGTAGTGCGGCGCAACACCAGGGATTCCGGCGCCAACGTGGAACCTGCACAACACAATCCAAATACTTTGCCCCAACTTAACAGTGAGGTTGTCAATCTCACCGGCTTGCTGTAACAAAGGATTAAATGTATAGTGTGGAAAATGATGTTTGCGTAGAACAGTAAAGAACAATGTTTGCAGTAGATTGTATTTGATGTAAAAGAATGGACCGGGGTCCACAGTTCACTAGTGGTGTCTCTCCAATAAGAAATAGCATGTTGGGTGAACAAATTACAGTTGGGCAATTGACAAATAAAGAGGGCATAACAATGCACATACATATAATGATGAGTAGTGTGAAATTCAATTGGGCATTACGACAAAGTACATAGACCGCTATCCAGCACGCATCTATGCCTAAAAAGTCCACCTTCGGGTTAGCATCCGCACCCCTTCCAGTATTAAGTTGCAAACAACAGACAATTGCATTAAGTATGGTGCGTAATGTAATCAACACAAATATCCTTAGACAAAGCATTGATGTTTTATCCCTAGTGGCAACAACACATCCACAACCTTAGAACTTTCTGTCACTGTCCCGGATTAAATGGAGGCATGAACCCACTATCGAGCATAAATACTCCCTCTTGGAGTTACAAGTATCAACTTGGTCAGAGCCACTACTAGCAACGGAGAGCATGCAAGATCTTAAACAACACATATATGATAGATTGATAATCAACATAACATAGTATTCCATATTCATTGGATCCCAACAAACGCAACATGTAGCATTACAAATAGATGATCTTGATCATGATAGGCAGCTCACAAGATCTAACATGATGGCACAATGAGGAGAAGACAACCATCTAGCTACTGCTATGGACCCATAGTCCAGGGGTGAACTACTCACACATCAATCCGGAGGCGATCATGATGATGAAGAGTCCTCCGGGAGATGATTCCCCTCTCCGGCAGGGTGCCGGAGGCCTGAATCCCCCGAGATGGATTGGCGGCGGCGGCGTCTCTGGAAGGTTTTCCGTATCGTGGCTCTCGGTACTGGGGTATTCGCGACGAAGGCTTTAAGTAGGCGGAAGGGTAGGTTTAGAGGCGGCGCGAGGGGCCCACACAATAGGGCGCCACCTCGTGGCCCCACTTCGTATCCTCTTCGGTCTTCTGGAAGCTTCGTGGAAAAATAAGACCCTGGGCGTTGATTTCATCCAATTCCAAGAATATTTCCTTTGTAGGATTTCTGAAACCAAAAACAACAGAAAACAGCAACTGGCTCTTCGGCATCTTGTCAATAGGTTAGTGCCGGAAAATGCATAAATATGACATAAAGTGTGTATAAAGCATGTGAGTATCATCATAAAAGTAGCATGGAACATAAGAAATTATAGATACGTTTGAGGCGTATCAAGGAGGCTCGCCGAGGAGAGCGCTAAGAGGAAGGAGGAATAGAAGGTCGTCGAGGAGCGAAGGCAAACCAAACTGAGGAGGAAGCTGATCATGCTCCAGATCTATCTAGCCTCACCTTGGGCCGTCGAGAAGATGGCCAAAAGGTGGCACCCGCAGCTGTCGGGGTAGGGGATCGAGGAGCAGATCGTGGCGGCGCAAGGGATGTTGGATCTGAAGGATCCAGACGATCCAATGAGGGAGATGGCACGACAGGGGCTCGAGGAGCTGGAGAACATGTCGTGAGCCAGCGAGGCTAGGGAATCTAGTCGCCGCTGAGCAGTGCTGGTTCTGCTGCAGGGGGAATCGCAGAGATTCTTCATGGATGGGCTTGTAATGTCGGCTCATGGTGACAAGGTATCAACTTGTCAATGCCTATGGATTGTAGGCTAGGGTTTAGTTGGAAGTAGAGGGTAAGTAGATCTCGAAGGTTTCAGCCGAAAAGTACTCGACGATTGTGAAAACTAGGGTTTGTAGACAATGATTCGATTATCTCTTCGTCCCTCGACTCCCCCTTTATATAGGAGGTGGAGCCGAGGGATTCGTGCTATACAAGTTACAGAGTCCGGGACGGTTTCTAACTCATCCCGCCAGATTACAAATAACACTTCCTATTACAACTCTTAACTTTCCTTAATATATCTTGGGCTCCCGAATCTTCTTATTCTTCGGGTAGTGGGCCTTCAGTAAACCCCGGGTACTATCTTCGGCAGGCCCATTTGGGATGCCTATGTCGAGCCCCGAGATTTTGCTTGAATCGTAGAGTCAGGGAAAATCTCCACTGTTTATTTTTATTCGAAAGCTTTAACCTTTTTATACTTCTTCACATAAAATTCTATATTGTACAGGGATAATGGTAGTTGGGGCTAGTTCATCTGACGGATCAGGTACTAGTTAACTGCTCTAGTGGCAATCCGCAAAAACCTACTTCAAGATCACGTCCCTGGACATGATCTCGGGATACTGGTGTAAACTTCGACAGGTGCCGCTTAAGGTCTTACCATTCTGTCGAGTCCCAGTCAAATTTATCGGGTACCTAACGCGTCCGTTAGGATTTTTCTTCGTATCTGTTGATACGGATAAAAGTAGCAGAGCGCAGTCTTTGGCGATGCCACGCCCAGCAGAACGGATCTGGGGTCTTACCTTCGCAAATTTGCGGCATTCAGAAATTGATCGCAACTTTGGCGTTCTGAGAATATATTGTCGAGTGCTTTTCCGGCTGTTGGAATGGCACATTTTATCGAGTCAAATATGACTTATATTGCTCTCCCGATGGGAGTATATGTAGAGTTAATTATAACTCGAAATATACTCTCTTGCTTTTCTATCTTTTATTTTTGAACTTCATCGGGTACGCGAACATCGTTCCCGATGGGAGTAGCCCCCGAGGCTACAGCCAAGAACTTGTGCTTGGTTGTAGGCTCAACATTTTAGTCCACCTTGTCACTATATTGTCATTATGTTCCAATATGATCTTCTTTTTATCTCTCGGGTGCGCGAACAGCGCTCCCGATGGGAGTTGCCCCGGAGGCTACAGCCAAGGACTTGTGCTTGGTTGTAGGCTCCCGCAATTTCTATACTGCCATACTCGAAATTTTACTTTTTGTCGAAGTAGCCCCCGAGCATTTGGGCAAAAACTTGTATTTGATCAAAGGCTCCCGAAGTATTCAAATAACTCCTCCTGTCGCCAATCTTCTTTTATTTTTGTTGTCGGCATGCTTCCCTTAATCAAATTTACTTCATCTCTGTTTAATAGTCGTGTTTTTTCTGCCCTGTGGGTCCATTGCTTCTACCACGTTGACACGTCGTGCAAGTGGGGGACACATGTCCTCCGCTTTTTCTGGCGCACGTACGGTAACGCTTATCTCAGTAAAAATACCTTTTTACCCTTTTATCTAGAAGATTTGTTGTCACCACACGATTTCTTCATCCAACGGTGCATTGCTTCACCCGATTCTTATATAAACCTTTCTTCAACCTCCGTTCACTCCCTCGCTTGCGCCGCACATCTGTTCCTCTTCGCAAAAGCTTCCCCTGCGCCCAACTCTCTCTGATCTTCCGCACTCACGAACATTGCTTTGCCCATTGCCGTTGATGCCACCGCGTACGCGACTCACTCGCCACAGCACTCCAGAATCCAAGATGGCCGCCGAAGATCTTGAGTGGGAGAGATCTAAAATCTCCAACCAGGACGTCAACACGCTGAAGAGGCTTGGCCTCATGAAGAAGGAAGACGCCATCCGCTTTCCCAGCGAAGAAAGCTACCCCAACCCTCCAATGGAGTACCGGGTTAGTTTCGTTGATCACCTCATCCGCGGCCTTTCGGCCCCAATTCACGATTTCCTCCGCGGCCTTCTTTTTGTTTACAGGATTCAACTACACCAGTTGACCCCCAATTCCATCCTTCACATTTCCATTTTTATCACACTTTGCGAATGCTTCCTCGGAATCCCTCCTAATTGGGCTCTGTGGAAACGCATTTTCTGCCTCCGCCGCAATGGCTCCCACAACGCCACCTATAACATAGGCGGCGTTGTTATCTGTGTCCGAACTGATGTCGATTACTTCGACATCAAATTTCCTGATTCTGTCCAAGGATGGCGCAAAAGGTGGCTCTACATTCACGAAGAAAGCGCCAACTCTATTGAACACAACATAGATCCTTTCGACGGAAGTGCCAAAATTCAGCGCCGCCGCTCCTGGGATGCCGAAGCTTCCGATGAAGAGAAAAAGGCGACAGAGGCACTCATGTCTCGTATTCATCAGCTTCAAAACACTCGAGGCAAAGAGCTGTCTGGTGTTCAAATCACTGCCTACTTTCTTAGGATTAGAGTGCAGCCTCTTCAGGCTCGCAAAAATCCCCTTTGGACGTATTCTGGTAAAAACGACGCCAATAGAATCTCCAGTGATCTTTCTGCAAAGGACTTGGAGAAATTGATTCGAAGAGTTTCCCGCCTGGCCAAGAAGGATCCTATTCCCTCTTCTTGTCGCGTGGAACGATACAGCTCCGCCAATCCTCTCCCCGAGGTATTTTGTCTTCTCGAGTTTCTATCTTGTTCCGAATTTTCCCATCATCTCATTGTATTGGTATCGCTCTAATTTTTCGTTTGTCGCTATTTTCTTACAGAACCATCCTACTATGACTTCCCTTCCTCCTCTTCCTGAGGATGGAGAAGTCGAAGAACAGGCTATCGTTGCCGAAGACACCCAAGGTTCTTCTATTCCTGAAAGTGAAGTCGCAGGTTCTCACAAATCTGCGGCTTCCCATGAAAAAGAAGTTGAATCTGAAGCCAGTGAGTCGACGCAATCCCTTCCTCCTGCTGTTTCCCCAAGGAACAAAAGGAAAAGGAATGATGCCGAGGATTCTGGCACTTCTAAGGCTGAAAAAGTTGTTCCTTCTCATCCGAAGGCAGCTTATGATCCTTATATTGAATCCCTCGTCAGCTCGTAAGTCGTCTTTATTTCTTCCTATGTTTGTACTCGAAATATTTATCTTGTCTTGCTTTTTATGCTGCCGATTTTTTGATCAATAGTGATGACGAGGAAGAAGTACCAACTGTTGACGTAGCTCCTCGGACAAGCACGTCATATACTGTACTTGCCTCAGACACGCTAGTTGAAGGAGAAGAATCCTCGCCTCCTCAACAAAACGTCGTCACCACAACTCCACCAGCAAGCCCCCTTGCTCCTTCACCAAAAAGGACAAGGATTGAAACAAATCTTGAACCTGCCCTTCAATTGGGCAGCTCGTCGACTCTGCTCTTAGATGATGTAAGTTTGTCGATATCTATATTTCCGCTATTTTGCTTCTTCGCGCCTTCACTCTCTTTTTCATGCCTATGTTTCTCTTGCTGTGTTCTTCTTTAACAGCCCATGATCAAAGAGCTTCTCCGCATCGGATCCCAATTTATTGGGTACCGTGAGTATGCTAGCAGAGCCGAAGGTAACAACTTTTATACTTGCCGTTTTTCCTTGACTTTTTGCTCCTGTTGCTTGTCGTGATTTTTGATCTTTCTTCTCTCTCTTTTTTATATCTCGACAGAGAAACTTGCAGAGGCCAACAAACGTGCCGACGCACTTGCTCAAAAACTTGAGCAAAGTGAGGCGGCTCGTAAGAAAGCCGAACTTGTTGCTAGCGAAGCCAAGGCCGAGGCTGACGAAGCCAAGGCAAAAGCTGCTAGTGTCGAGGAACTGCAGAAAAAACTTGAGGATACTGCATCTGCCTTAAACGAGCACAAAGCTGCACAAGCTTCTCGTGAACAGGGGATTCTCAAGCGCCTGAAAACACAAAGTCGCCGCATTTTCAGTAATATTATTGATTTCTTCTATTTTTAGGAGAGCCGTTGTTTCTTATTGTTTGACCAACGCTTTGTTTCCTTGACAGACCAAACAAACCAAGATTTTGATCTGGCGAATCCTGTCGATGACCCTCTCCTTGACGCACTTTCCTATCTGGAGCTGCATGGGTCCGAAATTCATGAAGGCGTGGCAAATGCTAATGCAGGATTGTCGGCGTTGTTCCCCTACTTCTTCCCGAAGAAAGAGGAGCCCTCGACTTTCCTTATCCTTGCCAAGATGTTCAATTCACCAGAAGACCTTGGACTGAAGATGCGCCAAGAAAATATGAAAATTGCCGTCGAAAGCACTGTTGCTTTGGTTGCTGACAGTCAACAGGCTGTTGATTGGACGAAAGTTGGCGACACCGAGCAGATAGAGCAATCAAGATGGAGGTCGCTGATTAAGGCAGCCAAGCCCAACACGAAGAAGATCTTGGCCTATCTCGGTATCAAACCAGCGTCGACTCCTAGCTCATCAAGGCCGGAGGTCTAGTTGCATGCCTCTTTATTTTTCTTTCTATGTTTCTTTTGCTCTTGTCGCCAAAGTAGTCATTTGGCGACACGTACTTCCTTAGCTCCACTGTAATGCCTTTGTAATTATTCCGAGAGATTAATGAAAACTCTATCTTTGCTTGTTGTTTGATGTTGTCTTGTCTAAATTTCAGTTGATATTTGATAACTATACTCCGTCTTCCGCTCCTTCCAATATTTCGCCTTCTTCTTCTCGCTCGAGGAGAGCTTTTGCTGATACTGCACCTGTCGAAGATACCTTATCGCAAGAACTGGATGAACTTCGACAGCAACTTCAGTATGCGAAGAAGCAAACACTTGTGATGATGGAGAAGTCTCATAAGTCATCTGAAGCCAAAAAAATTGCACTTCAGCAAGCTCGCGAGGCCGTGGCTGCTAAGGAAATTGCTGCTTCCGAGGCTGAAAAGGCGACTACCCGAGAAAATTTCATGCTCGAGTTAATGAATGAAGCCAGTGCAGATATGTCGGGTATGCTTGTTTCATCCTCCGATATCTTTCATCTTCATGCTATGTCTCTTAAAGGTTTCTACTTCGTTGTTTTGATAGGTTCCTTTACTGATGCTGCCGAGGAAGAGAGGGTAAATACTAGGACGAACCTCCTTGTTAACCTTTCCCTTGACCATGGTTCTCTGTTTTGGGCTACTCCGGAGAGGACCCGCCAAATCGTCAGGTTTCAGGATCGCACCTCTCAAACTCGCGACTTCCTTGACTTCTGTACCAAGACCTTGTCTATGGTTTATAACTCCATGTTTCCTCGGAACATTCAACCAAAAACTCTTCCTGAGTTAATGGAGAAATTCAAAGAAGCTCACAGGATCCATGACTTCGTCAAAGCTCAATTGGTAGCTGGCGCCAGATTTGCTCTTATCATGCTTCAGATCTGCCACTCAAATCTTGACCTTACCCAAGTTGTCGCGAAAGTTCATCAGAAGGTAAAACGTCGAAGAGTTGGTGTTGACCGAATTAACACGAAGGTTTCGCCTGTAGCCGAAGAAATGATTGAAGACCTTCTTCGGATGGACGCCGATTTTTTTGCCGATGGTCATTATGCTGATTTTCTTGGCGCTGCTCCTGAAGAAAACAGAGTTACCCTTGATGACATATTGAATCAAGGCTAGCTATTTTCCCCTTGTAGATAATTCTTCTTTGTGACCCATGACTATGATTATATTGTGAAGCAATCATTATATTTCTATGTTTGTCTAGCCCCCGAGTGTTTTGGTGACTCTTTACTGTATTTGTATATTGCAAGGTTTTGAACCAAGGCATTTATGTATTTATGGCGAATATGAGCCCCCGAGCTTCTTTATTGAGTACTATTTTGTATTTTTATTGACTCGCGAGGTATTTTAATACCAAGGCAAGGCTTTTCTTTTTCGATGAACTATATTGAAATTCGTCGGAGCAGAGACTTTAAGCATGTCGATAAAGAAAAGGTTATATTGACACTATCTTTATTATATTGCAGCACCGTGATGGCGTGTATTTCACACGTTCGTTGGGCAACCCCAAGAGGAAGGTATGATGCGCACAGCAGCAAGTTTTCCCTCAGAAAGAAACCAAGGTTTATCGAACCAGGAGGAGCCAAGAAGCACGTTGAAGGTTGATGGCGGCGAGATGTAGTGCGGCGCAACACCAGGGATTCCGGCGCCAACGTGGAACCTGCACAACACAACCAAAGTACTTTGCCCCAATGAAACAGTGAGGTTGTCAATCTCACCGGCTTGCTGTAACAAAGAGTTAACCGTATTGTGTGGAAGATGATTGTTTGCAGAAAACAGTAGAACAAGTATTGCAGTAGATTGTATTTCAGTAAAGAGAATTGGACCGGGGTCCACAGTTCACTAGAGGTGTCTCTCCCATAAGACGAACAGCATGTTGGGTGAACAAATTACAGTTGGGCAATTGACAAATAAAGAGAGCATGACAATGCACATACATATCATGATGAGTATAGTGAGATTTAATTGGGCATTACGACAAAGTACATAGACCGCCATCCAACTGCATCTATGCCTAAAAAGTCCACCTTCAGGTTATCATCCGAACCCCCTCCAGTATTAAGTTGCAAGCAACAGACAATTGCATTAAGTATGGTGCGTAATGTAATCAACAACTACATCCTTAGACATAGCATCAATGTTTTATCCCTAGTGGCAACAACACAACACAACCTTAGAACTTTCTCATCCTTTGTCCCAGTGTCAATGCAGGCATGAACCCACTATCGAGCATAAGTACTCCCTCTTGGAGTTACAAGCATCTACTTGGCCAGAGCATCTACTAGTAACGGAGAGCATGCAAGATCATAAACAACACATAAGCATAACTTTGATAATCAACATAACAAGTATTCTCTATTCATCGGATCCCAACAAACGCAACATATAGAATTACAGATAGATGATCTTGATCATGTTAGGCAGCTCACAAGATCCGACAATGATAGCACAATGGGGAGAAGACAACCATCTAGCTACTGCTATGGACCCATAGTCCAGGGGTAGACTACTCACACATCACACCGGAGGCGACCATGGCGGCGTAGAGTCCTCCGGGAGATGATTCCCCTCTCCGGCAGGGTGCCGGAGGCGATCTCCTGGATCCCCCGAGATGGGATCGGCGGCGGCGGCGTCTCTGGAAGGTTTTCCGTATCGTGGTTCTCGGTACTGGGGTTTTCGTCACGGAGGCTATTTGTAGGCGGAAGGGCAGAGTCGGGGGCCAGACGAGGGGGCCACACCATAGGGCGGCGCGGGCCCCCCCTGGGCCGCGCCGCCACGTGGTGTCGCCACCTCGTGGCCCCACTTCGTGTGTTCTTCGGTCTTCTGGAAGCTCCGTGGAAAAATAGGCCCCTGGGCTTTGATTTCGTCCAATTCCGAGAATATTTCCTTACTAGGATTTCTGAAACCAAAAACAGCAGAAAACAGCAACTGGCACTTCGGCATCTTGTTAATAGGTTAGTTCCAGAAAATGCACGAATATGACATAAAGTGTGCATAAAACATGTAGATAACATCAATAATGTGGCATGGAACATAAGAAATTATCGATACGTCGGAGACGTATCAGCATCCCCAAGCTTAGTTCTGCTCGTCCCGAGCAGGTAAAACGATAACACAGATAATTTCTGGAGTGACATGCCATCATAATCTTGATCATACTATTTGTAAAGCATATGTAGTGAATGCAGCGATCAAAACAATGTGTATGACATGAGTAAACAAGTGAATCATATAGCAAAGACTTTTCATGAATAGCACTTCAAGACAAGCATCAATAAGTCTTGCATAAGAGTTAACTCATAAAGCAATAATTCAAAGTAAAGGTATTGAAGCAACACAAAAGAAGATTAAGTTTCAGCGGTTGCTTTCAACTTATAACATGTATATCTCATGGATATTGTCAACATAGAGTAATATAATAAGTGCAATAAGCAAGTATGTAGGAATCAATGCATAGTTCACACAAGTGTTTGCTTCTTGAGGTGGAGAGAAATAGGTGAACTGACTCAACATTGAAAGTAAAAGAATGGTCCTCATAGAGGAAAAGCATCGATTGCTATATTTGTGCTAGAGCTTTGATTTTGAAAACATGAAACAATTTTGTCAACGGTAGTAATAAAGCATATGCATCATGTAAATTATATCTTATAAGTTGCAAGCCTCATGCATAGTGTACTAATAGTGCCCGCACCTTGTCCTAATTAGCTTGGACTACCTGGATTATCACCGCAATACATATGCTTTAACCAAGTATCACAAAGGGGTACCTCTATGCCGCCTGTACAAAGGTCTAAGGAGAAAGCTCGCATTGGATTTCTCGCTTTTGATTATTCTCAACTTAGACATCCATACCGGGACAACATAGACAACAGATAGTGGACTCCTCTTTTAATGCTTTAAGCATTCAACAACAATTAATTCTTTTCTCATTAGAGATTTGAGGATGTTTGTCCAAAACTGAAACTTCCACCATGGAACATGGCTTTAGTTAGCGGCCCAATGTTCTTCTCTCACAATATGCATGCTCAAACCATTCAACTCAGAGTAGATCGCCCTTACTTCAGACAAGACGAACATGCATAGCAACTCACATGAAATTCAACAATGAGTTGATGGCGTTCCCCAGTAAACATGGTTATCGCACAACAAGCAACTTAATAAGAGATAAAGTGCATAATTACATATTCAATACCACAATAGTTTTTAAGCTATTTGTCCCATGAGCTATATATTGCAAAGGTGAATGATGGAATTTTAAAGGTAGCACTCAAGCAATTTACTTTGGAATGGCGGAAAATACCATGTAGCATAGGTAGGTATGGTGGACACAAATGGCATAGTGGTTGGCTCAAGTATTTTGGATGCATGAGAAGTATTCCCTCTCGATACAAGGTTTAGGCTAGCAAGGCTTATTTGAAACAAACACAAGGATGAACCGGTGCAGCAAAACTCACATAAAAGACATATTGAAAACATTATAAGACTCTACACCATCTTCCTTGTTGTTCAAACTCAATACTAGAAATTATCTAGACCTTAGAGAAACCAAATATGCAAACCAAATTTTAGCATGCTCTATGTATTTCTTCATTAATGGGTGCAAAGCATATGATGCAAGAGCTTAATCATGAGCACAACAATTGCCAAGTATCACATTACCCAAGACATTTATAGCAATTACTACATGTATCATTTTCCAATTCCAACCATATAACAATTTAACGAAGGAGAAACTTCGCCATGAATACTATGAGTAGAAACCAAGGACATACTTGTCCATATGCTACAGCGGAGCGTGTCTCTCTCCCATAAAGTGAATGCTAGGATCCATTTTATTCAAACAAAACAAAAATAAAAACAAACCGACGCTCCAAGAAAAAGCACATAAGATGTGATGGAATAAAAATATAGTTTCAGGGGAGGAACCTGATAATGTTGTCGATGAAGAAGGGGATGCCTTGGGCATCCCCAAGCTTAGACGCTTGAGTCTTCTTGATATATGCAGGGGTGAACCACCGGGTGCATCCCCAAGCTTAGAGCTTTCACTCTCCTTGATCATGTTGCATCATACTCCTCTCTTGATCCTTGAAAACTTCCTCCACACCAAACTCGAAACAACTCATTAGAGGGTTAGTGCACAATATAAATTGACATATTCAGAGGTGACACAATCATTCTTAACACTTCTGGACATTGCATAATGCTACTGGACATTAGTGGATCAAAGAAATTCATCCAACATAGCGAAAGAGGCAATGCGAAATAAAAGGCAGAATCTGTCAAAACAGAACAGTTCGTATTGACGAATTTTAAAATGGCACCAGACTTGCTCAAATGAAAATGCTCAAATTGAATGAAAGTTGCATACATATCTGAGGATCATGCACGTAAATTGGCTTAATTTTCTGAGTTACCTACAGGGAGGTGGACCCAGATTCGTGACAATAAAGAAATCTGGAACTGTGCAGTAATCCAAATCTAGTACTTACTTTTCCATCAACGGCTTAACTTGGCACAACAAAACACAAAACTAAGATAAGGAGAGGTTGCTACAGTAGTAAACAACTTCCAAGACACAAAATAAAAACAAAGTACTGTAGGTAAAAACATGGGTTGTCTCCCATAAGCGCTTTTCTTTAACGCCTTTCAGCTAGGCGCAGAAAGTGTGTATCAAGTATTATCAAGAGATGAAGTGTCAACATCATAATTTGTTCTCATAATAGAATCAAAAGGTACCTTCATTCTCTTTCTAGGGAAGTGTTCCATACCTTTCTTGAGAGGAAATTGATATTTTATATTACCTTCCTTCATATCAATGGTAGCACCAACAGTTCGAAGAAAAGGTCTTCCCAATATAATGGGACAAGATGCATTGCATTCAATATCCAAGACAACAAAATCAACAGGAACAAGGTTATTGTTAACGGTAATGCGAACATTATCAACTTTACCCAAAGGTTTCTTTGTAGAATGATCAGCAAGATTAACATCCAAATAACAATTTTTCAGCGGTGGCAAGTCAAGCATATTATAAATTTTCTTAGGCATAACAGAAATACTTGCACCAAGATCACATAAAGCATTACAATCAAAATCTTTAACCTTCATCTTAATGATGGGCTCCCAACCATCCTCTAGCTTTTTAGGAATAGAGGCTTCACGCTCTAGTTTCTCTTCTCTAGCTTTTATGAGAGCATTTGTAATATGATGCGTGAAAGCCAAATTTATAGCACTAGCATTAGGACTTTTAGCAAGTTTTTGCAAGAACTTTATAACTTCAGAGATGTGGCAATCATCAAAATTCAAACCATTATAATCTAAAGCAATGGGATCATCATCCCCAATGTTGGAAAAAATTTCAGCAGCTTTATCACAGGCAGTTTCAGCAGTTTTAGCAGTTTCAGGCAATTTTTCGCGCTTTGCATTCGAAGTGGAAACATTGCTAACACCAATTCTTTTATTAGTATGAGTAGAAGGTGCAGCAACATGTGTAGCATTAGCATTACTAGTGGTGGTAATAGTCCAAACTTTAGCTATATTCTTCTCTTTAGCTAGTTTTTCATTTTCTTCTCTATCCCACCTAGCACGCAGTTCAGCCATTAATCTTATATTCTCATTAATTCTAACTTGAATGGCATTTGCTGTAGTAATAATTTTATTATGATGATTCTCATTAGGCAAAACTTTTGATTTCAAAAGATCAACATCAGCAGCAAGACTATCGACTTTAGAAGCAAGTATATCAATTTTCCCAAGCTTTTCTTCAACAGATTTGTTAAAAGCAGTTTGTGTACTAATAAATTCTTTAAGCATGGCTTCAAGTCCAGGGGTGAACTCCTATTATTGTTGTAAGAATTCCCATAAGAATTACCATAGCCGTTGCCATTATTATAAGGATATGGCCTATAGTTGTTACTAGAATTGTTCCGGTAAGCATTGTTGTTGAAATTATTATTTTTAATGAAGTTTACATCAACATGTTCTTCTTGTGCAACCAATGAAGCTAATGGAACATTATTAGGATCAATATTTGTCCTATCATTCACAAGCATAGACATAATAGCATCAATCTTATCACTCAAGGAAGAGGTTTCTTCGACAGAATTTACCTTCTTACCTTGTGGAGCTCTTTCCGTGTGCCATTCAGAGTAGTTGATCATCATATTATCAAGAAGCTTTGTTGCTTCACCAAGAGTGATGGACATAAAGGTACCTCCAGCAGCTGAATCCAATAAATTCCGTGAAGAAAAATTTAGTCCTGCATAGAAGGTTTGGATGATCATCCAAGTAGTCAGTCCATGGGTTGGGCAATTTTTAACCAGAGATTTCATTCTTTCCCAAGCTTGAGCAACATGTTCAGTATCTAATTGTTTAAAATTCATTATGCTACTCCTCAAAGATATAATTTTAGCAGGGGGATAATATCTACCAATAAAAGCATCCTTGCATTTAGTCCATGAATCAATACTATTCTTAGGCAGAGATAGCAACCAATCTTTAGCTCTTCCTCTTAATGAGAAAGGGAACAATTTTAGTTTAATAATATCACCATCTACATCTTTATATTTTTGCATTTCACATAGTTCAACAAAATTATTGAGATGGGCAGCAGCATCATCAGAACTAACACCAGAAAATTGATTGTTCATAACAAGATTAAGTAAAGCAGGTTTAATTTCAAAGAATTCTGCTGTAGTAGCAGGTGGAGCAATAGGTGTGCATAAGAAATCATTATTATTTGTGGTTGTGAAGTCACACAACTTAGTATTTTCAGCGTTGGCCATTTTAGCAACAGTAAATAAAGCAAACTAGATAAAGTAAATGCAAGTAAACTAATTTTTTTGTGTTTTAGATATAGCAAACAAGATAGCAAATAAAGTAAAACTAGCAACTAATTTTTTGTATTTTGATTTAGTGCAGCAAACAAAGTAGTAAATAAAACTAAGCAAGACAAAAACAAAGTAAAGAGATTGAGAAGTGGAGACTCCCCTTGCAGCGTGTCTTGATCTCCCCGGCAACGGCGCCAGAAAAAGAGCTTGATGGCGTGTATTTCACACGTTCGTTGGGCAACCCCAAGAGGAAGGTATGATGCGCACAGCAGCAAGTTTTCCCTCAGAAAGAAACCAAGGTTTATCGAACCAGGAGGAGCCAAGAAGCACGTTGAAGGTTGATGGCGGCGAGATGTAGTGCGGCGCAACACCAGGGATTCCGGCGCCAACGTGGAACCTGCACAACACAACCAAAGTACTTTGCCCCAACGAAACAGTGAGGTTGTCAATCTCACCGGCTTGCTGTAACAAAGAGTTAACCGTATTGTGTGGAAGATGATTGTTTGCAGAAAACAGTAGAACAAGTATTGCAGTAGATTGTATTTCAGTAAAGAGAATTGGACCGGGGTCCACAGTTCACTAGAGGTGTCTCTCCCATAAGACGAACAGCATGTTGGGTGAACAAATTACAGTTGGGCAATTGACAAATAAAGAGAGCATGACAATGCACATACATATCATGATGAGTATAGTGAGATTTAATTGGGCATTACGACAAAGTACATAGACCGCCATCCAACTGCATCTATGCCTAAAAAGTCCACCTTCAGGTTATCATCCGAACCCCCTCCAGTATTAAGTTGCAAGCAACAGACAATTGCATTAAGTATGGTGCGTAATGTAATCAACAACTACATCCTTAGACATAGCATCAATGTTTTATCCCTAGTGGCAACAGCACAACACAACCTTAGAACTTTCTGTCACTGTCCCAGGTGTCAATGCAGGCATGAACCCACTATCGAGCATAAGTACTCCCTCTTGGAGTTACAAGCATCTACTTGGCCAGAGCATCTACTAGTAACGGAGAGCATGCAAGATCATAAACAACACATAAGCATAACTTTGATAATCAACATAACAAGTATTCTCTATTCATCGGATCCCAACAAACGCAACATATAGAATTACAGATAGATGATCTTGATCATGTTAGGCAGCTCACAAGATCCGACAATGATAGCACAATGGGGAGAAGACAACCATCTAGCTACTGCTATGGACCCATAGTCCAGGGGTAGACTACTCACACATCACACCGGAGGCGACCATGGCGGCGTAGAGTCCTCCGGGAGATGATTCCCCTCTCCGGCAGGGTGCCGGAGGCGATCTCCTGGATCCCCCGAGATGGGATCGGCGGCGGCGGCGTCTCTGGAAGGTTTTCCGTATCGTGGTTCTCGGTACTGGGGTTTTCGTCACGGAGGCTATTTGTAGGCGGAAGGGCAGAGTCGGGGGCCAGACGAGGGGGCCACACCATAGGGCGGCGCGGGCCCCCCCTGGGCCGCGCCGCCACGTGGTGTCGCCACCTCGTGGCCCCACTTCGTGTGTTCTTCGGTCTTCTGGAAGCTCCGTGGAAAAATAGGCCCCTGGGCTTTGATTTCGTCCAATTCCGAGAATATTTCCTTACTAGGATTTCTGAAACCAAAAACAGCAGAAAACAGCAACTGGCACTTCGGCATCTTGTTAATAGGTTAGTTCCAGAAAATGCACGAATATGACATAAAGTGTGCATAAAACATGTAGATAACATCAATAATGTGGCATGGAACATAAGAAATTATCGATACATCGAAGACGTATCACACCGCGAGCCCGCCTCATTAAAAACCTTTCCCGGCCCCACTCGGTGCCCCGAAAAAGGAAAAGAGTGCGTCTGAAAACTCTCGGGCGTTTCAGTACATTGAAGTTTTACAAGGACTATATTTCAACTCTAGGCGTAGAACCGCCTGAGTTGCGCCACGTTCCAGGGGTTTGGCTCCTCCACCCCTGTCTTCTTGTCCTTTATCCTGTATGCTCCTCCTCCGATTACTTCCGTGACAATGTAAGGGCCAAGCCATGGTGACTCGAGTTTTTCATGACTTTTTTGCGTGAGCCGAAGAACTAGGTCTCCCACCTGAAAAGATCTTGGCCGCAAACGTCGACTGTGGTAATTCTTCAAGTCCTGTTGGTATTTGGTTACCCGAGACAGTACTTCATCTCGAGCTTCATCAAGTGCGTCGACATCATCTTCTAGCGCTTTTCTCGACACTTCTTCGTCATATTCGACGACGCGCGGAGAGTTGTGCTCTATCTCGATTGGTAATACTGCTTCTGCTCCATGAACCAAGAAAAACGGAGTTTCCTGTGTTGCTGTGTTTGGTGTTGTTCGGATGCTCCACAATACACTTGGTAGTTCTTCTGGCCAGGTATGTCGAGCTTTTTCCAGTGGTCCTAACAAGCGTTTCTTGATGCCATTGCAGATGATGCCATTGGCTTTCTCGACTTGCCCATTGGTTTGAGGATGTGCAACTGACGCAAAGTGCAACTTGATACCCACCTCTTCGCAATAATCTTTGAATTCGTGGGATGTGAAGTTACTGCCGTTGTCTGTGACGATGCTGTGGGGCAATCCAAATCTGAAGACGAGGCCTTTTATGAATTTTACTGCGGATGCTCCGTCTGGTGAATTTATCGGCTTCGCTTCTATCCACTTTGTAAATTTGTCGACAGCTACTAGCATATACTCCTTTCCTCCTGGCCAGGATTTGTGTAACTTGCCCACCATATCAAGTCCCCATTGGGCAAAGGGCCATGACAATGGTATTGGTGCTAGCTCTGCTGCTGGAGAGTGAGGTTTTGCGGCAAACCTTTGACACGCGTCGCAAGTTCTTACTATGTCCTTGGCGTCCTCGATTGCTGTCAACCAATAGAATCCTGCCCGAAAAACCTTGGCTGCAATAGCTCGACTCCTTGCGTGGTGGCCACATATTCCTTCGTGTACATCCTTCAGTAATTATTCTTCCTTCTTCGGGTGTGACACATCTTTGCAGGACGCCTGAAATACTCCGCTTGTACAATTCCCCTTTGACTACCGTGAAAGCTTTGGAGCGTCGAATTACTCGCCTTGCCTCAACCGGATCATCGGGTATTTCTTTCCCGAGGATGTACGATATGTACGTCTCGCATCCATGGTATCTCGTATCACCATGACCAGGTCCTGATCTTCTTCTTCTTCCTCTTGCTTTTCCTTGGTAACCCCGAGGGTTTCTTCACATTCTTTTTTGATTTTGTGTATTTGGTGGATCACCCTGTTACCTCTTCCCTTAATAAACATGGCGGGACTGCAAGGCATTGCGACCCGATGTTTGCAAGAACGTCGGCTTCGTCGTTGCTCAATCTACTAATATGATTTACTTCGCATCCATCGAACAACTTCTCGAGCTCGTTGTACACCTCCTTGTATGCCATCATGCTATCATTGACTGCGTCACATTGGTTCATAACTTGCTGAGCCACCAATTGTGAGTCGCCAAAGATTTTTAGTCGAGTTGCACCGCAGGCTTTCGCCATCTTCATCCCGTGTATGAGAGCCTCATATTCTGCTTCATTGTTAGATGCGTTAGGGAACGTCATCCGAAGGATGTACTTCAACTTGTCGCCTTCAGGTGATATGAGTACTACTCCTGCGCCAGCCCCTTCTAGTCTTTTGGACCCATCAAAGTTCATGGTCCAGGTCCTCGACAAGTCTGGAGGTCCTGTGTTTTGCAACTCCATCCACTCTGCGATGAAGTCTGGCAAAACTTGCGACTTGATTGCTTTTCTTTTTTCATACGTGATGTCCCGAGGGGAAAGTTCTATTCCCCAAAGGGAGACACGACCCGTAGCTTCTGGATTGTTTAGTATATTTGACAAGGGAGCTTCATTGACCACTATGATCGGGTGTGCCGAAAAATAGTGGCGCAATTTCCGTGCTGTTGTGAACACTCCATATGCTAGCTTTTGGTACTGAGGGTACCTTTGTTTTGAGGGCGACAAAACTTCGCTCACGAAGTATACTGGCCTCTGCACTCCATGGATTTTCCCTTCTTCTTCTCTTTCAACAACTAACACCGTGCTAACCACTTGGGGTGTGGCTGCAATATACAGCAGGAGAGGTTCCTTTTCCTTTGGCGCCACCAAAATTGGTGGTGTCGAAATTGTGCGCTTCAAATCCTCGAAAGCTCTGTCGGCCTCTTCGTTCCATTGGAATTTATCTCCTTGCTTTATCAAAGCGTAAAATGGTAACGCTTTTTCTCCCGGTCAGCGACGAATCTGCTCAAAGCTGCGACTCGCTTGATTAGCTGCTGTATCTCTTTCAACTTTGTTGGCTTCCTCATTGTTACTATAGCTTGTATTTTGTCGGGATTTGCTTCAATCCCTCTTGCTGAAACTAGGAACCCCAGAAGTTCTCCTGCTGGGACGCCAAAAGAACACTTCGTCGGGTTCAACTTCAGGCAGAATTTGTCGAGGTTGTCAAAAGTTTCTTTGAGGTCCTCGATCAGCGTTGCCCCTCTTTTTGACGTTATGACGACATCATCGATGTATACTTGCACGTTTTTCCCGATCTGTGTCGCTAAACACTTCTGCATCATCCTCTGATATGTTGCTCCCGCATTTTTTAGACCAAAGGGCATTGTCTTGTAGCAGAACACGCCGTAAGGTGTAATAAACGCTGTTTTGGCTTCATCATCTTCTTTTAATCTGATCTGGTTATAACCAGAGTATGCATCCAAAAAGGAAAGACGTTCACAGCCTGCCGTGGAGTCGATGATTTGATCGATCCTTGGGAGGGGAAAGTGATCCTTAGGACAATGTTTATTGAGACACGTAAAGTCGACGCACATGCGAAGGACTGTCGTGTGTTTCTTCGGCACCATCACTGGGTTAGCTACCCATGTGGCTTCTGTAGATATCTCTTTGATAAAACCAGCCTCCTCAAGTCGATTTATTTCTGATAGCATGGCTTTGCGGTTTGGTTCCGAAAAACGCCGCAAAGGTTGTTTGATTGGTCTCGCTACTGGATCCAAGTTTAGGTGGTGCTTGGCAAGTTCCCTGGGTACTCCTGGCATGTCAGCTGGACACCATGCGAAGATTTTCCAGTTCTCACGGAGGAACTTGACGAGCGCGCTTTCCTATGCGATATCCATGTCGTTTGCGATAGATGTCGTCTTTTTTGGGTCTGTCGGGTGAATCTGCACCTCTTTTGAATTTTTCTCGGTATTGAAAGTTGATTCTTTGTTTGGCCTTCCAACGTCTGGCAGTACGTCGTAATCAGTCATGCTTTTTGACGCCAAGTACTCAGCTTGCATCCCGAAAGTTTCTGACAGCCGGTGAAAGTCCTTATCGCACTTATCGGCTAAGGCAAAGCTTCCTTTGACTGTGATTGGTCCCTTTGGTCCAGGCAACCTCCACAGCAGGTATGTATAGTGTGGTACCGCCATAAACCTAGCATATGCTGGTCGTCCCAACAGAGCGTGGTATTGCGACGGAAAATCCACGACTTCAAATTTGAGCCTCTCGATTTTATAATTTTCTCGGGTCCCAAACTGAACGTCAAGATTGATCTTCCCCAATGGATAACTTGGTTTCTCCGGTGTGATGCCGTGGAACCTTGTGTCTGTTGGTTTCAAGTTTGCTAAGGATATGTTCATCTTCCTCAATGTATCTGCATACATAAGGTTTAGGCTGCTGCCGCCGTCTATGAACACTCGAGAGACATCAAATCCCGCGATAACTGCTGGCAGAATAAGTGCTGACTGCCCTGGTCGAGGAACTTGCTGCGGATGATCTGCTATGGTGAAGCCAATATCTTGTCCTGACCAATTAAGATACTCAACTGTTGGTGGAGGCATTTTTTCTGCCATAAACACCTGTCGTGAGATTACTTTCTGAGCTCTATTGGATGGCCTTCCCTTCTGAATCATCGACACCGCTCCGTTGGAGTTAGGATCAATATAAGGTGGTGGTGTAGGTGCTGCCGCTATTCTGAGCTGATGCCGATTGTCGTATGTAATCGCGGGAGGAGGCGGTAAGTGAATCTCGCTTCTGGGTTCCCGAGGATTTCTCTGTGTTGCTCGCGCGTTAGCGTTTTCTGCATACCGCAACATTGCCTGAAAATTTCGACAGTCTTTCTGCAGGTGCCCTGACTGTCTTTTACCGTTGCTATCGAGGAAAAAGTGCATCTGACACGGTCCATTCATCATCTCTTCAGGGGACACAAAAGGCCTTGGGAATCTAGGCCCGCTATTTTGCCTGTTGCGTGAATCATCCCTGTTATCACCTCGCTGCTCATTGCTTCTCTGATAATCATCTCTGTTGCTTCCTCCTGTGTTTGCCCGAAAGCCTACCGAAATTTGCCCTGGAGCGTCATAGTTCGGATACTGCCGAGGAAATCGTCGCCTTGGTTGATAGTTTCGACCGCGGTCCTCCTCTGGTGACCTGTGCCGTTTGTTGTGGACAGCATCTTCTCCATCTGCCCATCTGTTTGCTATCTCCATTAATGCGGATACTGTCTTTGGATTGGTCCTTCCCAAGTCCTCGACAAAATCTCCACGCCTAATTCCTGCGACAAACGCATCTATTGCTCTCTCGTCAGATATATTTTCTGCCGAGTTTTTGATGATATTCCACCTTTGGATATATTTTCTCATTGGCTCGTCTAGCTTTTGTCGACATGCTCTCAACTCCTCTAACGATGCAGGTTTTTTGCACGTGGATCTGAAGTTCTTGACGAACACATCCTCGAAACTTTCCCAGCTGTCGATGGATCCTGGAGTGAGTTTCTTTATCCAAGATCGTGCGGCTCCACTCAAATGCACCTGGATGCTTTGCATAGCTGTTGCCCTGGTTCCTCCTGTGAGCTTCACCGTCTCCAGATAGTCGACTAGCCAATCCTCTGGATCTTGAAGGCCGTCGAACTTTTTGAAATTATCGGGTAACTTGAATCCTGAGGGGACTCGAGTTTTTCGGACTCTCCTCGTGAAGCATGGTAAGCCGCACATATCTTCATCGTTAAGCTCTGGAGATTGCCGATGATCCCTTCTACTTTGCCGCGCTCTGTCGACCCTTGCTTGTGCTGCTGTGTCTCTTGCTCCACTTGGTCCTTCAGGTGCTGCCGCTGTTGCTGCTGCAGGTCGTGGACTATTTTGCCTTGCCGCTCCTTCGGGAGGCGTTGATACAAACGCTGTCCCCATAGCTCCAACTCCTGCTACCGCCATATTGTACAATGTTTCCCTTGGATCACCTGGAGGTGGTTTAGATGCAAGGATAAAAGCATGTGTCGCCATATACCCAGCTTCTGGTGTCTTAGGGATGATGTTTCCTCTTGTATCTATCGACATGAAGGACATGTCGAGGTTTTGGACCAAGTGTTCTCTTTCTCGCCGGGTATGTGTTGCAGCCTTGATCTTGCTCTGTTCCGCGCCTCCCCGTGGCTATCACCCGAAGTTCTAGATTGTCGACTTAGATCTGCCCTTCTCCTGCTGGATGCAGAAGCTGCCTCCTTTCTCCTGTTCAACTCAGCTGTCTGTTTTTCCAATTCCCTGGCAGCTCGTGCGAGCCTATATTGATATGCTTGTAATTCCTCTGGTGTGGCCGTGGTAGCCATTGGTTCTGTACCGTTCGTAGCTCTCGCGGCTCTGTCCCACGCTACTTGTGAAAGTTGAACTCTATCTCGCGGCTCTGGCCCGACGTATTTGTTGCCCAGGCCTTGTCGCAGATTGGAGGGATCGACGTATGGATTTCCCAGATCGTCGAAAGCCTCAGATGTTTCCTCTTGATCTTCAATGGCATAAATCTGATGATACTTTGTACTCAGATCTATGTTGGGTTTGGTGACATCATCGTTGAGATTGATGAAGACCTTGCCCACTGTGATAGATTTGTCGATGAAGTCATAACTGTCGACATCGCTTGAGCCATCGCTTATATGTGAGTCCGCAGATGACTCAAACGACATGTCGTTGAAGATCTTGGCGAGTTTCTCTCTTGCTCTGGTGCTGACGTAGCGTGTCGCCGAAGTTTCTTCTTCTCCTGACTCGGTTGACGATGCATTGCTTGAAAAATCGGAATCGACCGCCGACGATCCCGATGAATTCGGAATTTTGACACGATACGATCCCTCCTTCTCGACGCGAAAGTGAAACCTTCCGAACGTCATCTCCATGGGCTCCGCCAGATACGCATATGCATCCAAACGGGAGGGTGGGTGAGGAACAAAATCGACAAGACCAGCAGCGATCTGTTTACCTCGATCCATTGTGTTGCTTGCGGTTGACGATGTCGAAGATCTTGAACGTGCCATCGAGATCAGATCCTTACGCCTCTAGTTCCCACAGACGGCGCCAATTGACAAGGTATCAACTTGTCAATGCCTATGGATTGTAGGCTAGGGTTTAGTTGGAAGTAGAGGGTAAGTAGATCTCGAAGGTTTCAGCCGAAAAGTACTCGACGATTGTGAAAACTAGGGTTTGTAGACAATGATTCGATTATCTCTTCGTCCCTCGACTCCCCCTTTATATAGGAGGTGGAGCCGAGGGATTCGTGCTATACAAGTTACAGAGTCCGGGACGGTTTCTAACTCATCCCGCCAGATTACAAATAACACTTCCTATTACAACTCTTAACTTTCCTTAATATATCTTGGGCTCCCGAATCTTCTTATTCTTCGGGTAGTGGGCCTTCAGTAAACCCCGGGTACTATCTTCGGCAGGCCCATTTGGGATGCCTATGTCACATGGCCTGAAAAGTTTGCAGAGAATCTAGAGGTACTCCCTTGTTCAACATCTCCTCTGTCGTCTGGTGCCCATGCCAGTTCTATATTTGGGGGCGACACAAGGGAAGAGGACACTACCCAAAATGGAGGAGGCAGAGGGCTCGCGCAGAGTTTTGCACAGAAGGACGGAGAGCGAGAAGATGATGAGAGAGGCTGCTGAAGGACTGGAGCTGTTGAGGAAGACGCTGGTGGGAATCATGGCGTTGCCGGCGCCACCAAACCGTAGGATCTTCGAACTGCTGGGTCCAAACCCTGTCAGGCCGCCCACTCCAGCAGGATGGTATCGGCCTCCAATAGAGGACACAACATATGTCAGCAGCTCGTACGATCCAGAGAGGAAGCTGCCACCGATGAAGCATGAAGGCCTGACTGCCAATTCCATTATGGCAAGGTTCAAACACATTACAAGGCGCTTGCTAGGAGGGAAGAAGAAGGTTTAGTTCGAAGAACCCTTCAAGGAAGGGTGCAAGGAAATCCTGTGAAAGGTATGTGTCATAAAAGTTCTTGCAATCGTTTCCATGTTCTTGGAGATCTCTCTGATGGAGAGAAAGAATTAGATGAAGCTCCCTCGGACGAGGAATGTCATGCAACTCTCCACATCTACTTTGGTGATTATGTTACCACTGCAATGGATAAGAGAGGTATGAATGATAAGAAGCGCATTAGAAGGACAGAGGAAATTAGTGAGTCAAAAATGCAGGGGATCTAACTTAGGTAGAGAAACAAGCTCTACTGTATCAGAACATAGAAGCATAGCTTCTTTGCAACATGATTTAGTAGGACATGTTAATGACACTCTAGAGAATTTAGATCCTGGATGGTTTAAAATTTGCTAAGCGAAGGCTGTTAGGCAAAACTTAAATCCTTTCCTTGAGGCACAAAAGGCTTTAGGGATAGTTAAACCTGATCCTATGCTGCTAAGGCCACCAACAGGTGACTCTTTCACCAAAGCTTGCAGCATGCCTTTTAGGAAACCAGGGGATGACATAGAGTGCTTTATTGGAATAAAAATTTCCATTAAAACGGTGCCATCTCGTGGGCTTGCCAAAAGTTCAGTTGAGCCCAAGCCCAATGATACGTCTCCGACGTATCGATAATTTCTTATGTTCCATGCCACATTATTGATGATATCTACATGTTTTATGCATACTTTATGTCATATTTATGCATTTTCCGGCACTAACCTATTAACGAGATGCCGAAGAGCCAGTTGCTGTTTTCTGCTGTTTTTGGTTTCAGAAATCCTAGTAAGGAAATATTCTCGGAATTGGACGAAATCAACGCCCAGGGGCCTATTTTGCCACGAAGCGTCCAGAAGACCGAAGGGAAGACGAAGTGGGGCCACGGGGCGCCGCCACACTAGGGCGGCGCGGCCCAAGGGGGGCCCGCGCGGCCCTAGCTTGTGGGGCCCCCGTGACGCCTCCGGACCTGCCCTTCCGCCTACATATAGTCTTCGTCGCCAAACCCCCAGTACCGAGAGCCACGATACGGAAAACCTTCCAGAGACGCAGCCGCCGCCAATCCCATCTCGGGGGATTTAGCAGATCGCCTCCGGCACCCTGCCGGAGAGGGGAATCATCTCCCGGAGGACTCTTCACCACCATGGTCGCCTCCGGAGTGATGAGTGAGTAGTTCACCCCTGGACTATGGGTCCATAGCAGTAGCTAGATGGTCGTCTTCTCCTAATTGTGCTTCATTGTCGGGTCTTGTGAGCTGCCTAACATGATCAAGATCATCTATATGTAATGCTATATGTTGTGTTTGTTGGGATCCGATGGATAGAGAATACTATGCTATGTTGATTATCAATCTATTACCTATGTGTTGTTTATGATCTTGCATGCTCTCCATTATTAGTAGAGGCTCTGGCCAAGTTTTTACTCTTAACTCCAAGAGGGAGTATTTATGCTCGATAGTGGGTTCATGCCTCCATTAAATCTGGGACAGTGACAGAAAGTTCTAAGGTTTTGGATGTGCTTTTGTCACTAGGGATAAAACATTGATGCTATGTCCGAGGATGTAGTTATTGATTACATTACGCACCATACTTAATGCAATTGTCTGTTGTTTTCAACTTAATACTGGAAGGGGTTCGGATGATAACCTGAAGGTGGACTTTTTAGGCATAGATGCATGCTGGATAGCGGTCTATGTACTTTGTCGTAATGCCCAATTAAATCTCACAATATTCACCATATCATGTATGTGCATTGTCATGCCCTCTCTATTTGTCAATTGCCCAACTGTAATTTGTTCACCCAACATGCTTATTCTTATGGGAGAGACACCTCTAGTGAACTGTGGACCCCGGTCCTATTCTTTTACATCGATACAATCTATTGCAATACTTGTTCTACTATTCTCTGCAAACAATCATCATCCACACTATACATCTAATCCTTTGTTACAGCAAGCCGGTGAGATTGACAACCTCACTGTTTCGTTGGGGCAAAGTACTTTGGTTGTGTTGTGCAGGTTCCACGTTGGCGCCGGAATCCCTGGTGTTGCGCCGCACTACATCTCGCCGCCATCAACCTTCAACGTGCTTCTTGACTCCTACTGATTCGATAAACCTTGGTTTCTTACTGAGGGAAAACTTGCCGCTGTACGCATCACATATTCCTCTTGGGGTTCCCAACGGTCGCGTGCTGTATGCGTATCAAGACTGTTTTCTGGCGCCGTTGCCGGGGAGATCAAGACACGCTGCAAGGGGAGTCTCCACATCCCAATCTCTTTACTTTGTTTTTGTCTTGCTTTATTTTATTTACTACTTCGTTTGCTGCACTAAAACAAAATACAAAAAAATTAGTTGCTAGTTTTACTTTATTTGCTATCTTATTTGCTATATCAAAAACACACAAAAAATTAGTTATTTGCATTTACTTTATCTAGTTTGCTTTATTTACTGTTGCTAAAATGAGTAATCCTGAAGTTGAAGTTCGTGCGTTTAAGCAAAAAGGGGGAGAATGTTTAAAAGATGCTTGGTATAGAATTAGTGATGCCCATAATAGGTGCACTAAGAAACACTCCACCACTATCCTACTGAGGAATTTTTATGTTGGTATCTCTAGCTGGAATAGGTATGTTCTTGATTGTCTCGCGGGAGGTAACTTCCTAGGTACTCCTGCCTTAGAAGCTAGTTGCAGTATTGAGAGTTTATTTGGAATACCACCTGTTAATGAAGTTAAAATTGAAACCTCTCTTGAAGATGTCATGAAAAAGTTGGAAACTATAGAGCAAAACCTTCCAAGTATTGATACTACTTTGGGAGCATTACTTGATAGCACTGATAAACTTGATAAATCTCTAGGTGGAATTAATGAGAGAATCGCCATCTTAGAATCTTATGCTATTCATGATAATCAAACCCAAAGGATTAGTGAACTTGAAGAGGCTATGGGAACATTGGGTTCGACCTTTTCATCTATAAAGTTTAGAGAGAAAGCTTATGTGGGTAAGGAGCAAAAGTTCATGTATGTCTCTAAGGGGCCTAAACCAAAAAGCTATTATAGGCCTAAAATTGATAAAGCTCTTAAAACCACTATAGATAAGGGAGCATCTAAGATACCCAATGGGACAAATTGTGAAAATTATAATGTTGATGCTTCGTCTCTTGATAATACTTGATACACACTTTCTGCGCCTAGCTGAAAGGCGTTAAAGAAAAGCGCTTGTGGGAGACAACCCATGTTTTTACTTCTGCACCTTTATTTTATATTTGAGTCTTGGAAGTTGTTACTACTATAGCAACCTCTCCTTATCTTAGTTTTGTGCATTGTTGTGCCAAGTAAAGTCGTTGATAGTAAGGTTCATACTAGATTTGGATTACTGCGCAGAAACAGATTTCTTTGCTGTCACGAATCTGGGTCTAATTCTCTGTAGGTAACTCAGAAAATTATGCCAATTTACGTGAGTGATCCTCAGATATGTACGCAACTTTCATTCTATTTGAGAATTTTCATTTGAGCAAGTCTGGTGCCTCAATAAAATTCGTCTTTACGAACTGTTCTGTTTTGACAGATTCTGCCTTTTATTTCGCATTGCCCGTTTTGCTATGCTTGATGGATTTTTTGATTCCATTGACTTTCAGTAGCTTTGTGCAATGTACAGAAGTGTTAAGAATGATTGTGTCACCTCTGAACATGTAAATTTTGATTGTGCACTAACCCTCTAATGAGTTGTTTTGAGTTTGGTGTGGAGGAAGTTTTCAAGGATCAAGAGAGGGAGATGATACAACATGATCAAGGAGAGTGAAAGCTCTAAGCTTGGGGATTCCCCGGTGGTTCACCCCTGCATATTTCAAGAAGACTCAAGCGTCTAAGCTTGGGGATGCCCAAGGCATCCCCTTCTTCATCGACAACATTATCAGGTTCCTCTAGTGAAACTATATTTTTATTCCATCACATCTTATGTACTTTGCTTGGAGCGTCGGTTTGTTTTTGTTTTTGTTGTGTTTGAATAAAATGGATCCTAGAATTCACTGAGTGGGAGAGAGACACGCTCCGCTGTTGCATATGGACAAATATGTCCTTAGGCTTTACTCATAATGTTCATGGCGAACGTTGAATCTTCTTCGTTAAATTGTTATATGGTTGGAATCGGGAAATGATACATGTAGTAATTGCTATAATGTCTTGGATAATGTGATACTTGGCAATTGTTGTGCTCATGTTTAAGCTCTTGCATCATATACTTTGCACCTATTAATGAAGAAATACATAGAGCTTGCTAAAATTTGGTTTGCATAATTGGTCTCTCTAAGGTCTAGATAATTTCTAGTATTGAGTTTGAACAACAGGGAAGACGGTGTAGAGTCTTATAATGTTTACAATATGTCTTTTATGTGAGTTTTGCTGCACCGCTTCATCCTTGTGTTTGTTTCAAATAGCCTTGCTAGCCTAAAACCTTGTATCGAGAGGGAATACTTCTCATGCATCCAAAATACTTGAGCCAACCACTATGCCATTTGTGTCCACCATACCTACCTACTACATGGTATTTCTCCGCCATTCCAAAGTAAATTGCTTGAGTGCTACCTTTAAAATTTTTATTCTTCATCTTTGCAATATATAGCTCATGGGACAAATAGCCTAAAAACTATTGTGGTATTGAATATGTACTTATGCACTTTATCTCTTATTAAGTTGCTTGTTGTGCGATAACCATGTTCCTGGGGACACCATCAACTACTCTTTGTTGAATATCATGTGAGTTGCTATGCATGTTCGTCTTGTCTAAAGTAAGGGAGATTTACCGCTAGAATGGTTAGAGCATGCATAATGTTAGAGAAGAACATTGGGCCGCTAACTAAAGCCATGATCCATGGTGGAAGTTTCAGTTTTGGACAAATATCCTCAATCTCATATGAGAAAATTAATAATTGTTGAATGCTTAAGCATTAAAGAGGAGTCCATTATCTGTTGTCTATGTTGTCCCGGTATGGATGTCTAAGTTGAGAATAATCAAAAGCGAGAAATCCGATGCGAGCTTTCTCCTTAGACCTTTGTACATGCGGCATAGAGGTACCCCTTTGTGACACTTGGTTAAAACATATGCATTGCAATGATAATCCAGGTAATCCGAGCTAATTAGGACAAGGTGCGGGCACTATTAGTATACTATGCATGAGGCTTGCAACTTGTAGGATATAATTTACATAACACATATGCTTTATTACTACCGTTGACAAAATTGTTTTTTGTTTTCAAAACCAAAGCTCTAGCACAAATATAGCAATCAATGCTTCCCTCTGCGAAGGGCCATTCTTTTACTTTTATTGTTGAGTCAGTTCACCTATTTCTCTCCACCTCGAGAAGCAAACACTTGTGTGAACTGTGCATTGATTCCTACATACTTGCATATTGCACTTGTTATATTACTTTACATTGACAACTATCCATGAGATATACATGTTACAAGTTGAAAGCAACCGCTGAAACTTAATCTTCCTTTGTGTTGCTTCAATACCTTTACTTTGAATTATTGCTTTATGAGTTAACTCTTATGTAAGACTTATTGATGCTTGTCTTGAAGTACTATTCATGAAAAGTCTTTGCTATATGATTCATTTGTTTACTCATGTCATTTACCATTGTTTTGATCGCTGCATTCATTACATATGCTTACAATAGTATGATCAAGGTTATGATGGCATGTCACTCCAGAAATTATCTTTGTTATCGTTTACCTGCTCGGGACGAGCAGAAACTAAGCTTGGGGATGCTGATACGTCTCCGACGTATCGATAATTTCTTATGTTCCATGCCACATTATTGATGATATCTACATGTTTTATGCATACTTTATGTCATATTTATGCATTTTCCGGCACTAACCTATTAACGAGATGCCGAAGAGCCAGTTGCTGTTTTCTGCTGTTTTTGGTTTCAGAAATCCTAGTAAGGAAATATTCTCGGAATTGGACGAAATCAACGCCCGGGGGCCTATTTTGCCACGAAGCTTCCAGAAGACCGAAGGGAAGACGAAGTGGGGCCACGGGGCGCCGCCACACTAGGGCGGCGCGGCCCAAGGGGGGCCCGCGCGGCCCAAGGGGGGCCCGCGCGGCCCTAGCGTGTGGGGCCCCCGTGACGCCTCCTGACCTGCCCTTCCGCCTACATATAGTCTTCATCGCGAAACCCCCAGTACCAAGAGCCACGATACGGAAAACCTTCCAGAGACGCCGCCGCCGCCAATCCCATCTCGGGGGATTCAGGAGATCGCCTCCGGCACCCTGCCGGAGAGGGGAATCATCTCCCGGAGGACTCTTCACCGCCATGGTCGCCTCCGGAGTGATGAGTGAGTAGTTCACTCCTGGACTATGGGTCCATAGCAGTAGCTAGATGGTCGTCTTCTCCTAATTGTGCTTCATTGTCGGGTCTTGTGAGCTGCCTAACATGATCAAGATCATCTATCTGTAATGCTATATGTTGTGTTTGTTGGGATCCGATGGATAGAGAATACTATGCTATGTTGATTATCAATCTATTACTTATGTGTTGTTTATGATCTTGCATGCTCTCTGTTATTAGTAGAGGCTCTGGCCAAGTTTTTACTCTTAACTCCAAGAGGGAGTATTTATGCTCGATAGTGGGTTCATGCCTCCATTAAATCTGGGACAAGTGTGAAAGTTCTAAGGTTGTGGATGTGATGTTGCCACTAGGGATAAAACATTGATGCTATGTCCGAGGATGTAGTTATTGATTACATTACGCACCATACTTAATGCAATTGTCTGTTGTTTTCAACTTAATACTGGAAGGGGTTCGGATGATAACCTGAAGGTGGACTTTTTAGGCATAGATGCATGCTGGATAGCGGTCTATGTACTTTGTCGTAATGCCCAATTAAATCTCACAATATTCATCATATCATGTATGTGCATTGTCATGCCCTCTCTATTTGTCAATTGCCCAACTGTAATTTGTTCACCCAACATGCTTATTCTTATGGGAGAGACACCTCTAGTGAACCGTGGACCCCGGTCCTATTCTTTTACATCGATACAATCTAGTGCAATACTTGTCATACTGTTCTCTGCAAACAATCATCATCCACACTATACATCTAATCCTTTGTTACAGCAAGCCGGTGAGATTGACAACCTCACTGTTTCGTTGGGCAAAGTACTTTGGTTGTGTTGTGCAGGTTCCACGTTGGCGCCGGAATCCCTGGTGTTGCGCCGCACTACATCTCGCCGCCATCAACCTTCAACGTGCTTCTTGACTCCTACTGGTTCGATAAACCTTGGTTTCTTACTGAGGGAAAACTTGCCGCTGTACGCATCACACCTTCCTCTTGGGGTTCCCAACGGTCGCGTGCTGTACGCGTATCACCCAACCCACCAGAAACTCAAAAAATCAAACCATGCGCTTGGATAAAGCTAAGACAGCGACCCCTCTGTCTGAAAGAGTCTTTATACAAGAGCACTTGGACAGCTTGTTGGGGAGTTGGTGGGAGCATGAAGCTAGGGTTCCTCCAGCTAAAATGGCGGCGGAAGACTTGAGAGAGATGGGGGAGAGATATGATAGCATGGGAGGAGGAGGAAATTATGGCAAAGAAGATGGTGGATCAAACAGACAACAATAATATGGAGGATACAGAGGTAACACCTTCCAACGCCCACCCTTCTCTTGTCCTGGGAAATTTGGGGGGAACCAGTACCAGAACACTCAGAGATTTGGGAGAGGACAGGGGAAATTCAACAACCAAGGCAGAGGTTCATTTGGACAAGGAGTAGGACAGTTCAATAATAGCCAAAATCAAGGGGGGAGCTGGAGATAGAGACCAATTACAAGGCCAGAGTAGAGCCTATGTGTAGAAGACCATGCCTACTAGCTCAGGAGGAGACTCAACTGGTCAGAACAAAGTTGCTGATGAAAGAACAACTGTTTCGGCCACAACAACAGTTCCTTCATCAAGGACAACACAACAGGTGCAGCTAGCTAGGGTCAAGCTCTGAGGCAGAGTTGATAGGGAAGAAAGCAACTATGGGTGACAATCTTCTCTGCAACAAATGTGGGAAAAAGGGCACATTTCAAAGGTCTGCACTGAGGAGATTGAGTGTGTCAACTGTGGCAAAGGACATCAGTCCATGAGATGTGCCTGGCTCAAGCAAAAAAAGCCAACTGCAAACCTGGTTGGTTTTGGAGGACCTGAGTTATGCTATTTTGTTGCTGAACATGAAAAAGAAAGTGCTGGAGCTGAGGAGAAAGGGAAAGCCATAGAAATAGTCAAAGTCAAAGAAGTGGACTTTCAAGTAGATGAATATTTGTTAGTAATGTGCTTAAGAAGAACATACCCATGGAAATAGATTTGGCAAGCAAAAGAAGTCTCAGCTGGAAGATTCTTAGTCGATTTCCCATCTGCTGCAAGGATAAATGAGGTCCCAATATATGACTGGGCTACTTTGAGGGGTTCACACATCAAGGTGAATGTGAAATAATGGTCAGATGAAAATCTTGGAGCTGGTAAGCTTGATACAGTATGGGTCAGGGCCAAGAGAGTTCCAAAAACCCTGAAAATTTACCAGGGGATCTGTGAAGTGGGCTGAACACTTGGACAAGTTATTGAAGTAGACATGGAAGATTTTAGGAAGGATGGAAGCATACGATTTTTGGTTGGAGTGGTCAATTACAAGAACATCCCTGCCATGGCAAAACTTACTACAAAAAAGCTGATGATCTACTACATATACTTCCAAGTTGAACAAGTGGTAGAGGAAGGTTGGCTAAGGCCAGAGGAATAGTATATACAAGAGTTTGATGAAATGGAAGACACTCTATCACATGAGTTGGGGGATAGAAGAGAGAAAAGGAAGAGAACTGAAGAAAGTGAAGGGACAGTTAAAGAGGGGCACTGCTGGGCGTGGAGTTGATGAAGGAAAATTTATGCGCAACGTTGAGTGGAACCCCAAGAGGAAGGTATAATGAGCACAGCAGGAAGTTTTCCCTCAGTAAGAAACCAAGGTTTATCAACCAGTAGGAGAATTTTTTTCTCTCCCGAGGTGTTGCGAACCAACTCGTGGCAGGGCGCACTGCCGGCGTCAGCAGCAACGTGGAGACCTGCACACAAACAACCAAGTACTTTGTCCCCAACTTTCAGCGAGGTTGTCAAGCTCACTGGTTTTGCTGAAAACAAAGGATTAAATGAACCGTGTGGAAGAAGAATTGTTTGCAGAGAACATAACAGAAAAATGTTGTAGAAGACTGCAATTAAAAGAAGAAGGACCGGGGTCCACAGTTCACTAGAGGCGCCTCCCCCAACAAAATAAATATGCTGGGTAAACAAATTACAGATGGGCAATTGACAAACAGAGATTCTACGCTAATGGTTGGTGCAGAATATATGCTATGAAAGTATGCGGGCATTACAACAATATACATAGACCGTAATCCAACTACATCTATGATTAATAATCCACCTTCAGGATTGCATCTGCGACACCCTCCAGTATTAAGTTGCAAGCAATGCATATAAGGTAAACGATGAAACTACCCTTGAATAGAACACCGCTGTTTTCTCCCTAGTAGCAACAACACATCTACAACCGTAGAGAAGAAAGTCACTTCCCATGGTTAAATAGAGGCATGAACCCACTATTGAGCATAAATACTCTCTCTTGGAGTCGCTAGCATCTACTTGGCCAAAGCATCTACTAGAAACAGAGAGCATGCAAGATCATAATAACATAATACATAGTCTCAACCAAAGCAATCTCTCTATAAATCGGATCCACATCAAACCAACATGTAGCAATTACAAATAGATGATCTTGATCATGTTAGGCAGCTCACAAGATCTATACATGAAGCACAACAAGGAGAGGACAGCCATCTAGCTACTACTGTGGACCCATGGTCCCGTGGAGAACTACTCACGCATCACCTCGGATGAAGACATGGCGATGTAGAGGCCTCCGGCGGTGATTTCCCTCTCCTGCAGGGTGCCAGGATGGACTGCAGAACCCTCCCGAACTAGGGTTTCAGTTGACGATGGCGTCGGAACTTTTCGTGGATGGAGGCTCTCGTCTCTGGGGTTTTCCCAATACGAGGAATAAATAGGCAGAAGGGCGGAGCAAACGAGGCGACGAGGCGCCAGTACAAGGGCCAGGCGCGGCCAAGGGTGGGCCTCCCCTGCCCTATGTACTGCCACGTGGTAGCTCTCCTGCGCGTGTCCTTCTGGCTCCGTCTTAGTCCCGGAAAAATAAGACTATGGGCTTTTGTTTCGTCCTATTTCGAGAAACTTTCATGTACAACTTTTCTGAAACACAAAAACAGCAGAAAACGGGAAATGGTACTGCGGCACTCCGTGTGGTGACCCGGCATACCACTGCATGGTGTAGTATGCAAGTCTGATATAACACCAATGAAGCACGGTTCCACAAGTATTATATCGCTCAGAGTGGTACAACAGAAACATATGCGAGTCCAAGGCATTTCTATAGAATTACAACATTGACTCAGTTACATAAGATCATCACAGCCTCCTACTTTACAATGAGGTAAAACTGCAAATAAACTCCAGAAGAACAACTCGTAGTCTAGTATTATCACGAACTCTATGTGTAGAGTGTTTAACTAGCTAAAGAGGCTATGAATAGATTCTAGCTAAATAGGAGCTAGGTTTAGGAAACTAGTTCCTTTCTATTGCTAAGCTAGGTTTTATCCTTGTTGGATGTGGTGTTTGACTCTTCTGTCATGTTCCTGTCCCTTGAAGTAATTGTTGATTCCTCGGTCTTTGAGTTGTACTGTAGATCCTCCTTCGATGCCTCCATATCTAAGCAGGGGATTTAAGAGTGGGATGAGTACGAGCGTACTCAACAAGTTCATTATAGGAAAGAGGTGTTTAATGCACTAGCTACGGCATTAGACCAGAAAGTCTAATACCAATGCAGGTTTTCATAACCATTTCTTCAAAAGGTTGCTTTTATTCAGAAGAACTATGTCCGTCAGCCTTCACCGGTTTACTAGAACTTCATGGAGTTCCTTTCCGGCAGCGTTCGCAGTTCCAAAACCCGAAACAGGGAGTGACATGTCACGATTCATTACACTCTACAGAGGTGTGTTGCTTTATCCATAAGAGATCTTAACCTTGGTGCCAACCGGGCATATTCCCCGTACACACTTCCTTTTGTGTGAGGCCCGGTATAAGGTCATAGCCAATCATATACCTTCGCTACCTCGCACACCCACCCTTTGTTGCAATCCCCGACCATGGGTCCTCGCCGGTGTACTTATACCAATTAAGGATGGCCCCCGACCACGACAACAGTTCTGGGCTCGAACCAAAACTCCTTCGCCGGTAGATGCAACCCATCATAGACCGCATTACCATGGGGAATTAGAGTGGGATCCCCACCCTCAAATTGTTCCCGCAAGATACAACTGCTACGGTAAGCGCATCCGTTGATGTACGAGAGGTGGAAATACAATTGACTACTCCGTCTCATTCCAGATCTTATGGTTAACACGAGTTTTACGGCACAAGAATCACTGGACGACATTTGTTGTTTAATCCTAGATGGATATAAACCCTTGCAATGGAACCTCCACCATATCAACACATACCATGGTTCCATTGCCCACCACATAGTCATATTCATAGTTATGAAAATAGTACTTTTTCTTTTCATGCAAGAGTGGTAAGTATAGTACTTTGCAAGTAATTTGGTAAAAATACTCAAATGACATGAGCAAGCAATGAACTTGCCTTTCTTGACTGCAAGATTATGCAGGCAAGGTCTTCGATACGCAATAACTCCAAATTCTGAAATAGCATCATCGTCCGGTAAGGACGATGTTTAAAAGATTGGCAAGGATGCAATAGTGCATAAGTATGAGATGCAATCGTTGTAAGCATGACCTAACCCCGATGATTTAGGATTAGTAAGTTGTTATGATTAGTTCAGGGTGTGTTGCACTTTTAGAGTGATTCATAAACAAGGTTCTTATTCAGGTTTGTGTTGTTTTAAAATCATAAGTAAGTGGTAAAATGCATAGTAACAATCATATACATCAAGGAATAGTGGTTGTATAATAAGTAAAGAGCAGTTGTCAATTTTAAGTCCTATAGTGCATGGTTGATGATTATTTATTATATATTTCAAAAGAATAACTTTTGAAGAATGTGTTATTTAATAAAGAACAAGTATGATAATTAGGTTTGTGGGGTTCTATGGTTTTCTATGGTTCCAATTGGTTTCTGGAGTAAGGATTAGATGGATCCCCACAATGTTGGATTCATCAACACCTAGGGCTTGTTAGGTTTAGTTAAGCCTAGGCATCCTAAGAAATTATTTATACATGGTTGCTGTCAAGGTTGGTACATCTTGCTGGTGCTAGGTAGCTAGGGTTGATAGGTCCTGTTAGGTAGGGTTGATGAATACTCTCTATTTCATACTTCTTAAGAAACAAGAAGTATTACAATTAAGGTTTAGGTTGTCTAGGTTTACTATTGGATCCACTAAGTAAAGAATGGTTGGTTCCTAAATAGGATGATTCATAATTATCTAATACTAGTAGGGTTTAGTGAAACAGGGTCATGTAGTGCAAAATAGTAGGTATGGTTGCTATTAGGATTCATCACCATGGTGTGATGCTAAGTAAGGATGAGATCTTTGGTAATAAGGATTAGGGTTGATCCTATTTGATCATCTAGGTTTGATTTAAGATGAGCACGTGGGATGCTAATTTAGTAGTGATATGGTTCCCATATTTTACGTGGATTTGAACAAGCATTGAGTTGCTAAATATGAATCTATGAATGATAGTGAAGTAACATGATCATATGATTGACCTAGGGTTTAGGTTTGGGAACAATTTTAGGGTTCACATGAAATAGTGGAGCTAGGGTTTCTAGTTGAATTATGTTTTGGGTTTCACATACAATTATGAGGTTGGAATCTTTATTCAGTATGAAATTAGGGTTTCCTAATTACCATATAGTTCTTAGATTAATAACTTCTTATAAAGTTGAAGTTATTAATAATCTTTGAAATAAAAATAATATTGGATTTGTCATTTTCTTATTTTTAAAGAATTAATAATTAAGACAATTATTAATTAGGGTTTTAAATCCTCCTAATAAGGATTTAATAAGTTAATAGTAAAGGAAAATTAATTTTAATGTTTTCCTTATTTACTTACTGTTTTTTATTTATTTTAGGAAGTTTTCCTAATTATTGAATTTTAATTGAATTTAGGATAAAGAAAAGGTTTATTTAATGAGTTTAAAATAATTAAATTTTTATTAAAAATAAAAATTCCACATTATATTTTTCTTGGATAGATTTTATTTTTAGGAACATTTTTGATATCTCATTTGTATTTTTCTGAGCTAATGTTAATTTTATAAATATCTGCAAAGTTTGAGCAATTTTCTGCAATTTTTAAAATAAACGGATAAAAGTTTTGGTACCGTGGCAGACCCTAGCTACTGCCACTGATTGGTGGGGCTATGGACAGGTCAGATACCACACAAGCATTGACCAGGTCAAAGTCTACTGTGGGGTCACTCGCCACGTCACCCCGCCGGTCAACCACCATCGGCCGGGTCAGCGGACGACGACGATGATTTAGACCACGGGAGGATGGTCTGGTGGTTCCTTTCGACGCGTCTTGGCGAGCTGAGCATGATGGTGGTCTCGCCGCCAAGAAATGGTCACCGGAGAGACTCCGGCGAACCTTACTGCGGCGGCGCTCGCCGGCCAAGTTGCTAGATTGAGCTACAATTGATTAAATGACAAGATAAAAGATGCTACGGATGCGCAATCTTACCAGGGTGGCATTGGTGTGGTCGCTGAAGGCAGGGTTGGTCGGAGATGAGCTCACGGACATGATTTCCGGCGAACACCGGAGAAAGGGAACGCTCGAATTCGGCCGATTGAGCACGCCATTTCTCGATTCCTTCTACCAGAATGATCCCCACGCTCGTGCGCTTCTCATGGACTACCTCTCGGTTCCTGGGGTGGCCTCCTCCGACGGGTTGTTCTTGACACCGGCGAGACAGTACGGAGGCTTGGGAAGAAATAGGAAGCGATAGAGAGAACGAGAGTGAGATGGAGATGACGGCAAATATTAGGGGCGTCTCGGTTCTCCTGTCCGTGCTATTTGTAGGACGAAGCGAGCTCGGCAGCTCGGTCATGACATCGACAACGGCGCAGATGCGTGGATGATGGCGAGCTCGATCCACCGCGAATCTTGACGCTACGAGTATAAGGATGGATGCTTTGATCTTGCAGAGCACTCCAAGGTGGCCACGCGAGCTCGAAGTGGTTCGAAGCGGTGGCGCGGGACGTGGCCGAGTTCCTCCTGTGCGTTGTCGACATTGGGGAAGAAGAGGGGCTCGTTTTTCTTCCTCAACGAATCGGTACGAGGGTTTGGGTTGGCTTCAGTCTTAGGCTGGGCTTCGTTGGTGGGCTGTTGCTGGGCTGTGCCACGGGCTGCACGGCCAGGCAAGATCTGGTAAGTTTCTTTCTCTCCTTTTCTTTTATTTGTTTTCTTTTTCTGTTTTAAATTTCTATTTTGAATTCTGTTATAATTCAAATCTGTTTTGCAGGATTTTAAATGTGTAGATCCTTTTGAAGTTTATAAAGATACTAATATAACTTCATATAATGTCTTAAAGAATATTTTATATGTGTAATGACACCCTTGTTTATTAAATGTTATTAGGGATTGGAAATGGGCATCTATATTGTCATAATTTTCAATATCAATTTAGGGTAGTTTAACTATTTTTCGATAGGCCCTTCTAAGTACCTATTGATAGTTAAGTTTTTGTTTATCTTGCAAAGAACAATTTACAAGGCTTAGCTCATTATTTCGTTTCTTATTTAAGAATATGATCTCATGACATTATTTCATGTGCTCATGGTTGTTATGGATTTGGATAACTGTTTAAGGCAATTTTAAAGTATTATTGTCATCTTCCAAACCCTTAGTTTATTATGGTTAAGGTGGATTTTATTCCTCTAGTGAGACTTCTATTTATTTGGAAACACTAGTTAGTTGCACCTACATAGGCATGGCATGAAAGATAGGTTATGTTGCTATCTTGATTCATGTCAAGTTTGGGATAAATAATCCCCTTGCTCATTTTTGAGCTTGGACATGGTTTTAGGATTATACTTGTGATTAACAAGTACTTCACAATTCAGTTGAAAATATGGGTATAGGTTATGTATGTAATTTAACACCAATTACTTTATCTAGGGTTGCTCTTCCTCACCACTCAGAGGATGGTTCAATCCAAGATCATTTAGATTGATATAGGGCTGAACTATACACAGGGTTGTTACTATTCAGTTGTTTCTCTTATTAACATATTGAAAATAGTTTAGGGTTGCTAGTAGTCTCCCTATGATTTTATGTGATGGATGATAGGTGCTTATCATACAAAGGTTTAATTTGTACTAAATACCTTCTACCTCAAGTTCATAGGGTTTATTATCATTATCCAATTTGTAATAATCAAAGGTTTGGCTTCCTAAAGTATCTCTCATAAACTAGGTTTCTCACTTATAAGATCAAATATTGACTTGATCATCTAGGGTATAGTACTTCTATTATACTTTCTAGGATGGGACTACTATGGTTGCCTCAATAATTTATATCCCAGGAGAATACCTGAGATATTCTGTTAGGGTTCTACTTAAACAATGATGATATAATTATCTGGTATATGGATAGTTCTCTCCCTCAAATTCTAGTGTTGCTTCAACTAACTTGAGTGTAGCACCATAGCTTGAGCTCTCTTTCATAGGAATAGTTATTCTAGGTTTTATGGTGTACTCACAATATCTCAATAGGTATCAAGTCTAAAACTCCACTTGGCTATCTTGGTTGAATTAATCTCCTCCTTACTTTATCAATTCATGGATATGGTATTATTCCATGTGATATTAGGTTATCTGATCACCACTCCAAGGGAAATGGTTTACAACCTAATACTTTAGTTCAAAGGTTGTCCTTTATTCTTAAATAGGTAAAGCTTGGATTAGTATGAATGGTCTCTCTCATTTGAGGAGGACTTGAATATTATCCCAAGGTTATGTTCTTAAGATGATGTCTTGATTACATGGATGTATATCCAAGGTTTATCTCAAGGTTTGTCATTGCTTCTCTAATAAATAATATAAAACTCTCACCTCTCTAGGTTTGATGTATAATAATTTGAAATAGAGAAGAATATATAATTCTAGAGTTGATCTCCTTGTCATGTTTTCAAGAATTAAGTGGAATGAATACCATGAGGTTCATGGTAGGAACATGGATTAGTTTAAGACAGGGCAAAGATAAGTCTAGAATAGTTTCTCCATTTTATTGTTACTTGATTTGTAATTGAATAGATGTTCATATGTTATGGCAAGTATTACCATATTATGATCTTTTATGGGATCAATCAATTGATCATTGATTAGAGTGTTATTATGTTAGTTTTAATTCCATTTGATCTAACCCCTTAGATCAGATCATCTCTACCCAAAACAAAGGTTTTAGCAAAGGTCACGTTGAGGTTTATAACGCTTGACTTGATGAGCTACTTCATTTCCACCAAGGTCAAGTGAAACTTCAGTTACTGTGACTGTTTTACTTTAAAGCGTGAAAATTCCCTGGATTTTCTATGCATGAATGCAATGCACACATCTGTTTCCTCTATTTTTGTAACCCCAAATCCTGGGATATTACAGTCTCTACTCCTTAAACTAAACTTCTTCCTTGAAGTTTAAACTCTCTCACGTTTCCGGAGTGTGGATCTGACTTGTGCAGATTACATCTTTTGTCAAACTCTGTGGTGATCTCACTATATATAATTGAATATATTCCTTGTCCAGATTCTTCCTGGAATCCAATAGAATCTGTCTCTGAACCATGGCTTCTTACTTCAATTCCATGATTTCTTTCAATATTGATACGCGTACAGCACGCGTCCATTGGGAACCCCAAGAGGAAGGTGTGATGCGTACAGCGGCAAGTTTTCCCTCAGTATGAAACCAAGGTTTAATCGAACCAGTAGGAGCCAAGAAGCACGTTGAAGGTTGATGGCGGCGAGATGTAGTGCGGCGCAACACCAGGGATTCCGGCACCAACGTGGAACCTGCACAACACAAACCAAGTACTTTGCCCCAACGAAACAGCGAGGTTGTCAATCTCACCGGCTTGCTGTAACAAAGGATTAGATGTATAGTGTGGATGATGATTGTTTGCAGAAACAGTAGAACAAGTATTGCAGTAGATTGTATTTCAGTATAGAGAATTGGACTGTGGTCCACAGTTCACTAGAGGTGTCTCTCCCATAAGATAAATAGCATGTTGGGTGAACAAATTACAGTTGGGCAATTGACAAATAGAGAGGGCATGACCATGCACATACATATTATGATGAGTATAGTGAGATTTAATTGGGCATTACGACAAAGTACATAGACCGCTATCCAGCATGCATCTATGCCTAAAAAGTCCACCTTCAGGTTATCATCCGAACCCCTTCCAGTATTAAGTTGCTAACAACAGATAATTGCATTAAGTATTGCGCGTAATGTAATCAGTAACTACATCCTCGTACATAGCATCAATGTTTTATCCCTAGTGGCAACAGCACATCCATAATCTTAGAGGTTTCTCTCACTCCCCCAGATTCACGGAGACATGAACCCACTATCGAGCATAAATACTCCCTCTTGGAGTTACTAGCATCAACTTGGCCAGAGCATCTACTAATAACGGAGAGCATGCAAGATCATAAACAACACATAGATATAAATTGATAATCAACATAACATGGTATTCTCTATTCATCGGATCCCAACAAACACAACATATAGAATTACAGATAGATGATCTTGATCATGTTCGGCAGCTCACAAGACCCGACAATTAAGCACAATGAGGAGAAGACAACCATCTAGCTACTGCTATGGACCCATAGTCCAGGGGTAGACTACTCACACATCACTCCGGAGGCGACCATGGCGGCGTAGAGTCCTCCGGGAGTTGATTCCCCTCTCCGGCAGGGTGCCGGAGGCGATCTCCTGAATCCCCCGAGATGGGATTGGCGGCGGCGGCGTCTCTGGAAGGTTTTCCGTATCATGGCTCTCGGTACTGGGGGTTTCACGACGAAGGCTATTTGTAGGCAGAAGGGTAGGTCAGGGGCGTCGCGAGGGGCCCAGGAGACAGGTCGGCGCGGCCAAGGGTGGGGCCGCACCGCCCTTCCCCCTGGCCACCTCGTGGCCCCACTTCATTGACTCTCCGGTCTTCTGGAAGCTTCGTGGCAAAATAGGACCCTGGGCGTTGATTTCGTCCAATTCCGAGAATATTTCCTTACTAGGATTTCTGAAACCAAAAACAGCAGAAAACAGCAACTGGCACTTCGGCATCTTGTTAATAGGTTAGTTCCAGAAAATGCACGATTATGACATAAAGTGTGCATAAAACATGTAGATATCATCAATAATGTGGCATGGAACATAAGAAATTATCGATACGTCGGAGACGTATCAGCATCCCCAAGCTTAGTTTCTGCTCGTCCCGAGCAGGTAAACGATAAACAAAGATAATTTCTGGAGTGACATGCCATCATAACCTTGATCACACTATTGTAAGCATATGTAATGAATACAGCGATCAAAACAATGTATATGACATGAGTAAACAAGTGAATCATATAGCAAAGACTTTTCATGAATAGTACTTCAAGACAAGCATCAATAAGTCTTGCATAAGAGTTAACTCATAAAGCAATAATTCAAAGTAAAGGCATTGAAGCAACACAAAGGAAGATGAAGTTTCAGCGGTTGCTTTCAACTTATAACATGTATATCTCATGGATATTGTCAACATAGAGTAATATAACAAGTACAATATGCAAGTATGTAGGAATCAATGCACAGTTCACACAAGTGTTTGCTTCTTGAGGTGGAGAGAGATATGTGAACTAACTCAACATAAAAGTAAAAGAAAGGTCCTTCAAAGAGCGCATCGATTGCTATATTTGTGCTAGAGCTTTGATTTTGAAAACAAGAAACAATTTTGTCAACGGTAGTAATAAAGCATATGTGTTATGTAAATTATATCTTACAAGTTGCAAGCCTCATGCATAGTATACTAATAGTGCCCGCACCTTGTCCTAATTAGCTTGGATTACCGGGATTATCGCAATGCACATGTTTTAACCAAGTGTCACAAAGGGGTACCTCTATGCCGCCTGTACAAAGGTCTAAGGAGAAAGCTCACATTGGATTTCTCGCTATTGATTATTCTCAACTTAGACATCCATACCGGGACAACATAGACAACAGATAATGGACTCCTCTTTTATGCATAAGCATGTAGCAACAATTAATTTTCTCATATGAGATTGAGGATATATGTCCAAAACTAAAACTTCCACCATGGATCATGGCTTTAGTTAGCGGCCCAATGTTCTTCTCTAACAATATGCATGCTCTAACCATAAAGGTGGTAAATCTCCCTTACTTCAGACAAGATGAACATGCATAGCAACTCACATGATATTCAACAAAGAGTAGTTGATGGCGTCCCCAGGGACATGGTTATCGCACAACAAGCAACTTAATAAGAGATAAAGTGCATAAGTACATATTCAATACCACAATAGTTTTTAGGCTATTTGTCCCATGAGCTATATATTGTAAAGGTAGAGGATAGAAATTTTAAAGGTAGCACTCAAGCAATTTACTTTGGAATGGCGGAGAAATACCATGTAGTAGGTAGGTATGGTGGACACAAATGGCATAGTGGTTGGCTCAAGTATTTTGGATGCATGAGAAGTATTCCCTCTCGATACAAGGTTTAGGCTAGCAAGGATATTTGAAACAAACACAAGGATGAAGCGGTGCAGCAAAACTCACATAAAAGACATATTTTAAACATTATAAGACTCTACACCGTCTTCCTTGTTGTTCAAACTCAATGCTAGAAATTATCTAGACTTTAGAGAGACCAAATATGCAAACCAAATTTTAGCATGCTCTATGTATTTCTTCATTAATAGGTGCAAAGCATATGGTGCAAGAGCTTAAACATGAGCACAACAATTGCCAAGTATCACATTATCCAAGACATTTTAGCAATTACTACATGTATCATTTTCCAATTCCAACCATATAACAATTTAATGAAGAAGAAACTTCGCCATGAATATTATGAGTAGAGCCTAAGGACATACTTGTCCATATGCTACAGCGGAGCGTGTCTCTCTCCCACACAATGAATGCTAGGATCCATTTTATTCAAACAAAACAAAAAACAAAAACAAACAGACGCTCCAAGCAAAGCACATAAGATGTGATGGAATAAAAATATAGTTTCAGGGGAGGAACCTGATAATGTTGTCGATGAAGAAGGGGATGCCTTGGGCATCCCCAAGCTTAGACGCTTGAGTCTTCTTGATATATGCAGGGATGAACCACCGGGGCATCCCCAAGCTTAGAGCTTTCACTCTCCTTGATCATGTTGTATCATCTCCCTCTCTTGATCCTTGAAAACTTCCTCCACACCAAACTCAAAACAACTCATTAGAGTGTTAGTGCACAATCAAAATATACATGTTCAGAGGTGACATAATCATTCTTAACACTTCTGGACATTGCACAAAGCTACTGAAAGTCAATGGAATCGAAATATCCATCGAACATAACAAAACAGGCAATGCGAAATAAAAGGCAGAATCTGTCAAAAACAGAACAGTTCGTAATGACTAATTTTATTGAGGCACCATACTTGCTCAAATGAAAATGCTCAAATTGAATGAAAGTTGCTTACATATCTGAGGATCACTCACGTAAATTGGCATAATTTTCTGTGTTACCTACAGAGAATTTTTCCCAGATTCGTGACAGCAAAGAAATCTGTTTCTGCGCAGTAATCCAAATCTAGTATGAACCTTACTATCAACGACTTTACTTGGCACAACAAAACTCTAAACTAAGATAAGGAGAGGTTGCTACAGTAGTAAACAACTTCCAGGACACAAAATATAAAACAAAGTACTGTAGTAAAAACATGGGTTGTCTCCCATAAGCGCTTTTCTTTAACGCCTTTCAGCTAGGCGCAGAAAGTGTGTATCAAGTATTATCGAGAGACGAAGTGTCAACATCATAATTTGTTCTAATAATAGAATCAAAAGGAAACTTCATTCTCTTTCTAGGGAAGTGTTCTATACCTTTCTTGAGAGGAAATTGATATTTAATATTACCTTCCTTCATATCAATGATAGCACCAACAGTTCGAAGAAAAGGTCTTCCCAATATAATGGGACAAGATGCATTGCATTCAATATCCAAGACAACAAAATCAACGGGGACAAGGTTATTGTTAACGGTAATGCGAACATTATCAACTTTCCCCAAAGGTTTCTTTGTAGAATGATCAGCAAGATTAACATCCAAATAACAATTTTTCAATGGTGGCAAGTCAAGCATATTATAAATTTTCTTAGGCATAACAGAAATACTTGCACCAAGATCACATAAAGCATTACAATCAAAGTCATTGACCTTCATCTTAATGATGGGCTCCCAACCATCCTCTAGCTTCCTAGGAATACAAGCTTCGCGTTTGATACATCCAAAACGTATCTACTTTCCCGAACATTTTTGCTATTGTTTTGCCTCTAATTTGTGTATTTTGGATACAACTAACACGGACTAACGTTGTTTTCAGCAGAACTGTTCTGGTGTCTCGTTTTTGTGCAGAAATCCAACTTTCGGGAAAATCCTCGGAATTTATGCAGAAGGCCCTATTTTCCCAGAATACTGACGGAGCCAGAAGGTCAAGTAAGGTGGAGGCCCGAGGGCCCCACACCATAAGGCGGCGCGGCCTAGGGGGGCCCGCGTGGCCCTATGGTGTGGCCCCCTCGGCCGGCCTCCGACGCCCTCCTTCGGACTATTTATCAGCCTCGACCTAAAAACGCACGGGGAGAAGTCGAAGTCACCAGAAACCCTCCAGAACGCCGCCACATCACGAAACTCCGTCGCGGGAGCCAGAAGTCTCTGTTCTGGCACTCCGCCGGGACGGGGAATTGGAGGAGATCATCGCCATCATCACCGCCAACGCCTCTACATCAACCAGCCATGTTTCCCCCATCCATGTGTGAGTAATTCCCCCGCTGTAGGCCGAAGGGGATGGTAGGGATTGGATGAGATTGGTCATGTAATAGCATAAGATTGTTAGGGCATAGTGCCTAGTGTCCATAATTGGTACTTTGATGATATTGTTGCAACTTGTTATGCTTAATGCTTGTCACTAGGGCCCGAGTGCCATGATCTCAGATCTGAACATGTTATTGTTTCATCATGATATTCATTGTTTATTGATCTTACCTGCAAGTTGTATACACATGTCACTGTCCGGAACCGATGGCCCCGAAGTGACAGAAATCGGGACAACCGGAGGGGATGGTAGTGATGTGAGGATCACATGTGTTCACGGAGTGTTAATGCTTTGCTCCGGTACTCTATTAAAAGGAGTACCTTAATATCCAGTAGTTTCCCTTGAGGCCCGGCTGCCACCGGCTGGTAGGACAAAAGATGTTGTGCAAGTTTCTCATTGCGAGCACGTACGACTATAATTGGAACACATGCCTATTTATTGCTTTGTACTTGGACACCGTTTTATTATTATCTGCAAATGCCCTGCTATGATTGTTACATGAGTTTCTCTCATCCATGCAACGCCCGTTCATCCGTCCCCGTGCCTACAGTATTTTAATCCTGCTGTTTACTAAAATCACTACTGCTGTCTTCGTTACTCTGCTGCTATTATTTCACTACTGCTACTGCTATAAAACTGTTACTACTGATAAACTCTTGCGAGCAGGTCTGTTTCCAGGTGCAGCTGAATTGACAACTCCGCTGTTAAGGCTTCCAAGTGTTCTTTGTCTTCCCTTGTGTCGAATCAATAAATTGGGTTTTACTTCCCTCGAAGACTGTTGCGATCCCATATACTTGTGGGTCATCAAGACTATTTTCTGGCGCCGTTGCCGGGGAGCATAGCTTTATTTGGAAGTTCACTTGGATTAATATTGTTCGCTGCAAATTCTCCATCATGGGTAAACCTCGCGATTCTAAAGTCGCCATATTACCATCCACTACAAGAAAAGGTACAATTCTGAGTACCTCCGCTACACTTGATTCACCATCTGTGATTGATAAACTTGTTTCACCGCCACATGCTTCACATGCGGGTACTTCTGCTGAATCTGAAAACTCTCATAATATTGATAATATTTCTGCTGTGCTTGATGATAGTGGTTCGTTGGGATCCTTTCTAGATGCTACAATTGCTAGGTCTAGACAAATTGAAAATGCTGAAACTCCTAATGAAAATGCTACTACACCTGTTAATTCACCTGAACTTGATTATTTTAGTGATGATCCTGATGAAGATTATGTGGAGCTTAATGATGATTTTATTGAAAAATGCAATGCTACTACTGATGCAAGAAAAATTAAAAAGTTGCTTGCAGAACATGCTGTTAGATATAAACTGTCTCCTGATCCTAAGTTTGCCACATCTCCTATAAACATTAAGGATAAAGATTATGATTTTTCTCTTGATCTATCTCATATAGCTATTGTTGAGAAAACACCCTTTTGTGGTACTGAAAAAGAAAGTGCTGTTGAACACATGATTGAGTTATCTACTCTAAGTAGCTTGTTTTCTGATGATGTCAAGATGCGTACTTACTTTGTTGCTAAAATCTTTCCATTCTCATTAAAGGATGACGCTAAAACTTGGTATAATAGTTTGCCACCTAATTCTATTAAAAGTCCAAAAGAATTGCTTGATGTTTTCTTCCGTAAATACTTTCCTGCTAGTGCTCAACATATTGCTTTGCAGAGAATCTATAATTTTGACCAGGGAGATGGAGAGAAATTGCCTGAGGCTTGGGCGAGATTTTGCTCTCTTATTAGAGCTCGGCCTGACCATGATTTGGAAAAGCATGATTTACTTGATATATTTTATAGTGGACTAACCATTGAGTCTAGGGCATACCTGGATAGTTGTGCTGGTTGTGTTTTCAGGAAAAGAACTCCAGGGCATTTGAAGAATTATTGGCTAAAATAGGCCGGAATCATGATGATTGGACTACGCCCGAACCAACTCCAACGCCAATATTGAAGAAGAGGGGTATGATTAAATTAAATGATGAAGATATGAGGGAAGCCAAGAAGTCTCTCAAGGAGAAAGGTATTAAATCTGAAGATGTGAAGAATCTTCCTCCCATAGAAGATATATGTGAGATAATTCCCCCTTCATCCATGATTGAGGTAAACTCCCTTCAACGCTTTACTAGGGAAGATATTCCGTATTCGAAACCTCCTGCACAATGCTTAGATGAGTTTGATAATTATATTGTTAAGCAAGAAAATTTTAATATGAGAGTAGAGAATCATTTAATGGAAAATTCTCGAGCTATTAGTGAATTGCATGATATTGTAGAAAGAACCTCCAATGATGTTAAGATGCTTGTTAAACATTTTCATATGGTTCAAACTCAAATTGATCAACTCACTAAAGTGCAAAATGACTTGTTGGGGAATAATTCTAAAGAGAAACATGCTTATGAAGTAACAACTAGAGGTGGTGTCTCTACCCAGGATCCTCTATATCCTGAAGGGCATCCCAAAAGAATTGAACAAGATTCTCAACGCATTGAACCTAGTGCTCCTTCTAAGAAGAAAAAGAAGAAGAAACATAAAAATGTTGTAGAATCCTCTGAACCTGCTAATGATCCTAATAGTATTTCTATTTCTGATGCTGAAACTGAAAGTGGTAATGAACATGATAAAGATAATGATAAGAAGGATGCTTCTGATAAAGAAGAGGTAGAAGATGAACCCGAAAAGCATGCTAAAAATAAAAAGTATACTAAAGAAGATTTTATTGCTGAGAAACATGGTAATGAAAGAGAACCTTGGGTTCAAAAGCAAATGCCTTTTCCTGCTAAGAAACTGAAATCAAAGGAAGAAGAACACTATAATAAATTTTGTGATTGGATGAAACCTTTATTCTTGCAAATCCCTTTGACTGATGCTATTAAATTGCCTCCTTATTCAAAGTATATGAAAGATATTGTTACTAACAAAAGGAAAATTCCTAATGAGGAAATTTCCACTATGCTTGCTAATTACTCTTTCAATGGCAAAGTTCCAAAGAAGTTGGGCGACCCAGGTATACCTACTATTCCTTGTTCTATTAAGAATAATTATGTTAAAACTGCTCTATGTGACTTGGGAGCCGGTGTTAGTGTTATGCCTTTTTCTCTTTATAAGAGACTTTACTTAGACAAGTTGATACCTACTGACATATCTTTGCAAATGGCTGATAAATCTACTGCTATTCCTGTTGGTATATGTGAGGATGTTCCTGTTCAAGTTACTACTAACTGCTTGATATTAACTGATTTTGTTGTGTTGGAAATGCCTGAAGATGATAATATGTCTATTATTCTTGGGAGACCTTTTCTTAACACCGCAGGGGCTGTTATTGATTGCAATAAAGGGAAGGTTACTTTTAATGTTGATGATAAGGAGCATACCGTCTATTTCCCCAAGAAGATTGATAAAGTATGTGGAGTCAATACTATTTTTAATGTGAGAACTATCAAAGTGGGAACTATTGATTGTCCTATATATGAGCCTAAGGAAGAATATCAAACTCTCGTGATTGGATCCATATCAATACAATTCAAGGTAACATGATTGATTTGAGGTTTATTTCTTCTTATGCTATGTAAAATTTATTTGGTGGCAAGACTTGATCAACCTTGTTAACAAATACTTTTTATATGCATAGAGGAGGTAAACAACATCTCTTTCTTCCTCCACTTGCTCTAGTTGATGTAGCACTTTTAATTTGCAAAGTTCCTTAGTTAATTGGAGATTTCAAAATTTTCCTGGCCAGTAATAATAAACTTAATACCCAGAAATGTGTATTTTTCAAAGTTTTCAAAAATTCACAAAAATTATACCGTTGGTCCTATTTTTCGACGAGGCACCTAGGAGCACCAGAGGATGACCTGTGGGGCACCAGAGGGTGCCACACCACAGGCCGGCGCGGCCAAGGAGGTGGGCGCGCCACCCTGTGGTGTGGGCCCCTCCTTGCCCCACTATCTCATCTCTTTCTCCCAGCATCTTCCCTCTCCCGAAAAAACTCGCACCAGGTTCCTCTCACTCGCGTTTTTGCTCAAGAACTCCAGATTTCTCGATCTCTTTGCTCAGCCCAGATTTCTGTCTGAGATTTGGCACATTTGCTCTCCGGTATGTGACTCCTCCACCTATCCAAGTAGAATTTTGTTTGGTTGAGTATATCTTGAATATTTTGCTGCTGTAGGTAACATGTTTAGTGAGCTTGCATGCTTGTTCTAAGTTGTATAAACTAGTTTTGATGCATGATTAGTACTCTAGCAAGTTCCTATAGTAGTTCCCCTTGATTATATGTCACCAAATCAAATTTTATATTACTTGTTGAAAATTTCAGAGAAGAGATGAAGAAGTTCAACTTTGGAGAGTTGTTCAAGAAAGGAACAACCAGCACCGGGAGGCCTTCTAGGGCCGCCACCCGGCTTAGGCGATCGTACAATGAGGATATCATCGCGCCTAGCTTCGCGCCCGAAGAGGACAACGGGGCTCCTAATGCTTCATCTTTTCCATGCTATGATTTTCTGAGAAATGCAGGGATATTGGATGATTTCTTCACCCTTGTCAATAGGGCGGGCTTAACCACCTACGTGGAAGACAAAAGAGAGCAATACTATATGCTCACCAAAATTTTCGTCGAGAGCTTCAGGTTCAACAACACGCAATACGAGCCGACAGTTGCATTCAAGATCTATGGTAATCCTGTTACTATGGAATTGGAAGATTTTTGTCATGCATTGGATATTGCCCCTGTAGGTACAGCAAGTAGGATTGATGACAACCCCCGGGACTTGTTGGAGCTCTATCGAGGGATTACCGATGATGATTGTCGCACCATTCAGCGTGGCAAGATAAGGAACATTCAACTCCCCGCCATTAAGTATTTTGCATATTACATTGCTACTAGCATTCTTGGTAGGGAGAACACTAGCAATATTTCTAGTTACCATCTTGCTTTCTTGAATATTGCACTTACTGGTCGGACATCTTATCACCTTGGTTCTCTTATTGCTCGCCGCCTGTCTAATAGGGGGCCTATTTTTGGAGGAACTATTGCACTGCGCGTTTTAACATATTTAAGACTTCCTCTTGATCCTAATGATGTGCCATTGACCCCTAGGAGACTCGATATTGTTGCTATGAAGAGTCATCATTTTGTTACCACTGATTCTACTTTAGATAATATGGTTTATAGAATGTTGTTTGCTGACGGGGATGAGAAGGAAATCCCTCTTCCCCAACCAGGTTTGTTCAGTATTGACAGGCAATCATGGTCGTGCACTAAGGAGGAGGTGGATGAACATATGAAGATACAAGACTTCCACCAGCAGCATGACTCCGAGGACGCCGAGGCCTCCCACGACTACACCGTCACGTATCCGGGTGCTTCTTCTAGCACATGCCCGGAATATGATCCATCTTCGTCGTACTACGGAGATACTACCTCATGGTCTCGATGGGATTGAACTCCACTTAGGCCAAAAGCCTAAGCTTGGGGGGAGGTATACCGGCATCACTCATTCTTTGCATATTATGATTGCTGGATACTTGTACATACTTGTTTAGTCTCTTTGAGTGGTTTTCTAATGAGAGAGAGATGATATTTGGGGAAGTGCTGCCTGAAAACAGATTCTGGACTGTTACTAGAAAAATTCGTGCGCATAGCCAGAACGTTATTTTGAGCTGCCAATTTTTGTGCAGGTTCCCCAGGTTGTTATCTAACTTTCATTAGTTGAACACTTTTCGAGCTGAGCAACGTAAGATTTTTGTAAAAATCGATTTCTGTACTGCTGTCAGGTTTTGGCAGATTTCTGCTATCTCGCTTTTCTGTGTTTCTTCTAGTTTGCTATTTCTTGTTTTTGCTTTGCTTCCTTTCCAAAACACAAAAAGACCAAAAATATTTCTTTTGTTTCTCTTCACCATTTGTTTGCTTTGGTTTCTTGCATTTGTTTCGCTTTATTAGCTATTGCTAGTTTGCTACAAGAAAACCCAAAAAGATTTTGCTTTGTTTGTTTGTTTCCTTTTGTTCTTGTTTTCAAATTCGAAAACACCAAAAATATTTGCTGTTCTTCTTTGGTTTTGTAAAGTTCTTTATGAGTTCAATGGTCTTCGGTGGCTGGAGCGTGGATTTCATTTCATATTATCCAAGCTACACAAGTGAAAAGGCAATAATGACGATCTACGACAATCTGATTGTGGTGAGAGGCTGGTATGAACTCTATTTGTTTTCATTTTTGTACATATACTCATCCATGTGAGCATGCTTAGTTGGTTCATGTGAGGTATATGTTATTTTAGAAAGTCTAGTAGTTCATGATCTCTCATGTTTAACTCCAATTTATTAATATGAGTAGCATGTCATGGATGTTTGCTTGCATTGTTTTATTCATAAGTAAGTATGGCATTGTGGTGTCCTCCTCTGAATAATTCATTTATATCGACTTGGCACATGCTCACGCATGCATATGACTGAACAAAAAGTCAATTAAGCCTCGATGATCTATATTGCTTCAGATTTCTTGTATCACTTTTATGCCTCCGTTAATTTATTTTGCCGCAAGCATGATTATGACAGTTTCTGCTCTCTTGATTTGTCGCTCCCTAGTCTATTGCTAGCCTTCACTTGTACTGAGCGGGAACGCTGCTCGTGCTTCCAAACACCTGAAAACCAAGTTGTTCCAAATTGTCCACCATAAATACCTATGCATGGCATTTCAAACCATTCCAAGTAAATTCTCATGCGTTACCTTTAAAACTTTCAAAATGCTTCTCAATTTGTGTTTATGTTTCATAGCTCATGAGGAAGTATGTGGTGTTTAGCTTTCAACCTTGTCATTTACTTTTGACGGACTCTCATATGGACTAGTGGCACATCCGCTTATCCAATAATTTTGCAAAAAGAGCTGGCAATGGGATTCCCAGTCCCGAATTAATTAACTTAAATAGACACTCCTCCATGGTTTGTGATTGTTGGACGGCACCCGAAGATTCGGTTAGCCATGGCTTGTGTAAGCAAAGGTTGGGGGGAGTGTCATCATCATAATAAAACTAAAATAAAAAGGCACTCCTTCATGGTATGAGATTGTTGGCAGGCACCCGAGGATTCGGTTAGCCATGGTTTGTATAAGAAAGGTTGGAAGGAGTGCCACATAAATATGCAAATAATTCATGGGAGCCGCTCTTGAGAATCCGGTTGGCGAGGTAGTTAGTGTACCCATTACCATTCGTTGACAACAACAAACACCTCTCAAAATGATTTTACTCCTGATTTCAAAAATGAAAAGCTCTAGCGCATGTTAATCCCTGCTTCCCTCTGCGAAGGGTCAATCTTTTACTTTTATGTTGTGTCTCCATTATTTCTTTGAGCACTATCTTGAGAGCACAACTGTCATTCTTAGTATAATATGCTTGTCTCAAAATATGATTGATTGTGGTATAACTTTGATGCTTTTATCTTTGACAATCACTACTTCTAGTCTTTCTATGAACTCCAGAGGTGCCTGGGCATTTATGTTTTGCCGATCAAATACGGGCAAGCGAGATACCACTTTATCATACTCTCTTATGAACATTGCAATCCTGCTTATATACATGATTCATGATGCTTATTATTAATTGTTGGTACCTCTCCATGATTGACATAGCTGTTAGATGATCCTATTTGCATATATCTCATTATGAACTGCTTAAGTATTAGCCATAGCATGAGAATATATACATCATATGAGCAAATGTGTTCGTGAAAGTTCTTTGTATCGCTCAGTTGTTAACTGAATTGCTTGAGGACAAGCAATAAGCTAAGCTTGGGGGGAGTTGATACGTCCAAAACGTATCTACTTTCCCGAACACTTTTGCTATTGTTTTGCCTCTAATTTGTGTATTTTGGATACAACTAACACGGACTAACGCTGTTTTCAGCAGAACTGTTCTGGTGTCTCATTTTTATGCAGAAATCCAACTTTCGGGAAAATCCTCGGAATTTATGCAGAAGGCCCTATTTTCCCAGAATACTGACGGAGCCAGAAGGTCAAGTAAGGTGGAGGCCCGAGGGCCCCACACCATAAGGCGGCGCGGCCTAGGGGGGGCCCGCGCGGCCCTATGGTGTGGCCCCCTCGGCCAGCCTCCGACGCCCTCCTTCGGACTATTTATCGGCCTCGACCTAAAAACGCACGGGGAGAAGTCGAAGTCGCCAGAAACCCTCCAGAACGCCGCCACATCGCGAAACTCCGTCGCGGGAGCCAGAAGTCTCCGTTCTGGCACTCCGCCGGGACGGGGAATTGTAGGAGATCATCGCCATCATCACCGCCAACGCCTCTACATCAACCAGCCATGTTTCCCCCATCCATGTGTGAGTAATTCCCCCGCTGTAGGCCGAAGGGGATGGTAGGGATTGGATGAGATTGGTCATGTAATAGCATAAGATTGTTAGGGCATAGTGCCTAGTGTCCGTAATTGGTACTTTGATGATATTGTTGCAACTTGTTATGCTTAATGCTTGTCACTAGGGCCCGAGTGCCATGATCTCAGATCTGAACATGTTATTGTTTCATGATGATATTCATTGTTTTTTGATCTTACCTGCAAGTTGTATACACATGTCACTGTCCGGAACCGATGGCCCCGAAGTGACAGAAATCGGGACAACCGGAGGGGATGGTATTGATGTGAGGATCACATGTGTTCACGGAGTGTTAAAGCTTTGCTCCGGTACTCTATTAAAAGGAGTACCTTAATATCCAGTAGTTTCCCTTGAGGCCCGGCTGCCACCGGCTGGTAGGACAAAAGATGTTGTGCAAGTTTCTCATTGCGAGCACGTACGACTATAATTGGAACACATGCCTATTGATTGCTTTGTACTTGGACACCGTTTTATTATTATCTGCAAATGCCCTTCTATGATTGTTACATGAGTTTCTCTCATCCATGCAACGCCCGTTCATCCGTCCCCGTGCCTACAGTATTTTAATCCTGCTGTTTACTAAAATCACTACTGCTGTCTTTGTTACTCTGCTGGTGTTATTTCACTACTGCTACTGCTATAAAACTGTTACTACTGATAAACTCTTGCGAGCAAGTCTGTTTCCAGGTGCAGCTGAATTGACAACTCCGCTGTTAAGGCTTCCAAGTGTTCTTTGTCTTCCCTTGTGTCGAATCAATAAATTGGGTTTTACTTCCCTCGAAGACTGTTGCGATCCCCTATACTTGTGGGTCATCAGCGTTCTAGTTTCTCTTCTCTAGCTTTTATGAGAGCATTTGTAATATGTTTCATGAAAGCCAAATTTATAGCACTAGCATTAGGACTTTTAGCAAGTTTTTGTAAGAACTTTATAACTTCAGAGATATGGCAATCATCAAAATTTAAACCATTATAATCTAAAGCAATGGGATCATCATCCCCAATGTTGGAAAAAATTTCAGCAGTTTTATCACAGGCAGTTTCAGCAGTTTTAGCAGTTTCGGGCAGTTTCTCGCGCTTTGCATTAGAAGTGGAAACATTGCTAACACCAATTCTTTTATTAATAATAGTAGGAGGTGTAGCAACTTGTGGAGCATTAGCATTACTAGTGGTGGTAATAGTCCAAATTTTAGCTATATTATCTTCTTTTTCATTTTCTTCTCTTTCCCACCTAGCACGCAATTCGGCCATCAATCTTATATTCTCATTAATTCTAACTTGGATGGCATTTGCTGTAGTAACAATTTTATTATGATGATTTTCATTAGGCATAACTTTCGATTTCAAAAGATCAACATCAACAGCAAGACTATCGACTTTAGAAGCAAGTATATCAATTTTCCCAAGCTTTTCTTCAACAGATTTGTTAAAAGCAGTTTGTGTACTAATAAATTCTTTAAGCATGGCTTCAAGTCCAGGGGGTGTGTTCCTATTATTGTTGTAAGAATTCCCATAAGAATTACCATAGCCGTTGCCATTATTATAAGGATATGGCCTATAGTTGTTACTAGAATTGTTCCGGTAAGCATTGTTGTTGAAATTATTATTTTTAATGAAGTTTACATCAACATGTTCTTCTTGAGCAACCAATGAAGCTAACGGAACGTTATAAGGATCAACATTAGTCCTATCATTCACAAGCATAGACATAATAGCATCAATCTTATCACTCAAGGAAGAGGTTTCTTCGACAGAATTTACCTTCTTACCTTGTGGAGCTCTTTCTGTGTGCCATTCAGAGTAATTGATCATCATATTATCAAGAAGCTTTGTTGCTTCACCAAGAGTGATGGACATAAAGGTACCTCCAGCAGCTGAATCCAATAGGTTCCGCGAAGAAAAATTCAGTCCTGCATAAAAGGTTTGGATGATCATCCAAGTAGTCAGTCCATGGGTTGGGCAATATTTAACCAGAGATTTCATTCTTTCCCATGCTTGTGCAACATGCTCAGTATCCAATTGTTTAAAATTCATTATGCTACTCCTCAAAGATATAATTTTAGCAGGGGGATAATATCTACCAATAAAAGCATCCTTGCATTTAGTCCATGAATCAATACTATTCTTAGGGAGAGATAGCAACCAATCTTTAGCTCTTCCTCTTAATGAGAAAGGGAACAATTTTAATTTTATAATGTCACCATCTACATCTTTATACTTTTGCATTTCACAAAGTTCAACAAAATTATTGAGCTGGGCAGCAGCATCATCAGAACTAACACCAGAAAATTGCTCTCGCATAACAAGATTCAGTAAAGTAGGTTTAATTTCAAAGAATTCTGCTGTAGTAGCAGGTGGAGCAATAGGTGTGCATAAGAAATCATTATTATTTGTGGTTGTGAAGTCACACAACTTAGTATTTTCAGGAGTACCCATTTTAGCAGTAGTAAATAAAGCAAACTAGATAAAGTAAATGCGAGTAACTAATTTTTTTGTGTTTTTGATATAGCAAACAAGATAGCAAATAAAGTAAAACTAGCAACTAATTTTTTTGTATTTTGATTTAGTGCAGCAAACAAAGTAGTAAATAAAACTAAGCAAGACAAAAACAAAGTAAAGAGATTGGGATGTGGAGACTCCCCTTGCAGCGTGTCTTGATCTCCCCGGCAACGGCGCCAGAAAATAAGCTTGATACGCGTACAGCACGCGTCCGTTGGGAACCCCAAGAGGAAGGTGTGATGCGTACAGCGGCAAGTTTTCCCTCAGTATGAAACCAAGGTTTAATCGAACCAGTAGGAGCCAAGAAGCACGTTGAAGGTTGATGGCGGCGAGATGTAGTGCGGCGCAACACCAGGGATTCCGGCGCCAACGTGGAACCTGCACAACACAAACCAAGTACTTTGCCCCAACGAAACAGCGAGGTTGTCAATCTCACCGGCTTGCTGTAACAAAGGATTAGATGTATAGTGTGGATGATGATTGTTTGCAGAAACAGTAGAACAAGTATTGCAGTAGATTGTATTTCAGTATAGAGAATTGGACCGGGGTCCACAGTTCACTAGAGGTGTCTCTCCCATAAGATAAATAGCATGTTGGGTGAACAAATTACAGTTGGGCAATTGACAAATAGAGAGGGCATGACCATGCACATACATATTATGATGAGTATAGTGAGATTTAATTGGGCATTACGACAAAGTACATAGACCGCTATCCAGCATGCATCTATGCCTAAAAAGTCCACCTTCGGGTTATCATCCGAACCCCTTCCAGTATTAAGTTGCTAACAACAGACAATTGCATTAAGTATTGCGCGTAATGTAATCAATAACTACATCCTCGGACATAGCATCAATGTTTTATCCCTAGTGGCAATAGCACATCCATAATCTTAGAGGTTTCTCTCACTCCCCCAGATTCACGGAGACATGAACCCACTATCGAGCATAAATACTCTCTCTTGGAGTTACTAGCATCAACTTGGCCAGAGCATCTACTAATAACGGAGAGCATGCAAGATCATAAACAACACATAGATATAAATTGATAATCAACATAACATGGTATTCTCTATTCATCGGATCCCAACAAACACAACATATCGAATTACAGATAGATGATCTTGATCATGTTCGGCAGCTCACAAGACGCGACAATTAAGCACAATGAGGAGAAGACAACTATCTAGCTACTGCTATGGACCCATAGTCCAGGGGTAGACTACTCACACATCACTCCGGAGGCGACCATGGCGGCGTAGAGTCCTCCGGGAGTTGATTCCCCTCTCCGGCAGGGTGCCGGAGGCGATCTCCTGAATCCCCTGAGATGGGATTGGCGGCGGCGGCGTCTCTGGAAGGTTTTCCGTATCGTGGCTCTCGGTACTGGGGGTTTCGCGACGAAGGCTATTTGTAGGCGGAAGAGTAGGTCAGGGGGCGTCGCGAGGGGCCCAGGAGACAGGTCGGCGCGGCCAATGGTGGGGCCGCGCCGCCCTACCCCCTGGCCACCTCGTGGCCCTACTTCGTTAACTCTCCGGTCTTCTGGAAGCGTCATGGCAAAATAGGACCCTGGGCGTTGATTTCGTCCAATTCCGAGAATATTTCGTTACTAGGATTTCTGAAACCAAAAACAGCAGAAAACAGCAACTGGCACTTCGGCATCTTGTTAATAGGTTAGTTCCAGAAAATGCACGATTATGACATAAAGTGTGCATAAAACATGTAGATATCATCAATAATGTGGCATGGAACATAAGAAATTATTGATACGTCGGAGACGTATCAAATATCATAATCTTGTTTCCTTTCTCATTGAAGATTCAATGATTGGGACTTCTTCTGGTGCTGCTAGTCTTAACTGAGGACTAATTTTATAACATAATCCTAATTGGTAAAATAGGTCTTTGTTTTCCCTTACTACTAAAACTTCAATAATGGTACTTGGTAAGGTACTTACCATGGAAATGGTTTTGACGGTTTCTTTTACTAAGACTGGGTTAGACTCATTTAGTCTATCCAATCATGGATTATAGTTGATAGCTATAACTCTTTTGGTTCTTTTAGGTTCCATGAAAGGAATCTTTCAAATGGACTTTAGTTTTGGTATAGTCAATCTCCTTCGATCTTTGGCCTTATTGAGCTTTATTGGGTCTCCTATATTTCCTTCTTCCAACTTCATTAAGCTTAACTTACTTGAGCTTTCGTACTTCTGAGTAGATATTACTCACTTGCTCAAGTGATAATCCAATTATTACTTCCTCGAGGTATTGATACGTCCAAAACGTATCTACTTTCCCGAACACTTTTGCTATTGTTTTGCCTCTAATTTGTGTATTTTGGATACAACTAACACGGACTAACGCTATTTTCAGCAGAATTGCTCTGGTGTCTCGTTTTTGTGCAGAAATTCAACTTTCAGGAAAATACCCGGAATTTATGTCGAAGGGCTTATTTTTCCAGAAGATTCGCGGAGCCAGAACGGCAGGCCTGGGGGAGGCCCAGGGCCCCCACACACTAGGCCGGCGCGGCCTGCAGGGGGGCGCGCCGCCCTAGCGTGTGGCCGCCTCGGCCAGCCTCTAACGCCCCCCTCTGGACTACTTAAGGGTTTCAATCTAAAAACGTGAGTCAGGAAGTCGAAGTCGCCAGAAACCATCCAGAACGCCACCACCATCGCGAAACTCCGTCTCGGGACCAGAAACTCCGTTCTGGCACTCCGCCGGGATGGGGAATTGGAGGAGATCATCGCCATCATCACCACCGACGCCTCTCCATCGACCATCAATGTTTCCCCCATCCATGTTTGAGTAATTCCCCCGCTGTAGGCTGAAGGGGATGGTAGGGATTGGATGAGATTGGTCATGTAATAGCATAAGATTGTTAGGGCATAGTGCCTAGTGTCCGTAATTGGTATTTTGATGATATTGTTGCAACTTGTTATGCTTAATGCTTGTCACTAGGGCCCGAGTGCCATGATCCCAGATCTGAACATGTTATTGTTTCATGATGATATTCATTGTTTTATGATCTTACCTGCAAGTTGTATACACATGTCGCTGTCCGGAACCCGAGGCCCCAAAGTGACAGAAATTGGGACAACCGGAGGGGAAGGCAGTGATGTGAGGATCACATGTGTTCACGGAGTGTTAATGATTTGCTCCGGTACTCTATTAAAAGGAGTACCTTAATTTCCAATAGATTCCCTAGAGGCCCGGCTGCCACCGGCTGGTAGGACAAAAGATGTTGTGCAAGTTTCTCATTGCGAGCACGTACGACTATATACGGAACACATGCCTATGGATTGCTTAGTAATTGGATATTGTTTTATTACTATCTGCAAATGCCCTGCTTTAATTGTTACATGAGTTTCTCTCATCCATGCAACGCCCGTTCATCCATCCCTGTGGCTACAGTATTTTAATCCTGTTGTTTACTATAATCACTACTGCTGTCTTTGTTACTCTGCTGCTGATATTTCACTACTGCCACTGCTATAAAACTGTTACTACTGATAAACTTTTGCGATCAAGTTTGTTTCCAGGTGCAGCTGATTTGACAACTCCGCTGTTAAGGCTTTCAAGTATTCTTTACCTCCCCTTGTGTCGAATCAATAAATTTGGGTTTTACTTCCCTCGAAGACTGTTGCGATCCCCTATACTTGTGGGTCATCAAGACTATTTTCTGGCGCCGTTGCCGGGGAGCATAGCTTTATTTGGAAGTTCACTTGGATTGATATTGTTCGCTGCAAATTCTCCATCATGGGTAAATCTCGCGATCCTAAAGTCGCCATATTACCATCCACTACAAGAAAAGGTACAACTCTGAGTACCTCTGCTGCTCTTGATTCACCATCTGTGATAAGTCAACTTGTTTCACCACCGCAAGCTTCACTTGCTGGTGCTTCTGCTGAATCTGAAAACTCTTATAATTTTGATGATGCTTCTGCTGTGCTTGATGATAGTGGTTCATTGGGATCTTTTCTAGATGCTACAATTGCTAGGTCTAGACAAATTGAAAATACTGAAACTCCTAATGAAAATGCTGCTACACCTGTTAATTCACCTGAGTCTGTTGAATACTCTAGTGATGATCCTGATGAAGATTATGTGGAACTTGATGATGATTTTATTGATAGATGCAATGCTACTACTGATGCAAGAAAAATTAAAAAGTTGCTTGCACAACATACTGTTAGATATAAGCTGTCTCCTGATCCTAAATTTGTCACATCTCCTATAAACATTAAGGATAATGATTATGATTTTTCTCTTGATTTATCTCATATAGCTATTGTTGAGAAAACACCCTTTTGTGGTACTGAAAAAGAAAGTGTTGTAGAACACATGAATGAACTTTCTACTTTGAGTAGCTTATTTTCTGATGATGTCAAGATGCATACTTATTTTGTTGCTAAAATTTTTCCTTTCTCATTAAAGGATGATGCTAAAACTTGGTATAATAATTTGCCTCCTGGTTCTATTGATAGTCCAAGTGATTTGCTTGATGTTTTCTTTCGGAAATACTTTCCTGCTAGTGCTCAACATATTGCTTTGCAGAAAATTTATAGCTTTGACCAGGAAGATGGAGAGAAATTGCCTGAAGCTTGGGCAAGATTTTGCTCTCTTATCAGAGCTCGACATGGACATGATTTGGAAAAGCATGATTTACTTGATATATTTTATAGTGGACTAACCGTTGAGTCTAGAGCATAGTTGGATAGTTGTGCTGGTTGTGTTTTCAGGAAAAGAACTCCAGACGAAGCTGGATAATTATTGGCTAAAATAGGCCGGAATCATGATGATTGGACTACACCTGAACCAGCTCCGACACCGATATTGAAAAAGAGGGGTTTAATTAAATTAAATGATGAAGATATGAGGGAAGCCAAGAAGTCTCTTAAGGAGAAAGGTATTAAATCTGAAGATGTGAAGAATTTACCTCCCATAGAAGATTTATATAAGATAATTCCCCCTTCATCCATGATTGAGGTAAACTCTCTTCAACGCTTTACTAGGGAAGATACTCCGTATTCAAAACCTCCTGCTCAATGCTTAGATGAGTTTGATAAATATATTGTTAAGCAAGAAAATTTTAATATGAGAGTAGAGAATCATCTAATGGAAAATTCTCAAGCTATTAGTAATTTGCATGATATTGTGGAGAGAACCTCCAATGATGTTAAGATGCTTGTTAAACATTTTCATATGGTTCAAACTCAAATTGATCAACTCACTAAAGTGCAAAATGACTTGTTAAAAAATAGTTCTAAAGAGAAACATGCTTATGAAGTAACAACTAGAGGCGGTGTTTCCACTCAGGATCCTCTATATCCTGAGGGGCATCCCAAAAGAGTTGAACAAGATTCTCAACGAATTGAACCTAGTGCTCCTTCTAAGAAAAAGAAGAAGAAACATAATTTTTTTGTAGAATCCTCTGAACCTGTTAATGATCCTAATAGTATTTCTATTTCTGATGATGAAACTGAAAGTGGTAATGAACATGATAATGATAATGATAAGAATGATGCTTCTGATAAAGAAGAAGTTGAAGATGAACCTGAAAAGCATGCTAAAAATAAAAAGTATACTAAAGAAGATTTTACTGCTAAGAAACATGGTAATGAAAGAGAACCTTGGGTTCAAAAGCAAATGCCTTTTCCTGCTAAGAAACTAAAATCAAAGGAAGAAGAACACTATAATAAATTTTGTGATTGGATGAAACTTTTATTCTTGCAAATCCCTTTGACTGATGCTATTAAATTGCCTCCTTATTCAAAGTATATGAAAGATATTGTCTCTAACAAAAGGAAAATTCCTAATGAGGAGATTTCCACTATGCTTGCTAATTACTCTTTCAATGGCAAAGTTCCAAAGAAGTTGGGCGACCCAGGTATACCGACTATTCCTTGTTCTATCAAGAATAATTATGTTAGAACTGCTCTATGTGATTTGGGAGCGAGTGTTAGTGTTATGAATTTTTCTCTTTATAAGAGACTTTATTTAGATAAGTTGATACCGACTGATATATCTTTGCAAATGGCTGATAAATCTACTGCTATTCCTGTTGGTATATGTGAGGATGTTCCTGTTCAAGTTACTAATAACTGCTTGATATTAACTGATTTTGTTGTGTTGGAAATGCCTGAAGATGATAATATGTCTATTATTCTTGGGAGACCTTTTCTTAACACCGCAGGGGCTGTTATTGATTGCAATAAAGGAAAAGTTAGTTTCCATGTTGATGACAAGGAGCATACCGTTTATTTTCCCAAGAGGATTGATAAAGTATGTGGAGTTAATACCATTTCTAATGTGAGAACTATCAAAGTTGGAACTATTGATTGTCCTATATATGAGCCTAAAGAAGGATATCAAAATATTATGATTGGATCCATATCAATACAATTCAAGGTAACATGATTGATTTGAGGTTTATTTCTTCTTATGCTATGAAAAATTTATTTGGTGGCAAGACTTGATCAACCTTGTTAACAAATACATTTTATATGCATAGAAGAGCTAAACAACATTTCTTTCTTCCTCCACTTGTTCTACTTGCTGTAGCACTTTTTGTTTGCAAAGTTCTTTAGTTAATTAGAGACTTCAAAATCTTTTTCTGACCAGTAATAATAAATTTAATACCCAGAAATGTGCATTTTTCAAAGTTCTAAAAAATTCACAAAAATTATACCGTTGGTCTTATTTTTTGAAGAGGCACCTGGGAGCACCTAGGGATGACCAGTGGGGCACCCCAGGGTTGCACCCCACAGGCCGGCGCGGCCAGCAAGGGGGGCGCGCCACCCTGTTGTGTGGGGCCCTCCTTACCCCACTAAGTCATCTCTTCCTCCCATTTCATTCTCTCTCCCGAAAAACTCGCACCAGCTTTCTCTCACTCACGTTTCTGCTCAAGAGCTCAAGATTTCTCGATCTCTTTGCTCAGCCCAGATTTCTGTCTGAAATTGGCACATTTGCTCTCCGGTATGTGACTCCTCCGATTATCCAAGTAGAATTTTGTTTGGTTGAGTATATCTTGAATATTTTGCTGCTGTAGGTAACATGTTTAGTGAGCTTGCATGCTTGTTCTAAGTTGTAAAAACTAGTTTTGATGCATGATTAGTACTCTAGCACGTTCCTATAGTAGTTTCCCTCAATTATATGTCACCAAATCAAATTTTATAATGTTTGTTGAAAAATTTCAGAAAATGGAGTGGAATAGTCATCAACTAAACCAACAAGAATTGGAGGTGCAACAAGTCATGAGAGTTCGCCGCGAAGAGGGAGTATACCCCTCTTACTACCCGTGCACAGATTTTATGAGGAGTGCGGGAATCTTGCAAGATGTTCAAAATCTAATTTCCAGTGCAGGGTTGGATGGTTTTGTTGTTGGTGAACCATACCAATATGCAAAACTGACTATGTCTGTAGTGCAGGATTTTGAATTCAATTGGTCTCAATCTAACCCCATGGTTCGGTACAAAATTTATAATAAAACTGTCAACTTGCCTTTCGATGATTTTTGTGCAGCAATTAGAGTGCCGCAATGGGGATCATGCGAGAAGATAAGGGTACTACCGCAGGAGCTCTTGAGTCTCTACAAGATGATTTGTCAAGGAAGAAGCTTCTCAGAGGATGGTGGTAAAATCAGTAGTATTCAACTCCCAGCTATTCATTACTTTGCTTATTTCATCACCAAGTGCGTTCTTGCTAGAAAGAATGCAAGTAAGTTATCTATCCAGGATTTAGCTTTACTAGCTGCTGCATTACAAGGTGATAGAACTTATAATTTGGGTGCTTTGATAGCCTATAGACTTGCTACTAACCGTGAGAAGGGAGGAATTTGCGGAGGTCTCATCGCCTCTCGTTTATTAGCTATGCATGATGTAGAACCTCACCATCTTGATATTCAGCTTTCCGTAGAGAAACTTGACATAGTCTCCATGATTAAACATGAATTTGTTTCTAATTTGTCTAATTTGAGTAACCTGTCTTACAAGATAAAATTTTACAAGAAAACTTGGAGAACAACTAAGAAAACTGAAAAACTAGTAGGATTGCCTGCACCTGTTCTGTTTAACCTTGATTCCAGGAAGGATTGGTCAGTCACGGAAGGTGAACTGAATGCATACATAGAGGGAGATGGCCATCATGCAAGAGACGGCACGGAGGAGGTTGAGGAACACCTCGACTCGTCATCCGATGCAGCAAGCTCTTCGCATCAACATTTTGGGCATGTGGAGTCTTCACCCTTTTCTTCTGCACCGGGACCTTATTATGACTACGCCATGTATGATCCACCGGCGTGGAACTCTGACCCTCGCTGGGGTTAAACTCCACTTAGGCCAAAAGCCTAAGCTTGGGGGGAGGTATACCGGCATCACTCATTCTCTGCATATTATAGTTGCTGGATACTTGTACATACTTGTTTAGCTTCTTAAAGTGGTTTTCTAATAAGAGGGAGATGATATTTGGGGAAGTGCTGCCTGAAAACAGATTCTGGACTGATACCAAACAAATTCTCAAAAACAGCCAGAACGTTATTTTGCGAAGCCAATTTTTGTGCATGTTCCCCAGGTTGTTATCTAACTTTCATTAGTTGAACACTTTTCGAGCTGGGCAGCGGAAGAATTTCTTAAAAATCTATTACTGTACCGCTGTCAAGTTTGACGAATTCCTGCTGCCTTGTGTTTATGTGACTCTTCTAGTTTTCATTTTCTTGTTTTTGCTTTGTTTCTTTCCTAAAACACAAAAATACCAAAAATATTTCTGTTGTTTCTCTTCACCATTTGTTTATTTTGGTTTCTTGCTTTTATTTTGCTTTATTTGCTATCGTTGGTTTGCTATAAGAAAATCCAAAAAGATTTTGCTTTGTTTGCTTGTTTCCTTTTGTTCTTGTTTCCAATTCGAAAACACCAAAAATATTTGCTGTTCTTCTTTGGTTTTGTAAAGTTCATTTTGGAGTTCAATGGTCTTTGGTGGCTGGAGCGAGGTTTTTGTTTCATATTATTCAAGCTACACAAGTGAAAGGCAATAATGACGATCTACGGCAATTCGACTGTGGTGAGAGGCTGGTATGAACTCTATTTGTTTTCATTTTTGTACATATACTCATCCATGTGAGCATTCTTAGTTGGTTCATGTGAGGCATATGTCATTTAAGAAAGTCTAGTAGTTCATGATCTCTCATGTTTAGCTCCAGTTTATTAATATGAGTAGCATGTCATGGATGTTTGCTTGCATTGTTTTATTCATAAATAGGTATGACATTGTGGTATCCTCCTCTAAATAATTCATTCGAATCGACTTGGCACATGCTCACGCATGCATATGACTGAACAAAAGTCAATTAAGCCTCGATGATTTACTTTGCCTCAGAGTTCTTGTATCACTTTTATGCCTCCGTTAATTTATTTTGCCACAAGCATGATTATGACAGTGACTGCTCTCTTGATTGTCGCTCCCCAGTCTATTGCTAGCCTTCACTTGTACTGAGCGGGAACGCTGCTCGTGCTTCCGAACCCCTGAAAACCAAGTTATTCCAAAGTGTCCACCATAAATACCTATGCATGGCATTTCAAACCATTCCAAGTAAATTCTCATGCGCTACCTTTAAACCTTCAAAATGCTTCTCAATTTGTGTTAATGTTTTATAGCTCATGAGGAAGTATGTGGTGTTTATCTTTCGACCTTGTCATTTACTTTTGACAGATTTTCATAATAAGAGCTGGCAACGGGGTTCCCAGCCCCAATTAATCAAACTTCATTAATAATTCTCTTCACATGTTTTGCCCTGATTCATCAGTAAGCAACTTAATTTTGCAAATAGACAGTCCTCCATGGTATGAGATTGATGGAAGGCACCTGAGGATTCGGTTAGCCATGGCTTGTGTAAGCAAAGGTTGGGAGGAGTGTCACCCATAATAAAACTAAAGTACGTGTGTAAACAAAAGAGAAGAGGGATGATCTACCTTGCTGGTAGAAATAACGTCCTTCATGGGAGCCGCTCTTGAAAGTCTGGTTGATGAGGGAGTTGGTGTACCCATTACCATTCGTTGACAACAACAAACACCTCTCAAAATAATTTTACTCCTGTTTTAAAAATGAAAAGCTCTAGCGCATGTTAATCCCTGCTTCCCTCTGCGAAGGGTCAATCTTTTACTTTCATGTTGTGTCACCATCCTTTCTTTGAGCACTTTCTTGAGAGCACAACTGTCATTCTTAGTATAATATGCTTGTCCCAAAATGTGATTGACTGTGGTATAACTTTGATGCTTTTATCTTTGACAATCTCTACTTCTAGTGTTTCCATGAACTTCAGAGGTGCCCGAGCATTTATGTTTTGCTGTACAAATACGGGCAAGCGAGATACCACTTTATCATATCCTTTTATGAACATTCCAATCCTGCTGATAGACATGATTCATGATGCTTATTATTAATTTGTTGGAACCTTTCCATGATTGACATAGCTATTAGATGATCTTATTTGCATGTATCTTATTATGAATTGCCTAAGTACTTGTCCATATCATGAGAATATTTACATCATATGAACAAATGTGTTCGTGAAAGTTCTTTTATCGCACTCAGTTGTTAACTGAATTGCTTGAGGACAAGCAATAAGCTAAGCTTGGGGGAGTTGATACGACCAAAACGTATCTACTTTCCCGAACACTTTTGCTATTGTTTTGCCTCTAATTTGTGTATTTTGGATACAACTAACACGGACTAACGCTGTTTTCAGCAGAATTGCTCTGGTGTCTCGTTTTTGTGCAAAAATTCAACTTTTAGGAAAATCCCCGGAATTTATGTCGAAGGGCTTATTTTTCCAGAAGATTCACGGAGCCAGAAGGGCAGGCCTGGGGGAGGCCCAGGGCCCCCACACACTAGGCTGGCACGGCCTGGAGGGGGCGCGCTGCCCTAGCGTGTGGCCGCCTCGGCCAGCCTCTGACGCCCCCCTCTGGACTACTTAAGGGTTTCGATCTAAAAACGCGAGTCGGGAAGTCGAAGTCGCCAGAAACCATCCAGAACGCCGCCACCATCGCGAAACTCCGTCTCGGGACCAGAAACTCCGTTCCGGCACTCCGCCGGGATGGGGAATTGGAGGAGATCATCGCCATCATCACCACCGATGCCTCTCCATCGACCAGCAATGTTTCCCCCATCCATGTGTGAGTAATTCCCCCCGCTGTAGGCTGAAGGGGATGGTAGGGATTGGATGAGATTGGTCATGTAATAGCATAAGATTGTTAGGGCATAGTGCCTAGTGTCCGTAATTGGTATTTTGATGATTTTTTTGCAACTTGTTATGCTTAATGCTTGTCACTAGGGCCCGAGTGCCATGATCTCAGATCTGAACATGTTATTGTTTCATGATGATATTCATTGTTTTATGATCTTACCTGCAAGTTGTATACACATGTCGCTGTCCGGAACCCGAGGCCCCAAAGTGACAGAAATTGGGACAACCGGAGGGGAAGGCAGTGATGTGAGGATCACATGTGTTCACGGAGTGTTAATGCTTTGCTCCGGTACTCTATTAAAAGGAGTACCTTAATTTCCAGTAGATTCCCTAGAGGCCCGGCTGCCACCGGCTGGTAGGACAAAAGATGTTGTGCAAGTTTCTCATTGCGAGCACGTACGACTATATACGGAACACATGCATGTGGATTGCTTAGTACTTGGATACTGTTTTATTACTATCTGCAAATGCCCTGCTTTGATTGTTACATGAGTTTCTCTCATCCATGCAACGCCCGTTCATCCATCCCTGTGCCTACAGTATTTTAATCCTGCTGTTTACTATAATCACTACTGCTGTCTTTGTTACTTTGTTGCTGATATTTCACTACTGCTACTGCTATAAAACTGTTACTACTGATAAACTTTTGCGAGCAAGTCTGTTTCCAGGTGCAGCTGAATTGACAACTCCGCTGTTAAGGCTTTCAAGTATTCTTTACCTCCCCTTGTGTTGAATCAATAAATTTGGGTTTTACTTCCCTCGAAGACTGTTGTGATCCCCTATACTTGTGGGTCATCAGGTATGAACCTCGGCTTCCGGTTTGACATCCTTCTGCAAGTAGTGTTCGATAATCTTATGAAAATAAGATCGAACTTCCTCTCAGTTCAGACCTTCTTCTTCTATTTTTCTCAAAGTATTGAGTCATTGTACATCCAGCTCAATCTTTACTCTACCCTTTGAGTTATGTTATGGTCTTTAACTCCTTTTTCTTCCAACCATTGGACTTATGGTTAGAATATTGGTCTAGGTCTAGCTTATGGTTTGTACTCTTCTAAGGTCTCGCGAAGAATCTTTGTGGTGTATCCACTCAATTGTGAACATCCAATGTGAATCCTTCGACTAAATGATTATAGGTCATAGTTATTTGGCTGACAAAATTTTATTTGTTCACAACTTCTTGGTACAAATAATCCAATTATGGACTACTTGATACCAATTGTGGCTATTTGTTATCTAAAAGTGTACTCTATTATAGTTTTGACCAATTGGTCGGGACATCTTCTACTTTATCTCGCAGTATTGGTCCTATACCAACTGTGGCCTTTTGATACCAACTGTGGTGTTCTTATATCTGCTATGGTTTCATAGGTCATCTATCTTTTTCGAGGGTTTATTTTTGCAAGAAAACCACTAGCTGACACTATGAATATAATATCCTAAGTGATTTCCCATGCATTCCCTCTTTTATATGGACTATGGATCTGCTTCAGCTTCACCATAATCATCATATTTCTCACCTTCATGCTTCTTATGTACTAAAGTACTCCTCTGTTGAGGCTAAGCATGAGTTTTCATTGATACTTCCTTCAGACTATTGTGGTTACTTCTCACAACTTTTCTTCCTTTGTGTGATGAACCTTCATCTTGTCTTCAAGATCTTCAGAATTCATCACTTCCTCACACGTTTACCATTACCCTCCAGATCTATAGCATCAAGTAAGAACTTGATATTGCAACATGCATTTGCATATCAAAGTCAAACTTCATGTATGGATCTAGTCAATCAATGAAAATCCAACAAAATCCAAGAAAATCCAGTTTTGTGCTTATAATACACATCATCATAAGCCTGAATATGATTCTTGAGTAAGACATCGCTAAACATCAGGCTGAGATGTGTAGTATATAACACCACATAATATATGTTTATATCGTGATACTTAGCACGAATATATGGGATTCTACTATTAGTCTCATCCTTTACCTTAATTGCACATTTGCAATGAGATAAACTTGAAACAAAGTGGTCTAGGATAGCTAAGGTTAACCTAATTTTCTTTGGAAGTACTAATTTAGCTTCCCTTTTTGTGGAGGAATACCTCATATGATATCTTTAGGTTCCAACATCGTTACTCTAAACACATAACTATTGGAATATAGCTCCTATACTTCCATGTGTTCTTACCATGTTACTAGGTTTCTGATGTACTTGACACAGTTCCCATGGTTTTGGAACACAAATCTTGCTCTGTTGTTGAAGACATGACTTCTTATTGTACTCCTCTTATTTATGATGTTCTAGTCCATCACATAACGATTCTCACGTGAATCATATATGATTAACATCTCTACCATGCAAGTAAGCATATTTTATTCATATGTCTCTTCCTTACCTCCCATGATTGACTCATCATGGTCTATACTACTTCATATAACTTATATTTATCACTTACTATCAAATGTTTCACAAGTTTGGATAGATTTTACTTACCCATTACTTGTCTGGGTATACACCTTCTAGTAGGATATCTTCCTTATATACTTATCTTCATCACTTGATATCACGCCTATTACAGGTCTGAATAATTCTTACTTAACCATAACATGTGTTGGTACACATCTTCCAATAGGATATCTTCCTTATGGTTGTGTCCTCTCTTTGGACTACCATGTATTGTATACCAACTGGGGTCTACTCATCCATTGTTTTAAGACTTCAATGATGTGCTATATACTTGGGATTAGCTAACTAAATTTACTTAGGAAAGATAGGTAAGAAATGTTGACTCAAGTGTGTCAGGATTATTTTCAAGTGAATATCCATCTTAAGTCATAAGAAGTATTTGGTTTAGCTAAAACAACTTCCTATAGACACTACCAATCCTATAGGTCTCCTTTAAAGGGTTTTAATCCTAGGGTCAAAGCATTTGCTCTGATACCAGCTGTGGTGACCCGGCATACCACTGCATGGTGTAGTATGCAAGTCTGATATAACACCAATGAAACACTGTTCCACTAGTATTATATCGCTCAGAGTGGTACAACAGAAACATATGCGAGTCCAAGGCATGTCTATAGAATTACAACATTGACTCAGTTACATAAGATCATCACAGCCTCCTACTTTACAATGAGGTAAAACTGCAAATAAACTCCAGAAGAACGACTCGTAGTCTAGTATTATCATGAACTCTATTTGTAGAGTGTTTAACTAGCTAAAGAGGCTATGAATAGATTCTAGCTAAATAGGAGCTAGGTTTAGGAAACTAGTTCCTTTCTATTGCTAAGCTAGGTTTTATCCTTGTTGGATGTGGTGTTTGACTCTTCTGTCAGGTTCCTGTCCCTTGAAGTAATTGTTGATTCCTCGGTCTTCGAGTTGTACTGTAGATCCTCCTTCGATGCCTCCATATCTAAGCAGGGGATTTAAGAGTGGGATGAGTACGAGCGTACTCAACAATTTCATTATAGGAAAGAGGTGTTTAATGCACTAGCTACGGCATTAGACCAGAAAGTCTAATACCAATGCAGGTTTTCATAACCATTTCTTCAAAAGGTTGCTTTTATTCAGAAGAACTATGTCCGTTAGCCTTCACCGGTTTACTAGAACTTCATGGAGTTCCTTTCCGGCAGCGTTCGCAGTTCCAAAACCCGGAACAGGGAGTGACAGGTTACGATTCATTACACTCTGCAAAGGTGTGTTGCTTTACCCATAAGAGATCTTAACCTTGGTGCCAACCAGGCATATTCCCCATCCACACTTCCTTTGGTATGAGGCCAGGTATAAGGTCATAGCCAATCATATTCCTCTGCTACCTCGCACACCCACCCTTTGTTGCAATCCCCAAGCCTAGGTCCTCGCCGGTGTACTTATACCAATTAAGGATGGCCCCCGACCACGACAACAGTTCTGGGCTCGAACCAAAACTCCTTCGCCGGTAGATGCAACCCATCATAGACCGCATTACCATGGGGAATTAGAGTGGGATCCCCACCCTCAAGTTTCTCCCGCAAGATACAACTGCTACGGTAAGCGCATCCATTGATGTACGAGAGGTGGAAATACAATTGACTACTCCGTCCCATTCCAGATCTTATGGTTAACACAAGTTTTATGGCACAAGAATCACTTGATGACATTTGTTGTTTAATCCTAGATGGATATAAACCCTTGCAATGGAACCTCCACCATATCAACACATACCATGGTTCCATTGCCCACCACATAGTCATATTCATAGTTATGAAAATAGTACTTTTACTTTTCATGCAAGAGTGATAAGTATAGTACTTTGCAAGTAATTTGGTAAAAATACTCAAATGACATGAGCAAGCGATGAACTTGCCTTTCTTGACTGCAAGATTATGCAGGCAAGGTCTTCGATACGCAATAACTCCAAATTCTGAAATAGCATCATCGTCCGGTAAGGACGATGTTTAAAAGATCGGCAAGGATGCAATAGTGCATAAGTATGAGATGCAATCGTTGTAAGCGTGACCTAACCCCGATGATTTAGGATTAGTAAGTTGTTATGATTAGTTCAGGGTGTTTTGCACTTTTAGAGTGATTCATAAACAAGGTTCTTATTCAGGTTTGTGTTGGTTTAGAATCATAAGTAAGTGGTAAAATGCATAGTAACAATCATATACATCAAGGAATAGTGGTTGTATAATAAGTAAAGAGCTGTTGTCAATTTCAAGTCCTATAGTGCATGGTTGATGATTATTTATTATATATTTCAAAAGAATAACTTTTGAAGAACATGTTCTTTAATAAAGAACAAGTATGATAATTATGTTTGTGGGGTTCTATGGTTTTCTATGGTTCCAATTGGTTTCTAGAGTAAGGATTAGATGGATCCCCACAATGTTGGATTCATCAACACCTAGGGCTTGTTAGGTTGAGTTAAGCCTAGGCATCCTAAGAAATTATTTATACATGGTTGCTGTCAAGGTTGGTACATCTTTCTGGTGCTAGGTAGCTTGGGTTGATAGGTCATGTTAGGTAGGGTTGATGAATACTCTCTATTTACTTCAAAAGAATAACTTTTGAAGAACATACTTCTTAAGAAATAAGAAGTATTACAATTAAGGTTGAGGTTGTCTAGGTTTACTATTGGATCCACTAAGTAAAGAATGGTTGGTTCCTAAATGGATGATTCATAATTATCTAATACTAGTAGGGTTTAGTGGAACAAGGTTATGTAGTGCAAAATAGTAGGTATGGTTGCTATTAGGGTTCATCACCATGGTGTGATGCTAAGTAAGGATGAGATCTTTGGTAATAAGGACTAGCAAAGAAAGGCGCGGCGGCACGCCGCGCCGGATGGTGGGAATAATCTTGTTAATTTTTGTACTTGATGAGGATTTTTTGAGCTTGTAGTGGTGTCGGTGTTTTACTATGGGTGGTAGATGGTTGAGCGGCTGTCGTTGGGTTCCACGCCCGTGGTGTTACAGAGACAGTTTAAGAGTCAGTTTTAGCATTCTTTTTGTAAGATAGATATGTATTGAACGGAAGGGAAGCTATTTTCAGATAGTTGGTCCAGGTAGTAGATGTTTATATTGGATTACATTATGAATTAGATTGAGCCAGCTATTCAATTTCGAGAAGATACAGATGCGCCTAGTTGACGTGATGCTTGCCCATTAGACATTGGTGCCGGTACATATCCACATAGTAGATATGACCGTATCACGCATCGTATAATAAATGCATTGGCTAGCAAATTTAATCCACACTGCTGCTAGCATATATAGCTGACAGTATCCTAAGATATATAGCTAGGGTAGCTCTTTTCAGTGGTAGGTAGTGTATAGGAGATGGATTGGCCTCGGTCGCTGATAATCTCCTTTGGTGCTGGAAGGGAAAGAAGAAAAGCACAAAATACACAATCGATTAGACAAAAGCACAAAATACACAATCTATTAGGCAAAAGCACAAAATACACAATCGATTAGGCAGTGGATTAAGTGGCACATCTTGATTAGCTGGTAAGTTGGAAGGCAAAAGTGCACCAGAGCCAGCCAAACCATGCGCTGAAGAATGAAAATAAAACCAAAGAAGCGAAACACATCATACACAACAGGGTGTACCAACTAAAGAGGCACATGCAACCCAATCAGGGTCTCATGGATACGGTAGCGGCAAAGGAGCCGAAAAACTCCGTCTCTGCATAGGGAATCATCGTCATCCCCAGTGAAAGCCAACCAATGGCCGAACCATACCCGTCAGTCAAAGACAAGGATGCAAGAACACTTCTGACCCCGATGCAAATATGAAAAAATTATAGAAAATGAATGAAGTCATAAACAAATTAGGAGGCCACGAAAATAAGAACAAGTAATGCACATAAATTAGATAAACAACAAAGACCATGAAAAGAACTCAGTTCACCAAAAATATTGAGGTGCATAATCACCAGCAGGAGAGCCACCGATCTTGTCGAACCCACCATGCCCTGCTCCTGCGGAAGCACAAAAGAAAGTTAGATAAGAAAAGTACACACATTCACTATCTACAGCAGGAAAGAAAAAACAATGGGAACTCTATGAAATTGAGATCGTAATATACTAAAATGGTAGCATATTACCTACTTTGAATTCTCAGATATGATAGTGGACAAAGTTGGCTTAACCATTCGTTCGACGTCATGTGGGATGTTCTGGTGGAGTCAATCTGAATCAAAAGGAAATAGAGCAACAACGTCTGGTATATTAGAGCAACAACAGCCAACCTGGAGCAAGAAAGTGCAGAGCACCAACGTCACTTCCATCAGGCCAAGACACGATGTACACTCGGTGCTTACGTACCTGAGCTGGCAAGCAGGTCGACTTTCCTCCCTAGGATAGAATGCTAGGCCTTACTTATATACTCTGATTTGTCCTATAAGCAACGTTTAGGAACAAATTAGCAATATGTAGGTCACACGGACCAGCTATAGATAGGAAAAGTGTTCAATACCTCAGTCTCCATGCTAGAGGTAAAGCCGTAATCGGCAATCTCAGAGGAACAATGCAAAAGAATTGCTGAGATAGTTGTGGGATTCTGTTGTGTGTGAATAATGTTTTGACCAATGCATAGGCGTGGGTGCTTACATTTATTTAAAACTCATTTGTCGCGTCATTTGTGTTTTTTATGATAGCTGAATACTACTATTCTTTCTATATATGATCATTGAGTTGTTGGCTAGCCTTCTTGAACGTTTACGAAGGTGAGGGCGAGTCTCAATAGATTGTGTGTTACAAAGGTGAGGGCAAGTCTTAATAAATTGTGCATGTGTGACAGAAGTTTTATTTAGTTGCATGCGAGTCTCTACAGAATGTCATTGGGCCATGGATGGAAGTGGTGAGCGGTCTTATTTGGGCCATGGTCGAGTTCTTGGTGAACCGACTAAGTAGAAAACACAGGAAAACATGATGATTTCAAGAGAATAGATGCTTGTGTTATGCACAAAGACCTCGGTAGCAAAATGTTAAAATAAGTGATATACATTGACTTCATCACTGTTTTTATACAGCTGATATATCAACAAACTACAAACCTTTGCCTTTTCTGATAATTGATTAGCCTGGATGATATCTGGAAGGCAAAAACATAAGAGACCTTGGCATTTCCAAGGGGTCAGGGCTAATTAGGATTTTTAGAATCATTTTTCAGTGCCACTTCTAGCTTGCATGCCTCAAACATAGAGTGCTTAATTGGTAGCTCACACTCACGCAGAAGCTTTACCAATATATGGAAAATAGACAATTTGCATGAGACTTAGCCAAGTACATATAACAATAGTGGAAAGAGATTCCTAACTGATATTATACTTGTGTATTCCCTAAAGATTGTTTCCTGTGAAGCCAATAATCTCAGCGTTGTTAGTATTTTAGTACTTCCACCCAGGGCAAGAACCAATGGTAAATTTATAAATCTTCCTCGCAATCAAATGTAAATATTACTACCATGACCGAAAAAATATATAACTATACTGAGAAGAGCTCCTTTGTAGGACATAGGATGACAAAACAACTAAATAAAATATACAAATGCGCCTGAGTGTGTTTTCTTCCAAGCATCAATGACCCATGCCCATGCTTATGTAGTACCAATACGTAAATGACTTCTACCAATTTGATCTTTCAGCTTCATGTAATTTAGAGAGCACAGTACAACAATGCAACAATGTTGGAGGCTCTCGATGCATCTGATAGGACATTATCCAGCTTATCAACATCAGGACCTGGCACAAAAGCAAGAAGGTTGCATCAAAACAGAGAACCAAAAATCCCTGAGATAGAGAACCAAACACAAAATGAGTTGGGAAACACTATCATTGAAAGATGGCAGAAAAATATACATCGAGACAAAGAACCAATAATATGCTATCTTCAATTTCAGAATAGGTATACTATAGGATGTTCTTTCCTCATCATGCAAATTCTATCTCCTTCTCATTTGTATTCTCTCTGAAGATCTCTCTAGATCAGATCTTCCAGTGACGATCTTTTATTTCCATATAGAGCAAACATATATCAGATTGCTACCATAAAAGAGTAATGTTCTACAGTAGCTTAACAGAAATTGGCCTAACAGCTTAGTTTAGGGACAATATATAGAGCAACAAAGAATCAGAGAAAAGCAACAATAAACTTATCATAAATCTGTTTCGCCAAGTTCATACCACACATTTCATGTTCATAAGATGAAGATATGTAGCCCGGATCACCTTCCACAAAATATATGCTAAGCCATTATTTGATTCCCTATTTTCCTTTTCTTTGCAAAACCTGCAATTAACAGTAAGCAAGGTTCAAAAGTAATAATACAATTAGCTAATATCAGCAGCCCCCATTGTAATGTACAGTAGGTAATTCATCTTAACAGAAAGTTAATGCCAACATTGAAATTTATTTGATGCATTCATGAAAGTTGTGAAACTGACTGTTAAACTGCAAATATTTGTGACCACTAAGCCTATAACACACAGCGCGTAGGAATGACAGGAAGAGATGCGGGCTAGGAACTAAAAGCAAATACGGCGATTCTCCCAATTCCACATCCAAGATACACTATGAAAAAACCAGTGCAAGAACACCGTCTAGTGTTTCATTATCAATCCCTATGTGAAAGGGGACAACATGGCAATCCAAAGAAAATCCAGGAGGTTTCAAGGTATTGTACTTTATCATTTTATCAGCAAGTTGTCTCACTCTTCGATATCCATTCTCGTATCTATAAGGAAACAATGTTTCAGCAATTATCACCCAAATATGGCTTATAACATGGTAAGTAAGTACAATGTACAAAAGGGTGTGTTGAAAAGGTCAATGATAATTAGTATGTAATCACTGTTAGTTGTCACCACAGATTTAAAGCACAATATGCTCGAACTGTTTTACTGTATCAATATGATTTTAAAATCATGTTTGCAGTTAAGAAGAGAAGATCAAGCTTCATTCAATAAAACACCAAATAAATGATGAAATATTGTCTCAATTATTCCAAAGCAGAATAGGAAAAAAGGAATAACTTAATAGTGAGAGGTAAAAGTACTCTGTTCAGATGGCAAGCTCCCATCTTCCAATCTGCAAAACATGCCGCGTCAAGATTAGCTGTAGCACAATTCTCTTGCAATGAAACAACCTTGTTTGGGCAGTCACTCAATTACTTAAAATAGCTATGCAGAAGTCATAAACACATACAAAATAATCACATTTACAGCGGCAGTCCACCAGATTCTGAAGATACAACTCAGATTTTTGTGCTCTATTATGTACAGTATAAGACTGAGATGAACAAATTTATATCAATCGACACAGATACAATTATAAGCTTAAGTCAAATCTACTTTCATGTGTTGCAATAAAATTCAGTTGGGACAGAGGATTTACGACTTGGGACAGTAGGCATAATTTGCAATATCTTGTGTTTTCAAGTTTCCAAGAGTGCCACTCTGTTGGTGCTGGATTGGTGACATAAGAGAATCAGGGAGGAGTACCCACAGGCTGCATATATGATGCTAACATTCTGTTTTCCTCTAATCAAAAGTATCTGATACTGCGCTTGAGCTTTACAATACTACTCTTGCTATCAATCAGTTGATTGAGAATGCATTGAGAATGCAGATGAGTGCATTCGTGAAAATGATGCCCTTTATGGCATCTATATCAGGACGTTCAAGCCGGAGGCAAAATTTTAATTTACTCCTTTCTTTTATTCTTAGTTTTTACATTTCACTATGGGCATGATATCAAGTGCATCTTCCTAATTTTGATTATTTTACTGCATGTTATAAAATTTCTTGCCACAGGTATGTCATGCAAAAATATTATTATCCCATCTTGCTTCCTCCCCCACCCAATACCCAATGGAAATTGAAACATGACTGTAGTTCATTGGTTTCTTCATTAACTTCTCTTTTTGAAGATGCTTTTGCACATTATATTGACAGTTTTAAGCATCATAGAAATAATCTGAAACTCAAGAGGGGCCTTTGTCAGAGGCATTTATGTAGAATTTCACTATTTCTATTTCTACATATTTATAAGCTGCACTCATGCGTACTAAAACAGAATGAGAAAGGCCAAACCAAGATACCAGCTCCTACTACGTTCTTCCTCCGCTTCGACGGTATTCAGCGCTCTACCCTGCCGACTTCAACGCTCACAGTCTAGTAGTTGTTCGGGTGGCGGCAGGGTAGCTTTCAGCAAGGTCTGTGTATTCCGCACTCTCGATAAATCATGTGGTTGCACTCTCAGTAGTCAGTAATATGATAACAGCCATGCAAGCAGTTTCCTTTGCGAAGCCAGAACATATTATTTTTGAGCACGCTTAAAATCGAAACATAGATAAAAGATGTTTTTTACTGAACAAAGTATTTGGCTCCACCTGTAAGAACAAATGGCTTGAAGGGTCTAGTTTCTTTTAGGACTGCAGCCTATAGTTTATTCTTTTCTGAATGTCTTGAGCATACAGGAACAATTACCAGGTTGAGCAAGATCTATTATAGAGAAAATAATCACGCGGTGATAATTACCATGCTGGAACCAATATATAATTACATAGAAAATACCACCCAACTGGGAAAACAAAGAGAAAACCATAATGTGCAAGTACAATGTAGAGACCATAGTCATGACAGTAGCATGGTCGCTGCACAAAAAGTTAATCGACAGCCTTATCACATAATACCTAGTATAAGCCCACTATCCAAGCTAATACGTGATAGCTCCCTCTCTCCAAACTCCATACAGTTACCAAGATGAATAGATTGCACAAAAGGTTACGGGGAAGAAGAAAATAAAGAGAATCCAAGTACCTGCATTTCACCAAATAGGAGTGTGCGTCCAAACAATCTTTCCTTTCATGGTCGCCTGACTTCTCCAATCCACCTGTATTCCCGTGATTCTTTTCCTCACTAAATCCATGTCCAAACTGTAAGAAATAGCAGGAAACCAGAAGAAAAACTCAATCATTTTAGCGAGCTGGAAAAAATACAACATCCAGCTATACAGATTCGAATCACATGAGTATGAAATAAAGAAAGAGCCTATACACCTCCCACTGCCCAGATCTGGAGTACATTAAAACTGACCCACTTTAGGAAATAGAAACTGAAGGTAGAAACGAATGGAGGAAGGAGCAGAAGGCTCAGCCGTGGACACCTGCTCTCCGTCCTAGCCATGGTCGGCAGCTGCTGCTGCTCGGCCGCGGCGTGCCTCCCCTCCTTCTGCCGCCCGAAGCTGGTAGAGTCGAGGACGCGCCGGCGGCTAGATGACGCCCCTGCCGTTAGTCGTGGAGTCGAGAACACACCGACAAAGATCTAGATCCCCGCGAGGTATTCTGTGGAGTCCTACGCTTGCTACCGCCGTTGGCTGAAAGAGGCAGAGAGAGGAGGTGAGGCGGGAGAGAGAAAGACCGCTGGCTGCCGCCGGACCCGCCGTTGAAAAGGGCATCTCAGTCCTCGCAGCATCCGCTTCTGCCTGAGGGGAAAAGGACACCGCCTCTCCACTCGAAACTGTGTGGCCGACCTCCCCGTCATCTTTTTTTAACTTGTCGTCCCTTCGTCGGAGGCAGAGGAACCTCCATACCAACAGCGGCGCCGCGAACCCATCTCCCTCCCAACCTCGCGCGGCAGCAAGCCATCACGGTCCCCGGCGGTTCATGTTGCCCACCACATCGTCGTCGTCTGGCGGCAGCAGGGCGGCTTCTAGGCCATGATCTCAGCTCAAGAGGAGGCGGTGGCACCGCTGGCCATCGAGCAGCCACTTAACAGATCACACCGCCCTCGGCCTCCACGCGCGGTTCTCCGGTGCGGCGGCCGCCCGGCTGCTGGTCGCCGACACGACACGGCGCCATGCCGGCCTCCGCCGCCGCGGAGCCTCGCCTCGGCCGCCGGCGCGCCGTCCTTGGCCTCCACGCGCAGTTCTCTGGTGTGGTGGCCGCCCGGCTGCTGGTCGCCGACACGACACGGCGCCATGCCGCGCCGCCGCGGAGCCTCGCCTCGGCCGCCGGCGCGTAGTCCTTGGCCTCTGCCCGCAGTTCTCCGGTGTGGCGGCAGCCCGGCTGCTGGTCGCCGACACGACACGGCACCATGCCGGCCTCGGCCGCCGTGGAGCCTCGCCTCGGCCGCCGACGCGTCATCCTCGGCCTGCATGCGTGGTTCTCCGGTGTGGCGGCCGCCCGTTGCACGGGTCCGTACGCGTTGCTGATGCCTCCGCCCCGTGGTGGAAGCACAGCACGGGGCCATCCACGAACAACCACCCCACCACCTGGACGCCCACCAGCAGCTACGTCAACGACCCAATCCACGAACCATCATAGAAAAATCCAAGCTGAAAAGAAGGAAGAAGATCTCACGGCAGAAAGAGGAAAGAAAGAACAGTAGAAGAATACTAAATCGAAGGAATATGAATAGAGGAGACCTCTGGAAGTGACCACGGCCCACCACCGCACCGCTTTGCCGCATGTTCTATGGACTCACGGGTGAACAGTGCCACAGTAACCAGAAAATATTAGAGACACCCGAAAGGAAGTAACGAATGAGTAACCAGATGAAAGTGGAATAAAAAACAGAAGCAAGACGTCCCCCACGTAAACACAGAACATTACGGATGCAAACCACCACCCGTGTCAGCAAATAACATAGTTAAAAAATAAACCCAAAAATTTGAGAAAAATCGAAACTGTTAAGGTTTAATATAGTAGTTATTAGGGTTGATCCTATTTGATCATCTAGGTTTGATTTAAGATGAGCACGTGGGATGCTAATTTAGTAGTGATATGGTTCCCATATTTTATGTGGATTTGAACAAGCATTGAGTTGCCAAATATGAATCTATGAATGATAGTGAAGTAACATGATCATATGATTGACCTAGGGTTTAGGTTTGGGAACAATTTTAGGGTTCACATGAAATAGTGGAGCTAGGGTTTCTAGTTGAATTATGGTTTTGGGTTTCACATACAATTATGAGGTTGGAATCTTTATTCAATATGAAATTAGGGTTTCCTAATTACCATATAGTTCTTAGATTAATAACTTCTTATAAAGTTGAAGTTATTAATAATCTTTGAAATAAAAATAATATTGGATTTGTCATTTTCTTATTTTTAAAGAATTAATAATTAAGACAATTATTAATTAGAGTTTTAAATCCTCCTAATAAGGATTTAATAAGTTAATAGTAAAGGAAAATTAATTTTATTGTTTTCCTTATTTACTTACTGGTTTTTATTTATTTTAGGAAGTTTTCCTAATTATTGAATTTTAACTGAATTTAGGATAAAAGAAATGGTTTATTTAATGAGTTTAAAATAATTAAATTTTTATTAAAAATAAAAATTCCACATTATATTTTTTTTTTGGATAGATTTTATTTTTAGGAACATTTTGATATCTCATTTGTATTTTTCTGAGCTAATGTTAATTTTATAAATATCTGCAAAGTTTCAGCAATTTTCTACAATTTTTAAAATACACGGATAAAACTTTTGGTACCGTGGCAGACCCTAGCTACTGCCACTGATTGGTGGGGCTATGGACAGGTTAGATGCCACACAAGCATTGACCAGGTCAAAGTCTACTGTGGGGTCACTCGCCACGTCACCCCGCCGGTCAACCACCGTCGGCCGGGTCAGCGGACGACGGCGACGATGATTTAGACCACGGGAGGATGGTCTGGTGGTTCCTTTCGACGCGTCTTGGCGAGCTGAGCATGATGGTGGTCTCGCCGCCAAGAAATGGTCACCGGAGAGACTCCGGCGAACCTTACTGCGGCGGCGCTCGCCGGCCAAGTTGCTAGATTGAGCTACAATCTATTATATATTAAAAGTAAATTACAGGCTCACCAGAAAAAAGAAAATACTCTAGAAAATCCCACAATAATCAGAAACATATGACCGTTAATTTAGTTAAATCATGGATGACAGCCAATGGATCTTAGAGAAAAAAAAGGTTGAACAAAATTACCCAGCAATGCCCCGTGTTATGTTTTCTGTGCTCCTTAGATAGGGTTACGTACTCCTCCATCAAAAGAAAACAAAACTACCCTAAGGGCTCTGATAGCATCCTCACGCACGCCGCCGGCATACCTTTGTAGCTACGGCCGGCCGATCTCCTCCAAGTGCATGACACAGAGGCAGCCTGCCTCCTCTAATTGCATGTCGATCCATCAGCGCTTAAAGTTACTATTTTTCTTGCTGATGCATTACAAGACCATGAGTGCCCACGCTGCTTACCATATCTGCAAGATTGGTCGGACGCTTGGGACAACACAGAAGTAAGAACAATCGACCTCCATGGTTTCCACGTGAAGTTTCAGTTTCTGGGAGAAGCCATCTTTTTATTTGATGGTTTGCTTGGTGCAGCTACATGAAGATCAATTTGTTTTGTTTTGTTTGAAAGGAAAGATCAATTAGTGTCAATGTTGACACGCTGGAGGTGAAGGTGAGGGAGGGGCTATACATCAACAATATTAGATATGTTGTGGGCATTATACTACAGAAGAAGAAGGAAGTCTGGAGAGTTCTACATGCATCGACGCCTCATCTGCTTGTGGATGGCTCGCTGGTGCCTATGAAGATTGCAAAATTGCAATCCTCTTCAGGTCTAGCACAGTAGCAAGGACGTCCTCGCCTCAGCTATCACCACAGGTAAGGCCGCCCCCTCCTCGATCCACACCTTCTCTAAGATCCAGACGGCTCAGAACATGTGGCGAGGGCTGGGTCCAATGATAATAAGGGCGTTGCTACACCATATCCTCGATCTGATCCCGTATCTAAGATAACGTTTGGCTGCTCCTTGGTTTCACATGCACACATGATCAAATTATATTTGGGATTTTTTGCCCCGTAGATTTTGATTGTGCTGTCTGTAGATGGGTTCTAATTTCCAAATCAATTAAGATATCTCCACAGAAGTGAACGAAGAGATCAAAACAGCCTGAGGATAATCTATCTACTAGGTGAGCATCTATGAGTCTATGACCTCTAATCACCATATTTGTTTTGGCAAATTTACTGAGTTATGAATGTATATGTAATCTTCTAAAAGCTTCCTTGACGCTACTAGCATGTGCTTTTAGATTTTATAAAGGCACACAAGGATCCCATTTTATCAATTAAGTACAGCGAAAAGAATCACTACACATGTTCAGTAAGTTATGATCCTTTGAGTTATTTTTTATCAGGCATTAGTAATCAGATAAGTACTAAATTAATGGGAATAGTAATCCAGAAGAGTGTTGATCCAGCGCTGCAAACAATGCATCAGTATGGCATTTGCTATCAAATACAAGTCTATATGAGTGTTAGTTCATTTTATAATATAAATTTGGGGAAAGTCATAACCTATCTACCATGTACTTTTTTATCAGTTAGACATGAATGGTCTGAATTTGAATGAACCGGATGCTTATTTGTGGTAGAGATATAAACACTACTGAGTTAGCAACATGTATTTATTAATATTGCACATGTTTCATTCAAAATATACAATACTATATTGCTAATTAACTACCAAGCCATTATACACACCCACGATGTTAAATACCCCTTCGTTGGATCTGCACCGATTCCTTACCAGTGTTCTGATCCAGGGTTCAGGGATATTGAGGTTCATAGGATCACTAGATGCGGGCTATCAGATGTTAATTGTTTATCAGTCACTATCGATATTCATTACATATTATTCAGGTGTCGAGGCTACAGATTATTCAGAAAAGGCGAACCCTATCGATATTCATTACATATCCTAACTGCTGGTACCATTAAAAAACTTATTGTTTTTGTTGCCATTGGCACACCAGGATGAGGCAGACATGCATATGAGGACTACCAAAAGCTATATACGGACTCCTCATTCAAAATTTTGAAGATTCAGTTATTTTTCTTCTCATATACTATTTGTTCCATTCCTTCAGATTACCTGTTGAGAGAAACAAAAAGTAAGGCATTAGAACTTTGCCTTAAGTGAGACAGACCTTCAGAGGTTGTGGATTTCCATTGGTACACCAGGATGAGGCAGAGATGCATACGAGGACTACCAAAAGGTATATACGGAGACTTCATTCTAAATTGTGAATATCCAGTTATTTTTCTTCTCATATACTATTTGTTCTATGTCCTTATGTTGAGAGAAACAAAAAGTAAGGCATTAGAACTTTGCCTTAAGTGAGATAGACCTTCAGAGGTTGTGCATGGAGCTAGAACAAACGCATTGACTTGGGAGGAAGAAAAATGATGAAATTAAATTAAGAAAAGATGAAGGTAGAGTGTTCAACTTTCCTGCCTCGGGGTATTAGATGTAAGTTTTACTCATGCTTGAGTTGAGTGTTTCTTGAGAAGTACATAGAGAAAGCACACTACTCACACACACCTCAAAAACACCTCAGCATGTGCGAGTTACACAAGCTAGAAAGAGATTGGAGGCCTCTTAATCCTTCTGAACATGGGCGCGTGCTGTCCCACTGAACGGGCAGAAATTTGTGTTTGTCTCCCTTCTGTGACCAAATTCAGGGGTATTCCATGAGACATCGGAAATCCAGTCCACCAGGTATTGAACTCCGGTCAGATTACACAAATAATTTATAGAAGTGATATATTGAAACTCTGTCTATGTTCATATATGGAAATAATAAGTTCCGAAGTGATATTGTTTTTTTAATGTCGTTTTCTTTAACTTTGAGTTGCAGGGTCCAAAAGATGCTCTTATTTATCCACATTTACAAAAGATCAATGTAGATGGTAGTGGTTATTCCTCTCTTGAGCATCCTATAATTTATTTTTGATACATGTTTATTTTCTTTTTAAAGGGAAGGCCCATGGCCCTGCTTTATAAATAAAGCACACGAAGCAACAACAGTAGCGATACAAACTCACACCCAAACAGCTAGTCTGATGCCTTAGACAAAGCAAATCCAAATCCACAAGTACCCATACTGAAAACGAAAGAAAGGCTACAAAGCGCTACAGCGCCACGCGGTGGAGGGGTGCAAGATGCGGGCGCAGGTGCTGATCATCCTCCGTCGTTGTCGCGAAGCCGTCGCTGAAGCCTCCTAACCTCGTCCAGTGCCGCGTCCAGGAGCGGTAAGTCCCTCGGTCTGACCAGAACCCTCCAAGTCTGCATATAGATAGACATTTTGAAGATAGCATCAGACGGGTTGTTGATCAAGGATCCCTCTATAGCTAGCTTATTGCGGATGTTCCAGAGGGCCCAGGATTGGGCCGCAAAGGTGTACCAAGCTATTCTACGGAGACGACCCGTAAGGCCATTGACAATGGCAATGAAATCCGCGACCCCTGTCGGGTTCCAAGAGCAGTGCAGAAGTTCCCTAATTCCTGCCCACATGAATCTCGCTAGATGGCATTCAAAGAAAATGTGATCGCAAGTCTCCCAGCCACCGCAAAGGGCACAGCTTCCATCAGAGGGCCCCCGCCTCTTAACCAGCTGGTCCCCAGCTGGCAGCCTACCCCTAATCAGCTGCCAGAGAAAGACCCGTATCTTAGGCGGAACCTTGGTGCGCCAAACCTCCTTGAAGTGGGTTATGGCCCCGCCCTGGGATAGTTTACAGTACATAGAGTTAGTGGAGTATTCCCCGGAAGGATCCAGCGACCAGCGGACCTCATCCTCGCCCGAAAGGATGGGAGTGAGGTCGAAGATCCTACAGAGGTTGTCCCATTCCACCATCTCCGCAAGACCGAAGGAGCGTCTAAACCGGATGTGCCAACCTTCATTGTCACGCACCCCTTCAACAGTGGCAAAGTGGTTATCGCAACAAGCAAAGAGGCGGGGGAAGGTCAGACGCAAGGGCCCCATGCCCGTCCACCAGTCAAGCCAAAAGTAGGTACGTTTCCCATTCCGTACCTTGTGCTTGGCTCCCATTTTGAAATACCATTTGATCTTCTGAATGGCATTCCAGAACTGTGAGCCCTTAGTCGGCACAGCTGGAGAAAACAAGTCATGATCTCCCAGATACTTGGCCCTTAGCAGGTCAGCCCACAGCCCCTCGATGTTCTGATAGATCTTCCAGATCCATTTGAGCATAAGCGCGATATTCATAAATTTAGTGTTAAGGATTCCCAATCCTCCGAACGCCTTTGGCTTGCACACCGTGGCCCAATTCACCATATGGTACTTGCGCTTGGGACCCGCCCCCTCCCAAAAGAAGCGGGATCGGTGTCGGTTCATGGTCCCATGAGTTGCGTCGTGCAGCAGGTATAGCCCCATAGCAAACAACGGCAAGCTGGAGAGGCAGGAGTTGGTTAGCTCGAGTCTCCCCGCAGAGGTGAGAAAAAGCCCTTGCCAAGGCTCGACCCTGTGACCAACCTTGTCAGTGAGGAAATTCCAGTCCGCCACAGAAAGGGATTTGTCACTAACGGGTAGGCCAAGGTATTTGAATGGCAAGCTCCCTAGCTTGCAGTTCAGGGCATCCGCAAACTTCTGGCGTTCCTGGTCAGTGACCCCTGTCACGACCACCTCGCTCTTAGTGAAGTTGATCTTTAGTCCTGACATGTTCTCAAAGCAGAGTAGCAGGAACTTAAGGTTAGCCACACCAACGTCCGAAGGTTCAAGAAGGATCAGAGTATCATCGGCGTACTGAAGGTGGGTGACACCACCAGGAATCAGGTGTGACACGACCCCCTGGAGGTGTCCTGATTCGAAAGCTCTGGCAATAATGGCAGCTAGGGAGTCCACCATAAAGTCGAAGAGAATCGGGGAAAGAGGGTCCCCCTGACGCACTCCCCGTGCATTCCGGAAGTATTCCCCAATGACACCGTTGACATTGACTGCAGTTTGTCCTCCCGAGACCAACTGAAGTAGGCGGTGTACAATCATCGGAGAAAAACCCTTACAGAGGAGCACCTCCCTCAGGAAGCTCCAACTCACACGATCGAAGGCTTTCTCAAAATCTAGTTTGAGGAGGAGCCCCCGCAGTTTCTTAACCCTAAGTTCATGAGCGATCTCATGAAGAGCCAGCACTCCCTCGTGCAGGCTCCGACCCTTGATGAAAGCCGTCTGACTACGGTCAATGGTTCTAGAAGCAATAGGAGCAAGACGGGTAGCAAAAGCTTTAGCGAAGAATTTAAAAATAACATTGATAAGGGCGATAGGCCTAAACTGTTTGATGTTGTCAGCGCCGTGGGATTTAGGGATGAGGGAGATAACTCCATAGTTGAGGCGCGCGACGTCAATCCTCCCTAGGACAAAGTCATTGAGCATCTGAAGGATAGGCGCTTTAAGAGTTCCCCAGAACCTCTTGAAGAAGAGCACAGGGAGGCCATCCGGGCCTGGGGCTGAATCGGGCTTCATACCAGCCAGGACCTCATCCAGCTCCTCCGCCGTGAAGGTGAGCTCAAGAGCCCTGTTCTCTTCCTCGCCAATCCTCTGGGTGACCGGCCAAAGGTTAGGTGCCAGGGAGAAGACCCTCTCCTCCCCTACCGTGCCCATCAGACCATGGTAGAACTGATAGACATGCCCCATCATGTCTTCCTGGGAAGTGAGTTCCCCCTCCTCCGTGATGAGTCTGGGGATCATACACTTCCGCCGCCTCCCATTGGCAAAGGCGTGGAAGTAGGCAGTGCAGGCATCCCCTTTAAGGGTCCACTGAAGTCTACTCCGTTGGCGCCAGTACTCCTCCTCCAGCCCGTCCAGGTTGACGACTTGGTCCTCGAGAAAGTATCGAAGAGCCCAGCCATCATCATCGAGCCCACTCGAGTCCGCCGTCATATCCAGCTCTTGGATCTGAGAAATGAGGTCATCCCTCGCCTGACGGCGCAGCTTGCCTAGATTCGCACCCCATCCCCGGAGATGCTGTCTAAGGAATCTAGCAATGCATTGCCAGAGGTCGACGCTGCAGCGATGCGGCCCCATCGCATGGATGCAGTGGTCAATCTTCCCTTTGACCATCTCGTCGAACCCCGCCACCCTTAGCCACCACGATTGGAAAATAAACCTGGAAGGTCTCCTGACCCCCTGCTCCCCATCATCGAAGAGGAGGGGGTTGTGGTCGGAGCCCACCCTCGTGACAGCCAAGAGGGAGCAGAGCGGGAAGACCTGTTCCCACGCCGGGGAGATGAACACCCTATCCAGAACAGATCGAACCGGGGAGAGCTGTCTGTTGGTCCAAGTAAACCTGGCACCCGTCCTATTAATCTCTCGCAGGGCAAGGCTCGCGATTACGTCATTGAACTGGCGGACCCTAGGCCAATTAATGTTGTCATTGCTCTTATCATGAGCACCCCGAATGAGGTTGAAGTCGCCCCCAATGATGAGTGGGTAGTGGCAAGCTTCCACCTCCGACACCAGCTCATCCAGGAACTCCCTAGTCCTGGAGTGGTCCGCTGGGCCGTAGACAAGGATACAAGTCCAGATAAGTCTCTTGCAGCGATGGAAAATGTCAGCGCTGATGAAGAAACTACCTTTCCTCCAGGCCCCTACCTCGAAGCACTCATCCCGGAACCCTAGGAGCATCCCCCCTGAGTGGCCATTGGCCGGCACCCAATTCCAATTGAATTGGCCGCCCTGCTCAAGACTCCGAAGCTCGGTCGCAGAGAAGTCCTGCCTAATCGTCTCTTGGAGACCAAGAATATCAATTCTCTCTTGTTGCAAATAGTCACGTAATTGGGTGCGACGCCCTCGTCCCCCAAACCCACGCAAGTTATAGAAGAGGGCCCTCATTTGGACGAGCGCCTCTTATACTGTCTCGTGGAGACAGCGCGGACAGAGGCCTTAACACATTTCCGCAAAGGACGAGACCGCGTCACGCCCGACGGGCCCTCGGCCGCAGCAGGCCGCGCCTTGGCACAGGTGGCCGGCGTGCTCGCCGTGGAGGCCCCTGCCTCCAGCGGTCCAGACATGTTTATTTTCTCAACCGCGTGACAACTGTAATGAAATCTTGAAGTAAGAAAAGTGTCATACTAAAGAAAATCGTGAATTGTTTTACCTCGGAACCAATGTAGGGATACTCATTTGTTACGGGCATGCAGCTTCGCATTTTATCAAGTTGAAGGGTAATTGTTTGATCCAATAACAAATAAAATGTCAGTCAATAGTTGTACCCAATGCATTGTGATCATTTTACTTATCCAATCCATGATTCTTACTGTCAACTTGCTATGATGCGTTTTAAATTGTAACAAAATAACTTGCGAGACTTTTTGGAAGTGGTTTATGAATGCTGATGTTGACACAATGAGACTGAAACCAAGAGCGTGAATTCTAGATTATTGCCAAAATGGGATCCAGACTGGTGCATCTGTTTCAATGGCTGAAAGTCATAGACGAGGACGTAAAGGTCCTCAAGGTGAGTGCCCTGGAGGTACAAAACAAGATTTTATCGATGAATTGTTCACCCGAAAATAGTATGACATCCATACATCTAGCTTGAGGTTAATTTCTCATGTTTATGCATGTTGCTATGTCTGAATGTCGTAAACAGGCAACATATGTTTACCTTAAGTAATTTGTGATTTTTCTGTTGGCATCCATTGTTCTTAATTACCTGCCAATTTTTCTACCACTTTGATAAGTATGTTCTTTCAAAGTGCTTTATTAAAAATACAAAACGTTCACCAGTAATGTTTCTCTATTTGTTTGTATCATATCAGTACAATCTATTAAGTGCATATCTTAAGCTCAACACAAGCGTTGTGTAAACAATGAAAAAAAAATTATATATTAAATAATCTGAGTATGCGTTGGGAGCTTATAGACCACTTCACTATTCAAGAGATGGACCTGAGCTCCTCGATCAGAAGAGGAGTCGTCGGGAAGGAAGTTAGTTTACTCAGCGACCAGTTTTCAGAAAGTTCAAGCCAAAAAATAAACTTTGGACCGGGAAGGCGATCCGCCAGGTAAACAGACCATAACCCAAACCAAGGTTTGAGTTGACCAAGCAGTCATATTTTTATATGAGCTCCATAATTTTAAAATTCTTTGGTGATTTATATTTACAAATTTAAAAGGAACAACCATACCTTTTGGTATTCTAGCTCCCATTGCATATCCAAATTTAAATATATTTACTATCAATATATTTATTTGCATTGATAAATGATATTTTAGACTTTTCTTGTATGTATGTTCTTCAACATTCAACTTGAAATATTCTTGAATTCTTTGAGAAACAGACCAACGAGGCAATGACTACTTCGATGCTCAAACTTAAGCGGTAGTACATACTAATCTAACATCAAGTTAAACATGAACATGAAACTACCATATGAACTTTAAAGTCATTAGTTCATAATCATGCACAACCAACCAAACGGCATGAGATGAAACAATCATGTGATCAACTCATGATTTGAACTTATGCATATTATATGGTAGTACTTAAACAAGACAACTCATGTCACATTCAATGTTCTTAACTTTATACGCTTGCAAATAGTAGAACGATGTAGAGCGTAAAAGAAACACATGCGATCCCAATAAATTGTCATTCTATACCGCTATTAATAGTCACTTATTCACACAATGTCTCCTAATAAATAGTATTGCATCCTTATGAGATATAATTATATTATGAGAAAATTATGCTATTATTTATTTTTCTTCACGAAGCAATACAATGCACACTATTGATCACTAACCTATAAATTCATAAACTTTGGGCAAAAAATGCACGTGAACTAATTCAAAACACCAAAAAAACGTATAAAAATATTCATTATCATGAAATTTAGAACCATACACATCTCTTTCATTTAAACAGTCTTACGCATGTATATGGTCTTAGATAAATTTAAGAATTGCATCTAATCAACCTATCAAAAATATTGTATGGTTATTACATACAAAAATATATTAAAATAAACTGAATAAAATTTTAAAGTTCAACATGCCATTGATTTAGTTTAATGATGAATTTTTATTAGGTTGCCTAACATTGTTTCACTTAATTTATCTTCTAAGAAATTTTAATAGACTATCAAGGTGTCGCCCGCGCATGTGCGCGGGCCACTGTGCTAGTTGATTAAATGACAAGATAAAAGATGCTACGGATGCGCAATCTTACCAGGGTGGCGTTGGTGTGGTCGCTGAAGGCAGGGTTGGTCGGAGATGAGCTCACGGACATGATTTCCGGTGAACACCGGAGAAAGGGAACGCTCGAATTCGCCCGATTGAGCGCGCCATTTCTCGATTCCTTCTACCAGAATGATCCCCACGCTCGTGCGCTTCTCACGGACTACCTCTCGGTTCCTGGGGTGGCCTCCTCCGACGGGTTGTTCTTCACACCGGCGAGGCAGTACGGAGGCTTGGGAAGAAATAGGAAGCGATAGAGAGAACGAGAGTGATATGGAGATGACGGCAAAGATTAGGGGCGTCTCGGTGCTCCTCTCCATGCTATTTGTAGGACGAGGCAAGCTCGGCAGCTCGGTCACGGCGCAGATGCGTCGATGATGGCGAGCTTGATCCAGCGCGAATTTTGACGCTACGAGGATAAGGATGGATGCTTTGATCTTGCAGAGCACTCCAAGGTGGCCACGCGAGCTCAACGTGGTTCGAAGCGGTGGCGCGGGACGTGGCCGAGTTCCTCCTGTGCGTTGTCGACATTGGGGAAGAAGAGGGGCTCGTTTTTCTTCCTCGACGAATCGGTACGAGGGTTTGGGTAGGCTTTACTCTTGGGCTGGGCTTCGTTGGTGGGCTGCTGCTGGGCTGTGCCACGGGCTGCACGGCCAGGCAAGATTTGGTAAGTTTCTTTCTCTCCTTTTCTTTTATTTGTTTTCTTTTTCTGTTTTAAATTTCTATTTTGAATTCTGTTATAATTCAAATCTGTTTTGCAGGATTTTAAATGTGTAGATCCTTTTGAAGTTTATAAAGATACTAATATAACTTCATATAATGTCTTAAAGAATATTTTATATGTGTAATGACACCCTTGTTTATTAAATGTTACTAGGGATTGGAAATGGGCATCTATATTGTCATAATTTTCAATATCAATTTAGGGCAGTTTAACTATTTTTCGATAGGCCCTTCTAAGTACCTATTGATAGTTAAGTTTTTGTTTATCTTGCAAAGAACAATTTACAAGGCTTAGCTCATTATTTCGTTTCTTGTTCAAGAATATGATCTCATGACATTATTTCATGTGCTCATGGTTGTTATGGATTTGGATAATTGTTTAAGGCAATTTTAAAGTATTATTGTCATCTTCCAAACCCTTAGTTTATTATGGTTAAGGTGGATTGTATTCCTCTAGTGAGACTTCTATTTATTTGGAAACACTATTTAGTTGCACCTACATAGGCATGGCATGAAAGATAGGTTATGTTGCTATCTTGATTCATGTCAAGTTTGGGATAAATAATCCCCTTGCTCATTTTTGAGCTTGGACATGGTTTTAGGATTATACTTGTGATTAACAAGTACTTCACAATTCAGTTGAAAATATGGGTATAGGTTCTGTATGTAATTTAACACCAATTACTTTATCTAGGGTTGCTCTTCCTCACCACTCAGAGGATAGTTCAATCCAAGATCATTTAGATTGATATAGGGCTGAACTATACACAGGGTTGTTACTATTCAGTTGTTTCTCTTATTAACATATTGAAAATAATTTAGGGTTGCTAGTAGTCTCCCTATGATTTTATGTGATGGATGATAGGTGCTTATCATACAAAGGTTTAATTTGTACTAAATACCTTCTACCTCAAGTTCATAGGGTTTATGATCATTATCCAATTTGTAATAATCAAAGGTTTGGCTTCCTAAAGTATCTCTCATAAACTAGGTTTCTCACTTCTAAGATCAAATATTGACTTGATCATCTAGGGTATAGTACTTCTATTATACTTTCTATGATGGGACTACTATGGTTGCCTCAATAATTTATATCCCAGGAGAATACCTGAGATATTCTGTTAGGGTTCTACTTAAACAATGATGATATAATTATCTGGTATATGGATAGTTCTCTCCCTTAAATTCAAGTGTTGCCTCAACTAACTTGAGTGTAGCACCATAGCTTGAGCTCTCTTTCATAGGAATAGTTATTCTAGGTTTTATGGTGTACTCACAATATCTCAATAGGTATCAAGTCTAAAACTCCACTTGGCTATCTTGGTTGAAGTAATCTCCTCCTTACTTTATCAATTCATGGATATGGTATTATTCCATGTGATATTAGGTTATCTCACCACTCCAAGGGAAATGGTTTACAACCTAATACTTTAGTTCAAAGGTTGTCCTTTATTCTTAAATAAGTAAAGCTTGGATTAGTATGAATGGTCTCTCTCATTTGAGGAGGACTTGAATATTATCCCAAGGTTATGTTCTTAAGATGATGTTTTGATTACATGGATGTATATCCAAGGTTTAGCTCAAGGTTTGTCATTGCTTCTCTAATAAATAATATAGAACTCTCACCTCTCTAGGTTTGATGTATAATAATCTGAAATAGAGAAGAATATATAATTCTGGAGTTGATCTCCTTGTCATGTTTTCAAGAATTAAGTGGAATGAATACCATGAGGTTCATGGTAGGAAAATGGATTAGTTTAAGACAGGGAAAAGATAAGTCTAGAATAGTTTCTCCATTTTATTGTTACTTGATTTGTAATTGAATAGATGTTCATATATTATGGCAAGTATTACCATATTATGATCTTTTATGAGATCAATCAATTGATCATTGATTAGAGTGTTATTATGTTAGTTTTAATTCCATTTGATCTAACCCCTTAGATCAAATTATCTCTACCCAAAACAAAGGTTTTAGCAAAGGTCACGTTGAGGTTTATAACGCTTGACTTGATGAGCTACTTCATTTCCACCAAGGTCAAGTGAAACTTCAGTTACTGTGATTGTTTTACTTTAAAGCGTGAAAATTCCCCGGATTTTCTATGCATGAATGCAATGCACACATCGGTTTCCTCTATTTTTGTAACCCCAAATCCTGGGATATTACACTGCGTTAATAGGTTAGTCCGAGAAAATGGTAAAAAGTGTGGAAAAGTGCACATAAAACATATAAAATTTGTAACAAAACAAGCATGGAGCATCAAAAATTATAGATACGTTTGTGACGTATCAACATCCCCAAGCTTAACTCCTGCTCGTCCTCGAGTAGGTAAGTGATAACAAACAAATAATTTTTGAGATGACATGATGTCACACTACTTTGATCAATCTAACTGTAAAAACAAACATAGCTGGAATCATAGAATCCTAACATAAGCATGATAGATACAATCAAACAATGAAACTTAACAACCATGCTAAAACATGAATAGTAATCAAACAAAAGAAAATGTATAACGTGCATGGAAAGCAAAGTGATTGTCAGAGCATAGCATAGATACATAATAAAGTGGTACTCAGCTTGTCCCATAAGTGGAAGCAAAACATAAATGCTTGGACACCTTTAAAAGATTATAAGGATGACTAGAAACAAAAAGTTTGAACAAGCAATACCATAATTATGAATCAATCAATAAAATCTTGGGACCATGCACATAAAACTAAGAATGACAACTATGCTCTCATAAGTGGTGCATAAACTAGAAGGTGGAGACTCAATACGTCTAGATTTTGGTCGTCCTCGTGCTACTCCCGTCCCGCACGCACCAATGGGCCGCGGCAAACATGGGCCATGCTCCACCGCACGCACGCCAAGGATTCCCGTCCTCACCCCCCACCCCCGCCTCCCCCAAGGCTCCTCGCCCTCGCCGCTGTTGTTCCCCATCTTCTGTAAACCCCGCGACACGGCGCCGTCGACGCCCCAGAGCGCATCCTCCTCAAGTGGATCGATGGGCGCCGCGCGGTGTCTCCTCTTGCCGATTCGTCCTCTGTGGATTCCGCATCATTAGCGGTCGCTTGATGGCCTCCAAGATGACGCTCTGCCTGAGTGCCCCCACCCCAGCCGCCGGCCGCTACATCTCGAGGTCCACCCCACCCTCTATCTCGCCCGCCGCCCCATCTCGCACGTTGGTATTCGAGCAGCAGCGGACTGGGCGGGGTTCAACCCCGACGGTGGAGGGAAGGGGCCATTGGCGGAGGAGGTGGGGCAGAGATAGGCCACCGAGAGCACCTTCCTCTTTCCGTGGCTGGGCCTCAGCGCCATCATCCTTGTCCAGGGCCTCGCGCTTGCTGCCTCTGGTAATTAACATAGAGACTTTGTTCGAGACCTCCGGATATACCCTCAAGTGTTTGACAACTTGCTAACCAGTCTATTTGTATACAAGCAAGCCCACAGATGATCTCAAGTCACGTTTTAATGGGAGCTATTGACCTTTTTCACATAGATATCAAAGGATATCTTGGGAACCAAGCACCTTCAGGTTTGTTTGTATAATTGTTTTATCGGTTGATCTATGATACATAACTAAGCTGTTATGAGCGATACCAAATCGCTTCCCTCCATCGCAGACTCGTCGCGGGTATGTAGAGATCCGGAAACCTACGGTCTGGTCAGACTATTAATAGAGTATTATGAGCTATGTTAATCTTCAAGAATGTCATTTGTACCTTATTTAACTTGTCTCCAAAAAAAAATTTGTACTGTACAGCCCATGATGGCACCGTTGGAAAGCTTTGCTCAGAGTGTAGGATCAACAACAGCAATAACACTTGAACATGATGCTGAGAGCAGTTTAAAGGTACATCTTCTGTTAACTTTTTTAATTGGATCTCAGTTTACCATATCACTTCATCTATCCCATGTCTATAATTTTAATAGGGCGTGACCTGGTCCGGGACACCTGATTGTGATAGTTACATGACACCAAAGAAATCCAATAGCCTCCCATTTTGTGGAAGTACTGTGTAATGCTCAATCTGGCTCCATCATTATATATACTTATAGATACATCTGTATTTTGCAGGGGTCAACATATGAGCCTGAGTGCGACGATAGCTTGCAGCCCAGGATTGGAATGTTTTTTGATAGCTGGGAGGACGGAGAGGCGTTTTACACAAGATATGCACATGAGGCCGGGTTCTCAGTTCGTAGATTTACACAACACAAAGGTGGTCATGGTGCATCGGTGTGGAAGCGTTTTATTTGCGCAAGGCAAGGATGGAGGGAAGAGAAATATATTCCAGCCGGCCAAGTAAATAAGCCTAGGAGGAAGTGAAGTCAAGTAGGTGCCTACTCACTGCAAGAACAAACCTTTTCAGTTTGATAAATGTTGACGCTCTGTAGTCTGTTTCATTGGCAGGAAGACATTTTTGTTTCAGTTTCGTTGTGCGATAAGGGGGTCAAGAAGCTGCCTCGCCCAGGTCCAATCCAGGCCTATCCACATGATCATTATTCGCCTTTTCCCCTTCCAGCGTGCTGTTTAGTTTTGATTTCTCATGGATCCATGGAGGTACTGCAGTCTTCTGCCAAATTTAGGCATAACTTAACAATAAACCTGTTATCGCCTCACATTTGGGTTAATTTAATTAAAGATATGCTTAGATAGTCCAAACAGCCATGGTATATGGGTGCAGCTCATCATTTAGTGTCTAGAGTTTACAAGTGCACAACATTATACCACAATCATTCTACAAGTACATAGTATCAAACATATATTTGACCAATTCTGTTCGTTGTTGGTTGTCTCGTGGGCAGGTGCTCAGAGCAATTCAGATAAGCAGTGGTCTGTTTATTTCATAAAAATATTTATCTTATAGACATGGTCAAGGAGTATCGCAAATATAGTATTGCATGGCACTTAACTTTAGCCCTTCAAACCATGTCCATTCTGTAATTTAGAACGACCAGGCATGCGATCAGAGCACTAGAACTCTTACTGCTGTAGTAACATGTTTGTATAACACATGTTCATTTGCTGATGACATGGTTCTCGACATGGTCTGAATATGGTTATTTTTAAGTCATAAACCTCACAATAATCTGGACAGACTTGCGATGGAAGCTACTCTCGACATGACTCATACAGTACTCTGACCATGATATTGTTATTACTGTTTGATTGATACAGGGAGAACTAAGGTTGCTTTTAGGGAATATTTTGGGTTTAGAAATATTTTTCATAGCTATTAATTAATATATTAGACGGTACTATAATTTGAGTTTCACTAACCGAGTGAACTCTTGGCATCAGTAACCCCAGAATGCTACCATGTCCTACCAAGAAGCCTGATACGTGTAATAGTTGTGAGTATCTGTTGTTTGAACATAAAAATATAGTCCAGTATTATGGGACTGACAAGGTATATTCAGCACTCCTTTTGATGTTGCTTGTTATTTATTCCGATTCAAGAATTTTTTATTTAAATAATCATTGTTTGTGTACATTAGCAATGATGCTCAAATCTAAAATGCATGAAGAAGAAAACTCTACATTTTTATTGAGCTTGTTACAAAAGGTTACCATTCATTTCTCTATCAGAAGTATAAACTGTGAGATTCACAAGTCTCGGCATACACAAGGAAGATTCTCAATGGATTAGATCACATGTAACTGATCTTCCTCTGATTTATGTTGGAAATATCAGTTCTTACAATTCTGTAGCCCAATAAAGTTGTCCTTTGAACCACATTTTCAATAATGAATAATGTGGAGCAGGAAGTATGAGTTTTTGATCCCATGTGTTATACACTTAAATGTGAATAGCACAACATATGAGGGAGCAAACATTTTCCCCCAATTGGCATGAATTTTGGTGTCCAATAGAGACATAGAGTGAAAAAATAGATGGGGGTAACTGAATTAGAAGCGTTGAACTGCCAATCAGCATTATTATGATTCCATAGGATTTCTATGGATTTTTCCATTGACATTTACTATTTCAACCCCATGTTAGACGAAGCTTGGGATAAAAACTTTGCTCTTAACGTTGGTACAAGGCAAAAGGGAAAGCCTGAAAAGGTGATTTTGTAGTAGCAGATTACAGTATAAGGAGACTTGCACAATGTAATTATTACAACTAGAACAACAATTTGCACAGTTTGGACTCCTGTTTTTCAACATGGTAGTACGTCAGATCTTTAAGCAACTCTAGCTAATCAGAGTAGTGGCGCATCATTAGCTACTTCAGGAAAGACTAAATACTCTTGGATGTTAGATAAATTCAAATTATTTTGGTTAGTATTCTTACACAACTATTTATTTATATCCAGGTTACAACTATTTTGATTGATTACCAAGTGTTGGTGTACTATACTCTTCAACTCTTCAGAACTTTGTGAAGTTGAGTGAACTACTACGAAGAAGAAAATTATGGAGACAATACTCAGTATCTGATTCAATATCGATGAGCTTTGTGATGTCAAGTGCAAAACTCTGGAGATTGATTTCATTGTCACGCAATATTGAAGGATCCAGGTTTTTTGACACATTAAATTTCCGCTGTTTTTCTTATGGTGACATTAGCCATGTGCCGGAACCTTAGTCACACTCGCTTCATTTTTTTCCTTTTTCTTTTTACCCTTTTCTTTATTTTTCTTCCTTTTTTCTTTTCTTTCTTTCTCATTGTTTTTGTTTTCTTTTTTGTTGGGTATCATATCTATCCTACCCTAACTTGCTTGAGAAAAAGGCTTTGATGTTATTGTTGTTGTTTGCTTATGGTAACATCCTATTATGAATGGATCATCAGTTGTGTTATTTGCACTACCATGAGTCCATCGATAATTCTACATGATTTTAAGTCGAGTTCTGCACACAAACCAGCAACGAAGCTAGAGTACTGGAGCTGAAGGTTGAGGCGACTAGCACACACAGAGAAGGAGAAACGAGTGGAAATATGAGGCGAAGACAGTATTTTTTTGGGGGATAACATTGGAGCGACAGGAGCTGGTGATGTTGAGCTGCATTGGCTCCTATATATGTGTGGCAGCGAAATTCATGTTAATATATTTCTAGATAAAAATCTGGATCACTCTTATACCGACGTTGGAGAATATATTTCATGAAGTTAATTGACATCTATTTAAATTTATGAATTTCTTTGTTTCCTTAGCTTTGCATCGGTTATGGTAATTTGTTTCTCTCTGCGGTTGTGGACCTGTTCCCAATCTATGTCAATGTTGCAAAATTTTATCAATGGATGATATTCCAATTATATATGGGATGTTCTTCTGCCACAATTTTTTTTGGAAGATCTTTTTTTTAGGAAGTAACCACGTGTTCATATCAAAGACCAAGTACAAACGGACCACACACACATAGTACAAACCAGAAGGACCTAGAGACACAGGTGTCCTTGGAACTTTGCACAAAGACCCCCCAAAGAAAGAAAAAACATTCCAGCCTTTGGAGGCCCTTGCACACATCAACATCGTTGCTCGTCATCCACCGCCGCCGCCGCAGCACTGTCGGAGGGAAGGAAGAAGAGCCACCAACACACCGGCATCTGCCGAAGCACCATAGCTGAATCAGCGTTGTGAGCCGATTTTGCAGCCCGCCGTTGAACGCCGGAGCCAAAACCTTGGGGCACGTCGGCCGGGGAGCATCCCCATGTTCGACGGACTGCAGATCCGCCGTCTCCTCCCAACGAAGAAGGAGATTGAGGCGAGACCTGCCCACCACATACCGCAAACCCTGCTCCAAGAGCACAGGATCCCGCAGGTCGCCATCGTCGCTACCAGAAGTGGTAGCCGCCGCCGGGCGGTTCACTCCTTTAGAACCTCCCGGGCCCTCGAGCTGTGCTGGAGGAAACACTGCCGAGACGGAGGCAAACCCAGAGGACAAATGGAACTGGCTGGGTCGCCGCTGCCGTCTCACCGACCCAGGCCCACCACAAAGATCTCGCCGACCAAAACTGGCCAACAAGATGAATCTGCCACCAGCTCGTTGGCTCCACCGCAAAGGAGAACGCCGGAGTGGGGAACGAGCTGTAGCACACACACACCCCAACGCGGCGCCGCCTCCACCACCAGCACGACGCCCCTTGGAGACCTAGCCCTACACCTATTTTTTTGGAAGATCGATACGGAGGGATCTCACTAAGGAGACAGTTGCACATAAAAGGATTGTTTGTCCCAACTAAGACAAAAACCAAAGCCAACACTTCTTTGTTTTAATAGAGAGGGTAAATGTATGAGTAGAAGGGAGAATCTATAGAGGTGGTGTTTATTTCATCTGTTTTATCCCGTGGCAACGCACGTGCATTTTTACTAGTAAAAGTAAAAGAAGGTCTCTCTTTGAGAGGAAAGTAAGATCACTCATGTAATAGAACTTTTTATTGAAATAACGAGTATAAAATGCACTTTTGAGAGGTGGATGATGTCCACGGTAAGTACAAAGCATATGGGTTGTGCAAAAGTGCTACTCCTAAGTCTCAAGCCTCATGCATAATTGCTACTAGTGCTCACACCTCGTCCTACTCACCTCGGATCACCATTAGCTCTCATCACATACAAGTTGTTTTAACCGAGTATCACAAAGGGGTACCCCCGTGCCTCCTGTACATAGGTCCTAGGAGATGCATTGCTTTTGATTTCTCATTTTTAAAGCATCTTCAACTTGGGACATCCATACCGGTACGACACGAGCAACAGATAAATGGACTCCTCTTATTTTTTATTGCTAGAAGCTTTCTCATAAGAGATTGAGGAATTGTCCAACTGAAACTTCCACCATGATACATGGCTTCGGTTAGCGGCCCAATGTTCTTCTCTAACAAAAATGTATACTCAAACTATTTTGCATGGATAATCTCCTTCATTTTAGACAAGATGAACATGCATAGCAACCCACATGATATTCAGCGGCAAAGCACGCTGAGGTGTCCCCAGTATTTCAATGGTTATCACACAACAAGCAACTTAAAAGAGCTACGGTTACACAAAGAACACACGCTACGCACAATAAGCATTTTTGACTACTTTCCCATGAGCAACAAAAATATAATACTTTGAAATTTAATGGTAGCACATGAGCAAACTACTATGGAATGGCAATGAAATACCACATATAGGTAGATATGGTGGACACTTTGGCATATTTGGTTTTTGGTGGTTGGATGCATGAATAAAATACTCATACAAATGGAGGCTAGAAAAAGACCGGGTGCGACCAACTAAGAGAGCATAATGGCCATAATCATGCACAACGACAAAATATATTAATCAAAGCATAAAGTGATACACAAGTTGCAAACTAAATGATCATAGAGGCAAGAATTGACTGGAATGTAGTCATAACATGTTGAAAAATATGTGCCAAGTCGACCCAAATAAAAACATTCACAGGAATATATATACCACAATATTATGCTTTTCTATTGTATGCTAAAAACAATGCATGAAACCTTCAATGGGACACTAAACACTCTCAGTATTTGAGACTAATCATAATGAAAACATAATTAACAAGCTCATCATGAGAATAACATCTAGCAATATATGCAAAAAAACTATGCCACAGTCTAAAAATGCTTCCATTTGCATCACATACACATAAAACTTTTTTCATGCTTCCAACGCCAACCAAATGAAACCAAACAACTCTCATAAATGAAAAACAAGTAAATGTCCATAGAGCTATTGAAACTCAAATAAATGTAAAAGTGGAGCGTGTCTCTCTCCAACGCAAAATGCATAAAGTGGAGCGTGTCTCACTCCAAAATAAACATGCAAAACAGCGGAGCGTGTCTCACTCCAAAGTAAATATGCAAAGCGGTGGAGTGTGTCTCACTCCAAAGTAAACATGAATGATGGGATCCAATTTATTGAAAGTAAACACACAGCAAAAAGTAAAGACGCTCCAAGGATAACACATATCACATGAAGGAATAAAAATATAGCGTGTTGAAAAATGACCTGGTGCTTTTTGTTGATGAAGAGGGGATGCCTTGGGCATCCCCAAGATTTGACGCTTGTACTTCTTGGATATTTCTTGGGGGTTCCAGGGTACATCCTCAAGCTTGAGATCTTGTCCATGCTTCATCTTATCGCATCATTCTTCTCTCCCTACACTTAAAAACTTCCTTCACACAAAACTCAGCACAATTGATTAGCAACATTAGTGCAAATAAAAATATATCAAACCAGCAAGGATTTAGTAATGGCACATATCAAACACTAATTTTAACATATGCTACTTTAGCTACTTATTCCCACAGCTCTTTTTTACAAAAGAACTCAAATAGACGAAGCAAAAGACGCAAATGCAAAACATGGCAGAAGTCTGTCAAAACAGACCAGCAGGCAGAGATCGAAATTAAAGAAATAGTTCTGTTGCTCAAATCGAAAAATGCTAAAATAACTAAAGTTAGCTAACATACTGGGGCATAAGCACAAAAACTTGCAGCTTAAAATAATGTTCTGGCGATTTATAAGAATATTTTTCGTGACCAGCACAGAATCTGTTTCAGAATTACAAATACCCCAAACACTGCTTTCTTTTTATTAGAGGCTACCCTTGTCACAAAAATGAAATAAAAACGATAAGGAGAGGTTATTACAGTAGCAACAACTTCCAAGACTCAACAAAGCAAAAATAACAGAAATAAAACATGGGTTGTCTCCCATAAGCGCTTTTCTTTAACGCCTTTGAGCTAGGCGCAGAAAGGGTGCAAATCAAGTATTGTCAAGAGAGAAATCATTAAGATCGGGAATGAAAGTAGTTTCAACCAGGCATTCTATGATATCTATAGTGGTTTTTGAAGTTCCTTTCTCAACACTTTTAGGTTTACTTTCTTCATCAAATAAATTCTCAGGAACAATCCAATCAAAATTCCTATCGTAAGCTTCCTTAAAACTTTCCTCACTCCCTTGCTTGAAAGTGAAAATCATGCCCGCAGACGACATTGTAATGGGACTATCCATTGAACAAAATTAATGCAAGCAACAGAAATAAAAGCTATACTATTTGGATTTTCGATATAAAATGCAAACAAGATAAAAATAAAGTATGCAAGCAAAACAATAACAAAGTAATAGAGTTGAGAGTGAGAGACTTGATACGTCTCCGACGTATCGATAATTTCTTATGTTCCATGCTTGTTTTATGACAATACCTACATGTTTTATACATACTTTATGATGATTTTATGTGTTTTCCGGAACTAACCTATTGACGAGATGCCGAAGTGTCAGTTCCTGTTTTCTGCTGTTTTTGGTTTCAGAAATCCTAGTAAGGAAATATTCTCGGAATTAGACGAAATCAACGCCCAGCATCTTAGAATCCCACGAAGCTTCCAGAACACCTGAGAGCCACCAGAGGGGAGCCCTGGCGGCCCCACACACCAGGCCTTGGTCGTGCCCCCTACTGTGTCGTCGCCTCGTCAGCCCTTCGACTCCGCCTCTTTGCCTATTTAAAGGTCCCTAACCTAAATCTTCGATACGAAAAAGCCACGGTACGAGAAATCATCCAGAGCCGCCGCCATCGCGAAGCCAAGATCTGGGGGACAGGAGTCTCTGTTCCGGCACGCCGCCGGGACGGTGAAGTGCCCCCGGAAGGCTTCTCCATCGACACCGCTGCCATCTCCACCGCCATCTTCATCAACGCTGCTGTCTCCCATGAGGAGGGAGTAGTTCTCCATCGAGGCTAAGGGGTTGTACCGGTAGCTATGTGGTTAATCTCTCTCCTATGTACTTCAATACAATGATCTCATGAGCTGCCTTACATGATTGAGATTCATATGAGTTTTGTATCACAATTCATCTATGTGCTACTCTAGTGATGTTATTAAAGTAGTCTATTCCTCCTCCATGATGTAATGTTGACAGTGTGTGCATCATGAAGTACTTGGTATATGCTATGATTGTGATCTCTTGTAGATTATGAAGTTAACTATTACTATGATGGTATTGATGTGATCTATTCCTCCTTTCATAGTCTGTCGGTGACGGTGTGCATGCTATGTTAGTACTTGGTATAGTTGTGTTGATCTATCATGCACTCTAAGGTTATTTAAACATGAATATCGAATATTGTGGAGCTTGTTAACTCCGGCATTGAGGGTTCGTGTAATCCTACACAATTAGTGGTGTTCATTATCCAACAAGAGAGTGTAGAGTATAGAATTTATGTATTTATTCTGTTATGTGATCAATGTTGAGAGTGTCCACTAGTGAAAGTATAATCCCTAGGCCTTGTTCCCAAATACTGAAATCGCTGCTTGTTTACTGTTTTACTGCATATGTACTGCCTGCAATATTTCCACCATCAACCACACGCCAGTTGTAGCATCAAGCTATTTTCTGGTGCCGTTACTACTGCTCATATATATTCATACCACCTGTATTTCACTATCTCTTCGCCGAACTAGTGCACCTATACATCTGACAAGTGTATTAGGTGTGTTGGGAACACAAGAGACTTCTTGCTTTGTGGTTGCAGGGTTGCATGAGAGGGATATATTTGACCTCTTCCTCCCTGAGTTCGATAAACCTTGGGTGATCCACTTAAGGGAAACTTGCTGCTGTTCTACAAACCTCTGCTCTTGGAGGCCCAACACTATCTACAAGAATAGAAGCACCCGTAGACATCAAGCACTTTTCTGGCGCCGTTGCCGGGGAGGAAAGGTAAAAGGTACTCACACTCCGGATCTCAGCTACTAAGCTATTTTCCGGCGCCGTTGTAAGTACTCGAAGCTATTTCCTTTAGATCCTGCAATTGCATCTTTTTGTTTCTTGTTTTACACTAGTTTGGCATAATGGAAAGCAACAATGAGCTTTTAAAATTATTTCCTGAGTTAAGACATGGATGGTTTGATTCGAAAATTAAAAAACCCATGGAACATATTAGTATGAACGCTTTGAACACAATTGTTGCTAATGATATGGAAAATTCTAAGCTTGGGGAAGCTGGTTTTGATGAGCATGATCTTTTTAGTCCCCCAAGCATTGAGGAGAAAATTTACTTTGATGACACTTTGCCTCCTATTTATGATGATTATAATGATAGTGGTCTTTTGGTGCCGCCTGTTATGGAGGATAAATTTGATTATGATTATAATATGTCTCCTATATTTGATGATGAGAATAATAATAATAGCTACTTTGTTGAATTCGCTCCCACTATTGCTAATAAAATTGATTATGCTTATGTGGAGAGTAATAATTTTATGCATGAGACTCATGATAAGAATGCTTTATGTGATAGTTATATTGTTGAGTTTGCTCATGATGCTACTGGATATTATTATGAGAGAGGAAAATATGGTTGTAGAAATTTTCTTGTTACTAAAACACCTCTCTATGTGCTGAAAATCTTGAAGCTGCACTTGTTTTATCTTTCTATGCTTGTTGCATTATGCTTCTTGAATTTATTTATTTACAAGATTCCTTTTCATAGGAAGTGGGTTAGACTTAAATGTGTTTTGAATTTGCTTCTTGATGCTCTCTTTTGCTTCAACTCTTATTTCTTAGGAGTGCATCATTAAAACTGCTGAGCCCATCTTAATGGCTATAAAGAAAGCACTTCTTGGGAGATAACCCATGCGTTTATTTTGCTACAGTACTTTTGTTTTATATTTGTGTCTTGGAATTTGTTACTACTGTAGCAACCTCTCCTTATCTTTATTTTATTGCATTGTTGTGCCAAGTAAAGTCTTTGATAGTAAGGTTCATACTAGATTTGGATTACTGCGCAGAAACAGATTTCTTGATGTCACGAATCTGGGCCTAATTCTCTGTAGGTAACTCAGAAAATTATGCCAATTTACGTGAGTGATCCTCAGATATTTACGCAACTTTCATTCAATTTGAGCATTTTCATTTGAGCAATTCTGTTGCCTCAATAAAATTCGTCTTTACGGACTGTTCTGTTTTGACAGATTCTGCCTTTTATTTCGCATTGCCTCTTTTGCTATGTGGGATGGATTTCTTTGTTCCATTAACTTTCAGTAGCTTTAGGCAATGTATAGAAGTGTTAAGAATGATTGTGTCACCTCTGAACATGTGAATTTTTATTATGCACTAACCCTCTAATGAGTTTGTTTCGAGTTTGGTGTGGAGGAAGTTTCCAAGGGTCAAGAGAGGAGGATGATATACTATGATCAAGGAGAGTGAAAGCTCTAAGCTTGGGGATGCCCCGGTGGTTCATCCCTGAATATTTCAAGAAGACTCAAGCATCTAAGCTTGGGGATGCCCAAGGCATCCCCTTCTTCATCGACAAATTATCAGGTTCCTTCTCGTGAAACTATATTTTTATTCGGTCACATCTTATGTACTTTGCTTGGAGCGTCTGTATGTTTCTTGTTTTTGTTTTTATGTTTGGTTTGAATAAATGCATGCTTGTGTGGGAGAGAGACATGCTCCGCTGGTTCATATGAACACATGTGTTCTTAGCTTTTAATGTTCATGGCGAAGGTTGAAACTGCTTCGTTCATTATTATTTGGTCGGTTCAGGAAATGCTGCATGTGGTAGTGGTATAATGAAACACTTGCATAATCTTGTAGATCATTGAGCTTTGATAACTTGATTCTTTGCAAATGTTTTGAGGTATTTAGATGGTAAAGCTTGCTGGATAAATAAGTTAAAATTAGTAGTGGATTGTTGTCTTTAAGCTTGTGCCGTACTACAAACTCTATTTAAATAGTTGAAGGTGTAGTTGGACTTGATAGCTTTCCATGTCTGAGAGTTCATCGTAATAACTAAGTTGTGCTGAAGGTCGAGGGAGCTATCGGGGTACTTGTGCCACCGTGAACGGCCCTCCTTGGAGTAAATTTTAATCATGCTCTTAATGATGAACCTGCTAGTTGTTTGCAATAAGCTTGTGAGTTCTTTTTGACTAATGTTAAGCTACGGTTTTTGGCACTTTCACCATCCAACTTTGCTAGCCTCTTCGGTACTATGCATTGCCTTTTTCTCACATTGAGAATTGTGCATACTTCGCCGGTACATCCAAACCCGTGGGAGGACTTTCTCTTGTCCTCCTACACATAAGCCCATACATCTCCTCAAAACAGCCACCATACCTACCTACCACAGCATTTCCATAGCTGTTCCGAGATATATTGCCATGCAACATCCATTTTACATTACATGTCATGTTGTCATTTATTATTTATATATTGCTTTGCATGATCATATACAGCTGATGTGTGGTTTGCCCATGTTACGGTAGATCATTGCATATCCTGCTACACTGGCAGAGGCATACAGTTTTATACATCATGTTTCATTCATTATGAGTTATTTGTACCAAAGTGTGTTGTCATATTAGGATATTGCCCCTAAAAATGAAAAGAGCCGTGGAGGCCATCAAAAAGAAAAAAAAAGAAAAGAAAGAAAAAAAATAGAAAGAAAAAAAAGAAAAAGAAAAAAAGAGAAGAAAAAAAGAGAATAAAGAAAAAGGGGCAGCATTACTATCTTTTATCCATACTTGTGCTCATGTTTTAGCACCTGCATATTCATAGTCATCATTTGTGCTCATGTTTAGCACCTATACTCCATATGAGAGAGTTTTCATGTTTTACTAGTATAACTAGTGGGAAATTTACACTATAGAACTTGGGTTGTATATTCCAATGATGAGCCTCCTCAAAAGTGCTCTAGGTCTTCGTGAGCAACCAAGTTGGATGCACCCCCACTAGTTCCATTGGAGAGCTTTCATACACATATAGCTCTATGTGCATCCGTTGCATGGCAATCACTACTCCTTGCATAGCTTCGATCATAAGGCTTCCTCTTGTCTAATGATCACTTATAGCTTTGTAAGACTTTCTTCCATTTGGCCTTCCAAACCCCCATTAACGTCCTTCATGCCATAACATCCTGGTGCTAATACCAAATGCTTGCGCTCACCGGTTGAGTAGACTTTGAAACAGTTGATTCATGACGTTCATGCTTATGTTTACTTGACTGAATCCTTCTTATGTTGTGAAAATTTACTTGATGCTTGGAATGAAGGATAGAACTTCTACGCTGAATACTTAACACATCTTTAATGAACTTTGTACGGTTTCATGTCTTTGAAGCAATAGTTCATGAAAACTTCTAGCTTGTTTAACTCTTGTATTATCATCTCTTATATCAATATAGACATTTGCTTTGAGTGATTTGATCTCAGTTCATATGCTCTACATTATTATTGGATCAAGATTATATTGGTAGCATGTCACTTCAGAAATTATCTTTGTTATCGTTTACCTACTCGAGGACGAGTAGGAACTAAGCTTGGGGATGTTGATACGTCTCCGACGTGTCGATAATTTCTTATTTTCCATGCTTGTTTTATGACAATACCTACATTTTTTATACATACTTTATGATGATTTTATGTGTTTTCCAGAACTAACCTATTGACGAGATGCCGAAGTGCCAGTTCCTGTTTTCTGCTGTTTTTGGTTTCAGAAATACTAGTAAGGAAATATTCTCGGAATTAGACGAAATCAACGCCCAGCATCTTAGAATCCCACGAAGCTTCCAGAACACCCGAGAGCCACCAGAGGGGAGCCCTGGGGGCCCCACACACCAGGCCTTGGCCGCGCCCCCCTACTGTGTCGTCGCCTCGTCAGCCCTCCGACTCCGCCTCTTCGCCTATTTAAAGGTCCCTGACCTAAATCTTCGATACGAAAAAGCCACGGTACGAGAAATCATCCAGAGCCGCCGCCATCGCGAAGCCAAGATCTGGGGGACAGGAGTCTCTGTTCCGGCATGCCGCCGGGACGGGGAAGTGCCCCCGGAAGGCTTCTCCATCGACACCGCTGCCATCTCCACCGCCATCTTCATCAACGCTGCTGTCTCCCATGAGGAGGGAGTAGTTCTCCATCGAGGCTAAGGGGCTGTACCGGTAGCTATGTGGTTAATCTCTCTCCTATGTACTTCAATACAATGATCTCATGAGCTGCCTTACATGATTGAGATTCATATGAGTTTTGTATCACAATTCATCTATGTGCTACTCTAGTGATGTTATTAAAGTAGTCTATTCCTCCTCCATGATGTAATGTTGACAGTGTGTGCATCATGAAGTACTTGGTATATGCTATGATTGTGATCTCTTGTAGATTATGAAGTTAACTATTACTATGATGCTATTGATGTGATCTATTCCTCCTTTCATAGTCTGTCGGTGACGGTGTGCATGCTATGTTAGTACTTGGTATAGTTGTGTTGATCTATCATGCACTCTAAGGTTATTTAAACATGAATATCGAATATTGTGGAGCTTGTTAACTCCGACATTGAGGGTTCGTGTAATCCTACACAATTAGTGGTGTTCATTATCCAACAAGAGAGTGTAGAGTATAGCATTTATGTATTTATTCTGTTATGTGATCAATGTTGAGAGTGTCCACTAGTGAAAGTATAATCCCTAGGCCTTGTTCCCAAATACTGAAATCACTGCTTGTTTACTGTTTTACTGCATCTGTACTGCCTGCAATATTTCCACCATCAACCACACGCCAGTTGTAGCATCAAGCTATTTTCTAGTGCCGTTACTACTGCTCATATATATTCATACCACCTGTATTTCACTATCTCTTCGTCGAACTAGTGCACCTATACATCTGACAAGTGTATTAGGTGTGTTGGGGACACAAGAGACTTCTTGCTTTGTGGTTGCAGGGTTGCATGAGAGGGATATCTTTGACCTCTTCCTCCCTGAGTTCGATAAACCTTGGGTGATCCACTTAAGGGAAACTTGCTACTGTTCTACAAACCTCTGCTCTTGGAGGCCCAACACTGTCTACAAGAATAGAAGCACCCGTAGACATCAAGACTCCCCTCGCAGAAGAGATGCTTTTCTCCCCGGCAACGGCGCCAGAAAAAGTCTTGCTGGGCGCGGAGTTGATGAAGGAGAATTTATGCGCAACGTTGAGTGGAACCCCAAGAGGAAGGTATGATGAGCACATCATGAAGTTTTCCCTCAGTTATAAACTAAGGTTTATCGACCAGTAGGAGAAAAACGTTCTCTCCCGAGGTGTTGCGAACCAACTCGTGGCAGGGCGCACTGCCGGCGTCAGTAGCAACGTGGAGACCTGCACACAAACAACCAAGTACTTTGTCCCCAACTTTCAGCGAGGTTGTCAAGCTCACTGGTTTCATTGAAAACAAAGGATTAAACGAACCGTGTGAAAGAAGAATTGTTTGCAGAGAATAGAACAGAAAAATATTGTAGAAGATTGCAATTAAAACAAAGAAGGACTGGGGTCCACAGTTCACTAGAGGTGCCTCCCCAATAAAATAATATGTTGGGTAACAAATTACAGATGGGAAATTGACAAACGGAGATTCTACGCTAATGGTTGGTGCAGAATATATGCTATGAAAGTATGCGGGCATTACAACAATATACATAGACCGTAATCCAACTGCATCTATGACTAATAATCCACCTTCAGGATTGCATCCGCGACACCCTCCAGTATTAAGTTGCAAGCAACGGACTATCGTTTTAAGCAATGCGTGTAAGGTAAACGATGAAACTACCCTTGAATAGAACACCACTGCTTTCTCCCTAGTAGCAATAGCACATCTACAACCGTAGAGAACAAGGTCACTTCCCATGGTCAAATAGATTCATCAACCCATTATCGAGCATAAATACTCCCTCTTGGAGTCGCTAGCATCTACTTGGCCAGATCATCTACTAGAAACAGAGAGCACACAAGATCATAATAACATAATACATAATCTCAACCAAAGCAATCTCTCTATAGATCGGATCCACATCAAACCAACATGTAGCAATTACAAATAGATGATCTTGATCATGTTAGGCTGCTCACAAGATCTATACATTAAGCACAACAAGGAGAGGACAGCCATCTAGCTACTGCTATGAACCCATGGGCCCGTGGAGAACTACTCACGCATCACCTCGGATGAAGACATGGCAATGTAGAGGTCTCCGGCGGTGATTTCCCTCTCCGGCAGGGTGCCGGGATGGACTGCAGAACCCTCCCGAACTAGGGTTTCGGTTAACGGTGGCGTCGAAATTTTCGTGAATGGAGGCTCTCGTCTCTGGGGTTTTCCCGATACGAGGAATAAATAGGCGGAAGGGCGAAGCAAACGAGGCGACGAGGCGCCAGTACAAGGGCCAGGCGCGGCCAAGGGTGGCGCCATGCCTGCCCTATGTACTGCCACTTGGCAGCTCTCCTGCGCGTGTCCTTTTGGCTCCGTCCTCATCCCGGAAAAATACGACTCTGGGCTTTTGTTTCGTCCAATTCCGAGAAACTTTCATGTACAACTTTTCTGAAACACAAAAACAGCAGAAAACAACACTACTAGGAAAAGGCCTAGCCGTAAAAAGCTACCAGTGGCGCACCACTTTACTGGTGCTCCACTGCTATATAGCAGTGGCGCACCAAAAAGTGGTGCTCCACTAGTAACTTCTTACCAATGGGGCACTACTAGATTGATAGGCCACTACTAAGTTTTGAGCTGAATTACAGATGGGTCTCAGGTTAGCAGTGGCGCACCACATATAGGTGCGCCATTGCTATTCAAAATAGCAATGGCGCACCTATATGTGGTGCGCCACTGTGCTGCAAACAGCAATAGCGCACTGTAACGTGATGTGCCATTGTGTACCGCATCGCTTGGAAACCGCACCGCACTGCACATCACTCCACCATCCCCACCATCAGAGAGAAAGTGCCCACCGACAGGCGACAGCCAACACACCGTGAGTGGCCACGCACCCACCACGGACCCGATCCAGTTTCTCTCACAGACTCCCAATCCAGTTTCTCTCACCCTCGCTCTCCTCTCCCGATCTAGTTTCTCTCTCCTCTCCTCTGCTCTCCAATCCCCTCGTCGAGCGCGCCCCCACAGGAGAAGAGCGGAGCGCCACCCCAGCGCCGCCGGCGGGTCCGTGGTTCCGGCCCGTGCCCCACCTTGCAGCACGCGCGCGCGCACCTCCTCTTCGTCCTGGGCCAACGTTGAGGAGGAAGAGGAGGCCAAGGCAGAGGCAGAGGCTGACCTCGCCGCCGCCGCCCCTCCTCTTCGTCCGCCGTCACCGAGCCGGAGTTGGAAGTGTTGAGGAGGAAGAGGAGGCCAAGGCAGATGCCGACCTCACCGCCGCCGCCCCTCCTCTTCGTCCGCCGTCACCGAGCCAGAGTTGGAAGCGCAGACGAAGCAGATCGAGTATCTCTCACTCACCGTGGCGGCAACGGCGCATTTGGTTGACCTCGGGCGGCACGGTGTACGAGTCGGCGACGACCTTCGAGGACGTGAACCTCACGCCCGAGCTGCTCAAGGGGCTGCACGAGGAGATGGGCTTCAGCCGCCCCAGCAAGATCCAGGCCATCACCCGACCTCAACGCCCTGCTCCATCTCTCGCGACAGCCAGGCGACCAGGCACCAGCGGCGCCGCCCATCCACGGCGCACGACAACAGCGCAGCAGCCGCGCAAAGTCCATGCGCACGCGGAGGCGACGGTCTACCGGCGGCGGCAGGTCAACTACGGGCAAGGATGCGGTTGCAGGACTTGATTGCTTTTCTGTTTTAGGTTTTAGGGTGGTTTCTGTAAATTTTCTCTGTAATTTTATTTTACTTCTCTGTAAGTTTATTTTAACTGCTATGTAAGCAAATTAATTAATGTAATTACCTGGATAATTTGAACGGCACTTTTTTTGTTTCAAACGATGGTTAGGAGTGGCGCATGTCACATGTCACGAATGGCGCACTCATCTTCTTTTTAATTGATTGTGATGATCAGGGGTGGCGCATGTGAATGCCAGCTGTGGCACACTCACATTCGTTTTGCTTTTTTGGGATTGTAAGGGTGGCGCACGTGTAAAGTTAGTAGTGGCGCACTAGGTGCTGCGCCACTGCTATTTCAATTACTAGTGGCGCACTAGTGGTGCGCCACTACTAAAAGTTAGCAGTGGTGTGATAGTAGTGGCGCACTAGTGGTGCGCCACTGATAGCAAAAACATGTGCGCCACTGATAACCTGTTTTCTAGTAGTGCAAGAACTGGCACTGTGACACTGCGTTAATAGGTTAGTCCCAGAAAATGCTAAAAAGTGTGGAAAAGTGCACATAAAATATATAAAAATTGTAACAAAACAAGCATGGAGCATCAAAAATCATAGATACGTTTGGGACGTATCAGGCACATACAAGCAAGTGAACATACAAAAAAAGCTTTAGAAGAGAGGGAGGAGGAAATAAAGGGACAAAATGATATGGATGCAATTGCTTTGACAAAAAGGAAGGGATCTGTTACATCTCAAGAACCAAAACAGCTACAAGGCAGGGGAGACCTGATGGGGCCAGTAGACAAAGTCATGGAAAAAGAAGGAGGGAACCTGCTGGAAGAAACTGGTGATAATGTGAAATAAAATGACCAAGAGATGGAAGATCAGACTGAAGACCTGGAAACAAATGGGAGAGTGGACCTATCTGGTGATGAGGGAGATAAGAATGTGGAGTCTGACTCATCCTTGAGCATGACCACAAAACTAAATAATGTTCAGGATGGGAAGTCACCCAATCATGGGAAGAAGAAGCATAAGGGTGTGGGGATCTTGGAAGAAATAGAAGAGGCTAATGGGAACAGGTTCAGTAATAGGCTTGATCCTAAGAATGATGTTCCAATCATGGAAAAGGCAAAAAAATAGCCATGGTGAAGAATCTTCAGTCATCAGAAGGTAGTACTTCCCTTCCTACTCTTGCTAACACTTATGATTATAGTATCTTAGACATTGCTAGCAAGGTTGGGATTGATCTTGGTACTACTTTTGACATGATAGATGCTAATCTAGCTCTGATAAGAGAACAAGAGCAAGCTAGGGTAAATATTTTCTTGAGAAAAGAGGAGGACCCTGAAGTTTTAGAATATCCAACAGACATGGACAACCAGCCAGATGTTGTTGACCAAGTTTTATTGGATATTCTCAAAATGGGTAAAGAGGACTATGAGGTTTTAACAGACAATCTGGTTTTTCCATATATTGGTGAGGGGAAAAAGAAGGTGGAGGGGGGAGTGACTCTTGTGGAGTTTCACTACAAAACCCCCATTAAGCCTAAGATGATGTGTAGAAAAGGGAAAAAGAAAATTTTAAAATGATTAGTGGTCTTACATGCAATAGTAGGGGTACAGGGGAAGAAAGCAAGAAGAGTTATATTAGACAAAACATAAAGGATCACAAACTTGACTTTGTTGGTATACAATAAACAGTGAGACAAGAGTATCCCATAAAATTCCTCAAAGAAATAAGTGGGGATCTGAGTTTCACTGGGATGGTATACCTACAAGGGGAAGATCTGGTGGGATTTTATTGGGGGTTAATAAAGAAACTTATTATGTGGTGGAAAAACAAAAAGGGGTTTATTTTGTTAGATTCCTCACAGGAAGCAAAATAGACAACTTCACATGGAACTTAGTGGTGGTATATGGTGACGCACAACAAGATGGCAAAGCCAACTTCTTAGTAGAAATTGTGAATATCATTAGAAGCTCCACATATCCTATACTGATCACTGGAGATTTCAATATGACTAGAAAAGAAAGTGAGAAAAATAAGCCAGGGGGATATAATAGATGGATCCCTCTGTTTAATGTTGTAATCGAACAAGGTGGTTTAATGGAGATAAACCCTCTCAGGTAGGAAATTCACTTGGTGTAATAACCATGAAGATCCCACTTATGAATTACTAGATAGAGTCCTTGTTTCTCCATCATGGGAGGAAAAATTCCCACTGGTGTGTGCAACAACTCTACCCAGTGAGTTATCTGACCATACTCCCATTTTGATCAAGTCAGGGGACATGCCCAAGACACAGTCTATTTCCAGATTTGAAAACTGCTGGTTCTTGAGACCTGACCTCAAAGAAATGATTAAAAGGGTGTGGAACAAAACATACTTGGGGGACATGAACATTGATATTTGGCAAAAAAAGATTTGAATGCCTGATGAAAACTTTGAAAGGATGGAACTTAAATATTGAGGGAGAATATAAGAGGAAGAGAGGAGCTTTAGCAGTTCAACTAGATGAAATTGATAAAAATGGGGAGTTGTATGGTTTAGTACATTCAGAGATAGAGGTTAAAAATATGTTACATAATCAATTAAAGACCATTATTAAAGAAGAGGAAATCAAGTGGATCTAGAGAGCAAAAGAAAAAAGAAATACTAGAAGGAGATAATAATACTAGATATTATCACTCCAAAGCAAATGGGAGAAGGAGGAAAACTTCGATTATAAGTTTAAATCAGGATGAGGGTTTGATAGAAGGTCAGGGAAATCTTAAGAGATATATCACTGACTTCCACAAAAAACTCTTTGGTAATCCAGATTTAAATAACATTCATTTTAGTGATATAGGAATGGAAAAACTAAATGAAGAAGACTGTGAGCTTTTAATGAAAGAATTTACCATGGAGGAGCTTAAAACTGATGTGTTTGAAATGGCAGCTAATAAAGTAGCTAGGCCAAATGGATTTAATGCAGAATTCTACCAGAAGAATTGGGAATTGGTGAAGCAAGACCTTTTTGGTCTGCTTAAAGATTTCCAAAAAGGATAATTGGACATTGCAAGATTGAACTATGGGGTAATCACCTAAGTTACAAAGGAGAAAGATGCAGATATGATTCAGAAGTACAAGCCCATATGCCTCTTGAATGTGTCCTTCAAAATTATAAAAAGGGTTATTAATAGTCTCTTTCAAGTAATTTGGAGGATTGTGCTCTTGAAACAAACTGCTTTCATCAAGGGGAGGTATATAATGGAGGGTGTAAATATTTTCCATGAGATTTTGAATGACACACACAAGAGGAAAAAGTCGGGTGTCCTTTTCAAGATTGACTTTGAGAAAGCCTTTGACAAGGTCAAATGGCCTTTTCTCCATCAATCAATGGAAGCAAAAGGGCTTCCATCCAAATGGATAGATTTAATAATGAAAACAGTGACTGGTGGCAAAGTGGGGATCAATGTTAATGGTGATATAGGGGCCTATTTCTCCACACATCAAGGAGTAAGATAGGGAGACCCACTCTCACCCATTCTCTTTGACCTTGTTGTAGATCTTCTTGTTGTTCTTGTTAAAAGAGCACAAGAGGAGGGTTTGTTGACTGGTATAGGTACAAATCTTGTGGAGGGGGTGTGGCTATTCTACAATATGCAGATAGCACCATCCTCCTCCTAGAAGATAACCTTGACTAGGCAAGAAACTTGAAAATAATTCTCTATCTGTTTGAGCAGATGTCAGGACTGAAGATTAATTTCCACAAAAGTGATATATATTGCCTGGGGGAAGCTTCAGATAGGGAGGGAGACTTTGAAAGAATCTTCACCTGTAAATCTGGTTTACTCCCAATGAAATATTTGGGAGTACCAATTACCAAAAAAGGTTGAAGAACTCTGATTGGGATTCTACTGAGGGGAAATGAGAAATAAACTAGGGCCTTGGCAAGGGAAAATGTTGGTGATGGGAGGAAGATTTACCCTGGTCAACTCATCCCTGACCAGTGTGCCTCTATATATGATCTACTTCTATAGGATACCAGTTGGTGTGAAAGAGAAAATGGACAGAGTTTGACACAATTTTTTGTGGGATGAAACTGAGGAGAAAAAGAAATATCACTTGGTAAACTGGCAGAAAGTGTGTATGCCAAAAGCTCAAGGTGGTTTAGGGGTCCTAGATTTGGAGAAAATGAATATTGCCTTATTAGCTAACACTACACCATGGACCAGATGAGAGGGCACCAAATCTGCCGGGAAAGGTCACCTAACCTGGCTATGGAACTGCCGGCAAAGATTTTTTCCTGGCTATTTTACCTGCCCGCAATAATCCAGCCGGCAAAAATCTTTCCCGGCTGTTTTTCTTTTGCCGGCTGTTATGGTGCCCTCAAAGCTTGCCGTTTGCCGACAGTCTATTTTCTTTCCTGGCAGATACATTGGTCTTCCGGCACAGATCTGTGCAGGCTGTTTGGTGCTTTCCTGGCAGTTCTCTGTATTTTAGCATGATCCGCATATATTAGCATGATCCGCAAAGGTTGGTCTGCTGGAACAGATCTCTTCACTAGCAAACATGTCGAATTTCCATGAAATTATGCTAAAAACAATTCAGCATTTTACTCATGCCAAGGTACAACTCAATCTAATACATTATAGACAGATTGTAGCAGACCATAATGCACTTCTTCCATGAGTCAACACTGACAACGATTTATACAGTTCCACAAGTGAACATTGTCAAAAGTTGTCTCCCCCGCGCGATCACAGCTAGCTGCTCTGCCCCCCGCGCGATCCCGCTAGATGTTGCTCCGCGTGCACGGGCGTCCATGGAGCCGTCTCCGGCAGGTAGCATGCGGATATGGAAGCTTTTTAATGAGATGGAATTTGGCAAAAAATCCTTAGGAAAAAATACCTCCAAAAACAAACTCTTTGCCAGGCAGTAACAAAAAAATGGAGACTCACATTTCTGGCAAGGGTTGATGGAGGTCAAGAAATCCTTTTGGCAACATTGCAAAATCCAAGTTGTGGATGGAGCAAAAAAAAGTTTTTGGGAGGACCAATTGATAGGTTCTTCATGTCTGGCTAAGGCCTTCCCAAGATTGTTTTTGGTATCTATGAATAGGAATGTGACAGTCAAAGAAATTTTTGATGTAGGTGTGGAAAGGCTTAGATTTAGGAGAGCAATGGTGGGAGGACTTAGAGAACAATGACTTGATTTTAAAAAACTATTAGAGAGAGTTACCCTGAATAATGAACCTGACAAGTTGATTTGGAAATTGACTAACTCAGGGGAGTTTTCAGTTAAATCTCTGTACCTAGCAATGCAATGTAATAAAGTAGTTCCTTATAAATTCATGTGGAAAGTTAAGATACCCCTTAGAATTAAGACCTTTTTGTGGTTGATGCTAAAGAAAAGCATACTAACAAGAGATGTGATGTTGCAGAGGGGAGGTAAATGTGAGAAAAATGTCTTTTCTGTGGGTGTAATGAAACTATAAGTCATCTTTTCTTCAAATGTCCCCTGGCTAGATACATCTAGAATATGTCAGTTGTACTTTTGGTTTAAAATTCCAATTTGATTCTGCTGATCATTGCATTTCCAATTGGTTGAAAGGTTTTGGGGGAAGAAAAAAAGAAATTCTTGCTGCAGGGATTGCAGCTGTAATCTGGAGCATTTTGAAAACAAGAAATTTGGCATGTTTTGAGAAAAAATGGCCTGATGAACCTTATGTTGTCATTTTGAAAATTTGTTACTATATTAACTGTTGGAGTTTGTTGCAGGTGAAGGAGGACGCTAGGAGCAGGCTGGAATTCCGTGCAAGGGTGCTAGAAAGAGTAGCAATGAAAGTGTTGGGGTCAAGAAGAAGTTGGATCTCCTAGACACCAAGACTGATGATGTAGGAATACAAAAGGAAGGAAAAAGGGAAGGGAAAGTTGCATTCTGATGCAAAAAGTAGGAGTAGTTTGGTCTTGGATAGTGAGGATGTGAGGAATTGGCAGCAATGGTTCCCCCCTCCCTGTCTTAATCTCTATCCGTTTGTATCTGCATTTTCTCCTTCTTTTTCTCTCTTCTACTGTCAAGAACTAGGGTTTCAGTTTAAGACCTGGTCTGTAATCTATCTAAGTACTTTCTTATGTTGTGTTGTGAGGTGTGGATGGTACTCTGTAGCTTCTGGTTTCCTTAATGAAATCGGGGAATGACTCCCTTTTATCTAAAAAAAAGTTGGCTTCCGTTCCACCCTATCGTTTGGTTGGTGATAATAATGTCGTGAATCAAAAATTAGTGAAATTTTGTCGGAACTGTTGTAGCTCTGCCTTGACCGGTGCAAAGTATTGGATGATGAACTGTTTTCACCCAAATCCCCATTGCATAATGCTCAACAAAGCACCAGCGCCGAACGAGGCCTTACGAGACAGCCGACCAGGGAAGATTTGGACCATTTATTTAAGTCAATGTCGCACATGTGGACAACACGTACTTACTCCAATCGCCCAAGAAGACGGGGGCATGCAACTGCGTAGCACGGCATAGCTGAACAGCTGATGCAGCCATGCATCCAGGGGTTCATAACACCCTCCTGCTCTTCCGTATCAAGAGCGGAAGAGCACACTTGTACTCCAGGAGTAGCATGTTTCAGGTACTAAATATAAACCCCGCTCAAGATTACGTCTTATACACACGACTTTCTCCAATTGGGCAGTAATAAGCCCTGCAGGAGTAGCATGTTTTAGTGTTGTTAGTCAGGATTATACGACGCTCGATCAATAGCTAATGAGTGTTAGCTGTACGGTTGGCCTTCCATTCCAGCGGGGACGTAGCTCATATGGTAGAGCGCATGCGAGAGGCACGGGGTTCAATTCCCCACGTCTCCAATTCTTTTTACCATTCGCTTCTCTTCCATGTATTGTAGTGCAGACATGCGGTTTAATTTACTCTTTCATGTATTTTTTTATTAGAAAAAAAGTAAGTCTAAGGCATGCGCTAAATTAATAACGTCCGAAAGGGTAGACAATTACAAGATAATGATGGATTAGCTTACAAGACAACAACGCACACAAGCCTGGAGGGAGCCCGTCGTCGAAGAGACACCATCTCCGACATAGTCCAAAGTGACAGCTACCATGATCCGTCTCCAAAGCCGAAGAGAGCCCATGCTCCCTCGCCCTGGTTCGAAGGGCACTGCACCGGCCGGAGTTGCTCACCCTAGAGCTCAAACGGAGATCAGGGCCATTGAAACCAAAGAGCAGAGACCAAGCATGACCACCAAAACAGCTCCACCACCAGACCTGAGAGCTCATCTGGTCTGACGCAAGCATCTGGTGCCACGAAGAAACAACAGCTCCAACAAGATATAGTACCCTCGCCCTACCTCGATTGCCGAGTCGGACACTGCCCGGGGGTGGTTTGCCATTGGGGCCTTTTTCTTTTGTTCACTCAACCCAAATGTAGAGATGAGTTTGTTATTGAAGGGCCCGTTTGGTACCCTAGGCCAATTTGTCGCCTCACTGCGCCATTGAGAAGAACACCCCTACGCGTTCACGATGGGTCACGGCCAGAAATGGCATGTTGTTTAGTTGTCTGGGCCACCTATTTCTGCACCAGGTAGGGAAGTGAGACCTCATTGTTTGGTTCCTTGCAAGATTTTCCTAGCCTCATCTATATAGCAACATGGTGAACTTACCTCACTCATCACAAGCATTGGCACGTTGCGGACCACGAAGCAAGCGACAACTGTGGCACCGCCGTTCACGTCGGTCACAAGCAGCACCATGTCGCCGATCACGAAGACGAAGACCGCCATGACACCGCCGATCACAAGCATGGGCACGTTGTCGACCAGGAAGATGAAGACCACCATGGCACCGTCGTTCACGCCGGTCACAAGCATCATCACATCGCCGATACGAAGGCGGAGACCACCATGACACCGCCGGTCACAAGCATGAGCACGTCATTGACCACGAAGATGAAGACGACCATGGCACCGTCGTTGCGAAGGTGAGGCCACCAAACGTGCCCGAAGTTGCCCTAGCTTGCTCGTCCTGCCTCGATTGCCGAGTCAGACACGCTGGTAAGGGCATCTCCAGCGGCGCGACGCATTTCGGACGTCTGAAATGTCCGTTTGCGTCGCGCGGCGGACGCGAGACATACCTTTTTTTGTCCGCGCGTCCGTTTGCACCTGGGGGTGGCTCCAGCGGCCCGACGCATTTCCGCGTTTGCATCAATTTATGAAGTTTCCAAACAACAAAATAAGGAAATCAACGAAGTCATAGTTATTACATTTAAATTTTTAAAAGTCTACATGAAAATAAGATAGTATTTCTCTAGGCATGATCTTCATGGCCAACCAATGTCCATTGATGGTCAATCAGATCCATCTGTAGCCGTTTGCACACGTTATCGTCAGTGATTTCTACATTGATATTTAGATACTCGCCAAGATGAAGCCCCATGGAGTGGCGCAACTAGCTCACCTTGAAACTCCCGGTGGTTCTCATTGCGGCCATCAGGACGCTCGTTCTCAACGATCATGTTGTGCATGATCACGCCCTTGTGGAGGCGGGCCTGCCCTTCCACTCTGTTGCGCGGCAGGTTTTTGGAACGTCCCTTCACAGAGCCCCGGTGCTGCGGCCCCGGGTTAGAGGTGAACTCGTGGATCATGGAGGCCGCAGTAGTTGCCAATGTCTGTGTCGACTCATCGGACTCCTCGTCGGAAGAGGAGTCGACGACCTCCGCGCGAAACTTGTCCAACATCTGCCACATGTCCATCTGCGTGGGTACAAACTGCGGATCAATGGCCGCGCACAATAGCGCCGAAAACACGAGTAAGAAACCTACCGACGCAATTGACCGAACAGGTCGTGGGCGGCGCGGAAGGGTGGCGCAACCGGGAGCGTTTCGCCCGAAAACAGCCAGCAGGTACGCGGCGGGGCCAAGCCCGAGTACGATCCTGCTCTCCCGCGCGGCGAGAACGGAGCCGACGACGACTTCTGCGGTGCTGCGGCGGGACGGCAGCGGGTGGGGTTGGGGTGGTGGCGTCGCACTAGGGCAGCAAAGACGTGGGAAAAGAAGTAAATCGAAGCGGTCGATTTCGCTATCCCTGATATGCGGAACCGGGTAAGAAATGGAGATCGCTCTGGACCACCGAGCGTCCGAGGAGAAGCAAACCTGACGCATATTTGGGTCAGGTTTGCGTCTCCACGGATGGCTCGGTCACTTTGCGTCGCCCCGCTGGAGCAGGCCCTAGACGCATTTCCGGTCATGGCGGACGTTTACGTCGCGCCGCTGGAGATGCCCTAAGTAATTTACGTGGTTGTCCAAATTCACGAAAGCCAAGCCGTCATAGTTGCATTCTTGAGTGACCAGTTTGGCCCCGAGCCTTCAGGAAGCCCGAAACTTTCAGATATACTTCAAATGCGTTTTTAAAAACTGAACTTCGTTCTCACGTGCTCAAAATTTTCACGTGCTCAGTTTGGTTTTCAAAATTTTAAAATAGTCGCGGGCTGACAGGAGCCGAGATCTATTTTTCATACATCTTACTACAGACCGAAGCATCAGATTGGAGTATCTGAACTGTGATGCAAGGTGCACACATGGGAAAGATGCTACAGACCAAAGCATCAGAGTAGTGCTTCCATTCCAGGACACCTGCAAGCCTTTACCACTGTTATTTTGTCTGCTTCGTCACCTGAACGAGAAGTACCTGCATTCTTCTTCCTTTTTGCCGGAGAAAAGTACCTGCATTCCCACAAGAGCCACTCCTCCTGCTGAGTGAATCGTTACTCGCAGAAGAGAGCAGATGACATCACCAGCACAATTCCAGATGACGATCTGCCCCTGATAAAAACCAGATGATGATCTCCATCACAATGCCCGAATTGGGAATTCAAAACACATGTTACTGAAAACAAAACAGGAAGAGACAGCACTAAGCACAGTTCAGGACAGTGGTCATGATTCCAAAGAGCAAAACCTAACACAGCCACACATACCTAAACATGTTACAGTACATTCGACTGGAGGGACATCCTCAATATCACAAAATCACATCACAAATACAAAGAGGCAGCTACAAGTTACTATGGGGCTTACCCATCACTCTGCTACTCCTGGTTGCTAACATGACTACAACCTAGCAGCACTAAATAGTCATATCTTGCTCCGAGACCAACCTAATTGGGAGCAATTCTAACCAGGACAATGCTAATTAACAGATACAAATTCTCGGATCATCGTTACAGTGAGGGAGGTTACTGGCTTTCTTCGTCTTCGTCTTCCATCTCATCCTCATCTTCCTTATTGTCAGAGTCGCTGCCACTCCCGGTGCCCGTCGCATCGGCGGAGACATTGTTCTGGTTGTACTGGTAAGAAGGGCGTTGTGAGGCATGAGGATCCTTAAAACGGTACCGGACACGATGATTGCTGCTGGTCGCAACTTCGGTTGCCACAGAGTTTCTCCTGGAAGAACCGTTGCCATCGGCAGCGCCGGCGGCCGCAGCTGGGACTGAATTGCCAACCATAGCAGCCATGGCAAGTGAGATAGGGAGTGTGGCACCGTTGTTGGCCTTGGAGAATTCCGTCTGCATCTTGAGGAAGAACTGCACACGTTGTTCCTCCAGCTCGCGTGCAGCTTCCAGGCGGTCCTGCTCCATCCGGAGCTCATGCCCCCTTTTCGAGGACTCCACACGCTCATACACCTCCCCAAGCCGCCGAATGGCTTGCGCCAGGTCGCGCAGGCCCTGCACCCGGTTGCTGCTGTCCGCTCCATTGGCCGACTCCTCAACGCGGTGCCTCTTGCCGTTCACGGCCTCAGCCACTGGTTCCGGCGGGAAGCCGTCAGAAGACTCTGACGACGCCGCATCCTGCTGCGGCGATGGCATCCTCCGCTTCATGGCTGACGAGGGAAACGCCGTGCGGGTGCGCTGAGGGAAGTTGACACGCAGAGACATGGGTGCAGTGCTCCGGTTGCTGGGGTTGGAGGAGCCGGAATTTCCCGCCGCCCCGCCTGAATTGCCGGCGAGCTTCTGCAATGGGGCGAGGAGGAAGTCGAGGCGGTCGAAGAAGGGCCACGAGGAGTCCGACTTAGCCTTCTCGACCTTGTACTTCTTCTTGAGGGTGTCGATGCGGTTCTTGCACTGCACATCGGACTTGACCGGCTTGGAGTAGCCGTCGCGGGCGGAGACGACCTCGGCGACCTCCTGCCACTGCGGGTGGCGCAGGCTGCCGCGGCCGAGCGCGACGAAGCGCTCGCCCCAGGCGTCGATCAGCGTGGAGGTGGCGCCGTCGCTCCAGGCGTCCTCCCTGCCCCCTCCTCCGCCGCCGCCGCCGCTGGAGGAAGCATGCTTCTGGATGGGGATCGCGAGGGCGAGGTGGCCGGGGGGCACGGCGGCGACGGTGACCGGCTCGGCGATCGGAAGCGGCGACGGGGACCGCGACGGGGAGCGCGAAGCCGAAGGCGAAGGCGACGGGGAAGCGCCGCCGTCGTCATCCATGGTGCGAGATCTGGACGCCGTCGGCGGCGGCGGTGGGCGAGGGTTTGGGGATATTTCCGGGATGTGGGTAGTGTGCTGGGATGCGGAATTATTCGGGGCTGCTTAGCATTTTGTGGCGTGCGGTGGCCGTCGTGTCCGGCGGCGATGGGAGCTGCTTGCTTACCTGCTGCTGCGACGGAGCGGGGACGACTGTTGGGCTGTTTCTTTTGTTCAGGGATGGGCCTCTGGGCTGGCCCGCTTCTGAAAAGCACTCGTGATAATCAGTAGACCATCCGTAATCTGTAAAAAAAAAGGAGACCACCGCCGCCCGCCCGGCCTCGCCTAGTTCTGTTCCATCGCACCGGAGATGGCCGGGGCAACCTCGTCGGTGGTTCCCGCTCTCGTCATATGCTGGCTATCGCTCGTCCTTTTGCTGCACAGGTTAGACTCTAGATCTCCAACCTATGGGGGATTCGTATACTGAATTACATTCTGAAGAGAGGGTGGCTTGTTAGCCTTTCTCTGTCATAAACATATCTCAGATTTCATGGACTAGCATGCTCGCCGCGACAGATCCGAGCAAGATTTCGGTCCTAATCATCACCTTCATACCTAGGTCGCCGCGCCGCTTGCTTACTTGGGATAATTTTGGTGGGGGTAATGATTCTAAATGTTCTTGGGGCTAGCCATAGTAATTCTTCAAGTTGAAGCAGGGTTCATACTTCACTGGAATCGAATTGAATCCAGTCTCTGTTTAGGAATGATTTTCTGGCGCATATAGTCGCTAGAGGAAGTGCAATGTGTACTCTTGTGTAATCTGAATCACGTCCTCATGAATGTGTGGCGAACTGACAAGTGGTGTGGGGGACTTTGTATCTGGTTAATACAGGTGCCGGATCTGTGGGGCTGTGGATAGGGAGAGGACGCTGGCCATGATCAAGCCGGATGGTTTGTCTGGTAACTACACCGACAAAATCAAGGAGGCCATCTTGGAGTCTGGATTTGACATCGTCCAAGAGGCAGTCGTCCTGCTGGATGCAGAGAGGGCATCCCTCTTCTACGCTGAGCATGCCGAGAGAAGCTTCTTCGACAGCCTAGTGAAGTATATGACGAGGTATGTTGTTCAAACGGATTTGTGTATTTTGTTCCTCTCCTGTGAAAATGAAGGACAGTGTGAATCATATGACATGTTTTCTTTGTGAATAAAATGTATCAAGATGCGTAACTTAAGGTGTGATGGCGGTTACCGTAGGAATTTTTGATGTATTTTTCCATCTCATAGCATGGTAGTTAGGAAAATGCCACTCAGAATGTTGGAAATAGTTTTTTTATTGTGCAACTTCTCTTTTAAGGTGTGCTCCATCAGTACCCGGCACTGAGCTGAATTTGTTTCTTTAGTTGCTTTGTATGAGAAAACCAAGCAGTATCTGAAAACATGCCCACTTCATCCCGATGGTTCTATCTGGACGAACATTTCGTTGCATAATTCGGTAAGCATGCTCACATTGCATCATAATAAAATCAGACAGTAGTTCACATCACATCTTGCTCCACTGAAGTCTGAGCATTTTGGTTTCTTGTTTCATTTGACTCTCTGGCCTAACACCGCTTAACAATGCAAGCAGCCCATGACATGATTGTTTATGTTTGTTCTGATATTCAGTGGTCCAGTTCATGCAATGGTTCTGGAAAGGCATGATGCGGTCTCACACTGGCGAGCTTTGATAGGGCCAACTGATGCAAGAAAGGCTAAAGCTTCTCATCCTAACAGGTTAAGAACTACCGTCTTCCTTTATTTGTTGATAGCACATTGTGTGAGATCAATGGTAACTCCAGTGCAATATTATTAGTAACTAATAGTAGCAATGTTCCATGGAGACCATACTGTACTTTTTTCATCACCCAAGTGTCTGTGATACATGTCTCGTAGCACTGAGATTAACCTACTGGCAAACCTTAATGTGTTCACTCTTCTTTCTATGCTGGTGCCTTTTATGTTACTCACGAACACCACACTTCTCATTACAGCATTAGAGCAATGTGTGGATTGGACTCTGAAAAAAACTGCGTGCATGGCTCAGATTCACTGCATTCTGCAGCCAGAGAAATTTCATTTTTCTTCAGAGATGCTAAATCTGGTTAGAGTGTTCGCTTTTCTATCATAAGTTATGCAGATAACGCCTTGAATTTTCTGACCTTTATTACTATAATAATGCAGAAACCGTGGAACATGACGAGCTGTAAATAATAGACATGTGTCCTCCAGAGGCAGGTAATTCTGAAAGTTTGATCGGCCCATCCAACTGTTAGTCGATGAAAACTTCTATGCATCAAGATGAGGCTAGTCCACATCAAACTTCTCCACCTGGTAGCTTTATGTCTACAGACTGATTGCTTAAAGCTGCGATATTGAAATCACCATGAAGAATCTTTTTTGAGCATCCCCATCCATCTGATTGAAGTGTCCCCATGATAAATGTAATCGGCTGTACTAGTAGATACAAAGGCTATGAATTTAGTATTAATACTGAGCGGCTTGATCATGCCAGTGTTGTTTATCAATAACTGTCACTTGTTAGTTCTCAGAATGCAAGTCTGGCTTTTACTGGTCTGGACTAGCAGCGACAAACTTGCATCTTTACCTTGTTGATCTTGCTGTCTTCATCCCGATGTTCTGGTATTGATTTGTTGGTCCCGACATTTGGTCGTAATAAAGGCCAAAAAAAGGCTGGTCATGGAGATGTCGATGCAAGTGCGCTCATCCTTCTTTCCCTTTGTTTGGGGAAAATGCAAGGTGAACTGGAAACTGCATGTCCACCAAAAGCTTTGATTCACTTGACCGGTCATCCTTTTTCACTTCCTACAAGCATGCAAAAATCTTTGTATTGTGGCATACACAAAAATGACAAAATCTGATAAAATTTGGAGATTTAAAAGTGTGTACTCAGATATACACTTTTGTCATTTTTTTGTACCCCGGAATACAAAGTATTTAAAATTTATATTCTGTACGTTAGCGGGATACATCTGGATTTTTTTCAAAATTTATTGAAAACTTGTAAATATGATATATTTTGTAAAAAAGCAGGATCACTGGAGCCTGGGAGCCAAAAAAACTCAACTCTACATCTAACATCTTGCAATGGACTTGAAAATAACCAACAACTTTAGATTAGCCTTCCACCAAAAAGAGCCAACTAATTGGCCATCACAAACCTTTTCATTTGAATAATAGGTGTTTCAGACAAGATTCACCCAAGTTGAGTTCACTTCATTGAAGAATTTATGTAGGTTCTTTAGCAACAGACCTTTGCTCCGAATATTGATGTTAAGATCTTCTATCTTTCACGTCAAGCATTCTTCAAAGACAGTGCCTCATATATTTGATAACTTGTTCCATAATGTCACCAGAATTTCAAGACAACACATAAAAAAAAGGAAGGATGATAGCACCTAAACAGTTCCAACTTGCCAATATTAGTCAAGAAATCTGTAAGTTTACAGAATCTCCTTTCTACCATCTTAACTTTCCCCAGGATCCGTGCTACCACCCACGCTTCCGCATCATGGTCGCCTCATCTCTTGCGCCTCATACCTCAGGGGTACCATCATGGTGAAGCATGACCGGTCGTCGATGCTAGTAGAGGAGCACAACCAACCGTCGATTCTTGTGGCGAAGAAAGAGAGACCAGAGGTGGAAGCTTGCTAGCGGGATGCTTAGTGCAGGTTTGGCCAATGGAGGTAAAAGGGACTCTGATAGTGGAGAGAGTGCGTCTAGCCAAAGGCGAATTGTTGCCGGGTATGGCCACCATTACTTGATCTGGATAGTTTCGGAGGACCAAGAGATGGGAGGCATGTGTTGTTGTAAAACCCCAGCCCCCAGCCACTCATAGGCCGAGGTGGTTACCTGTGAGTGTGACAGCTCTCTATGCTCTATACCGCCCACACAAACCAACATAATTCTTTCAAGCGCACTTTGCGCTCACTCGTGCACCTCTGCTGGTATCGACGGTCACACATTCAAATTGCTCAAGTGTCAAGCGTCCTTAGGTGATAAGGTTGCAGACTAGTAGATGCACCTTGTTAGTAGTAGCAGTCTATCAATTCCTTTAAGCATTGGATTAGGATACCACAACTATCCACAAGGAAAGATGAAAGGTGGGCACTAGGGGCAAGATTGGAGGTGTGAGGGTGCATAGACAAAGGAAGATAATGAAAGTAAAGTATTGTTTAGTTGATATGTGACCCACCAAGAGAGACTAAGCATTATAGCATAATAGTTTTGTCTAAGTCTAGTTATTATTTCTTAGAATGCTCATGTTGCTCATGCTCTTATGTGCTACTACGTTTTTCGTTTCCAAATCCAAATGTCGGAACATCACACAAGAATTTAAATGGTTAAGGATAAGAGAACACGTGTATAAGTTTCTATAAATTTCGATATGTGAACTTGAAAGTAAACAAAAAGTTTAATCTAGTTGCATTGCATTTTATAATGAAAATAGAATAGAATAAAGGAGAACCTTATCACGAACATGCTTAGTGAACGATGGCGGTTGAGGGTACTGCCGTTCAGAGATGCTTATCAGAGCAGGAAAGTTTGCCAAGTTATACGGACGCGAATTTTTGGCTCCTGGGTGCGCCAGCACTGATTTCAGCAATAAAATTTTAAAAAAATGCTAAAATTGATTTTAAAATATGACATAAATCATGTGTGTGTAGTATGTATGTAAGCATGTGCATGTCAAGTCTCAACTTAAAATATAAAAGTATGTAGCCTACAGAAAAATAACAAACCATTACAGTACGTATATTATTCACAGTATAACAACGTTTTATTTTCACTTTTTTGTGTGGATCACATACGGCCGTATTTTCTTCTAAAAAATTTCACAGGTAAGTGTCAGAATAAGATTTACGTGAGGGAATTATTTCAACTTTTTTGAAATATTTAAATAATGTATTTTGAATTTTTTGAAATGAGGTGCGCTGGTACCCAGGTTCACCACCATATTTTCGAAGTTATACTGCTTAGTTTGCTTAGTTTGGATAAGGGAAAAAAGCACCCCGATCATGTATTCCCAAAAGTTTGCATGTTAGTGCATTCACTTAGAAGTCGTTTGGAAGTCAGGCTTTCATTTCGTTTGTAGCATTTTAAAATGAATACATGTATTCATTTCATTTAATTGTAGTTTCAGAAATGGACACTTGTTTGGTTGGGAATTGCAAATGACATGACAACATAATTCAATATTGAATTTGTAAATGGCTTCCATGAAAAAACGCAAATGACAGGTCTCAGCTCGGAATCGTGTTTACCCATAGCATCATTTTGCTGGATTTTCTAAATGAAATGACGGCCCAATTCTGTAGCAACCAAACATCCCACCTATGGAATTCCAAAATGAATTCTAGAATTCCAGGCCCAAATGATGCATACTAATTTTCTTTGAATTTCCAATACATTTCCCCAAAAGTTTGCATGTATATCCAGCACTAGCAGGCTAGCAGCAGGTCGTTCTGAATTGGATTCGGACACTGCCTCAATTTGGTTTGAAATTAGGAGTAGAAAATTTGGAAGATCCAACTCTGACTGGCGGACGCAACACGCCCTGAACGGCTGAAAAGGAAGGGGGAGGAGGAAAGAAGAGCCAAAGCCACCTAGCCACGCGAGGAAGAGGAACCAACCCTAGAAAAAAATCCCCCCACCGATCCCCGGGGTTTATCAAGTCCCAGACCCCGGTCCCAAGGATTGCGGCCATCTGATACGATCTGCTCTAGGTGAACCTCCACGCAATGTCTTGGGCCGGCCCGGACGAGCTCCTCCTCTCGACCTCCCTTGCCGGCTTCTTGGACAGTGAGATCCTTCCCTTGCAGCTTCTTCTTTGATTCTCTTCCCGTTTCTCTGCTGCTGGTTCTAGGCTGCGTTGCGGGAGTACGTTTAGCAAGATTTAGCCTTTTGGGGGATTTTTGTTCCAGTTGGTGTAGTTGAAGGAGCCGGTGGGCGTAGATTTGGGCTGCTGGGCGTACATGTAGAAAGCTATAAGATCTGATTGGAATTGGGATGTCTAGGATTCAGTGCCATGATTTGTGCAAGCATTTGATTCTGTTGTCTTGCTCGAAGCGAAATTTAGGTGTTGCCTACTTGTTGAAGGTTGAAGCATCCAGCTTGATAGTGGACTGGTGGTGTATCTGTAGTTGTACCTTAAATTGGCCATAGGCGTTAAAACATGAAAACTATCAAGCTGGATGCTTCATTGTTGCCACGCCGAGTACTTTTTTGTTTTTTGCGAATTGAGTACGTCTTGTTTTTTGTGTTTGCTATTCTGCTACCAACTTATGCATATTCCTTCTTACAGAGAAACTCATAGTCCTATTACGAGACGGAAGGAAGCTGCTTGGCACCCTGTGTTCATTTGATCAGTTTGGTATGCCACAATGAGATCCATGTTCCTAGTGATTCTGAGCCTTAAAATGTCGGCCACCAAGATTGTTTTTACTTAAATTGTTACATCCACAGCAAATGTTGTTCTCCAAGGTGCTTGTGAACGAGTGATTGTTGGAGAACTATATTGTGATGTTCCTCTTGGTCTTTATGTCATCCGGGGAGAGAACGTTGTTTTAATCGGTGAATTGGTAATGATCACTTTTTGCACAATAGATGACCCTGCATAGAGTTCATATATCTAATATTCATGTATTCGATATTGAATTGAGCAGGATAGTGAGAAGGATGAACTCCCTGCTCACATGACTTGTGTTCCGGAGGCGGAAATAAGAAAGGCAAGTTATACTCTATTGATAAAACTCTTGTCTGAAAGATATTCAAGATACAATATTCTCCTAGTATTGTTTTAGATTAAGTTTTTTTTGGGCCCCTTGCTGTTGTTCGCAGGTACTCTGCTCTTTTTTTCCTCTAATGTTCTCACCTCAGTTTTCCTTTTTGAGATCTTAACTAGTCTTGCTGACAATCTTTTACCTTAGAAATACTCAGTTTTTTTACAAGAATCCTCCAGAAAAACTGTCATCTTAAAATGCTCTTCTAGTCCCAAAGAATCTTGTGTATCATCGTTGGTAAAAAAGAGAGTTGCATTGCATATAATTTTAGGTAGTTAATTAATAGTCTGAGGCAAATGAAAATACAAAATATTTGATGTGTTAATTGGACTGTCTTTATCGCCTCTCTTTGCATTGCATGAGGCCATCAATCATATATGATTTTGCATCAATGGCGGCATAAACCATATGATAGGTTTTCTACCTCGTCATCCTGCCAGTAGTTCAGGTTGGCATCATAGAAGATCCTTGATGCCAGCTCTTAGAAAAAGGTCTAATCAATATTCTGAAATGTGCCTAACCTGTAAGCTGTAACCTAGAGAAATTATACCATCCGTAATGGGCTTTAGATTCACCCTTCAACTTGTGCCTTTTATCTGGTCTGAGTAATTTTACGTACTTGTTTGGTAAGACCATTGGTCCTTCTCAAGTACCCATGACTTCATTGTTTAGTACTACCTCCGTTTCGATGACTAAGGGGCACACGTATTCCAATACGAACTCTGACCGAAAGAAATGAGCAACAAAATCTTGATTTAAGTGTACGTAATGAGTATTGTTGGATTCGTATTGAATTTTTTTCTAATGATGCTAATTTTATACCAACAAAACTTTCAAATGATGCTAATTTTATACCGAAAATCTTTTTATATTTAGATTAATTCTTGGCCAAAGAAAAATACGGAAAAAGAGGGCACCTTATTCATTGGAATAGAGGGGGTATATGATCATCAGTACTAACCTAGAATATCTGTATTCCATAGTTCCAGTTCCATTATCAACCAAGTACATTTTTTAGTTTCTTTATTTCTGCAAGTGTATTTGCTACTGTTCCTTATATTTTTTTGTATGCTTAAGCAGAACGGTGTCTCTTTCTGATATAACCGTTTCCTATTTTTGCTAATATTATCTTTGCCTCCACTCAGGCTGAAAAGGCGGAAAGAGAAGCAAGAGACCTCAAGGGCTCAATGAGGAAACGTATGGAGTTCCTGGACTTTGATTAGAAGCATCCCATTGAAAGGTAGATCGAAGCTGTGATGTTTTTAACTGGCGGCTTCTGCTACATGGAAACATAAACCTTATCTGACCCTGTAGTTTTCGGCCTCGGATCCAAAGCTTTTACCTGTCAAATCCTCCTTAGTAACTTGATGGTTCTGTACAACTCCGTAGCCATGGGAAGTTTCTATTGCAGTTCGTAGTTTGCAGTTGTAAAATGGTAAATTGTTTCACATCTATAACTTAGAGACTGATGCTTTCCATTTCCATGACTGTTCAATGTTAACGACCCATGTACATCTCAATTTACGAAGTGCATGTTCTCTACAAGGGTGTGAACCAAAGGAAACTGTGTTTGTGGTTCTAGACTGCTGCCTTCTTCAGTGCTGTCATGATGCTTGGGTTTGGACTTGATGGTCTTCGCTTGGCAAGTGTTCCGCCAAACTGTTGATATTCAGGATAGGAAATTGTGAACTCATTTTAGCAAGCCACTTCTTAATTTTGGCAGTTTTTGTAACTTCTGTCAAAAAGTCGTTCAAGACTTTTTTTTAAAAATGAAAATATCTGTAGTTGAAACTGTATCTAGTGAGTAAAATCGGAAATTTGTAGATCATTTAGTTGTTTTTAAAGTTTTTGTAGTTCTTATAACTTTTGGCCTAAACCTAATCTTACGGAAGGTTTCAAGAAAAAATCTGATGACAACAGCTCAAAGTTCACCGGCAGAACGAAATGCTACAATTTTTTCTGCTTTTCTTAATATCTGGCTTTGAAAATGAAAACTGAAAGTTGCAAGGACTGCGAAAATTGAGAATTGCTTGGCAAAATAAGTTCTGAAAAATTCAGTTACTCTGTACATGTAGTTTGAATTAATATTTTTATCCTGTTCAAAAAAAGAATTAATATTTTTATCTTTTCCTAAAATTCTATATTATATGTATGAATTTTGGTTGAAAGTTTGGAAAATGTAAAATCTTTCAAAGGCCAGAGAGCAATACAGTCTCCTCAGCCACGTGGCACCTGACCGGTGGGACCGGGCTGTCTAACACGCTGCTAATTTGACCAAATTTCAGCATTTGGAATAACTATCCCAAAAAAATTGATGTTTATTAAAAAAAACCGCAAAACCAAATTGACAGTTGAGTTGCAGGTCCAAAAGGGAAACAGTAAATTTGCAGTGAGTGCGCACGAGTGTGGAAACTGCACCAAGAAGACCAGAAGCGGTTCGTAAGGCATCTCCCGCGGGGGCGCGACGCAAACACGAACGCTGAGTAACTGTTTACCTCTGCCGAGCCGAAAAATCGACCCAAAACTGGCGCATATTTGCGCCAGTAATGCATTACGCTGCGCGAACGTGCAAAGTGTCCGCTCGTGTTTCCATCGGGCCCGCCTGGTAGCGAGCCTGTATCGAGGGCATCGCTTCCGCGGCCATCGCTTTGCGCAGCCTTCGCCATCAATGTCGCGGCAGCCTCTTCTGCGCGCGCACTGGCGGGCGGCGGCTGGCTTCTGCGCCGCCTTTAATGGCATAGTTTCTCGCGCGCGGCCGGCCTTAAAAGTCCACCGGCACCGTTCCTCCATCGCCCACACCTCCACTCGCAACACCACCGCCGCAGCACCATGGGGAAGAAGAAGAAGAACGACTTCGAGGCGTCCGACAGCGGCACCAAGAAGGAGGAGTGACCGGGCAGGGTGGCGTTGCCCGTCAGCGTGGGGAGGCTGATGCACGCGCACTGGACGCCGTGCGACGCCTGGAGGGACGTGCACATGCCTGGTGGCAGGCGGCTCAGCTACCGCCGGGTGCCCGTCCCTCCGGTGCCTGCGCGCGAGCCAAATAGGAGCGCCGAGATCCGGCGAAGGAGGCGGTACCTGCCGCCAAACCTCCGCGCCGATCCGGCGTACGCCATCGACTCTGATAGCTGGCGCACGTATCTCGCGTCCAAGAGGGATCGGAGGAGGGAGGTCAACATGAACTTTCCCTTCGACCGTCCACCGCCGCCTCGTCCTCGAAGACAGCAGGCGCTGACGCGTGCGCACCAGGCGCCGATGCCTGCGCTGTACGACGATGACTTTGACAAATACGGCGATGACGACTACATCGAGGCACTAGCGTACCACAACGAGGAGGTCAAGGACGACAGCGACAACTGCGTCGCGGTCGTCTTCCAGGATTGGCAGCTGGCCATGGCGGAGGGCCGCAAGTTTGAGTTCCCGGACAACATGACAGCCGACGAGATGGCGAAGCTCGGCGTCCTCGTCTCCGAGAATGATCGACATGTGCAGCCGCCGCTGCCCCGGTATGCCACCGGCTTCATGCCGTCGGGCCTGTCGGAGGATGAAGCCCTACGACTGGCGCTACAGGACTCGGCCGCGCCACAACCGCCGCTGTACAACCCCTGGACGCCTCCAGCACCGCCACATCCCTCGGCGCCTCCACCGCCGCCACAACCCTGGGTGCCTCCACCGCCGCCACAGCCACAACCTTGGGCGCCTCCACCTCCGCCACAGCCACAACCCTGGGCGCCTCCACCTCCAGCACCGCCGGTGCGCCCGGCGTACGTTCCGCCGATTCCCAACTGGTCGTGGACGGTACCAGAGCTCATCGTGCTCGACAGCGACGAGGAGAAGCAGTAGGCGCAGACGTTTAGGGTTTATTTTCATGGGTTAAACTATGTTAATTATGTTTTCATGTTAAAAAAATGATTCGAGCAAAAAATGCATCGTGCCGCTTGAGCCACCCGACGTAAACGGGCGCGCGATTAATTTTGACCATTTCGGCTAACGCAAACAGACGCTACGGACATTTTTGGACGTTAAAATGTGTTGTCGTCGCCCTTTTGGAGATGCCCTTAAACCATTTCCATCCGAAGGCGTGTCTCTTTTGGGGAGCGTCCGCTTTCAGTCACGTTTCTTAAATGGAAATTTAAAATGTAAAATTGGAGAGAAAACACTAAAATTCATTCTAATTTATTATATATTATAAGAATTTAAATAAAATTTGACTAAATTTAAACTAAAATAAACTAACGGTGCTTGCGGCAGCCGAAGCAATCATAGTACTTGAAGAAGCTGTAGTCCGTTGGCGGGCGCGTCGGCGGGCTCATCGATCATTGCGCCGTTGGTGCCAGCTTCATCGTTGTTGCGCATGAGGTCAACACGTGGCCTGCCGCTGTCGCGGGAGGACATGGCGATCACATCCTCGATGTTGCCCTCCCATGCGATGTGGTCGTTCCGCGACGACACGTACTACGCGTTGAATTCCGGCGTGTCGCCAGGGCCATCGCTGCTTGCGACGCGGTGTTGGTGGCGAAGGAGCGATGCCAACCCGTCCTCTTCCTCCGTCACATCCGGTTTCGGGATGACAAGGGCGGCGCTACCACGGCTAGCCCGTTGCGTTGGCTCGTAGATCGATATGGCGATGCAACTGCCACGTGTGCTCTAGGGGCCTGGGGCGCCGGCGTCTCGTACTCCTCCTTCACCTCGCGCTTCGGAAAGGGGTAGGGGAGATGCGGTAGTACGAGGAGGACGGCATCTAGCGCGCCGGCCCAGCCGATGAAGAATGTGATCGAGGAAGAGGAAGCCAACCTTCTCGAAAGCTAGCGCGATGGCGGCGGGGATGGCGGCATCTCCAGCCTAGGGCCACCGTTGCGGATGCCGTCAAGGAGGACAGAGATGCTTTTAGACTTGCAGTGTCTAATATGTTTTCCAATCTCTACAAGCATTGTGATGCCCTCTACTAATATTTTTTGCCAGAAGAAGTTCCGAGGAATTCCTGATTGCTAGTGCGAGATATTGAGAAAATTCAGACGATAAGGGGAACATATGAGGACACACAAAAAAAGAAAAAAACCGAAGAAGAAAGGAACCATGATGGTTGGAAGGGAAGAACACGTACTCATACATATGTTGATTTTACTACTATCTTTTCTCTTTAGACCCACACGAGCAAATTAGGAACACATTGACACTAATTATGCAGTTTGCCTGAAAGAGAAAGAAAAAAAAAAAGGCAAGACAGAGTTTTATGCATGCAGACGACGCGAGAAGATCAGCGCTACCGGCCACCGCGCTTCGGCGGCTACTACACCGGAGCTTGGCGCGTCCTGGCTGATACCGGACTACCGGGAGACGGAAGGGAGTTCCTGCCACGTCGCCGCGTGCTGAGCCGAGAGCGCCCTCACCAGAAGGGGCGGGCGTTGGGCACGAAGGGGGTGGCGAAGCAGGGCTCGATGCCGATCCACGGGTGGCATGACGACGACGCGCCGTGCGGCCCCGGCGGTGGCTGGAGCGCGGCCATGTAGACCGCGGCCAGCTTGCGGACGGCGCGGAGGAGCCAGCGCAGCCGGAGCCGCCGCAGGAGCCCGCGCCCGCGGACGCGGCCGCCCCCAGCCCCTGCTGCCGTGCCGCCGCCGCCCAGCCGGACGATGGGGAGCCTCCGGCGCCGGCCGAGGCCGCGCCACAGCAGCGCCCCCTTCTGGCGTCGGCGCGGCGTGACGTTGCATGGCGCGTCCCCCATCCTTGGGCGCGCGGCTGCTCTCTCGTTCTTGTGCGCTCGGTGGCCACGGCTATGGCTTGTATCTTGCCTTTTGTTTGGGCGCGCGTCTTCAGTCGAGTATCGGTGTATGGTGGACATATGTCCATACATGCTGACCCTCCTTTGCCTCTGGTCCTGGCATATATGGTGGCATATGGACTTGGTCTTTCACGTGTAGTAGAAGGCTACAAGCACACCATGCATCAGGGCTCCATGAGTGAACCGTTTATGACGGAGTCAACTTTAGGTTTAGGAAGAACCGGCCAAAACCCCAGGTACTGCTACCGATAGAGTTTGCGTCATGCAAAGCCTTTCCCACCGGAAGTAGAGTCACTGATGACGACGCCTACGTCCTCTATCTATCTATCTATCTATCTATCGCTAGCGGCATTGCGCGCCTCACCCTGCGGTTGCAGCCTTTCTCGACGGGAGTACTGACTGAATATCATCCATCCACCTTTGGGTTTGGACGCTTTCCCTGCTCATCACGTCGACGGGGCGGCCATTTATGGCGCATTCCTACGTGAGTGCGTGGTTCACCGATGAGACGCGCACGGCAGGGGATGCCAAGCCCGAACCGAGCCGGCACAGGCGGCACGCGTTGCGCTTGTGGCTATGCGTGTGAGTTCTTTTGGCGTACGTGAAAGCCTAGTGCTGTCGTGCACTCGGGCAAACGTTTCTGTTTCTGTTTCTGAAGGTTCATGCATGCTGCGAACTCTTATACATGCAACAGTTATTCTTTTCATGTTTAAAGTTTTATCAGATTCGAAAATATGCAACAGTTATTGAAAACTATACATATTTCAAAAAATAATTTATTTTTTGCGCAAATAAAAGGTCTTTACTCCTAGGTGCGCGCGGCTTGCCGCTCCCACCGCTGATCCTTTAGTCCCGGTTGGTCTCATCAACCGGAACTAAAGGTCCTAATCGAACCGGAACTACAGGTGGCCGCGTGTCCTAACCGTTGGAACCGGAACCATTGCTAACTGGAACTATTGCTAACAATAGTCCTGATTCAAAACCTGGCTGGGACTAATGCTTTTTACAGCCGTGAACCGAAGACCCGTTTTCTACTAGTGTTAGGACACATTTGGTAGTTTGCAGAGAGTCAAGCAAAGCTAGGTGCAGACGAAAGCGGCCCGATTGGTTGTCTAGCATGAAGACTTGGGTCGCGCCCACACGCTGTTTAAAGCAGCCAAAGGGTAGGCCTGATTCCACTGTTTCTATCGGGACATGCTGGATGGAGCGGAAAAGGAGGCCCCCACTATACTCATGTAGCGAGAACATTTAGGTAGCACATACATCTTATTTGTTCTCGCTACATGTTGAATGTTCGATTATCTCATTCACTCATGTTTGATATCACTCATATGAGGCCATATTTGCTTCTATACGTTCTCAGCCACTGATAGTTATGCACACTTTCTATTTCAGGGTGGGTGATCGAAAGTAGTGGTAGGTCCAAACCTAAATTTTATGTGCGTGTAACTTGTTTCGCTTACTCCATCCCTAAAGATGTGTGTCCATTGCTAGAGTCCCCATATGTGGTTTTGGTAATTAATGACAATCCCTATGGACTAATGTTTGCATTAAGTCATAATTGTAGAAGTTGTCTATAGGCAATGCTTGGACCATATGTTCGCTTCAAGGTTGCAATAAGAAAAAATAAAGTGAAAGTTCAAGATGATCCAACTCGAAGAGATAATATGCTTGAAGCTTGCCTTTCATATGGTGATCATGGATATGTGAAGATGCACCGAAAAAGAAGCTCTCCCATAGTTCAGTATGGGGAGCAATTAGCAAGACTTCATCAAGCAATCACAATCAAGAAAGGCGTTCCATCTTGTTGCGGTCAAGATCTTCATCACCGAGCTCAAGTGGAATACGCAAGGTTAAGGTTTGGTCTTGATAGAGTTTCTTTCTTACCGGTCTCGTGGTTTAGTTAGGAGACCGGGTTATAGGTTAGTTCCCGCACTATCAAGGGGCTCTCGATTGAGTAACTCGGTCGTATCATTTGAAGAGAGATCAAACCTTTGCATCCTTGCATCATCTTTCTTGGTTGTTATTTGTATCTTATCCATATGGTGTTTAGAGCTTGTGCTTATTCTCATGACAAGCGCTAGTTCATCGAAAACAGATTCCACATGAAATACTTGTTGCGTTTTCGATATTGGAGTTTTTCCCGCTTCTTTGTATTGAGAGGTTTTACATCTAAATTCATGAAAAATCTATCACACATGTTATTAAGATTTTATCTATTTTTGGGCTAGCTCTTATCATCCTATTTCCAACTAAATTGATTTCACCTAAATCCGAGTTTTCAAACTCAAGTTATTGCAATTTCCTTATTGGAGATCTTACCGGTTTAGCTTTTATAGATAGGTTAAACCTTTCCTCATTTTATATTATTCTCCATGGTTGGACTATGATGGTTCTCTGCATGATCTTGTATATCTCTTTCTTGTGATTCTAACTAGCTCAAGTTCATTAAAATCGGAGTTTGTATGTGAAAATGGCGACGTTTTTGGTGTGGAGTGTGCTGCCGGCCGGACTGGTCCGGCCACGGGCCAGCCTTAGTCCGACCAGGGTCCAGGGTGCACGAAAAGTGTGCCCGGAATGGTCTGGACTTGGCCGGACGAGTCCGGCCAGCCAGATTGGTCCTGCCAATCCCGGAAGATCCGGCTGGATGCTGTTTTGGGCTGCGTTTTCAATGGTTAGATTCCATTTTGGAGGTCATATATAATCCCCTTCTTCCCCATTGAGCTAGTTGCTTCTCCTACTCTCTCTCTACTCCATTATTGACCTTGAGAAGCATCCTCTCCCTCTTAGCCCTCCATGATTCTTGCTTATATTTGAGGAAAAGATAGAGGAGATCTAGATCAACATCTTGACCAAACAAATTCCTCTCTTTGTGAGGGAAATCTACTAGATCTAGATCTTGGAGAAATTTGGTGTTCCTCCTCCTATTTGTTCTTCCTCTCTTATTTCCCCAATAGTTTTTGTAATTTTTTTGGAATTTTAGAGAGAAGGACTTGAGCATGTTTGTGGTGTTCTTGCCATTGCATTTGGTGCATCGGTTTGACTTCTCCGCGGTGATACGTGGAGGTGAAAGTTCGTGAGACATACACTTCGGGAGCTTGTTCCTCTTGGGTGTTTGGATCCTAGATGGCTTAGTGGTCTTTGTGGTGTTCTTGGGGACTCCAATTAAGTTGTGGATATTACCTCAAGCTTTGTGCTTTGTGGATTAGTGGTGTTCTTGGGGCCTCCAATTAAGTTGTGGAGATTCCTCAAGGGCAAGGCCTTTGTGGCAATTTATTGGGAGCCTCCAATTAAGTTGTGAAGATATCCCCAAGCTTTGTGCGGGTTCGGTGACCACCCTAAGGTTCCATAGTGGATCGAGGACATCCCTTTTGGTGGGGATTCTCGAGGAGAATACGGTGGCCCTCGTGCATTTGGAGGGACTTGTCCTCCACACCGCTCCAACATAGAGTAGCACTCGCAAGAGTGTGAAATTCGGGATACATTGTTGTCTCCGTGTCACTTCGGTTATTCCTATACCGAGCTCACTTATGCACTTTACTTTGTGATAGCCTTCGTGCTTGAAGTTATATATCTTGCTATCACATAGTTTCTTGAATTGCTTAGCATAAGTCGTTGGTGCACATAGGTGAACCCTAGTTATATAGGTTTTGTGTTTGACAAATTAAACACTAGTTTTATTCCGCATGTGTTAAGCTATATTCGTAAAAGTTTTAAACCGCCTATTCACCCCCCTCTAGGCGGCATCATTGTCCTTTCAATTGGTATCAGAGCCCGGTCTCTCACTATAGGCTTTACCGCCTTGAGAGTAAGGATGTCGTCTATAGATTTAGTGCATGATCACACTTTTATATTCGATGGCACAAATTATGATGTTTGGAAAATTCGCATGCTTAGTCATTTTCGGGCCATTGATCCTCATATGGAGCAAATTGTAGATATAGGTTTTTCTCATCCGATGGATTCCCTAAATCTATCTTTAGAGGATGAGAAAAAAATTATATCTCAATGCTCAAGCTTCTAACATGCTTGTTCATGCTTTGAGCAATGTAGATATTCTTGCAATCTTGCCTTTTCGGAGCGCTCATGATTTATGGACAAAGCTTCAAGAAAAATATGATGTGTACAACATTATTGAGGATGATTGTATTCCCTCCACTTCCGGTCGTGATGAAATTTCATCCACTTCACCATTGTGTTGCAAGACACAAGGAAATGCCAAGGTGAGTGGTGATGACCATTGCAATGTTGATGGTGAGCCTATTCTTGATGATCCTTCATCTCTATCTCATTTCAATGCTTCATCTTTGGACTTAAACACATCTAGCACTATAAATGATTCACATGCTTGTATTGATAGTCCTTGCATACCATGTGTTAAATGCTCATCTAAATGACATGGTGATATGCTTGCTATTTCTTGTCACCATAATACAAATGCTTCTATTTCCTCTAGTTGTTGTGTGTCTAACAATGTAGAGGAAATCGAAGAACCTATTGGCAATGACAAGATCTTGAATGGAGCTTCAAGTAGCTCTTCTTCTCCATCATCCCAAGTTTCTCATATATGCCTTGCGGCTAAAGCTTCTACGATATCTCATACCTCGGAAGCTAATCTTTCTCATAATGATGAATATGAAGTACATGAAGAAGAAGAGGAATTGATTGCTTATTTACATGACAAGGGTGAGGTTGTTCATCGTGCTCTTTGGAAAAATAAAATTGCTTGCTCTAAATTTGTTGAAATCTTAGTTTATGCTATTGAGAGCCAAAAACTTATTGAGATGCATGAGAACACCATATTAAAAATGGGTGATCTTGAACGCGAGTATGCTAATGAAATAGGTTCTCTAAAGGATGAACTTGAATAAGAACAAACCACCAAAGAATCTCTTAGGATACCTTTTCTCTAGAATTGTCTAGAATAAAGGAAAGCCATGATAGAGATCTTGAAGTGGCAAATGATCTAAAGCTAAAAAATGATAAGCTTGTGTTTGTTAATGCTAAACTCCTTGAGGATTTTGAGCAACTCAAAAATGATTCTAGGTTCATTGAGAGCGCGCTCACCAAACTCACCGAGTCACATGAGCAACTTAAAGCTTCATATCTAAAAGAGCATGCCAACTTGTCTTCTCCTATTGTTATTAATGATGATGCTTGTGCTACTAACTCTAAATCTTGTGAAGCATCCATTTAGACGGAGAATGTTTAGCTAAGGGCTCAACTTGAAATGCTAACTATCAAGTATGAGATTTTGGAAGAAACTCATGGAAAACTCTCTAGCTCCCATGATGAACTTCTAGTGTCCCATGAGAAGCTAAAGTTAGCTCATGAGGATATCATGTCAAAGGTAACATCTTGTGAGCCTCATGTGAATACTAGCACTAATTCTCAAAATGCTATATTGACATGTGCTAGTCCTATTAATTCATCTACTAATAGTATTGCAAAATCTTGTGATGAATTATCCTCATTGCCTTGTTGCTCTAACAATGAAGTTTCTACTTCCTCTAGTATTTGTGTTGTTACTAACCATGTAGAGGAAATCAAAGAGCTCAAGGCTCAAGTCATTTCCTTGAAGAAAGACTTGAAAAAGGGTCATGAAGGGAAATGCAAACTTGACAAGATGTTGAGTGTGCAATAGTCCCCCAATGACAAGAGCGGACTTGGATTTATCTCCAACAACAAGAAGAAGTCCAAAAGCTCTAAGAAGAAGAAGGACCAAGTTCATGTCAAAGATTTGGCCAAGGTTACTTGCTTCAAGTGCAAAATTGAAGGTCATAATGTTAGATGTTGTCCATTGAAGAAGAAGCCTCTTAGTGAGAAGAAAGAAGGGAAGCGGCCTCAAGCTCAAGGCAATGCCCAACCTCGGGTTGAAGAAATGCCACTTTCCAAGAAGAATCAAGCTAATGCTCTCATTGTGGAGAAATCAAGTGAGAAGAAGGAGAAGAGAGGAACTTGCTACATATGCCGTGAGAAGGTCCACATCTCCTCCTTTTGCACTATTGGTACCTCATCCAACCCTATCATCATTTTATGATGTTTATTCTCTTCGTAAGGATGAGGTTAGAAATGTGTTTGCCAAATATGTTGGTGCTCAAAGTGGTGTCAAGAAAAGAACCATTGGGTTGCCAAACCTATTGCGACTAACCTCTTAGGACCCAACTTGGTTGGGGACCAACAAGCTAAAACTTGATCAATAGGTGATGATGGAGAGCATTTCAGTCTTGGCTACATCATGAAGAATTAAGGGATCTTCATCATTTATATTATCTCAAGCCAAGTCTTTTGGTTATCTTGCTTCTATCATATATCCAATGATCCTCCATGAGGTAACATGTGCTCAACTCATTTATATTGAAAGTTACTCGCCCCTTTGCATGTGTTAGTTTTGTTCCTACCATGTGTTTGTATATGTTGTGCTTCATACTTGCTTATCTTGAGAAATCAAGTCTATGTATGTTGAGTTGCACACCATTTATTTGTGTTTGTGTTGGAGCCTCTTTGCATCTTGTTGTATCTTATATGGCTCTTGTGATTGATTAATGAACTATCCCATTAATGGGGAGTGATATGACTTTGGGAATTTCACAATCCTAACAATGTGTGTTGATACGTCTCCAACGTATCTATAATTTTTGATGTTTCATGCTTGTTTTATGTATCATTGTCACATGTTTTATGTGCATTATATATCATTATTATACATTTTCTGGGACTAACCTATTAACAAGATGCCACAGTGCCAGTTCCTGTTTTCTGCTGTTTTTGGTTCCAGAAAAGCTGTTCGGGCAATATTCTCGGAATCCGACGAAACAAAAGCCAAACCTCCTATTTTTCCGAGGGACACACGGAGCCAGAAGGGCAAGCCCGGGGGAGGCCCACGGCCTCCTCCCCATAGGGTGGCGCGGTCAGGCCCCCAGGCGCGCCGGGGTGTGGGGAGCCCACCTCGGGACTCCACCGACATCGCCCCTTTGCCTATTTATTCCCCCACGACACGAAAACCCGATATATATCGATCATACTCCAGAAAGATTCCCGGAGCGCCGCCGCCATCGCGAAACCTAGTTTCGAGGGTCAGAAGTTCCTGTTTCGGCACCCTGCCGGGACGGGGATCGACCCCCGGAGCCTTCTCCATCGACGCCACCGCCTCCATGATGCTCCGTGAGTAGTTCCCCCATGGACCACGGGTTCTAGAAGTAGCTAGTTGGTACTCTCTCTCCCATGTACTTCATTGCAATGATCTCATGAGCTGCCTTACATGATTGAGATCCATCTGATGTAATCGGTGTTGTGTTTGTTGGGATCCGATGAATTGTTACATTATGATCAGCCTGTCTATAAAGTTTGTGAAGTTATTATTGCTGCAATCTTGTTGTGTTTAATGCTTTTCACTAGTGCACGAGTGGCATGATCTTAGATTTAAGCTCTATAATTATTGCTTAGATTGTATCTACAAGTTGTTTGCGCATGTCTATGTCCGGAACCCGAGGCCCCAGAGTGACATCAACTGGGATAACTAGAGGGGATGGCTTAGATATGAGGATCACATGTTTTCACGGAGTGTTAATGCTTTGCTCCGGTACTTGATACGTCTCCGACGTATCGATAATTTCTTATGTTCCATGCCACATTATTGATGTTATCTACATGTTTTATGCACACTTTATGTCATATTCGTGCATTTTCTGGAACTAACCTATTAACAAGATGCCGAAGTGCCAGTTGCTGTTTTCTGCTGTTTTTGGTTTCAGAAATCCTAGTAAGGAAATATTCTCGGAATTGGACGAAATCAACGCCCAGGGGCCTATTTTTCCACGAAGCTTCCAGAAGTCCGAAGACGAAACGAAGTGGGGCCACAGGGTGCCCAAACCCTAGGGCGGCGCGGCCCCCCCTGGCCGCGCCGGCCTATGGTGTGGGGCCCCCGTGCCCCCTCCTGACTTGCCCTTCCGCCTACTTAAAGCCTCCGTGACGAAACCCCCAGTACCGAGAGCCACGATACGAAAAACCTTCCAGAGACGCCGCCAACGCCGATCCCATCTCGGGGGATCCAGGAGATCGCCTCCGGCACCCTGCCGGAGAGGGGAATCATCTCCCGGAGGACTCTACGCCGCCATGGTCGCCTCCGGTGTGATGTGTGAGTAGTCTACCCCTGGACTATGGGTCCATAGCAGTAGCTAGATGGTTGTCTTCTCCCCATTGTGCTATCATTGTCGGATCTTGTGAGCTGCCTAACATGATCAAGATCATCTATCTGTAATTCTATATGTTGCGTTTGTTGGGATCCGATGAATAGAGAATACTTGTTATGTTGATTATCAAAGCTATGTCTATGTGTTGTTTATGATCTTGCATGCTCTCCGTTATTAGTAGATGCTCTGGCCAAGTTGATGCTAGTAACTCCAAGAGGGAGTATTTATGCTCGATAGTGGGTTCATGTCTCCGTGAATCTGGAGGGGTGACAAGAACCTCTAAGGTTATGGATGTGCTGTTGCCACTAGGGATAAAACATTGGTGATATGTTCAAGGATGTAGTCACTAGTTACATTACGCGCAATACTTAATGCAATTGTCTGTTGTTAGCAACTTAATACTGGAGGGGGTTCGGATGATAACCTGAAGGTGGACTTTTTAGGCATAGATGCATGCTGGATGGCGGTCTATGTACTTTGTCGTAATGCCCAATTAAATCTCACTATACTCATCATGATATGTATGTGCATGGTCATGCCCTCTTTATTTGTCAATTGCCCAACTGTAATTTGTTCACCCAACATGCTGTTTATCTTATGGGAGAGACACCTCTAGTGAACTGTGGACCCCGGTCCAATTCTCTTTACTGAAATACAATCTCTTGCACATCTTTGTTCTCGTTTTCTGCAAACAATCATCTTCCACACAATACGGTTAATCCTTTGTTACAGCAAGCCGGTGAGATTGACAACCTCACTGTTTCGTTGGGGCAAAGTACTTTGGTTGTGTTGTGCAGGTTCCACGTTGGCGCCGGAATCCCTGGTGTTGCGCCGCACTACATCCCGCCGCCATCAACCTTCAACGTGCTTCTTGGCTCCTCCTGGTTCGATAAACCTTGGTTTCTTTCTGAGGGAAAACTTGCTGCTGTGCGCATCATACCTTCCTCTTGGGGTTCCCAACGAACGTGTGAGTTACACGCCATCAGTACTCTATTAAAAGGAGTACCTTAATTACCAGTAGTTTCCCTATAGGCCCGGCTGCCACCGGCTGGTAGGACAAAAGATGTTATGCAAGTTTCTCATTGCGAGCACGTATGACTATATATGGAAAACATGCCTACATGATTAATAAACTTGATGTTCTGTCTTAATGCTATAATAATTATGTCAATTGCCCAACTGTAATTTGTTCACCCAACAGTTGTTATTGGAGAGTTACCACTAGTGTAGATAGCTGGGAACCCTGGTCCATCTTTCATCATCAAATACTCACTCGGTCATATATGCCATTAGAAGTAGTATCAACTTTTTTCTGGTGCCATTGCCTCTGTGTTACTGCTACTGCTGATGTGTTACTGTTACTATTGCTCTCATATTACTGCTGCTTTCACATCACCCCTATTACTAGTGCTTTTCCAGGTGCAGCTGAATTGACAACTCAGTTGTTAAGGCTTATAAGTATTCTTTGTCTCCCCTTGTGTCGAATCAATAAATTTGGGTTTTACTTCCCTCAAAGACTGTTGCGATCCCCTATACTTGTGGGTTATCAAGACTATTTTCTGGTGCCGTTGCCGGGGAGCATAGCTCTACTCATAAGCTCACCTGGGGAGTACACTCTACCTCTCCTCTGTTTTTATTTTATTTTGTTTTGCTTAGTTTACTTTTGTCTAGTTTGTTTGTGTTTAGTTTATTTCTGTCTAGTATTATTTTGCTTAGTTTTCTTTTGTCTAGTTTGTTTTTGTCTTGTTTTACTTTTCTTATATACCCAAAAATCCATAAAAATTTGAAAAACCGAAAAATTAAAAACTCTTGTTGTGGAAAAAACCCACAACCTGTATGGAGCTTATAGAATTATATATGAATTATAGAGAATCAAGAAAGGGTAAAGTCATGAGTGTCGTGTTAGAAAAATTGAATACAATTGCTAAAATCTTGCTTAAACGCCATGATATAAACTGTTGCTCTAAACAGGATACTAAACATCTTAAATTCCAATGTGGCTTTAGTGAAGAAGTTTTAATTGTGAACTATCATTGGAATAACTATATTCATCTTGGGTACGAAGAAGTAGAACAATTTGTTTTATTTATGGGAGCCTCTGAGATAGAATCCTTCATGGCTAAAAATTATGAAACTTGTATTGTTTGTAAGGACCTTAAATATTATGTCTCTTCTATTCTTGATTATTGCATAGAATATTAAACAATAATCCTTATATCATTGATTATAAAGAGAGACTCATTCATGCACAAGAATGCACTCACAATTTGCAGGAACCTGTGAAAGAAGAAATTGATGAACCTGAAAGCTCATTGGATGAAAAAGAGGAGAAGAGTGATGAGCAAAAGGAGGAAGAATGGATTAGCTACCCATGCCAACCTTCTAATGAGAGTAACTCTTTATCTCTTACACTATTTGATTGTCCTCCATGCTTACCAAAGGAGGATGAATTTTATGTTCCTGTGGATTCTCTTGAAATATTCCCTATGAGTAAAACTTGTGAGAATAATTATGCTACTGTATTCTATGATAATCCATGCTATTTTGATAAATCTTATGATAATGCTTTGTCTGTGCCTGATATCGAAATGCATGGTACTAAAGAGTTTTGCTTAGCAAATGTTTATGATAAAGCTCTAGATGATGGTCCTATGTTACTTGATAATAGGGATTTCTATTTTCGTGCCCCTGGTTCGTTAGTTGTGCTCAGTTTTCCCCAGCCTCTTAACTTTTCCTCAGTTTTCTCCTCCCTCTAGTTTGAAACCCCTCGGACGGGAGGGTTGCCGTCAGGTCAGAGGCCTTACCGTTACCGTTAATCTGACGGATGGGGCTTCAAAGAGGGCAGTTACTCTCTGACCGTCTCGTGCTGACGGGTAGCCATCCATTTGTCGCTGACGCATGGGCCGTTTTATTTCCTGATTGTATACGCGGTGCTGCCAATGACAAATGGGCCGCTCTATAGGGCTGCCGTAGCCAATGACCAGTGGGGTCGTCTATTTTTCAGGAAAAGACATATATAACCGCTCTGTGGGGCTGCCGCAGCCAATGACCAGTGGGGTCGTCTATTTTTCAGGAAAAGACATATATTGCCGCTCTGTGGGGCTGCCGCAGCCAATGACCAGTGGGGTCTTCTATTTATTTAGGGAAAATCATATATTCCCGCTCTGTGGGGCCTCCGCAGCCAATGACCGCTGGGGTCGTCTATTCTTTTATAGAATATCATATAGAGCCGCTATGTGGGACCGCCTCGGCCAATGGCAGGTGACTATTTTCGCAGCTTAATCTAAAGTGAATCTTATGCTAAACATGGTGATTCCCGATGGTGACCTAGCAGTGGCGGCGAGCATAGCCGTTCTGACCATGCCGATATCGGCATCGTTTGGAGGCTGTGGTGCTCGAATCATGGTGGAAATTGCGATATAATTTTTTAAATGCATAATATATAGGAAAATAGCTAGATCTCTAAATCGATGCATATGAAGCTACATATATATTCTTGGTCATAATCCCCTTATCTAAAGGGGATGGATGCATGGCTTCACGTCGTCGTCGCTTTCATCGTCAGTATCTTCATCATCCGAGTAGTAGTACTTCCTGCACATTGTTCCGTCGAACACCTTCACTGTGAGCACATCATCGCCTTCATATTTGAAGTGTACGAAATAGCTGAAATCCACGCCGTGCGCGATGGCGAAATTCTCCCAGCCCTTGTCGAGGTACATCTGGCCTTGACTGTCAAATAGGACCTCCACGGTCCAGAGATGAGGACCACAGTCAGCTGCTCGCAGATACACCTTAGCTGGCTCCTGGCCGTCAAGATAGTCCGCAATTTTTTTTGGGAGTGCCTGCAAAGAGATCGAGCGCCGATCGTTTGAAATTAAAGGTTTTTTAGAACATGCCCATAATTAATCACATGCATCATATATGTGGGAACGCGTACGTACCTTCTTGACCAAAGGGTCTTCATAGACGACGATGAAGAACTCCTCTATGATCAATGGCAGTGTTGACGGTGGTGGTGGCAATGATGATGATCCACCACCCCGGCCACCCCTTCCCCTTCCCCTTCCGGTCCGCGTCCGAGACGTGGAAGCCATGGCAATGGATCAAGTGTATGTGAACAAAGAAGAGAGTGGCAGAACCTATTGACACAAGGGATGGCCGTTGTGGGTGTTTATAAGGGAGAGATGACCGTTGTAGGGGTTTACACAATAAATTAAGGAGGAGGTGACCGTTGTGGGGGTTTACACAATAAATTAAGGAGGACATGACCGTTGTGGGGTAGTCATCCCGAGATTCGTTTTGAAATGTAGTTACAAATTATACCAAAATCTCATCCTATATGTTGCTACTTTTTTATTTACGGTTGGTCAAAACTTAAAATATTTGACTTAGTACAAAAGCTAAAAGTACACTTATTTGTGGACGGAGGGAGTATATCTCAACAAAAAAGTAATGCGGACTATCTTGACAGAAATGGAACTTCGTGATATAGTTTATCATTTTACCGTGAAAAGTAATGCCTAAAAGAAATGGTAATTCATGATAGTTTATCATTTTACCATAATGGCTACAAGAAATCGGTGATTGTTCATCATTTTTTGCGTGGAAAGTAATGGCTACAAGAAATGGGTGATGGTGTATCATTTTTTGCGTGGAAAGTAATGGCTACAACAAATTGGTGATGGTGTATCATTTTTTGCGCGAAAAGTAATGGCTACAACAAATGGGTGATGGTGTATCATTTTTTGTGTGAAAAGTACAAATCGGTGATGGTTTATCATTTTTTGCGTGAAAAATAATGCCTAAAAGAGTTTATAATTTAGCTCGTGAAAAATGATGCAGAAAACCAAACTTTAGCGTACTGGGTAACCGCCCTTTAGCATACATAGAGGGTGGAAGCTAACCGCCGACAGAGAGAGAGATAGAGGGTGGTGGCCCCGACCAGAGAGAGATAGGGGTTATCCTGCCCGTTAAATCATACGATCAACGGTCGGCGGGCACGATCCGCGTGACATGGGCTAGACCAATCAGGGCAATGTTGGGCGTCTGTGAGAATTTGTGAAGGAAGAGGGCAAAACTGAGTAGTATCAAGAAACCAAGGGCAAGTGAGTAGTAAACAGACTAAGGGATTCAAATATGAGATTTAAAAAATGAAAAATGCATGTTTTGTACAATGAAACCCATCTTGGCCTACCTCAAACTATTTGCAATACAAATATACATGAGTGTGAAAATTATGGCCTCATTCAGACAAAGTATGTTTTGGGGAAAGCTGTTTTGGGTAGGGCTTATTGTGGAAAACCATGCACCTTCATAGCTACTAGGTGATTTGAGAAGTGGAAATTTGTGGTAAAACTTGATTTATCTATGATTTATCTATGATTTGAGAAGTGGCAATTTGTGGTAAAGACTCCATGAGTAAGTGCCACTCTTTTTCGGAATTTTTTGCACATTAAATAACTCATTTAACTAGTTAATCCCATTTGTTGACTCTCTGTTGACCAGCCACTTGAGGGTAAAACTGAGTATATTGCACTAGCCAGTATTAGCACTCAAGGCAAAAACTGAGCACACAAAAAATGCTTGTATATGACTCGAGGGTATACCTGAGTATATCTAAATTTCCAGGGTTAAACTCGAGGACGCGTGTTGCGGTGCAGAAGTGGAAGACGTGCCATTGTTGACGTGTGTCGCGGTGCAGACGTGCAATAGTGGACGCGTAGGACGCGGGTCGCATTTAGGACGCGTAAGCCCCTCTCTCCCTCCCTCTGCACACAGTACGTCTCATTCTCGCTCACGCACGAAACCATGCCTCTCACGTCCCATCAACTTCTCTAAATCGAAAAAACCCCAACCGCCGTACGCGCGCTACCCTGCCGGCGATGGAGAAGAAGAATGCGCCGGCGGCCGTCGCCTCCGATCCCGTCGCCGCCGAGCCAGTCGCCGCCGAGCCCGTCGCCGCCGAGCCCGTCGCCTTCGAGGGCGGCGCATCCAAGCGCGGCGCCTCCGTGAACTGGGCCTCTCTCTCGGCTGATGGACCACTTCACAAGATCGGCGAATGCTTACTGGCGAACGAGGAGTACGCGGACACCTACTCTGCTATGAGGCAAGTCTGTAGAAATTGGCGCTCAGGTTTACCTGAGCCCGACGTGCACCTGCACGAATGGATCATGCTAGACCACGCCCTTCCACGCGTCGCTGAGTTCACCTTCCTCCAACTCGGCACATCACGCTACGTCACCATAGATCTATCGGAAGTTCATGCAAGGTTCAAATTCCTCCATATCTATAGGGTTAATCTACCTTTTTATTGTCAATCTTAAACATCTTAGTGCTGAATGTTATCTTCATCAATATATTTTAGATACTACTTCGTCGGCTTTTGCCGTGGCGTCATCGTGCTTGCCCAGAAGAACCCGCCGCACAAGATACGGCTTCTGAACCCACTCACAAAGAAATTGAATACTATGTTTGAGGCGCAGATGCCATCTGTTTTTCTGGATTCAGTCGCTGTAATCAAATCCCCGACTATGGTCTTCGTTGCTGCACATTACCCGCCGGAAATTGGTTGGGTCGATGAGAGCACTCCAACTAAGGATATATATATGAAGATTGGGGAGAAGAAAGATTTTCGATCGAGAACCATTGTCTGCGTTGCACTACCCCGTTCAATGGTGAACTGTATGCAGTAGTTGCGGACAGTTTTGAGTCCGGAAGAATAGTGTGCACCAATGTACGATTCTGCAGCCTTGCGAAACCTTTATCAAGATGGAGACACTAATTTCATTTCCAGAACTTGGAAATGAGAAGTTCTATCTTGTGAAGTCGGATGGTGATCTGCTGCTTGTGTTGTTGGTCAACCTGGCTTTGGCGGGCAAACCATTGGTGTACCGTGTGGACACTCAGAGCCGCTCTCTCCATCCGGTCAGTAACATTGGCAGTAATGCCTTCTTCGTGAATTATATCCGGTGTATCTCCGTCAACACCAGAGTGCACCCGACACTTCGACCTGGCTGCATCTACTACACGGATTTGGGTTATATCAGAGAGTATTCTCATGATACAAAGGCCTGGGATGAGTGGCCACTACGTGTGGATAGAATAGGAAACTACAGTATGACAAATGAACACAGGCCATACCGTTTGGAGGATGTATTGGCCGCACACTGCAGACGGAAGGAGTTCAATGAATATTTCCTTGGGGTAATGCACGAATGGAGCGACGAAGAAATATACGAGGAATGAAGAACAAATTCATTCATCCTGGGGTATCCTAATCTTCTTGTTGTCCATACATTGCGTGCGTCTTGTATTTTTTTCAGCTTAGTTTGTCGTGAAAATTAACAACGTTATTGGCTGTTTTTGGCTGCTGTATGCAGTTTATGTATTATACTTAGTTTTCTGATTATGCTGCTGTGAATTTATCATATACTAGCTTCTAGATTTGCTACTAGATTTGCTGCCATATTGGGCAAAAAATGAGGGCCAAAAGGCATAAATAATTGAAGAAAGACAAAAATAGAAGCTTCTCTAGATTTGATACTAATTTGGTGAAAAAGACAGAGAGAGAAAGAGGGGAAAAGGTGCTCTTAAAAATGCCAATTTGGGCCGAGAGAGACAAAACCCAGCTCCTGCTCACGTGCAACCAAACGCTATCTCGTCCTGTCCCACGCAGTCCCTTTCTACCAGCCCCACGTGATGCGGGCCAACACGACGCGGCCCCACACGTCAGCACGGAATGGTCAACTTAACGGGAATCCTGCCGTCTGAGCTGCTTCTGCGGGTTTCAAACAAGCACTTGGGGAAAACTGAGGAAAAACTAAGGAGCTGGGGAAAACTGAGCACAACTAAGGAACCGAGGGCACGAAAATAGAAATCCCTTGATAATATTAATTGTACTTCTAATGAAAATGGGATTGGAGAGGTCTTGACTTTATCTAGGAGTCCCATATCTCTTGAGAATGATCAATCATCTTGTTATAGATTTTTTAAAAGTGGGTTTGAAAGTTTTGATCCCACTATTTTTGAGCTTGATAAAAATTATGTGTTTGTAGATCATGAAAAGCATGCTATATGTGATAGTTATATTGTTGAGTTTGTTCATGATGCTACTGGAAATTATTATGAGAGAGGAAAATATGCTTGTAGTAATTTTCATGGTACTAAAACACCTCTCTACATGCTGAAAATTTTGAAGTTACTCGTGTTTTATCTTCCTATGCTTGTCACTTTGTTCTTCATGAATTTATTTGTGTACAAGATTCCTATGCATAGGAAGCGGGCTAGACTTAAATGTGTTTCGAATTTTCTTCTTGATGCTCCTTTGGCTTCATTTTCTATTTTCATGTGAGCATCATTAAAATCTTCTGCGCCTAGCTGAAAGGCGTTAAAGAAAAGCGCTTATGGGAGACAACCCATTGTTTTATTTCTGTAATTTTTCTTTTATTTGAGTCAAGGAGCTTGCTTACTTCTATAACTACTCATTTGTATCTTTATTTTATCGCGTTGTTGTGCCAAGTAAAGTCTCTAATAGAAAGTTGATGCTAGATTTGGATTTCTACGCAGAAACAGAATTTTAGCTGTCACGATTTTGAGTTTTTCTCTTTGTAGAAAAATCTAAAAATCCTGAAAAACATTCATGAGTAATTCTCAGATATGTATGCAACTTTCATTAGTATCACGTTTTCCGATTTGAGCAACGGAAGTACCTCGAAAAATTCCATCTTTACTGGCTATTCTGTTTTGGTAGATTCTGTCTCTTTTTTTTTTGCATTGTCTCTTGTGGACTTTAAGTAAGGCTTTCTAGACGTGGAGAGTTGTAGCTAATGTTTTATTGAGTTATTGCAATGTGTCACTATAGAACTAAAGTGGATTAAAGTTTTCTGAGTACTTACCCCTCTAATGAAGTTTATGAGAAGTTTGGTGTGGCAGAAGTTTACAAGGGTCAAGAGAGAAGGGTGATATAATGTGTTCAAGAAGAGTGAAGAGCCTAAGCTTGGGGATGCCCCTGTGGGTCACCCAAGCATATTTCAAGAAGACTCAAGCGTCTAAGCTTGGGGATGCCCAAGGCATGCCCTTCTTCATCAGCAACTTATCAGGTCATCTCTAGTGAAACTATATTTTAATTCTTCCACATCTTATGTGCTTTACTTGGAGCATCTGTGTGCTTTTATTTTTGTTTGTTTGTTTTTGCTTCCTGAATAAAATTGGATCCTAGCACTCTTGTGTGGGAGAGAGACACGCTCCGCTTTTTCATTTGAACACTTGTGTTCTTAATTTATTATTCATGTTCATGGCGAAAGCTGAAAGCCTCAGCATTGATTGTTATTTGGTTGGTTCCGAAAATGTTGCATGTGGTAGTGGTATAATGAAATGCTTGCATAATCTTGTAGATCATTGAGCTTTGATAACCTGATTCTTTGCAAACGTTTTGAGGTATTTAGATGGTAAAGCTTGCTAGTTAAATAAGTTAAAATCAGTAGTGGATTGTTGTCTTTAAGCTTGTGCCGTACTATAAACTCTACTTAAATGGTTGAAGGTGTAGTTGGACTTGATAGCTTTCCATGTCTAAGGGTTCATCGTAATAACTAAGTTGTGCTGAAGGTCGAGGGATCTAGTGGGGTACTTGTGCCACCGTGAACGGCCCTCCTTGGAGTGAATTTTAATCATGCTCTTAATGTTGAACCTGCTAGTTGTTTGCAATAAGCTTGTGAGTTCTTTTTGACTAATGTTAAGCTATGGTTTTTGGCACTTCCACCATCCAAATTTGCTAGCCTCTTCGGTACTGTGCATTGCCTTTTGATCACATTGAGAATTGTTTATACTTCGCCAGTACATCCAAACCCGTGTGAGGACTTTCTCTTGTTCTCCTACACATAAGCCCATACATCTTCCTCAAAACAGCCACTATACCTACCTACCACAACATTTACATAGCTGTTCCGAGATATATTTCCATCCAACTTCCATTTTACATTACATGACTTGTTGTCATTTATTATTTATATATTGCTTTGCATGATTCTATACAGCTGATGTGTGGTTTACCCATGTTACGCTAGATCATTGCACATCCTGCTACACTGGCAGAGGCATACAGTTTTATACATCATGTTTTGTTCATTATGAGTTATTTGTACCAAAAAGTGTGTTGTCATATTAGGATGTTGCCCCTAAAATTGAAAAGAGCCATGTAGGCCATCGAAAAGAGAAACAAAAAAAGAAAAGAAAAATAGAAAAAAAGAAAAGAAAAAAAGAAAAGAAAAAAAGAATAAAGAAAAAGGGGGCAACATTACTATCTTTTATCCACACTTGTGCTCATGTTTTAGCACCTGCAGTATTCATAGTCATCATTTGTGCTCATGTTTAGCACCTATACTCCATGTGAGAGAGTTTTCATGTTTTACTAGTATAACTATGTGGGGAATTTACACTATAGAACTTGGGTTTTATATTCCAATGATGAGCCTCCTCAAAAGTGCTCTAGGTATTCGTGAGCAACCAAGTTGGATGCACCCCCACTAGTTCCATTGGAGAGCTTTCATACACATATATCTCTATGTGCATCCGTTGCATGGCAATCACTACTCCTTACATAGCTTCGATTATAAGACTTCCTCTTGTCTAATGATCACTTATAGCTTTGTGAGACTTTCTTCCATTGGCCTTCCAAACCCCCATTAATGTTCTTTTTGCCATAACATCCTGGTGCCAATACCAAATGCTTTGCGCTCACCGGTTGAGTAGGCTTCAAAACAGTTGATTCATGACGTTCATGTTTATTTTTACTTGACTGAATCCTTCTATGTTGTGAAAATTTACTTGATGCTTGGAATGAAGGATAGAACTCCTACGCTGGATACTTAAAACATCTTTAATGAACTTTGTACGGTTTCATGTCTTTAAAGCAATAGTTCATGAAAACTTTTAGCTTGTTTAACTCTTGCATTATCATCTCTTATATCAACTATAGACATTTGCTTTGAATAATTTGATCTCAGTTCACATGGCTTACATCATTATTGGATCGGGATTATGTTGGTAGCATGTCACTTCAGAAATCATTTTCTTTTTATCGTTTACCTACTCGAGGACGAGTAGGAACTAAGCTTGGGGATGCTTGATACGTCTCCAACGTATCTATAATTTTTGATGTTTCATGCTTGTTTTATGTATCATTGTCACATGTTTTATATGCATTATATATCATTATTATACATTTTCTGGGACTAATCTATTAACAAGATGCCACAGTGCCAGTTCCTGTTTTCTGCTGTTTTTGGTTCCAGAAAAGCTGTTCGGGCAATATTCTCGGAATCCGACGAAACAAAAGCCAAACCTCCTATTTTTCCGAGGGACACACGGAGCCAGAAGGGCAAGCCCGGGGGAGGCCCACGGCCTCCTCCCAATAGGGCGGCGCGGCCAGGCCCCCAAGCGCGCCGGGGTGTGGGGAGCCCACCTCGGGACTCCACCGACATCGCCCCTTTGCCTATTTATTCCCCCACGACGCGAAAACCCGATATATATCGATCATACTCCAGAAAGACTCCCGGAGCGCCGCCGTGATACGTCTCCGACGTATCGATAATTTCTTATGTTCCATGCCACATTATTGATGATATCTACATGTTTTATGCACACTTTATGTCATATTTGTGCATTTTCTGGAACTAACCTATTAACAAGATGCCGAAGTGCCAGTTGTTGTTTTCTGCTATTTTTGGTTCCAGAAAGGCTGTTCGGGCAATATTCTCGGAATTGGACGAAATCAACGCCAAACCTCCTATTTTTCCCGGAAGGCTCTAGAACACCGAAGGAGAGTCGGAGGAGAGCCAGGGGGCCCCACACCATAGGGCCGCGCGGGCCAGACCCTGGCCGCGCCGGCCTAGGGTGAGGCCACCCTGTCAGCCCTCCTGCGCCGCCTCTTCGCCTATAAAACCCCTTTCGACCTAAAAACGCAGTACCAATTGACGAAACTCCAGAAAGACTCCAGGGGCGCCGCCACCGTCGCGAAACTCCAATTCGGGGGACAGAACTCTCTGTTCCGGCACCCTGCCGGGACGGGGAAGTGCCCCCGGAAGGCTTCTCCATCGACACCACCGCCATCTCCATCAACGCTGCTGTCTCCCATGAGGAGGGAGTAGTTCTCCATCGAGGCTCGGGGCTGTACCGGTAGCTATGTGGTTCATCTCTCTCCTATGTACTTCAATACAATAATCTCATGAGCTGCCTTACATGATTGAGATTCATATGATGATGCTTGTAATCTAGATGTCGTTATGCTAGTCAAGTGAATTTTACTTATGTGATCTCCGGAGACTCCTTGTCCCACGTGTGTAAAGGTGACAGTGTGTGCACCGTGTGGGTCTCTTAGGCTATATTTCACAGAATACTTATTCACTGTTATGAATGGCATAGTGAAGTGCTTATTTATATCTCTTTATGATTGCAATGTGTTTTGTATCACAATTTATCTATGTGCTACTCTAGTGATGTTATTAAAGTAGTTTTATTCCTCCTACACGGTGTAATGGTGATAGTGTGTGCATCCGTGTTAGTACTTGGCGTAGGCTATGATTGTGATCTCTTGTAGATTACGAAGTTAACTATTGCTATGATGGTATTGATGTGATCTATTCCTCCTACATAGTGTGAAGGTGACAGTGTGCATGCTATGTTAGTACTTGGTTTAGTCGTGTTGATCTTTCATGCACTCTAAGGTTATTTAAATATGAACATTGAATTGTGGAGCTTGTTAACTCCGGCATTGAGGGTTCGTGTAATCCTACGCAATGGTGTTCATCATCCAACAAGAGAGTGTAGAGTATGCATTTATCTATTCTGTTATGTGATCAAAGTTGAGAGTGTCCACTAGTGAAAGTCTATTCCCTAGGCCTTGTTCCTAAATACTGCTATCGCTGCTTGTTTACTGTTTTACTGCGTTACTACTGCTGCGTTACTACTGCTTGTTTACTGTCCTGGGCAAAGCACTTTTCTGGTGCCGTTGCTACTACTTATTTATACCACCTGTATTTCACTATCTCTTCGCCGAACTAGTGCACCTATTAGGTGTGTTGGGGACACAAGAGACTTCTTGCTTTGTGTTGCAGGGTTGCATGAGAGGGATATCTTTGACCTCTTCCTCCCTGAGTTCAATAAACCTTGGGTGATCCACTTAAGGGAAAACTTGCTGCTGTTCTACAAACCTCTGCTCTTGGAGGCCCAACACTATCTACAGGAAAAGGAGGGGGCGTAGACATCAAGCTATTTTCTGGCGCCGTTGCCGGGGAGGAAAGGTAAAAGGCACTCATACTTCGGTTCCAGGTAACAGTACTTTTCTGGCGCCATTGTGTTTGTGCTCGAAGCTATTTCCTTTAGATCCTGCAATTGCATCTTTTTGTTTCTTGTTTACACTAGTAAGGCATAATGGACAACAATGAGCTTCTTATTCTATTTCCTGATTTAAGACATGGATGGTTTGATCCGAAAATTAAAAAACCCATGGAACATATTAATATGAATGCTTTGAACACTATTGTTGCTAATGCTATGGAAAATTCTAAGCTTGGGGAAGCTGGTTTTGATGAGCATGATCTTTTTAGTCCCCCGGGCATTGGGGAGGAAATTTTCTTTGATGATACTTTGCCTCCTATTTATGATGATTATAATGATAGTAGTCTTTTGGTTCCACCTACTATGGAGAGTGAATTTGATTATGATTACAATATGCCTCCTATATTTGATGATGAGAATAATAATGATAGCTACTTTGTTGAATTTGCTCCCACTACAACTAATAAAATTGACTATGCTTATGTGGAGAGTAATAATTTTATGCATGAGACTCATGTTAAGAATGCTTTATGTGATAGTTATATTGTTGAGTTTGCTCATGTTGTTACTGAAAGTTATTATGAGAGAGGAAAATATGGTTGTAGAAATTTTCATGTTACTAAAATGCCTCTCTATGTGCTGAAATTTTTGAAGCTATACTTGTTTTATCTTCCTATGCTTGTTACTTTGCTCTTCATGAACTTGTTTATTTACAAAATTCCTTTTCATAGGAACCATGTTAGACTTAAATTTGTTTCATACTTGCCTCTTGATGCTCTCTTTTTGCTTCATATACTATTTCTTGCGAGTGCATCATTAAAACTGCTGAGCCCATCTTAATGGCTATAAAGAAAGAACTTCTTGGGAGATAACCCATGTGTTTATTTTCCTACAGTACCCTTATTTTATTTTGTGTCTTGGAAGTTGTTTACTACTGTAGCAACCTCTCCTTATCTTAGTTTTGTGTTTTGTTGTGCCAAGTAAAGTCTTTGATAGTAAGGTTCATACTAGATTTGGATTACTGCGCAGAAACAGATTTCTTTGCTGTCACGAATCTGGGCAAAATTCTCTGTAGGTAATTCAGAAAATTATGCCAATTTACGTGAGTGATCCTCAGATATGTACGCAACTTTCATTCAATTTGAGCATTTTCATTTGAGCAAGTCTGTTGCCTCAATAAAATTCATCTTTACGGACTGTTCTGTTTTAACAGATTCTGCCTTTTATTTCGCATTGCTTCTTTTGCTATGTGGGATGGATTTCTTTGTTCCATTAACTTCCAGTAGCTTTGGACAATGTCCAGAAGTGTTAAGAATGATTTTGTCACCTCTGAACATGTGAGTTTTTGATTATGCACTAACCCTCTAATGAGTTTGTTTCGAGTTTGGTGTGGAGGAAGTTTTCAAGGGTCAAGAGAGGAGGATGATACAATATGATCAAGGAGAGTGAAAGCTCTAAGCTTGGGGATGCCCCGGTGGTTCATCCCTGCATATTTTCAGAAGACTCAAGCATCTAAGCTTGGGGATGCCAAAGGCATCCCCTTCTTCATCGACAAATTATCAGGTTCCTTCTCTTGAAACTATATTTTTATTCGGCCACATCTTATGTACTTTACTTGGAGCGTCTGTGTGCTTTTGTTTTTGTTTTTGGTTTGAATAAATTCTTGTGTGGGAGAGAGACACGCTCCGCTGGTTCATATGAACACATGTGTTCTTAGCTTTTAATTTTCATGGCGAAGGTTGAAACTGCTTCGTTAATTGTTATATGGTTGGATACGGAAAATGCTACATGTAGTAATTGCTATAATGTCTTGGATAATGTGATACTTGGCAATTGTTGTGCTCATGTTTAAGCTCTTGCATCATATACTTTGCACCTACTAATGAAGAAATACATAGAGCTTGCTAAAATTTGGTTTGCATAATTGGTCTCTCTAAGGTCTAGATAATTTCTAGTAAAGTGTTTGAACAACGAGGAAGACGGTGTAGAGTCTTATAATGTTTACAATATGTCTTTTATGTGAGTTTTGCTGCACCGCTTCATCCTTGTGTTTGTTTCAAATAAACCTTGCTAGCCTAAACCTTGTATCGAGAGGGAATACTTCTCATGCATCCAAATCCTTGAGCCAACCACTATGCCATTTGTGTCCACCATACCTACCTACTACATGGTATTTCTCCGCCATTCCAAAGTAAATTGCTTGAGTGCTACCTTTAAATTTCCAGTCTTCACCTTTACAATATATAGCTCATGGGACAAATAGCCTAAAAACTATTGTGGTATTGAATATGTACTTATGCACTTTATCTCTTATTAAGTTGCTTGTTGTGCGATAACCATGTTCCTGGGGACGCCATCAACTACTCTTTGTTGAATATCATGTGAGTTGCTATGCATGTTCGTCTTGTCTGAAGTAAGGGCGATCTACCACCTTATGGTTAGAGCATGCATATTGTTAGAGAAGAACATTGGGCCGCTAACTAAAGCCATGATCCATGGTGGAAGTTTCAGTTTTGGACATATATCCTCAATCTCATATGAGAAAATTAATTGTTGCTACATGCTTATGCATAAAAGAGGAGTCCATTATCTGTTGTCTATGTTGTCCCGCTGAGCAATTAGCCACACGCGCCAAAGCGATTTTTTGATCCGACGCGGCCCAGTACGGTGTCCGGTATCCGACGTCCTGAGCTCATTCCCGTTACATAGGAATGTTGCGGGGGCACCGTACGCAAGCGAAAATGAATCGCGGCCGTGTCATCCACCACCTACGGACAAGCCATGTCATCCACCGCCTACCTCTATCCAAGGAATCTTTTTGGCGCATCGACATTGCAGTTTTCCTAGGCACGCAAGGAGACGTCTCTCCGCGCCTTGTCCTACGTGCCATCGTTTTAATGCGTGCCACCGCTCCCTCGCTTGCCTCCGACGTATAAAATGGGGTGCTCGCTCATTGCCCCTCACACACAACCCTAGCGCAACACATCCACAATCCTAGCGCCACCACTACGCCACCCAATTTTCTCCACACGCGCTCCGTGGCGGGTTCGACTGGCCGCAGTCGCGGATGCAACCACCTTGGCATTGGGAGGGGCAAGGGCGGAGGTGTTGCAAGCTCGTCGTCGATTGAGGAAGAGGAGACAGAGTGCCTCCATGGCAAGTACTTTTAATTCATCGTCCTTATCAATGACGGCATGAAGAAGCTCCCGAAAAAGTTTGCGAAATTTCTCACCGGCCGAGGAGCCGTCCGGGGTGAACCTGCGGGAAGCAAGCTGTATCTTTTTCCGGTGGCCCGTGGAGGTCTTGTTCGATCGACAATGGAAGATGTACCTCCACACCGGCTAGGAGAAGTTTGCCCGCATCCACAACATCGAGGTCGGCTTGGTGAACTTCCTCTACAAAGGCGACGACGAGATGAGCGTCAAGGTGTTTAACCACTAGTCTTGTTGTATGCATTACCACGGCGACGAATGCGGGGACGACAACGATGATATCAACGAAGAAGGCGTGGGCCAGCAGAATCTCTAGTCTAGTTTTCACGCCCTCCATTGGTGTCCACCAAATTTTCTAGATGTTCTTCATCAGACGTTTCAATGTTTTTTCCATGTAAAAACGACGAAGCATCTCCAAAATCAAGAATTCATAAAGTATTTATTTTAAATAAAACAAAATTAGGGGTTATGTTTGGAGAACGGACTGGAGAGGGACGCCCCAAATGCGGCACCATGGTGCAACATCCCCAAACGGATGATCCAGCGTTTTTATCGAACACGTTTTGAGAGAAGATGCTCTTATTGACAATAGATAAATGACAATGGGCTTCCAGTTTCAGGCCAGACCAGCGCAGACGCGTGGTTAGTGAGTCGAAAAAATTAAAGGCCAGATGACACTATTCGTTGCCAGGGGGATTGTTTCCATGGTAATTGCCAAGGCTAGCTAGCACCTGGGGAAGACCCCTTTCAGTTCCGGAAGCAAACTTCCTCGCCAAAAATACGCCGCACTTTCTCGGCTCGGTGTGCTGAAAGTTGAGGGAGCGTGCGTCAGGTTCTGTTCGTCCCAAGAACCATACCTGAAGCGCCTATCCACTCATTTCCGGCATGCTCGAAACAGCCAAAAAAATATCCACCAACCACGCCAACTGCAATGGTGAGCCTGCGACAGATATGTCTCGCAGTGAAAATCGGCGTCAGTGTGTTTGTAGCCGTCGAAACACATCAAACTATGTATTACATCGGTCGTAAATTTAGAGTTGTATAATGTGCCCTCGAAAGATTTTCACCAAAGGGGTGGTGGAGCAGTTGGCTAGCGCGTAGGTCTCATAGCTATCAGCGAGTGATCCTGAGGTCGAGAGTTCGAGCCTCTCTCACCCCACTTTGTCCAAGTAATGACGAAACGCTCAAGTGGCTTCTTTGGGTCGCCACAAATGTAGTCTGTTCATTCAGACTTTAAAAGAGCACATCTGAACTTGGATTTTTGTAATCCAGCTTCATGTGCAGAGCCGTCGTGAAGGTTCCCTTGTTACCGCTGTGCACGGATGAGTTCTAGCATAATTGCACACAAAAAATGACTGCAAGTATTTTTAAAATCTCTGACAAGTCCTTTACTTCATGCGTTATTCTTGATTTCACTTCTTGGATTTTTTTTAGAAGATTGGAGTTACTAGAATTCTTTTCTTTTATGTGTTGTCTCATTTAGAGGACATATAGCACATCTGAACTTGGATTTTTTTAATCCAGCTTCATGTGCAGAGCCGTCGTGAAGGTTCCCTTGTTACCGCTGTACACGGATGAGTTCTAGCATAATTGCACACAAAAAATGACTGCAAGTATTTTTAAAATCTCTGTCAAGTCCTTTACTTCATGCGTTATTCTTGATTTCACTTCTTGGGTTTTTTTTAGAAGATTGGAGTTACTAGAATTCTTTTCTTTTATGTGTTGTCTCATTTAGAGGACATTCCAAGGATTTGTTTGCGGTATATGTTGTAAACAAACAGAATTGGCCGTTTAAAAGATTCTTTTCTTCCTTCCATGATGCAATCGTAAAAGTAAAAAAAAAAAGCCGATTGGCTCGCCTCCCTGCGGGCGACAGACGAAACCCTAGCATCTCCCTTCCCCAGCTCTCTTCAGGGTGTCTTTCCTCGTCACGCGGAGGGGGCGCGGGTGGTTCCTCGATGGTGGCAGTGCGGTTCGGCTGGCGGCGGTCGACCTGGCAACGTGGATCACGCAGGTCGGATGGGAGGTGGCGCGGCGACGCCCGCTCAGCCCAGATCTAGGCCCCTAGTGCGACGATGTTGGCCCATGTATGCAGCGGAGGTGCGCCGGCAGTGGATGGGCAGTGGCGGCGCACAGCCGGCCGGTTGCAGCGTGGCGTCAAGAACTTTGCGGGCCGTTGGGCCCGGGAGGGCCAGTTCGGTCCTGGTGTGTTCTTGCTGCTATGTCTGGTCGACTACCGTGAAGGCGGTGTAGGTAGTTCCCTCCCGCGCGGTTGTGCAGTTGCTATCCCCGACCTTGCGCTCGTCTTATCTTCATCTAGGCCTCGCGTTGATGGCTTCAAGACCGTGGTGACGCATGCTGGTGGACGGCAGGTGGGGTGGAGCAATACTGATTTTCCGGGGTGGTGGCAGTGCGGGCCAGGAGAAATCTCTTGCGCCGGGCTCAACTTGGGAGGGTGCAGTCATGGATGGCGACACGATGAAGGCGCGGCCAGTTGGCGGCGAGTGCGGCAGGTTCCGGAGTTTGTCCGACCAAGCACTACATGCCCAGATCTTGGCCCTTCGAGCTCGATGTGGATTAGGCGGACTCATACGCGCCATCTCCGGCTATATTGAAGAGCAGTTCATGATGGGGATGGTGGCGATGACACTGCATCAGCTGCAGCGTGGCGGCAGAAGCTTCACGCACCGATCTAGTCCCGGCCGGACCTATGGCGCCAAGCTCGAGGGTAGCGGTGCGGTGACCTACGTGCTGCAGCGTTGTGGTATGGCTTTGCCTCGGCTACTGCGTCCGGTTGGCACCCATCCATTGGCGGTGGGGGAAACCCTCTAGGTGGATGCGTTCTACCACCCTGCGGTGCCAAGTGGTCTGGTGTGCTTTTGCTACTGCGTCCGATCGGATACTGTCTACTACGGTGGAGGTTGATGATGTAGCCCCGCTCACCGACGACAATACATCAAGACCAAAAAGTCCCCCAAGTGGACCAATGACGCGGGCTCGAGTCAAAGCTCTACATGATAAGGTGAACTCGCTCCTCACTACCCTCGATCTCGGTACCCCATTGGATGGAATGCTACCTCATGCCGACACGCTTTGTGTTATTAGGTACGAGGAGCATCAAGACCCCGGCGAGGATGACATGCCATGGTCAAGGGAAGGAGAGGAGCAGCTGGTCGAGAAGATGCCCAAGAAGCTGGACCCGAAGACGATCGAAGCGCTCGAAGGGAGAAGAGAAGCTGGCCGGCGCAGGACCCGGTCGACCGGCCTCACGACCGGACCATCCGGCCCCAGGCCCGGTCAACCGGCCGCCAACCGGATCTCCTCGGTCTCGACCGGGCGTCGTACCGGGCGCCAACCGGATGGAGTTTTGAGACATTTCCGGTTGGCGACCGGTCGACCGGACCCACGACCGGACACTCCGACGCCAGGCCCGGTCTGACCGGCCCCAGGACCGGATCCGTCGGATTTGCTCCACCAAACTGCCTAACTTATCCACTTGCGTACCTTTTCGCCCTGCTGGCCATGTATGCCTATATAAGGACCCAGGACCCCTCCTTTATTCCTTAGACATAATTTTGAGCTTAAACCAACTTTGAGCTTAGTCTCCCTAGGGTTAGCATCCATCTTGGACAAGCATCCCTCTGTAATCAAGGCATCCTTGTTGTTGATTTGGATATTGTTGAGTGAGATTCTAGTACAAGTTACTCTCTCTCCCTCACCAATCTCTTCTTCTCCAACACCAATCTCTCACCGGAAATTCTGCCGCGTGCCTCTTCCCGGTGATTCTATTGGCGTGGTCCATCGAGCCACGGGGGTAAGTATCGGGTGTATCGGGTTGGTGTGCGTGCGTGAGTACCGGTGTTCTTTGTGTTCCTCGCGCTCTCCCACCTTTTCCCCTTGGATCTTGGGTCAAATCGCGAGATCGGGCCAACCCCTAGATCTCAGATCTCATCATATGGTATCAGCAGCTCTTGGTTACCGCGATTTTGACCCTCCACCCACCCGATTTCGTTTCTAGAAAATTTTCCAAAAAATAGCCCCAAATTGCCTTTGGACGGATCTGTGAGTTGGTTGCGTTTTGAGTGGTTTTGGTCCGTGGATTCGGTGTTGTTGTGCTTGATCTACTATTTCCCCAACTTTTAGCCCCCAATTCCATCGTTTCCCGTCGATTTGCTCTTTTGGTTTTTGTTTGGGGGAGAACAGGAGAGAAACCGCGAAATCCGGTTGAGAAATCCGGTCAACCGGACCCCAGACCGGACCAGCCGGTCCAGCACCCGGCCGACCGGGCGCCAACCGGACCCGCCGGTACACAGTCCGGTCCAACCGGATCCCAGACCGGGCGCCGCTCCGCGCCCCCCTCCGAGCTCGTTTTCGGCTACCACCACCACCACCACCACCACCATCATCGCAGGTATAACTTGCAGCTTTCCCTTGTAACCCTCTTCCTTTTGCGATCTATCCTATCGAGCATTGCTTGTTTAGTGTTGCGAGATATTGCACGTGGCCCCGATTGTGAGGTGTGTGTGTAGTGTGGAGTAAAGCTTCCAAGCAAACACTCGTGTGGCAAGATAGCAAAAGCAAGGCTAACGCTAACATAGTGCGTGAAAAAAAAACCCCAAAAACACAAAAAGAGTGCGAGTCGCACCATACATACAAAATAGTGCAAGTGTCACCGTATACAAAAGAGTCATAAGCTTTTAAGCAAAAGAGAGAAGAGAAGAGAGGCCGCGTGTGAATCTTGTTGTCTCTCCGTTGCAACCAAAGCTTTGGCTCTCCTTGTGTTAGTGTGACATCGAGCACCTTTACATACACTTTTCCGCTCACTTTTGGTTGCACTAACCCCGCTTATCTCATGTGTGTGTTCCATAACTTTTCCGTGTTTATAGTGATCGCCACTTTGATATTTGGATTTTGGACCTCACCCACTTTTAACAACATACTCGATTTCGGATTTCGTCTTTTGGTTTTCCACCATACTCACCTAACACCATATTTGCTAGCTTTTGCGTGTGGTTTTGCGTGTGTACCCGATACACTTGGTCTTGCTTTTGGCTTGGTTGATTGCCTCAATACTATCTTACCTTGGTAAGAGTACGAGGTAGTCTCCTTCCACTAACACAAACAACATAGTTCTTGTCTTTCAATCATGGATAGGAACGGAGATGAACCAAGGGATGGAGAAGTCCTCCGGAACACCGAGAGGTTGGCTACTCAACACAACCTATGGACGCAACGCCAAGAGTTCAAGGAGCAACTCACACTCTTCGAGACTCGTATCGACGAGCAATACGACGAGGTGGCTCACAACTTCTCCGCGGTGAACCAAGACTTGGCTGTACTCCGTGAAGCTACAGACAACTTGAATGGCCAAATGGCGGCCAATGATGCGAACATGGAGCGGCGCATGGATAGCCTCGAGCGCCATCACCAACTTGGGTCGTCATCGCCAACACCGCTCTACTTCATCATCATCAAGCTCGTCACAAGATTACTACTCGCATGGCCACCGTTCGTCCTCAAGCTCCTCCTCAAGGCATGAAGACCATCATCGACCTCATCGCCCACATGCTCGTCATGAAGACTCTCGCTCCAACTCTAGGCGAGGAGAAATCCATCGCCATGCTCGTCCACACGAACGTCCTCCACAAGATCATCCTCAACCGGCTCGCCATGCTCACCATGGGCGTGACGACCAACCCCACGACAACGTCTTCCACAACATGGCGCCACATGGTGATGCTCACGCCCAAGGTCCTCAAGAGCAACCGAGGCGTGATCTCCGGAATCATCCTCGCCATGACCAACGTGGAAGAGGCGAACCGCAACATGATCAAGATGAGAGGGCCATCCTTGGACATCGCCAACATCCTCGTCAAGATCCTCAACAACATCATCAACATGAACCAAGTGAAGCTAGTGTTCAACTCCACCGCCAACCCAATGCTATGGTTGGCCGTGGAAGACCTCCTCTACAACCTCAAGCCGCAAGAGATGAAGGCATCCGTCCTCGCCGTAGGAATTTGGAAGATGAAGAGAACATGTATGGCAAACTCAAGTTCAACATGCCCAAGTTCAAAGGTGAAGACGATGTCGAGGCCTACCTCTCATGGGCACTCAAGGTTGACAAGATCTTCCGCATCCACAACTACTCCGGTGCCAAGAAAGTGGCCATGGCATCTCTTGAGTTTGAAGACTACGCCAACACTTGGTGGGAGCAAGTCCTCACTATAAGAAAAGGGTGAACCTCCAATTGACACTTGGGAAGAGATGAAGGAAGAGATGCAAGCTCGCTTTGTCCCAACACACTACATGACCGACCTCTTCAACAAACTCCAAAAATTGAAGCAAGGCACCAAGACCGTCGAGGAGTTCTTCAAGGAGATGGAATTAACTATGATGCAAGCCAACATCCAAGAGTCCAAGAACCAAACCATCGCTAGATTCTTCAATGGACTCAACTACCCCATCAAGAGAATTGTGGAGTTCCAACCTTATTCCAACATGGTTGAGTTGGTTCACCAAGCCTCCAAGGCCGAGCGCCAAGTGAATGAGGACATCAAGTACTCCAAGTCAAAGTCATACTTCACCTCCAAGTTCGCTACAACACCTCCTTCAACAAGTGTCAAACCCACCGTATCCTCTACAACATCCAAGCAACCGACTATCCAAAGTCGCATGAAGCAAACGGTGTCCTCCACCGCCTCCTCAAAGGCCTCTACGGGACCCTCCAATGTCACTTGTTTCAAGTGTGGCACTCAAGGCCACAAATCCTTTGAGTGCAAGAATACCAAGGTCATGATCACCATGGAGAATGGCGACATAGAGACGCTAAGTGAAGATGAGTATGAAGCTATGGTACAAGCCGCCGTCGCAAATGAAAAAGCTTATGATGAAGATAGTGGAGAAGACCCTCTCTTATGTGTGCATGACCCCAACCCTTCACTTGTGGTCACAAGGGTGCTAACTACTCAACCTCAAGCTATGGAAGATCAACGTTGCAACATCTTCCAAACCCGTGTCGGAATTGGTGGCAAGTCAATCAAGGTCATCATCGACGGGGGAAGTTGTCACAACCTCACAAGCACCGAGTTGTGTGAGAAGCTCAACCTCACGCTTCGCAAGCATCCTCACCCTTACCATATCCAATGGTTGAGCGACAAGGGCAATGTCAAGATACAACATACCGTCACCGTCAACTTCAAGATCGGCCCCTATGAAGATACCGTTGAGTGTGACGTGGTGCCCATGACGGTGTGCCACATGTTGCTTGGTGATACGTCTCCGACGTATCGATAATTTCTTATGTTCCATGCCACATTATTGATGATATCTACATGTTTTATACACATTATATGTCGTATTTATGCATTTTCCGGCACTAACCTATTAACGAGATGCCGAAGAGCCAGTTGCTGTTTTCTGCTGTTTTTGGTTTCAGAAATCCTACAAAGGAAATATTCTCGGAATTGGACGAAATCAACGCCCAGGGTCCTATTTTTGCACGAAGCTTCCAGAAGACCGAGGGGGAAAGGAAGTGGGGCCACGAGGCGCCGCCACAACAGGGCGGCGCGGCCCAGGTCTTGGCCGCGCGGCCCTGGTGTGTGGGGCCCTCGTGTGGCCCCCGCGTTGCCCTTCCGCCTACTTAAAGCCTTCGTCGCGAAACCCCCGGCACGAGAGCCACGATACGGAAAACCCATCGAGACGCCGCCGCCGCCAATCCCATCTCGGGGGATTCTGGAGATCGCCTCCGGCACCCTGCCGGAGAGGGGAATCATCTCCCGGAGGACTCTTCACCGCCATGGTCGCCTCCGGAGTGATGAGTGAGTAGTTCACCCCTGGACTATGGGTCCATAGAAGTAGCTAGATGGTTGTCTTCTCCTCATGTGCTTCATTGTCGGATCTTGTGAGCTGCCTAACATGATCAAGATCATCTATCTGTAATTCTATATGTTGTGTTTGTCGGGATCCGATGGATAGAGAATACTATGTTATGTTGATTATCAATCTATTACCTATGTGTTGTTTATGATCTTGCATGCTCTCCGTTATTAGTAGAGGCTCTGGCCAAGTTTTTACTCTTAACTCCAAGAGGGAGTATTTATGCTCGATAGTGGGTTCATGCCTCCATTAAATCTGGGACAAGGATGTAAAGTTCTAAGGTTGTGGATGTGTTGTTGCCACTAGGGATAAAACATTGATGCTATGTCCGAGGATGTAGTTATTGATTACATTACGCACCATACTTAATGCAATTGTCTGTTGTTTGCAACTTAATACTGGAAGGGGTTCGGATGATAACCTGAAGGTGGACTTTTTAGGCATAGATGCATGTTGGATAGCGGTCTATGTACTTTGTCATAATGCCCAATTAAATCTCACTATACTCATCGTATCATGTATGTGCATTGTCATGCCCTCTCTATTTGTCAATTGCCCGACTGTAATTTGTTCACCCAACATGCTATTTATCTTATGGGAGAGACACCTCTAGTGAACTGTGGACCCCGGTCCTATTCTTTTACATCGAATACAATCTACTGCAATACTTGTTTTCCTGTTTTCTGCAAACAATCATCATCCACACTATACATCTAATCCTTTGTTACAGCAAGCCGGTGAGATTGACAACCTCACTATTTCGTTGGGGCAAAGTACTTTGGTTGTGTTGTGCAGGTTCCACGTTGGCGCCGGAATCCCTGGTGTTGCGCCGCACTACATCCCGCCACCAACAACCTTCAACGTGCTTCTTGGCTCCTCCTGGTTCGATAAACCTTGGTTTCTTTCTGAGGGAAAACTTGCTACTGTCTGCATCACACCTTCCTCTTGGGGTTCCCAACGGACGTGTGCTGTACACGCCATCAAGCATTTTTTCTGGCGCCGTTGCCGGGGAGATCAAGACACGCTGCAAGGGGAGTCTCCACAATCCAATCTCTTTACTTTGTTTTTGTCTTGCTTTATTTTATTTACTACTTTGTTTGCCGCATTATATCAAAATACAAAAAAATTAGTTGCTAGCTTTACTTTATTTACTGTCTTGCACTCTATATCGAAAACACAAAAAAATTAGTTAGTTGCATTTACTTTATTTAGTTTGCTTTATTTAGCACTGCTAAAATGGCTACCCCTGAAAATACTAAGTTGTGTGACTTCACAACCACAAATAATAATGATTTCTTATGCACACCTATTGCTCCACCTGCTACTACAGCAGAATTCTTTGAAATTAAACCTGCTTATCGAATCTTGTTATGCGAGAGCAATTTTCTGGTGTTAGTTCTGATGATGCTGCTGCCCATCTCAATAATTTTGTTGAATTGTGTGAAATGCAAAAGTATAAAGATGTAGATGGTGAAATTATAAAATTAAAATTGTTTCCTTTCTCATTAAGAGCAAGAGCTAAAGATTGGTTGCTATCTTTGCCTAAGAATAGTATTGATTTATGGACTAAATGTAAGGACGCTTTTATTGGTAGATATTATCCTCCCGCTAAAATTATATCTTTGAGAAGTAGCATAATGAATTTTAAGCAATTAGATAATGAACATGTTGCTCAAGCATGGGAGAGAATGAAATCTTTGTTAAAGAATTGCCCAACCCATGGACTGACTACTTGGATGATCATCCAAACCTTTTATGCAGGACTGAATTTCTCTTCGCGGAACCTATTGGATTCAGCTGCTGGAGGTACCTTTATGTCCATCACTCTTGGTGAAGCAACAAAGCTCCTTGATAATATGATGATTAATTACTCTAAATGGCACACGGAAAGAGCTCCACAAGGTAAGAAGGTAAATTCTGTCGAAGAAACCTCTTCCTTGAGTGATAAGATTGATGCTATTATGTCTATGCTTGTGAATGATAGGACTAGTGTTGATCCTAATAATGTTCCGTTAGCTTCATTGGTTGCCCAAGAAGAACATGTTGATGTAAACTTCATTAAAAATAATAATTTCAACAACAATGCTTATCGGAACAATTCTAGTAATAACTATAGGCCATATCCTTACAATAATGGTAATGGTTATGGTAATTCTTATGGGAATTCTTACCACAATAATAGGAACACACCCCCTGGACTTGAAGCTATGCTTAAAGAATTTATTAGTACACAAACTGCTTTTAACAAATCTGTTGAAGAAAAGCTCAATAAAATTGATATTCTTGCTTCTAAGGTTGATAGTCTTGCCTCTCATGTTGATCTTTTGAAATTGAAAGTTATGCCTAATAAGGATATTGAAAATAAAATTGTTACTATAGCAAATGCCATCCAAGTTAGAATTAATGAGAATATAAGATTAATGGCCGAATTGCATGCTAGGTGGGAAAGAGAAGAAAATGAAAAACTAGCTAAAGAGAATAATGTAGCTAAAGTTTGGACTATTACCACCACTAGCAATGCTAATGTTCCACATGTTGCTGCACCTCCTACTAATAATGGTGAAAGAATTGGTGTTGACAATGTTTCTACTTCTAATGCAAAGCTTGCAAAACTGCCGGAAACTGCTAAAACTGCTGAAACTGCCTGTGATAAAACTGCTGAAATTTTTTCCAACATTGGGGATGATGATCCCATTGCTGTAGATCATAATGGTTTAGACTTTGATGATTGCCACATCTCTGAAGTTATAAAGTTCTTACAAAAGCTTGCTAAAAGTCCCAATGCTAGTGCTATAAATTTGGCATTTACAAAACATATTACAAATGCTCTCATAAAAGCTAGAGAAGAGAAACTAAAACTTGAAACCTCTATTCCTAGAAAGTTAGAAGATGGTTGGGAGCCCATCATTAAGATGAAGGTCAATGACTTTGATTGTAATGCTCTATGTGATCTTGGTGCAAGTATTTCCGTTATGCCTAAGAAAGTCTATGATATGCTTGACTTGCCACCATTGAAAAATTGTTATTTGGATGTTAATCTTGTTGATAATGCTACAAAGAAACCTTTGGGGAGAGTTGATAATGTTCGCATTACCATTAACAATAACCTTGTCCCCGTTGATTTTGTTGTCTTGGATATTGAATGCAATGCATCTTGTCCCATTATATTGGGAAGACCTTTTCTTCGAACTGTTGGTGCCACCATTGATATGAAGGAAGGTAATATTAAATATCAATTTCCTCTCAAGAAAGGTATGGAACACTTCCCTAGAAAGAGAATGAAGTTACCTTATGATTCTATTATTAGAACAAGTTATGCTGTTGATGCTTCATCTCTTGATAATACTTGATACACACTTTCTGCGCCTAGCTGAAAGGCGTTAAAGAAAAGCACTTATGGGAGACAACCCATGTTTTTACTACAGTACTTTGTTTTATATTTGAGTCTTGGAAGTTGTTTACTACTGTAGCAACCTCTCCTTATCTTAGTTTTGTGCATTGTTGTGCCAAGTAAAGTCTCTATGATAAAGTTGATGCTAGATTTGGATTGCTGCACAGAAACAGCATTGCTGTCTGTCACGAATTCGCGCAGAAGTCTCTGTAAAAAAATCAAAAAAATCTGCAAATTTACGTGCGTGATCCACAGATATGTACGCAACTTTCATTAGTTTTGAGTTTTTCCGTTTGAGCAAGTTAAGTGCCCCTTCCAGGTTCGTTTTTACGGACTGTTCTGTTTTTGACAGATTCTGCCTTTTATTTCGCATTGCCTCTTTTGCTATGTTGGATGAATTTCTTTGATCCATTAATGTCCAGTAGCTTTGTGCAATGTCCAGAAGTGTTAAGAATCATTGTGTCACCTCTGAACATGTGAATTTTTGATTGTGCACTAACCCTCTAATGAGTTTGCTTGAAGTTTGGTGTGAAGGAAGTTTTCAAGGGTCAAGAGAGGAGTATGATATATTATGATCAAGAGGAGTGAAAGCTCTAAGCTTGGGGATGCCCCGGTGGTTCACCCCTGCATATTTTAAGAAGACTCAAGCGTCTAAGCTTGGGGATGCTCAAGGCATCCCCTTCTTCATCGACAACATCATCAGGTTCCTCCCCTGAAACTATATTTTTATTCAGTCACATCTTATGTGCTTTGCTTGGAGCGTCGGTTTGTTTTTGTTTTTGTTTTTGTTTGAATAAAATGGATCCTAGCATTCATTGTGTGGGAGAGAGACACGCTCCGCTGTTGCATATGGACAAATATGTCCTTAGGCTTTACTCATAGTATTCATGGCGAAGGTTGAATCTTCTTCGTTAAATTGTTATATGGTTGGAATCGGGAAATGCTACATGTAGTAATTCTAAAATGTCTTGAATAATTTGATACTTGGCAATTGTTGTGCTCATTTTTAAGCTCTTGCATCATATACTTTGCACCCATTAATGAAGAAATACATACAGCTTGCTAAAATTTGGTTTGCATATTTGGTCTCTCTAAAGTCTAGATAATTTCTAGTATTGAGTTTTGAACAACAAGGAAGACGGTGTAGAGTCTTATAATGTTTACAATATGTCTTTTATGTAAGTTTTGCTGCACCGGTTCATCCTTGTGTTTGTTTCAAATAACCTTGCTAGCCTAAACCTTGTATCGAGAGGGAATACTTCTCATGCATCCAAAATCCTTGAGCCAACCACTATGCCATTTGTGTCCACCATACCTACCTACTACATGGTATTTCTCCGCCATTCCAAAGTAAATTGCTTGAGTGCTACCTTTAAATTTACATCATTCGCCTTTGCAATATATAGCTCATGGGACAAAATAGCCTTAAAAACTATTGTGGTATTGAATATGTACTTATGCACTTTATCTCTTATTAAGTTGCTTGTTGTGCGATAACCATGCTCCTGGGGACGCCATCAACTCTTTGTTGAATATCATGTGAGTTGCTATGCATGTTCGTCTTGTCTGAAGTAAGGGCGGTTTTCACAATCAAATGGTTTGAGTATGCATACTGTTAGAGAAGAACATTGGGCCGCTAACTAAAGCCATGAATCATGGTGGAAGTTTCAGTTTGGACATAAAACCTCAATCTCTTATGAGAATATTAACTGTTGAATGCTTAAGCATTAAAAGAGGAGTCCATTATCTGTTGTCTATGTTGTCCCGGTATGAGTGTCTAAGTTGAAGAATGATCAAAAGCGAGAAATCCAATGCGAACTTTCTCCTTAGACCCTTGTACAGGCGGCATAGAGGTACCCCTTTGTGACACTTGGTTGAAACATATGTTATGCAATGATAATCAGTGTTAACCCAAGCTAATTAGGACAAGGTGCGGGCACTATTAGTATACTATGCATGAGGCTTGCAACTTGTAAGATATAATTTACATGATACATATGCTTTATTACTACCGTTGACAAAATTGTTTCATGTTTTCAAAACCAAAGCTCTAGCACAAATATAGCAATCAATGCTTCCCTCTGCGAAGGGCCTTTCTTTTACTTTTATGTTGAGTCAGTTCACCTATCTCTCTAGACCTCAAGAAGCAAACACTTGTGTGAACTGTGCATTGATTCCTACATACTTGCATATTGCACTTGTTATATTACTCTATGTTGACACTATCCATGAGATATACATGTTACAAGTTGAAAGCAACCGCTGAAACTTAATCTTCCTTTGTGTTGCTTCAATACCTTTACTTTGATTTATTGCTTTATGAGTTAACTCTTATGCAAGACTTATTGATGCTTGTCTTGAAGTACTATTCATGAAAAGTCTTTGTTTTATGATTCATTTGTTTACTCATGTCATTACCATTGTTTTGAACGCTGCATTCATTACATATGCTTACAATAGTATGATCAAGGTTATGATGGCATGTTGATGCACGTGAAACACACGTCCGTTGGGAACCCCAAGAGGAAGGTGTGATGTGCACAGCAGTAAGTTTTCCCTCAGAAAGAAACCAAGGTTTATCGAACCAGGAGGAGCCAAGAAGCACGTTGAAGGTTGATGACGGAGGGATGTAGTGCGGCGCAACACCAGTGATTCCGGCGCCAACGTGGAACCTGCACAACACAACCAAAGTACTTTGCCCCAACGTAACAGTGAGGTTGTCAATCTCACCGGCTTGCTGATACGTCCAATTTGCATCACTATTTTATATCATAATTTGCTGTTATTCATTGATATATTTCATATTTGGATACAATACTTATGTTATTTCATCTATTTTGCATGTTTCATCATTATTGGAGTATCAAGCACCGGAGCCAGGATTCTGCTGGAAAAAGCACCGTCAGAACGCAATATTTCGGAAGATCAACTGTGGAAGGAAATTATACCAAAAATCCTATTTTTCAAGATGACGAAGGAAGCCAGAAGGAGGAGCCAGCTGGACCCAAGGTGGGCCCAGACCATAGGGCGGCGCGGCCCATGGCCTGGCCGCACCACCTTGTGGTGTGGGGGCCCCACAGCCCCTTTCGCCTCCTTTTCTTCGTGAAACCCTTCGTCCCGAAAACCTAAGCCATAGAGGGTACCTCGCGAAGAGTTACAGCCGCCTCTGCGGGGCGGAGAACACCAGAGAGAAAAGAGCTCTCCGGCGGGCAGGAATCCGCCGGGGAAATTCCCTCCCGGAGGGGGAAATCGACGCCATCGTCACCGTCATCGAGCTGGACATCATCTCCATCACCATCATCATCATCTCCACCATCATCACCGCCGTCTCCACCGCAGCACCTCGTCACAGCTGTAGCAATTTGGGTTTGATCTTGATTGTTTGATAGGGGAAACTCTCCCGGTATCGATTTCTACTTGTTGTTGATGCTATTGAGTGAAACCATTGAACCAAGTTTATGTTCAGATTGTTATTCATCATCATATCACCTCTGATCATGTTCCATATGATGTCTTGTGAGTAGTTCGTTTAGTTCTTGAGGACATGGGTGAAGTCTAAATGTTAGTAGTGAATTATGGTTGAGTAATATTCAATGGTATGATATTTAAGTTGTGGTGTTATTCTTCTAGTGGTGTCATGTGAACGTCGACTACATGACACTTCACCATTTATGGGCCTAGGGGAATGCATCTTGTATTCGTTTGCCGATTGCGGGGTTGCCGGAGTGACAGAAACCTAAACCCCCGTTGGTATATCGATGCAGGAGGGATCGCAGGATCTCAGAGTTTAAGGCTGTGGTTAGATTTATCTTAATTACTTTCTTGTAGTTGCGGATGCTTGCAAGGGGTATAATCACAAGTATGTATTAGTCCTAGGAAGGGCGGTACATTAGCATAGGTTCACCCACACAACACTTATCATAACAATGAAGATTATTTAGCCGTATGTAGCGAAAGCACTAGACTAAAATCCCGTGTGTCCTCGAGAACGTTTGGTCATTATAAGTAAACAAACCGGCTTGTCCTTTGTGCTAAAAAGGATTGGGCCACTCGCTGAAATTGTTACTCTCGCACTTTACTTACTCGTACTTTATTCAACTGTTACATCAAAACCCCCTGAATACTTGTCTGTGAGCATTTACAGTGAATCCTTCATCGAAACTGCTTGTCAATACCTTCTGCTCCTCGTTGGGATCGACATTCTTACTTATCGAAAATACTACGATACACCCCCTATACTTGTGGGTCATCACTTGCTGTAACAAAGGATTAACCGTATTGTGTGGAAGATGATTGTTTGCAGAAAATAGTAAAGAACAATTGCAGTAGATTGTATGCGATGTAAAAGAATAGGACCGGGGTCCACAGTTCACTAGAGGTGTCTCTCCCATAAGATAAATAGCATGTTGGGTGAACAAATTACAGTCGGGCAATTGACAAATAGAGAGGGCATGACAATGCACATACATGATATGATAAGTATTGTGAGATTTAATTGGGCATTACGACAAAGTACATAGACCGCTATCCAGCATGCATCTATGCCTAAAAATTCCACCTTCAGGTTATCATCCGAACCCCTCCCGGTATTAAGTTGCAAACAACTGACAATTGCATTAAGTATGGTGCGTAATGTAATCAATAACTACATCCTTGGACATAGCATCAATGTTTTATCCCTAGTGGCAACATGATGTCTACTTCCCCCTCCTTTTCCTGTAGACAGTGTTGGGCCTCCAAGAGCAGAGGTTTGTAGAACAGCAGCAAGTTTTCCCTTAAGTGGATCACCCAAGGTTTATCGAACTCAGGGAGGAAGAGGTCAAAGATATCCCTCTCATGCAACCCTGCAACCACAAAGCAAGAAGTCTCTTGTGTCCCCAACACACCTAATAGGTGCACTAGTTCGGCGAAGAGATAGTGAAATACAGGTGGTATGAATATATATGAGCAGTAGCAACGGTGCCAGAAAATAGCTTGCTGGCGTGTAGTTGATGGTGGTAGTATTGCAGCAGTAGTAACACAGTGAAACAGTAAACAAGCAGTAGTAACGCAGCAGTATTTAGGAACAAGGCCTAGGGATTAGACTTTCACTAGTGGACACTCTCAACATTGATCACATAACAGAATAGATAAATGCATACTCTACACTCTTGTTGGATGATGAACACATTGCGTAGGATTACACGAACCCTCAATGCCGGAGTTAACAAGCTCCACAATTCAATGTTCATATTTAAATAACCTTAGAGTGTAAGATAGATCAATTCGACTAAACCAAGTACTAACATAGCATGCACACTGTCACCTTCATGCTTATGTAGGAGGAATAATACACATCAATACTATCATAGCAATAGTTAACTTCGCAATCTACAAGAGATCATGATCATAGCATAAACCAAGTACTAACACGGATGCACACACTGTCACCATTACATCGTGCAGGAGGAATAAAACTACTTTAATAACATTGCTAGAGTAGCACATAGATAAATTGTGATACAAATACATTGCAATCATAAAGAGATATAAATAAGCACCTCACTATGCCATTCATCAGTGAATAAGTATTCTGTGAAATATAGCCTAAGAGACCCACACGGTGCACACACTGTCACCTTTACACACGTGGGACAAGGAGTCTCCGGAGATCACATAAGTAAAATTCACTTGACTAGCATAACGACATCTAGATTACAAGTATCATCATATGAATCTCAATCATGTAAGGCAGCTCATGAGATTATTGTATTGAAGTACATAGGAGAGAGATGAACCACATAGCTACCGGTACAGCCCCGAGCCTCGATGGAGAACTACTCCCTCCTCATGGGAGCAGCAGCGGTGATGAAGATGGCGGTGGAGATGGCAGCGGTGTCGATGGAGAAGCCTTCCGGGGGCACTTCCCCGTTCCGGCGGCGTGCCGGAACAGAGACTCCTGTCCCCCAGATCTTGGCTTCGCGATGGCGGCGGCTCTGGAAGGTTTCTGTGGGTTTCGTCGAACGTATTAGGGTTTTCGCGACGGAGGCTTTAAATAGGCGAAGAGGCGGCGCAGGAGGGTCGAAGGGGTGCCCACACCATAGGGTGGCGCGGGCCCCCCCTGGCCGCGCCGGCCTAGGGTTTGGTGGGCCTGTGCCCCCTCCCTGGTGGCTCTCGGGTGTTCTGGATGCTTCCGGGCAAAATAGGAACCTGGGCGTTGATTTCGTCCAATTCCGAGAATATTTCGTTACTAGGATTTCTGAAACCAAAAATAGCAGAAAATAGGAACTGGCACTTTGGCATCTTGTTAATAGGTTAGTTCCAGAAAATGCACGAATATGACATAAAGTGTGCATAAAACATGTAGATAACATCAATAATGTGGCATGGAACATAAGAAATTATCGATACGTCGGAGACGTATCACAACAGCACATCCACAACCTTAGAACTTTCTGTCACTGTCCCAGATTTAATGGAGGCATGAACCCACTATCGAGCATAAATACTCCCTCTTGGAGTTAAGAGTAAAAACTTGGCCAGAGCCTCTACTAATAACGGAGAGCATGCAAGATCATAAACAACACATAGGTAATAGATTGATAATTAACATAACATAGTATTCTCTATCCATCGGATCCCGACAAACACAACATATAGCATTACAGATAGATGATCTTGATCATGTTAGGCAGCTCACAAGATCCAACAATGAAGCACATAAGGAAAAGACAACCATCTAGCTACTGCTATGGACCCATAGTCCAGGGGTGAACTACTCACTCATCACTCCGGAGGCGATCATGGCGATGAAGAGTCCTCCGGGAGATGATTCCCCTCTCCGGCAGGGTGCCGGAGGCGATCTCCAGAATCCCCCGAGATGGGATTGGCGGCGGCGGCGTCCCAGTAAGGTTTTCCGTATCGTGGCTCTCGGTACTGGGGGTTTCGCGACGAAGGCTTTAAGTAGGCGGAAGGGCAACGCGGGGGGCCACACGAGGGCCCCACACGCTAGGGCCGCGCGGCCAAGACCTGGGTCGCGCCGCCCTAGTGTGGCGGCGCCTCGTGGCCCCACTTCCTTTCCCCCTCGGTCTTCTGGAAGCTTCGTGCAAAAATAGGACCCTGGGCGTTGATTTCGTCCAATTCCGAGAATATTTCCTTTGTAGGATTTCTGAAACCAAAAACAGCAGAAAACAACAACTGGCTCTTCGGCATCTTGTTAATAGGTTAGTGCCGGAAAATGCATAAATACGACATATAATGTGTATAAAACATGTAGATATCATCAATAATGTGGCATGGAACATAAGAAATTATCGATACGTTGAAGACGTATCAGCATCCCCAAGCTTAGTTCCTGCTCGTCCCGAGCAGGTAAACGATAACAAAGATAATTTCTGGAGTGACATGCCATCATAACCTTGATCATACTATTGTAAGCATATGTAATGAATGCAGCGATCAAAACAATGGTAATGACATGAGTAAACAAATGAATCATAAAGCAAAGACTTTTCATGAATAGTACTTCAAGACAAGCATCAATAAGTCTTGCATAAGAGTTAACTCATAAAGCAATAAATCAAAGTAAAGGTATTGAAACAACACAAAGGAAGACTAAGTTTCAGCGGTTGCTTTCAACTTATAACATGTATATCTCATGGATATTTTCAACGTAAAGTAATATAACAAGTGCAATATACAAGTATGTAGGAATCAATGCACAGTTCACACAAGTGTTTGCTTCTTGAGGTGGAGAGAGATAGGTGAACTGACTCAACATAAAAGTAAAAGAAAGGTCCTTCAAAGAGGAAAGCATCGATTGCTATATTTGTGCTAGAGCTTTTATTTTGAAAACATGAAACAATTTTGTCAACGGTAGTAATAAAGCATATGTATCATGTAAATTATATCTTACAAGTTGCAAGCCTCATGCATAGTATACTAATAGTGCCCGCACCTTGTCCTAATTAGCTTGGACTACCGGGATCATCGCAATACACATGTTTTAACCAAGTGTCACAAAGGGGTACCTCCATGCTGCCTGTACAAAGGTCTAAGGAGAAAGCTCGCATTTTGGATTTCTCGCTTTTGATTATTCTCAACTTAGACATCCATACCGGGACAACATGGGCAACAGATAATGGACTCCTCTTTAATGCATAAGCATGTAGCAACAATTAGTGTTCTCATATGAGATTGAGGATATATGTCCAAAACTGAAACTTCCACCATGATTCATGGTTTTAGTTAGCGGCCCAATGTTCTTCTCTAACAATATGCATGCTCTAACCATTAAGTGGTAGATAGCCCTTACTCCAGACAAGACGGACATGCATAGCAACTCACATGATATTCAACAAAGAGTTGATGGCGTCCCCAGGAACATGGTTATCGCACAACAAGCAACTTAATAAGAGATAAAGTGCATAAGTACATATTCAATACCACAATAGTTTTTAAGGCTATTTTGTCCCATGAGCTATATATTGCAAGGCGAATGATGGAAATTTAAAGGTAGCACTCAAGCAATTTACTTTGGAATGGTGGAGAAATACCATGTAGTAGGTAGGTATGGTGGACACAAATGGCATAGTGGTTGGCTCAAGGATTTTGGATGCATGAGAAGTATTCCCTCTCGATACAAGGTTTAGGCTAGCAAGGTTATTTGAAACAAACACAAGGATGAACCGGTGCAGCAAAACTCACATAAAAGACATATTGTAAACATTATAAGACTCTACACCGTCTTCCTTGTTGTTCAAAACTCAATACTAGAAATTATCAAGACTTTAGAGAGACCAAATATGCAAACCAAATTTTAGCAAGCTCTATGTATTTCTTCATTAATGGGTGCAAAGTATATGATGCAAGAGCTTAAACATGAGCACAACAATTGCCAAGTATCAAATTATCCAAGACATTTTAGAATTACTACATGTAGTATTTCCCGATTCCAACCATATAACAATTTAACGAAGAAGATTCAACCTTCGCCATGAATACTATGAGTAAAGCCTAAGGACATATTTGTCCATATGCAACAGCGGAGCGTGTCTATCTCCCACACAATGAATGCTAGGATCCATTTTATTCAAACAAAAACAAAAACAAAAACAAACCGACGCTCCAAGCAAAGCACATAAGATGTGACTGAATAAAAATATAGTTTCAGGGGAGAAACCTGATGATGTTGTCGATGAAGAAGGGGATGCCTTGGGCATCCCCAAGCTTAGACGCTTGAGTCTTCTTAAAATATGCAGGGGTGAACCACCGGGGCATCCCTAAGCTTAGAGCTTTCACTTCTCTTGATCTTAGTATATCATACTCCTCTCTTGACCCTTGAAAACTTCCTTCACACCAAAGTTCAAGCAAACTCATTAGAGGGTTAGTGCATAATAAAAAATTCACATGTTCAGAGGTGACACAATCATTATTAATACTTCTGGACATTGCACAAAGCTACTGGACATTAATGGATCAAAGAAATTCATCCAACATAGCAAAAGAGGCAATGCGAAATAAAAGGCAGAATCTGTCAAAAACAGAACAGTTCATAAAGACGAACCTGGAAGGGGCACTTAACTTGCTCAAACGGAAAAACTCAAAACTAATGAAAGTCGCGTACATATCTGAGGATCACACACGTAAATTTGCAGATTTTTTTGATTTTTTTACAGAGACTTCTGGGCGAATTCGTGACAGACAGCAATGCTGTTTCTGTGCAACAATCCAAATCTAGCATCAACTTTACCATAGAGACTTTACTTGGCACAAAAACATGATAAGGAGAGGTTGCTACAGTAGTAAACAACTTCCAAGACTCAAATATAAAACAAAGTACTGTAGTAAAAACATGGGTTGTCTCCCATAAGCGCTTTTCTTTAACGCCTTTCAGCTAGGCGCAGAAAGTGTGAATCAAGTATTATCAAGAGATGAAGCATCGACATTCTTACCAGGGGTGTTGGGAGTTACCTGAACAATGCATGTTATCTTATCTATGTAAGTTTCAGAGGCTCCCTTTTCATTACTCTTAGGCTTGCTATTCTCATTAAACAAATTTTCAGGAACAATCCAATCATAATTCTTTTCTAGTGCCTCGAACATTCCTGCGAGCTTGCAAGGTATTGATGTCTTAATATTCCCTACATCATTAATATTATTTGTGTACTTTATTCTATCAATGTCCATCTTTTCAAGGGTACTAGCAAAGTTGGTGCAAGAACCAAGCATCTTATATTTGATAAAGACTTTTCTAGCCTCTCTTGCTACACCACCAAATTCTTTAAGAAGGGTTTCTAAAACAAAATCTTTCTTTTCCCCTTCTTCCATATCACCAAGTGTGAGAAACATATGTTGGATTATAGGATTAAGATTAACAAATTTAGTTTCCAACATGTGAACTAAAGAAGCAGCAGCAATTTCATAAGTAGGAGCAAATTCTACCAAGTGTCTATCTTCAAAATCTTCAGTAGTACTAACATGAGTGAAAAAATCTTCTATATTATCTCTTCCAATGATAGACCCACGTCCTACTGGTATGTCTTTTAGAGTGTAATTAGGGGGAAACATGATGAAATAAACAAAAGGTAAATAAAGTAAATGCAAGTAACTAATTTTTTTGTGTTTTTGATGTAGAGAGCAAGACAGTAAATAAAGTAAAGCTAGCAACTAATTTTTTGTGTGTTTTGTTTAAGTGCAGCAAACAAAGTAAATAAAATAAAGCAAGACAAAAAAAAGTAAAGAGATTGGATTGTGGAGACTCCCCTCGCAGCGTGTCTTGATCTCCCCGGCAACGGCGCCAGAAAACAGTCTTGATGCGCGTGAATGACACGTCCGTTGGGAACCCCAAGAGGAAGGTGTGATGTGCACATCAGTAAGTTTTCCCTCAGAAAGAAACCAAGGTTTATCGAACCAGGAGGAGCCAAGAAGCACGTTGAAGGTTGATGGCGGAGGGATGTAGTGCGGCGCAACAACAGTGATTCCGGCGCCAACGTGGAACCTGCACAACACAACCAAAGTACTTTGCCCCAACGTAACAGTGAGGTTGTCAATCTCACCGGCTTGCTGTAACAAAGGATTAACCGTATTGTGTGGAAGATGATTGTTTGCAGAAAACAGTAAAAAACAATTGCAGTAGATTGTATGCGATGTAAAAGAATAGGACCGGGGTCCACAGTTCACTAGAGGTGTCTCTCCCATAAGATAAATAGCATGTTGGGTGAACAAATTACAGTCGGGCAATTGACAAATAGAGAGGGCATGACAATGCACATACATGATATGATAAGTATTGTGAGATTTAATTGGGCATTATGACAAAGTACATAGACCGCTATCCAGCATGCATCTATGTCTAAAAAGTCCACCTTCAGGTTATCATCCGAACCCCTTCCGGTATTAAGTTGCAAACAACAGACAATTGCATTAAGTATGGTGCGTAATGTAATCAATAACTACATCCTTGGACATAGCATCAATGTTTTATCCCTAGTGGCAATAACACATCCACAACCTTAGAACTTTACATCCTTTGTCCCAGATTTAATGGAGGCATGAACCCACTATCGAGCATAAATACTCCCTCTTGGAGTTAAGAGTAAAAACTTGGCCAGAGCCTCTACTAATAACGGAGAGCATGCAAGATCATAAACAACACATAGGTAATAGATTGATAATTAACATAACATAGTATTCTCTATCCATCGGATCCCGACAAACACAACATATAGCATTACAGATAGATGATCTTGATCATGTTAGGCAGCTCACAAGATCCAACAATGAAGCACATAAGGAGAAGATGACCATCTAGCTACTGCGATGGACCCATAGTCCAGGGGTGAACTACTCACTCATCACTCCGGAGGCGATCATGGCGATGAAGAGTCCTCCGGGAGATGATTCCCCTCTCCGGCGGGGTCTGGGGCGATCTCGAGAATCCCCGAGATGGGATTGGCGGCGGCGGCGTCTCGGTAAGGTTTTCCGTATCGTGGCTCTCGTGCGGGGTTTCGCGACGAAGGCTTTAAGTAGGCGGAAGGGCAACGCGGGGGCCACACGAGGGCCCCACACGCTAGGGCCGCGCGGCCAAGACACAGGCCGCGCCGCCTGGTGTGGCGGCGCCTCGTGGCCCCACTTCCTTTCCCCCTCGGTCTCGGAAGCTTCGTGCAAAAATAGGACCACAGGCGTTGATTTCGTCCAATTCGAGAATATTTCCTTTGTAGGATTTCTGAAACCAAAAAGCAACAACAAGCGGCTCTTCGGCATCTTGTTAATAGGTTAGTGCCGGAAAATGCATAAATACGACATATAATGTGTATAAAACATGTAGATATCATCAATAATGTGGCATGGAACATAAGAAATTATCGATACGTCGGAGACGTATCACATGTCACTCCAGAAATTATCTTTGTTATCGTTTACCTGCTCGGGACGAGCAGGAACTAAGCTTGGGGATGCTGATACGTCTCTGACGTAGCGACTATTTCTTATGTTCCATCCCACATTATTGATGATATCTCCATGTTTTATACACATTAGAGGTCGTATTTATGCATTTTCCTAAGCACTAACCTATTAACGAGATGCCGAAGAGCCAGTTGCTGTTTTCTGCTGTTTTTGGTTTCAGAAATCCTACAAAGGAAATATTCTCGGAATTGGACGAAATCAATGCCCAGGGTCCTATTTTTGCACGAAGCTTCTAGAAGACCGAGGGGGAAAGGAAGTGGGGCCACGAGGCGCCGCCACAACAGGGCGGCGCTGCCGGGTCTTGGCCGCGCGGCCCTGGTGTGTGGGGCCCTCGTGTGGACCCCCGTTGCCCTTCCGCCTACTTAAAGCCTTCGTCGCGAAACCCCGCATCGAGAGCCACGATACGGAAAACCTTACCGAGACGCCGCCGCCACCAATCCCATCTCGGGGATTCTGAGATCGCCTCCGCACCCCCACGGAGAGGGGAATCATCTCCCGAAGGACTCTTCACCGCCATGGTCGCCTCCGGAGTGATGAGTGAGTAGTTCACCCCTGGACTATGGGTCCATAGCAGTAGCTAGATGGTTGTCTTCTCCTCATGTGCTTCATTGTCGGATCTTGTGAGCTGCCTAACATGATCAAGATCATCTATCTGTAATTCTATATGTTGTGTTTGTCGGGATCCGATGGATAGAGAATACTATGTTATGTTGATTATCAATCTATTACCTATGTGTTGTTTATGATCTTGCATGCTCTCCGTTATTAGTAGAGGCTCTAGCCAAGTTTTTACTCTTAACTCCAAGAGGGAGTATTTATGCTCGATAGTGGGTTCATGCCTCCATTAAATCTGGGACAGATGTAAAGTTCTAAGGTTGTGGATGTGCTGTTGCCACTAGGGATAAAACATTGATGCTATGTCCGAGGATGTAGTTATTGATTACATTACGCACCATACTTAATGCAATTGTCTGTTGTTTGCAACTTAATACTGGAAGGGGTTCGGATGATAACCTGAAGGTGGACTTTTTAGGCATAGATGCATGTTGGATAGCGGTCTATGTACTTTGTCGTAATGCCCAATTAAATCTCACTATACTCATCGTATCATGTATGTGCATTGTCATGCCCTCTCTATTTGTCAATTGCCCGACTGTAATTTTTTCACCCAACATGCTATTTATCTTATGGGAGAGACACCTCTAGTGAACTGTGGACCCCGGTCCTATTCTTTTACATCGAATACAATCTACTGCAATACTTGTTTTCCTGTTTTCTGCAAACAATCATCATCCACACTATACATCTAATCCTTTGTTACAGCAAGCCGGTGAGATTGACAACCTCACTGTTTCGTTGGGGCAAAGTACTTTGGTTGTGTTGTGCAGGTTCCACGTTGGCGCCGGAATCCCTGGTGTTGCGCCGCACTACATCCCGCCACCAACAACCTTCAACGTGCTTCTTGGCTCCTCCTGGTTTGATAAACCTTGGTTTCTTTCTGAGGGAAAACTTGCTACTGTCTGCATCACACCTTCCTCTTGGGGTTCCCAACGGACGTGTGCTGTACACGCCATCACTTGGCCGCCCATGGCAATTTGACAAGAAGGCTATACATGACGGACACACCAATGCATACATCTTCAAGGTCAAGGATAAGAAGTTTGAGCTTCGCCCATTGACTCTTAGCCAAATCATCGCCGACAATGCGAAGGCTTTAGCGAGGGCACAACAACACACCCACCATAGTGAGTTGAGAGGCGAGGGAGCGACCCACCAAAAGGAGAGTGAGCGCCACAAGCCCTATATGAGTGAGAGAAAGAGTGTCCTCCTAGCCACCAAAAGCGAGTGGAGAGAAGTGCAAGAAAACCCATCCACCACATTGCACTATGTGATAATTTGCAAGGGCCCGTCATCGGAGACTAACGACTTAACCAACATTCCTTCGTCTTTGTTGTCTCTTTTGAAGGAGTTCCAAGACGTCTTCCCCGACGAGCTACCTCATGGACTTCCACCGCTTCGGGGCATCGAGCACCGCATCGACCTCATACCCGGCGCTCCCCTCCCAAACCGTGCCGCCTACCGCACCAACCCCGAAGATACAAAGGAGATTCAACGCCAAATACAAGATCTCCTCGCCAAAGGGTACGTTCGAGAAAGTCTTAGCCCTTGTGCCGTTCCCGTGATTCTTTTCCTAAACCGGATGAGACGCAACGAATGTGTATGGATTGCCGCCCCATCAATGCCATTACCGTTCGTTACCGCCATCCCATTCCGCGTTTAGATGACATGCTTGATGAGTTGAGCGGAGCCACAATTTTCTCCAAAGTTGATTTGCGTAGCGGATACCACCAAATCCGCATGGCAATTGGTGATGAATGGAAGACGGCCTTCAAGACCAAACTTGGTCTCTATGAATGGCTTGTCATGCCATTTGGTCTTTCAAATGCTCCGTCAACTTTCATGCGCCTCATGAATCACATCTTGCGTCCCCTCATTGACAAGAGTGTCGTTGTCTATTTTGATGATATTCTCATTTATAGCCAAAATCTCGAGGACCATGTGCAACATGTGAGAGAAGTCTTATGCATCTTGCGTCATGAGAAGCTTTATGCAAATCTTCCCAAATGCACTTTTGCCCAAAACAAATTGGTTTTCCTTGGTTTTGTGGTTTCCGCCAATGGCATTGAAGTTGATTCTTCGAAGGTTGAGGCCATCCACAATTGGCCTACTCCTACAAATGTTGCTCAAGTCCGAAGTTTTCATGGACTCACCGGTTTCTATCGCCGTTTTGTGAAAGATTTTAGCACCATTGCTTGCCCTTTGAACGAGCTTACCAAAAAGAATGTTCCGTTTGTGTGGGGCAAGGCCCAACAAAATGCTTTTGATGAGTTGAAGAAACGCCTTACCGAAGCTCCCCTTCTCGTCCTTCCAAATTTTGCAACAACTTTTGAGATTGAGTGTGATGCGAGTGGACTTGGTATTGGTGGAGTCCTTATGCAAGATGGTAAACCCGTGGCATATTATAGTGAGAAGTTGGATGGCGCACGCCTCAACTATCCTATATATGACAAGGAACTTTACGCTTTGGTTCGTGTTCTTGAGGTTTGGCAACACTATCTTTGGCCAAAAGAGTTTGTTATCCATTCCGACCATGAATCTTTGAAATATTTGAAAAGTCAACACAATTTGAACAAACGACACGCAAAATGGGTTGAGTTCATTGAGTCCTTTCCGTATGTAATCAAATACAAGAAGGGCAAGGACAATGTAGTAGCGGATGCACTTTCCCGCAAACTCACCCTTTTACTCACTCGTTTGGATGTTCATGTCTTGGGACTTGAGGAGATCAAAGAACTCTATTCTTCCGATTCTTTCTTTGCACCAATCGTTGAGAAGTGTTCCGCTCATCGAGGAGTTGATGATTTTTATTTGCATGATGGATACTTGTTCAAAGCCAACAAAATTTGCATTCCCGAGTCTTCTCTTCGCAAGTTGCTTTTACAAGAGTCACATGGAGGTGGTCTCATGGGCCATTTTGGACGTGACAAGACACTTGCGATGCTATCCACTCATTACTATTGGCCGAAGATGAAGCGAGATGTGGAGCGCCTATGCAACCGTTGCACTACATGCCTTCAAGCTAAGTCCACCACCAACCCTTATGGTCTTTACATGCCTTTATCGGTTCCTCATTCTCCTTGGTCGGATATAAGCATGGATTTTGTACTAGGCTTACCACGAACAAAGCATGGGCATGATTCGATCCTTGTGGTAGTGGATAGGTTCTCTAAATGGCTCATTTCATACCATGTCATAAGAGCGATGATGCTTCACACATTGCTTCATTGTTTTTCAGGGAAGTGGTTCGCCTACACGGAATACCGACAAGCATTGTGTCGGATCGGGACGTCAAGTTTATGAGTTATCTATGGAAGTCGCTCATGGCAAAGTTTGGAGTAAAGCTCTTGTTCTCATCGTCCTCGCACCCTCAAAACGATGGACAAACGGAAGTGGTCAATCGAAGCCTCTCAACCCTTCTATGCATCCTAGTGAAGAAAAATTTGAAGTCATGGGAAGAGTGTCTACCCCACGCGGAGTTCGCCTACAATCGAGACAAGCACTCCACAGCATCACGGAGTCCGTTCATGGTCGTATATGGCTTCGAACCACACACGGCGCTCGATCTCCTTCCACTACCTCTTCATGAAAGAACCAACATGGACTTCGACAAGCGCACCACTGCCATGAAGAAACTACATGAAGACACAAGAGCAACCATACAAGAGCATGTACTTCACCAAGCTCACCGCCTCAACGCCAAGAAGAAGGAACGAGTGTTTGAGGAAGGAGACCTCGTTTGGCTACACCTTCGGAAAGAAAGGTTCCCTCATGAACGCAATTCCAAGCTCAAGCCAAGAGGAGATGGGCCTTTCAAGGTCCTCAAGCGCATCAACAATAACGCTTACGTCATCGACATACCAACCTCTAAGTACTTGGTGAGCAACACATTCAACATCTCGGATCTCTCACCCTATCATGGAGATGAGGAGGAACAAGAGTCGAGGACGACTCTCTCCCAAGGGGGGGAGATGATGTAGCCCCGCTCACCGACGACACTACATCAAGACCAACAAGTCCCCCAAGTGGACCAATGACGCGGGCTCGAGTCAAAGCTCTACATGATAAGGTGAACTCGCTCCTCACTACCCTCGATCTCGGTACCCCATTGGATGAAATGCTACCTCATGCCGACACGCTTTGTGTTATTAGGTACGAGGAGCATCAAGACCCCGGCGAGGATGACATGCCATGGTCAAGGGAAGGAGAGGAGCAGCTGGTCGAGAAGATGCCCAAGAAGCTGGACCCGAAGACGATCGAAGCGCTCGAAGGGAGAAGAGAAGCTGGCCGGCGCAGGACCCGGTCGACCGGCCTCACGACCGGACCATCCGGCCCCAGGCCCGGTCAACCGGCCGCCAACCGGATCTCCTCGGTCTCGACCGGGCATCGTACCGGGCGCCAACCGGACGGAGATTTGCGACATTTCCGATTGGCGACCGGTCGACCGGACCCACGACCGGACACCCCGGCGCCAGGCCCGGTCTGACCGGCCCCAGGACCGGATCCGTCGGATTTGCTCCACCAAACTGCCTAAATTATCCACTTGCGTACATTTTCGCCCCGCTGGCCATGTATGCCTATATAAGGACCCAGGACCCCTCCTTTATTCCTTAGACACAATTTTGAGCTTAAACCAACTTTGAGCTTAGTCTCCCTAGGGTTAGCATCCATCTTGGACAAGCATCCCTCTGTAATCAAGGCATCCTTGTTGTTGATTTGGATATTGTTGAGTGAGATTCTAGTACAAGTTACTCTCTCTCCCTCACCAATCTCTTCTTCTCCAACACCAATCTCTCACTGGGAATTCTGCCGCGTGCCTCTTCCGGGTGATTCTATTGGCGTGGTCCATCGAGCCACGGGGGTAAGTATCGGGTGTATCGGGTTGGTGTGCGTGCGTGAGTACCGGTGTTCTTCGTGTTCTTCGTGTTCCTCGCGCTCTCCCACCTTTTCCCTTGGATCTTGGGTCAAATCGCGAGATCGGGCCAACCCCTAGATCTCAGATCTCATCAGTTGTTCTCTCCCGCGTGGCTACGGTACTGCCGTCCCATGTCTACGGCTGTTTCTTCTCGGTCCGACCGACCTCACAACATTTGCCAGGGTAGTAAAATAAAGGAGAGACAAAGCCGCAGGTCAAAGCGGCTCCTCAAGACCAAGACCATCACGCAAGAATTGAGGAGATCAGTTGGCCCACTATAAACAGCTAAATACACACGATGCAACATTAAAGAAGAAGAGAAGAGGAGGGCTAAACGGTAGATAGTTTTAGAGGACACCAAAAAATAATCCTCTAACTGTTATATTTTTCCTCAAAAATCCAACTGCATTTTTTTTTGCAAGAAATCCAATTAGTTAGATGCTCAGGCAAAGGCCCAGTAAAGGTAGCATCTGGGCTTCCCAGTTCAAACCCGAACGACTGAAGGGAGTATCATCCCCTCAAAGAAAAAGAAAAATGAACGGGCCAAAATCCCAAGAACCCTAATCCCCAAATCCCACTGAGCTCACTTCTCAGCCACTTCCCCTTCCTCATTCGTCATCTCCAGCTGTGAATGTGAATCGGACCAAATCCTCCATCCTTCCATGGATCTCACCCTCGAGCGGCTGAAGCTTTCCGATGGCGACGACGGCGGCGAGGACCGCCTTAGCGCTCTACCAGACGACGTGCTCATACACATCCTTGTTCTGGTTGACGACGCCGCCGCGGCCGCTCGGACCAGCATCCTCGCCAGCCGCTGGCGCCGCCTCTGGCCCCTCCTCCCGGAGCTCAGATTCGCCTCCATCGAGCACCACCGCATAGGCGCCGCGCTCGCAGCCCGTGAGGCGCCGGACCTAAGCCTCCTCTTCGCGCTAACTGAGGATGCGTCTCCAGAAGCCGTGTCGGCTTGGCTCCCCATCGCCGCGCGCGGCCTCTCTGGCACCATAGACCTCGAGGTGGTTCGGCGTGTGGCCGAGCCCGAGACCGTGGAAAGAGGCGCTGCCATTCATCTACCTTGCTTCGAGAAGGCTACCATCATCATGCTCAAGCTTGGCTTCCTTGGCCTCGCCCTGCCGCCATCCGGAGTATTCGCCCGGCTCGTTGATCTACAGCTGGTTGACATCCAGCTACATGGTCAGTCAAGCGGGCTCGGTGATCTTCTCGCCTCCCAGCGGTGCCCATCCTTGCTGTTCCTCCTCGTCAGTGGTGTCCGGGGTCTGGACAGCCTCAACATCCACTCGGACTCTCTGCTACACATGAAGCTGTTCCGTTTGCGTCTCTTGCAGCAGCTCACTGTCATAGCACCAGGGCTCGAAACGCTAATGGTGACCGGCTGCTTTACCAATCCTCCGAATCCAGATCTATCAGTTGCCAACATCAAAGCCCCTCAGCTGACGTGGCTCATTTGGATGAATGTTCATCATCTAAGTTCTATCCAGGTTAACACGATGAAGCATCTCCAAAGGCTGACCATCAAACTTTATATTCTACTGGGATATGAGAAGGATTTTGACCACAATCACTATTGGATGACGCTTTTGCGGCGCTTTCAGCTCATCCAAGCTCTTGATCTCGTGATTTACTATCCGCGGGTTAGTCCTTTCTTGTACTATCATAGTATCATCGTAATGTGTCACTAGATAAAGAGGAAAACATAGAGTTTCAACTTAAGGAATCTGCAATTTTTTTAAAAAAATTACTTCAGGAATATGCCATGATATATTCAGAAAGCAATATTCAGGAAGCAATATTTGGTGTTTCAATAGATAATGAGGAAAACATAGAGTCTCAACTTAAGGAGGGTTGAGAGGAAGGAGGCGGATGACGACCACCAGGTGCAATATGTAGAAGTAGGAAAGATAGTTATTCAAGGTGACTTGAACTCTTCAGAGTGGGGAGAATTTGATCATTACTTGAATACCCCCAACCCAAAGAGGAATTTTACGGTAACCTGGTACTCCACATGGGTGATAACGAGTACCAATCAATTATAGCTCTTGATCCATATGGGTATTTTAGGTTTTTTACCATCTTCTCCTTAACTGCACATGTCTGCTCCCCCGTCCTCAAAAGCCGCCTTCGCCGGAGCGGTAGCTGGCGGCAGCCGGAGGACATGGAGAACAACTCGATGGTGTAAGCGCTTGTTAAATGTTTGGGGGATCAGAAGGCACATCTTCCTACTCATCAGTCTTCAGCACATCAATTGTTAATTTAGGATGATCACATTCATTCATTAATAAGAACATAATACAGAGAACTAAAAAGAATACGGGATGAAGAAGCCATCCAATGAGGTCATTTGGAAGAAAGAATTTTGCCATGTAGATCCGTGCTACCGGGCAAACTCGAACGATGTGTCAGAAATGGCCAACACATCCCATACACACGTAACGGAGGTGTATCTGATCTTATATAATTGTAATGGCAGTTAAATTCGTTTTCAAATTTTACCCTTGAAATCATGGTGCTCCTTGGTAGTTAGTGCCAGCATTCCTTGGCGCTTCCCTTGGATTACTGGTAAACCTCGGCCCTTGGATCTAAGACAATAGACGTTCAATAAAGATTTAAGGCTACCATAAAAGTCCTCAACCCAAAATCCTCCATCACACGCAAAAAAAATGTGTACTTCTTTCCTGTTTGTGAGTTGCCGTAGAAAATGAGCAATTGTTTTAAATCTTTTTTCCAACTGTTAAAATAATTCTTTTTTTGGGACTTTGTACAAATTTGCAGTACATATGTACTGGGCAATACTTGATGGAACACATGCCAGAGCTTACAAATATTACATTCTTGGGGCTGGCTGTAATAGCATTTGGACATTCCTTTGGAGCCAGCTCATTTGATGTTCTAAGGAAGTGTACTGGTGTAAAAGAGCTGGATCTTGATTTTGTGCCAGAAACTCAACTCTAGGTAATACTCTTATTAATTTGATTATCTAATACTTGAGTTGTCAGAGAAGTCCTACGAAGGAGTACGCTATATGCATTTCTAGAGTTGGGGAAAAGATATGCATTTCTAGCCACATATTGGTTTGAGCTGCTTTATTGGTCCAAATGGGAACACTTAGCTGTTCATGTATGACAAAGCTGCATACTAGGTACATGGCAAGGGTTGCTGACTTGGTAATAGGTTTTATTTTAAAAGATCTTTAATCTGATGGGAATCACCAACTAGTGGATGGATTCCTGTTTCCAGCAACAAACAGTAGATCTATTTTCTCTTCTCCAGGGAGATCGTGACTATGGGTTGCATATAATTCGATACCTGAGGATTTTTGTGCATGTTATTCCACTGTACTCGTATGATCATCATATTTTCTGCAGTAGGTTGGTTTGAAAGTTACTAATTTCGAGGTGTTAATCATTTGTACATTTTGTTGATGGTATATTCCGAAGTATTCACGAAGTTCAATAATTTTCAGTTTGATCCCTCTCTCTTAATTTATGCCATAAACGCATAGTTAATCTTATTATGTGATATAACCCTTGCTTCAGGAACAAACTCCCTGCCCAGCAGGTTGCATGTGTGACCAGCCACAGAACTGGAGAACGGAGGAGCTTGCGCTGAATTGCCTTGAAGAAATAGAAATCCATGGCATGAGGGGAACTGAACATGAAATCGCCTTTGTGCAACGGTTATTCCGCTGGGCAACGATACTAAAACAGATGAACATAAGTTTCCATGAATCAATCACTGAAAGCAAGGCCAAAGAGCTCCTCCAGTTATTACAGAGCTTCTCTAGGCCAGATATCCGTATAAGATTAGCATGTTAGTTTCCGTGGATGTGGGACTGAACTCTAGTTGTTACATATGAGGGAGTGCTGCGAAATTCATGTCAAGTGTCCTGGAATATGTTGCTAATGATGTTAGAAATGAAAGGTGTGTTGCTGACTTGCCGTCTAGCAAACCTGTTGAAATTCAGCATAAAGGGAGTTCATGTGATGTCGCTGAAGCAAAATGATCAATGTGCTGGACCCGTAGGAATTGTAGTAGAAAATAGAAAATGATGCTGCCAAGCTGAATTTTCTTGGTTTCTTTACATCAAGGTGCAGTGGACATGTAAGCCAGAATCATGTTGTAGGGCAGATTGTAAGCATTGTTCTTGTGGATGTATGTTCAGTACTAGTGATTATGGGCTGGTGAGGCCTCCTCCACCTGAGAAATTTTTTGAGTAATTGTCAGGTTCCCTTGTTCGGCAGAAGTTTTGTCTGCTCCATTTTGGTGATAGTGGTGTACTGGTGTCCACAGCTGGTCATGCCTTACACGTAGCACGGTCCGTTTCAGACTAGGGTTCCTGTTGCCTCCTTTACATTGTTCCTGTAGGTTGTGTTGTGGATCATGAAATAAAGTACCGAAGAGCCGTGCTGTTTTGCTGCCGATGTAGGCTGCGTATTGCTAATGGTGCCTTGCTTCACGTCAGTCTGTCTCGTGTTTATTCCCTCGGACGGACATGTTGCACTTGCCGGTCATGATTGCTGATACTGGTCACTCAGTGTTACATGGTCGAAAGAAGATCGAGTACTCCTTCAACGTTGGTTCAGCTTACAACAAGAAGAGCACGTTGTTGTAGTAAGGTTTTTATAAGCTTATTAATCTTCAACAAAGTAATGTGAGGCATCATTGGACAGTGGTCTAGTGCTAGAGTAGTGCCCTGGCACGCGACGCGGATTCTCTGATTTCAAAGAGCACATTCAGCGGCTAACTTAACCTTGTTGGATGCCGTCCATTTCTCATCCAGAGGTTGATTTATCTCTCAGCCGAAATCAAACTTAAAGAGTAAGTTCCATTGGTAGTAAATTTACAGGTTCTATAACATATGTAGAGATCAATTTACCAAAGGGGTGGTGGCGCAGTTGGCTAGCGCGTAGGTCTCATAGCTATCAGCGAGTGATCCTGAGGTCGAGAGTTCGAGCCTCTCTCACCCCACTTTGTCCAAGTAATGACGAAACGCTCAAGTGGCTTCTTTGGGTCGCCACAAATGTAGTCTGTTCATTCAGACTTTAAAAGAGCACATCTGAACTTGGATTTTTTTTGCAGATGATTACATTGCATGGGAAAGAGGTTTCAGTGATTTATTGCAGATTTCAAATGTTCCAGAGGTGTTCGTCTCAAAAACCCGTTGACTCAACCGTTTAAAACTTTATTTTCTTAAAGTTTGCTGCACACTCTCACCCCACTTTGTCCAAGTAATGACGAAACGCTCAAGTGGCTTCTTTGGGTCGCCACAAATGTAGTCTGTTCATTCAGACTTTAAAAGAGCACATCTGAACTTGGAATTTTTTTGCAGATGATTACATTGCATGGGAAAGAGGTTTCAGTGATTTATTGCAGATTTCAAATGTTCCAGAGGTGTTGTCTCAAAAACCCGTTGACTCAACCGTTTAAAACTTTATTTTCTTAAAGTTTGCTGCACACTCAATCTAGAATTTCTAGTAGAGTGTATGGTGAAGTCATTTTTAGGTTGATTAGAAAATCCGCACATCATTCATTGGTTTTGAGTCAGTCCAAGTTCATTCATATAGATATCTAACTGAATTCCTTTGCATTCCCTGCTAACTGAATATGAAGAATACATTCTATCATGGACATATGAAATTATGAATGATCTTGACAGTAGCGCTACAACACACCAACATTCTCCTAGTGATGATTTTGTTCAGATTAATCGGCATCTTTCTTCTATTGCTAGTAGGAGTATATATGCAGTGTCTCTTAATTAATTCTCGCTAACCAAACCATGAAGGCGATGGAGGCGTGCTCAGTTGCTCACTTCATTACCTGTTGGAGAAGATGGCCTCCAGATCCTTGTAGAGTGCCTTGGACTTGGGCCTCCACTCTCCCTTGGCCTTGGCGTCCGCCGACTGCGACGCCACGGAGGAGCTCCGGCTTCGCTTCCCCTTGTAGGCGCTGCTGGTGGACGGGTCCTCGCCGTCCCTGCTGAAGCTCGCCTTGGCCATCTCCCGCAGCTGCCCAAGCCAGGACCGCTCGTTCGAACTCCTCAGCGCCTCCCCCTGGCCACCACCCGAGCCGCTATCCGGCGTCGACTGGTTGGGCAAGGGAATTGCCCAACCAGAGGCGGAATCGACCGGAGGCGACGGGATTTCGCGGCGGCGACGCGGTGGGAAATGGAGTGTGCGGGCTGGGGGGAGAATTTTCCAATTGGGTATTCGCACGTGCGCCGAGGGATGTTGCGCGCTGTAGCTGACGCGTCACATTTGACGCTTGGGATTATGCAAGAAAACCGCCCAAATTTTTTACAGCGCTGCGCCGTTTGCCGCGCCTGCTGGAGAAGAGATTCCGTCTCCGCACAGTGCAAATCGGCGGTTTATATAGTGCGTGGCCTATATAGCGCTCCGGCAGGTGACACTATTCGTTGCCAAGGGAATTGTTTCCATGGTAATTGCCAAGGCTAGCTAGCACCTGGGGAAGACCCCTTTCAGTTCCGGAAGCAAACTTCCTGGCCAAAAATACGCCGCACTTTCTCGGCTCGGTGTGCTGAAAGTTGAGGGAGCGTGCGTCAGGTTCTGTTCGTCCCAAGAACCATACCTGAAGCGCCTATCCACTCATTCCCGGCATGCTCGAATCAGCCAAGAAATATCCACCAACCACGCCAACTGCAATGGTGAGCCTGCAACAGATATGTCTCGCAGTGAAAGTCGGCGTCAGTGTGTGTTTGTACTTGTAGTCGTCGAACCACATCAAACTATATATTCCATCGGTCGTAAATTTAGAGGTTGTATGATGTTCCCTCGGGAGAAATTCAACAAAGGGGTGGTGGCGCAGTTGGCTAGCGCGTAGGTCTCATAGCTATCAGCGAGTGATCCTGAGGTCGAGAGTTCGAGCCTCTCTCACCCCACCTCATTTCAAGTAATGGCGAAACGCTCTTGTGGCACTATGGGTCGCCACAATGTAGTCTGTTCATTCAGACTCTAAAAGAGCACATCTGAACTTGGATTTTTTTTGCAGATGATTACATTGCATGGGAAAGAGGTTTCAGTGATTTATTGCAGATTTCAAATGTTCGAGAGGTGTTGTCTCAAAAACCCGTTGACTCAACCGTTTAAAACATTATTTTCTTCCCTCCACGGTACAACCGCGCAAGCAAGTAAAGTTTGCTGCAAACTCATTCTAGAATTTGGATTTTAAACGAGCACATCTGAACTTGGATTTTTTTGCAGATGATTACATTGCATGGGAAAGAGGTTTCAGTGATTTATTGCAGATTTCAAATGTTCGAGAGGTGTTGTCTCAAAAACCCGTTGACTCAACCGTTTAAAACATTATTTTCTTCCCTCCACGGTACAACCGCGCAAGCAAGTAAAGTTTGCTGCAAACTCATTCTAGAATTTCTAGTAGAGTGTATGGTGAAGTGATTTTTACGTTGATTAGAAAATCCGCACATCATTCAATTGTTTTCAGTCAATCCAAGTTCAATGATATAGATATCTAACTGAATTCCTTTGCATTTCCTGCTAACTGAATATGAAGAATACATTCTATCATGGACATATGAAATTATGAATGATCTTGACAGTAGCGCTACAACACACCAACATTCTCCTAGTGATGATTTTGTGTCAGATTAATCGGCATCTTTCTTCTATTGCTAGTAGGAGTATATATGCAGTGTCTGGCTAACCAAACCATGAAGGCGATCGAGGCGTGCTCAGTTGCTCACTTCATTACCTGTTGGAGAAGATGGCCTCCAGATCCTTGTAGAGTGCCTTGGACTTGGGCCTCCACTCTCCCTTGGCCTTGGCGTCCGCCGACTGCGACGTCACGGAGGAGCTCCGGCTTCGCTTCCCCTTGTAGGCGCTGCTGGTGGACGGGTCCTCGCCGTCCCTGCTGAAGCTCGCCTTGGCCATCTCCCGCAGCTGCCCAAGCCAGGACCGCTCGTTCGAACTCCTCAGCGCCTCGCCCTGCACCCCCTGGCCACCACCCGAGCCGCTATCCGGCGTCGACTGCTCCGTCGCCGTTGTCTGCAGGCGGTCGCCCAGCGCCGACGAAGGGAGGACCAGCAGCAGCAGCCCGACGGACGCCGCCTTGGCTCCCTCCAGGAAGGAGCTCCGGTCCGCGCTGAGGTACTGCACCTGCCGGTACAGCGCGTTCCACTCGTTGCACACCTGCGCCGCGAACGCCAGCGCGAACACTCCGAGCATGGCGATCCCCACGGCGCCGCTCTCCTCGACGTCCTCGAGCTCGCCGCTGTTCCTGTCGATGAGCACGAGGCATGCGGCGAAGACGAACACCTCGCTGGCCACCGCCACGATCTCCACCAGCTGCACCCGCTTCTTGATGAAGGGCTTCTTGAGCAGTATGAAGAAGAGCTGGAAGGAAGCGAGCGCAAGAACCACCACCGCGTGCGCCCGCGACGACCGCCCCGATGACGCGTGCGCGCCCGCCACGATACCCAGCGCCACCCGCTTCACCGACTCGATGAGCGTGTAGTAGATCCTCAGGATGCCGAACACCTTCTGCAGCAGCGGCGCCTCCGCGTCCTCATTCTCGTCCTCCGACGCCATGATCCGCTGGTCCGCCGCCGCGCGCTTCCCGCTACTGCCGACGACGATCTGCGTCAGCATGTACTTTGGCGGGCCGCGCAGGTCCTCGAAGAGCGGGCCGAGCTTGACGAGCCGCGCGGCGCGGGCGGGGTCCTTCCACGTCCATTGCCCGCGCTTGCCGGGGCCCAGCATCCGCCTGATGATCTCCTGGTACCAGCGGTGCTCCTGCCCTTCCTGGTGCACCTCCTTGTACTGGAGGAGCCTGCCCGTCGTGATGCCCAGCGACAGGAACAGCAGCAGGGCCACCAAGAAGGCCGTCAATACGCCAATGAGCACGATCCCGACGGCGAGGCCTCCGGTAGTCCCACCTGGTCGATCGATCATCACAAGATATCGGTTCTACTGGATCGGAGGTCCGAGCGAACATTGGCATAGATGAGCTTGTTTATGTGTGACGTGGCATACCTCTGATGAGTGCAGCAGACGCCTGAGATATACATGGCATTGCAAGAAATGCAAGCATGATCTCAAACCTTGGGAGGACGAGCGCTCCGTAGTTTCCTGTGCCTCCTCTGTATCGTATTCTCAAGTAGAGGAGGAGAAGAAGATGTAGCAGGATCAGGCCTCCCCCAATCACAGCAAGCCAAAGCATGTTTCTTCCAAAGTATTTCCACCTGTACCATCCACATTTCAAGAGTATAATTCAGTCAGTATCTTGTCACTTCGTCAGTTATAGAACTTGTCATCAGTGAGCATTACCCGTCCAAATCTTGCAGCTTCATGATAATCTGTGCTTCAGGCTTCATGTCCTGATTCTGCATTTTCAGCCATGCCGTGCTCATTTAGTATATGTGAGTGGGGGTAATCAAAATCGAATACAAGGAAAAGGAGGAAACCAGTTGGTGTATGTGACCTCAAAGAATGCTCGGTACTCCATGGCGGTCAGCGGCTTCCCATCCAACGCCGGTATCTGCAGTGGGATCGCACTGTCTGCCGGTATCTGCATCGGCATAATCTGCTGCTGAGCAGCAGGTGCAGGTCGAGGGTTGTAGGCATCAGCCTCTATACCAATCCTGTCCACCAGCTCCGAGTAGGCAATAGCAGGCATGGTGGAGTACCCCACAAATGGATCTGCAGACGGGCCTTCCCATGGAAGGCGAATGTAGGGAATGGTCCACTCGATCCCCTTGGCCAGCTCGTAGTACTCGACCGGCAGGTTTATCGACAGCCATCTCGACAGAGCGAAGATCTGGATGTGGCAGGCCATTCTCTGAAGAAAATAACGCAAACATCGTTTATCGGATCATACGCATGTTGAACTCTGATCTGTCTGCTACTAGTAACAGAGTTACTGCATGCCCACGCTGATTACCAGAATGTTTCTTGATGGTTCGGAGATCGAGTATGAAGAAGGCCTCGTTATGCTCCCGGACGCAATGAGCGATGACGTAGAGACGGTGAGGAGTGTGGCGACGGCGGCGGTCGCCGCAAAAACTGCGGTGGCGATGATCGCGATGGATGACGACGATGCAGGGACAGAATCTGCATGTGCAGATCATAGTAAGAGACTACATTTGTGGTTCGAGCCGTACGTTTTATCAATAAATGAGCAGCAATAATCACAAAATGAACGCTCGTACTAGTACATACAGTGTCTCACTTGGAGGCGGTCTGACGCCAAGTTGAGATTCCCGGCGACGTCCTGAGCTGAGCTCTCAGCGACCTGGACCGAAACCAGCTTGTCAACTGCCTGGATCTGCACTGTGTATATGCTCTTACTAGCTTCATGGAAGCTGAAAGCAGCAAAAACAACCATACACGAAGCAAACATTACATAATAAACCTCCTAAAGTAGAAACTAAATAAGCCATTGTATTAATTCTTGCCTCAATAGTTTGCCCCCAGAAACCTGAACCGCGGAGGAACTGAAGTTGAACACGGGCTTTTCGAACTTGATCAACACCGGGATGTTGTGAGAACTTGTCCTCACGGTCGATGTTGCGAGCTTAACAGAAGGCCTTTGGTTATCTGTATATATGTGATGCATCAAACAGAAGAACATAATTTTTCGAGATCGAAATGAAAATGAGTGTATACATAACATGGAAAAAAATAGCGCGCTATTTCGGCGGTAATAGCACGCTATAGCGTTTCTAGATAGCCCACGCTACATCATTCCGACGCTATAGCGTGCTATATGCTAATAGCGTATTTTTCTGCCGACGATATTTTGTTATAAGGCGCTATTTTTTTCCTTGATACATAACTGAACAGGTGTACTATACTGCACTGCACTGAGCATATACCATAGAGAAATGTGAAGGGTTCTGCAGATGAATAAACCGGGCTTCCCTGTCTGCTGATTATGGAACTCGCATCGACCGCAACGGTCACAACGGCGGTGTCTGATATCTTGCTCACCTACACATAAATTAAATGAGAGATGTTCAGAGTTGGGTCCAATGAAGCAGGTTTTCTTTTATTGAAAGGGAATGGCCCAGGAGGGTTGCTAATCAGTAATCACTGAGCGATCGACAGTGAACTTACGACGTAGCCGAACCGACGGTTGCCGAGCGTGGCCCTGTTGGTCGGCGTCAGCACGGCGCCGGTCGCGCTGAGCGCGGCGAGGATCTCCGCGGAGGAGTTCATCACCGGCTCGGCGAAGGACATGTATATCCTCAGCTCCCTGTCGTCGTTGGTGGCTTGGACCAACCTCGTGGCGCCCTCGATCTGCAGCAGCTTCTCGGGGATGGTCGCCGTGATGTTCATCGCGTCCTTCCTCCTGTCTGAAAAATCAATGTCTCGGATTCAGAATAGGTGTGTGCCAAACTGCCAATGTGAGCGGCGGGGACCAACGGAGCACGCACCGAAGCGGAGGGTGAAGCTCGAGTTGGAGGTCCTCCTGAAGTGGTGGCCGGCGACGTCGGTGCAGAACCCCCGGCGCATCACCAGGATCAACCGCCCATACTCCACCTCCGGCGACGCAAACACGACGACGGAGTATTGCAGCCCCGGCACGACCTCCTCCAGGGTCGACGGCTCCACGCGGCCGGGTCCGTACACCAGGAGCTGCAGATGCAATGCAGACCAAGATTTTACATACGTTTCAGGTGCAGAACGGAGTCTGAAGAGTGGCACGACGTACGTTGCAGTAGGTGGCGTTGCAGGTGAAGCCGCCGGCGCCGGGGCACGGCTCGCTGAGGGAGATGAGCACGGAGAGGTTGGACGCGCTCGTGAACGCCGACTCCGCCGCCACGGACGCCGTCGGCGGAACAGTGTCTGCGCACGGCACACCGTCGCGGATCAGATTAGCTGGGGACTACAGATTACAAAAGTGGAGATTTTGCAGCTGGGCAGGGTTTAATGCGTTACTCAACCAACATCCCAGGCGTAGGTGGCGCAGGTCGTGTCGGCGCTCCCTGATGCCGGCGTCGCGCACGCCGCGAACGTGTGGTTGCCGTCCTTGAGTCCTGCGTAGCTCACCACCTCCGTGCCGTTGCCGTTCCCGGATCTTCCCCCGCAATCTGATGCGCTTTCACCGTCCAACTGCGTGCATGCAGCAAATATAACTGATTAACTATGACAAGGAGCAAGCAACATTTGGGAGCACCTGAATTAGGCTGCGTGCAGACATGTCGAATCCAGTTGGTTATGTTTTTGTTTTGTTTACCGTGCTAGTAGTACCTCCTCCTATTGAAAATTTATGTGTCTTAGACCATTGGGTCAGTCTTCATCATACATATTTTGACCATTAGTTCCTAATCAAACATATTGCGTCATACAAAAACATTGCTACAACATTTTTAAAGTAAATTCCACGACAAATAACTTTGATGATCTAATTTTTTTTCGAAAAGTGGAGCTATCCAGTCCCAAGTTTCGTTTCCATTAAAATTGGTTTTATGTTTTGAATGCTAAACTTTGAAATGTGTAACAAGTAAAACTTCTAAAAAGGCTCATTTGCCACGTGTCAATTGCTGGAGTTAGTCCACGGAGATGAATTTGTGGACCAGGTCCCATAAAATTATTGTACCATGTTTTGGACTAGAGATGGCATTTTTCTTTGGAAGTGCCTAAGTCTCGGTATATTTTATAATTAGTTCATACAAGTCTAGAAAAAAAGTAATAATTTGTTCATATTTTTTGCATGAACCTTAACGTTGGATCGTCGGCTCTTTGTGTCAATAGAGTTTAAGAAATTCTCAGTGAACCAAGGATTATCAAAACCATTTTTACTTTGAACACACAACATGTGAAAACTGAAAACACAAAAGCTTCTTAGAGCATCCCCACTCGTTGGGGCTCCCCACGCCCAAATCCGGCGAAATTTTCGTCCGGATTGGAGGAAGATTTGGCGTGGGGAGGAGTAGTTTTCCAGTCGTGTGCTCCCCAAGCGGCGTTTCTCGGGAAAAAAGAGGATGGCTCGGGGAATCCGGACGAAAGAGGAGACACGTGGGCGTGGGCGGTTGGTTTAGCTTCATCCGGAGTCCCCGGGAGACCCCCGGGAAACCGAGGATGGCATGGGGAGTCCGGACGAAAATAGGCTCAAATCCGGACCAAAACGAGGAACCGGGGGCCTGACTAGGCCGTTTTTCGCCGTCCGGATGAAAAAAAGTGGCCGTGGGGGGCTCTGTGGGGAGACGAGTGGAGATGCTCTTAAAGACAGCCCCGAAATGCAACACAGTCTAAACTGTATCAATCAGTGTGCTTCTGTACCAGTAGTACTCCGTTGTAATGGATTGCATGATATTCCAGTCCTATGCAGAACCATTCATCTGGTACTGTTTAATTCAAGGTCATCTTTATGAAGTACTTAAACCACACTATTGCGAAGAATGTACTTCGAATCTACACATTTTATTCACTGATTTTTTTTTTTTTTTTGCTTTGTTTCAAAGAGGACGCACAAGATACTTTTAAGTGTGCGTAACACTTTTATCAGCAGGGGCAGCCTAAATGACATGAGCATTGAGCATGACCATTTGAAAATGAGCTGGATTTTTTTTTGGAAGGCCCGTCCCCGGTGCCCATGATGCTAGCTAGAACAGTAGGAGCATGGGCGCTTGGAGGTACTGACCTTGCAGGTGATGGCGCAATCTCCGCAGGTCCAGCCACTGCTCTGCATAGCTCGGAAGGCGAACACCGCCGCCGCGGACCTTGAGATGCGCGGCGGGGCGCTGGTCAAGGTGAGCGAGACGTCGCTGGCAGCAGCAGCGCCGGGGCAGAGGAGCGCCGGTGACGCCGCGAGGAGCAGCGCGGCGCTCAGTAGCAGCCTCCATCCCCAGCTCTTCCACACCATCGATGTCGATCCTTCTATGTCTACCTTGGTAGATTCGGCTAGCTGCACCAGCCGTTGGAGACGCAGGGAAGAGGACGGCAGCAGACACACTGTGCTGAACTGAATGCGTGCGTGAGGAGGGATGGAGGGAGGGGGCGCTTGGCAGTGAAGTGAATGCACGGCGCAGTGTGCATGTGTGCAGGCTACTAGCTGGGGAATGGCGAGGATGGCTTGCTATTAAGGCTGCCCCTGGACACTGGTAGTGAGCAGTACGCACTGAATACTTCACTGAGGTATTATCGTGTTAGCTAGCGAGAAGGTAACAGTGGAGCTGGAGCTCAAGTGAAACTGGGGACAACAATGGGGGACAGGAGGAGGGAGAAGGGGAGGAGGAAGGGGCCGGATCGAATTAAGGCAAACCAAACCGGCAGTGGCATGTGATTGTTGGCCGTGAGGGCGGTTTGTTTCGGGGTGGAGGAGATGATGCACATGAGGACCAGAACAGCCAAACTGTCCCTTGTTTCTACTAGCAAGTTTTTCTGCAGGTGGAAGAAAATAAAGATCGTTTCGCTTTTGCATAGCCATAATCCGCTTTGTATGATCTCGTGGCTGTGACTGCGAGGCTTAGCTACTCGCTTGGATGCGGTTCTTCCTCCCCGTCTCTGTCTTGAGGTGGCATCAACTCTTGAACACACGACGAATAACTTTGCTGAAAGAAACAGATCCATGTACAGAGACTGATGCTGCGATAGTACATGACAACACCTGCTGCGGACAAATCCTGAGCAATCACGGGGGTGCTCGAGTTTCAGACTTCCAGTGTTCAGCTGCCATATGATCCAGTGATTGAGGATATGATGATGATGTGTGGATCATATGTTTCTTATTCTGAGTGTAAATAACCATCTAGTCATTTAAGCTCCAAGCCTCGAGCAGTAACGTTCGTCCTAGTAGTACATAGAAGAGGGCATTCATTAATTACAAAGTGGGGTACAAAACCTGATGGTGCCACATGCTGAAAGGAATAAGGAACATACCTGTGTCCTGTTAATCCTAAATAAAACTACTGCAAGTCCTGAAGCAGATGAAGTATAAAACACAAAAATCATTTTGGGAATCAACTTGCACCGGGAACTGAGATCTGTCTCTTGCACATGCACATGCACCACAGCAACAGCTGCCACACCCCATATATAACCACATTGCAGGTCAGCTAATTCCCTCTTGTATTATTCCCTCCTGTAATTACCCTCCGTTTAATCAAACCTAAACCAAAGTTTTTTTGATAAAGGACGTTTTATTACTTAATAGTATAAACCTTATATCCGGAATATAGCTTAACAAATACGGAATAAAATTAGCATTTAATTTGTCAAACACAAAACCTATATAACTAGGGTTCACCTATGTGCACCAACAACTTATCCTAAGCAAGACACGCAACTATGTGATAGCAAGATATATAACTTCAAGTACATAGGCTATCACAAAGTAAAGTGCATAAGTAAGGAGCTTGGGTATAGAAATAACCAAGGTGACACGAAGACAATGATGTATCATCCCAAAGTTCACACTCTTGCGAGTGCTACTCTCCGTTGGAGTGGTGTGGAGGACAAAGCACTCCAAATGCCACGAAGGCCTCACCCTATTCTCCTAGTGGCTTTCCCACCAAAAGGGAAGCCCTCTATCCACTATGGAACCTTATGGGTGGTCACCAAACCCGCACAAAGCTTGGGGCTATCTCCACAATTTAATTGGAGGCCCCAATATACCACCGCAAAGGCTTTGCACTTGAGTATTCTCCACAACTTAATTGGAGGCCCCAAGAACACCACAAAGACCACTAAGCCTCTAGGGCCCAAAGACCCACGGGGAACAAGCTCTAGGAACAAGCTCCCGAAGTGAATATCACACGAACTTTCACCTCCACATATTGCCGCGGAGAACTCAAACCGTGCACCAAATGCAATGGGAAGAGCACCACTAAGATGCTCGAATCCTTTTCTCTCAAATTCCAACAAAGTTACAAAATCTATTGGGGGAATAAGAGAGGAAGAACAAAGGAGGAACACCAAATTACTCCAAGATCTAGATCTAGAGGATTCCCCTCACAAAGAGGGAGATTTGATTGGTAGAAATGTAGATCTAGATCTCCTCTCTCTTTTCCGTCAAAAGGGGACAAGATTCATTGAGGGATTGGGAGATAGGAAAACTTATCAAGGTTAGCAATGGAGGGGGGAGAGAGAGAGCAAGCGAAGCAACCAGATTTTGGGGAAGAAGGCTTTATATAGTCCTCCACAAAATAGAGTTGTTGCAGGCCAACTAAGGCTGGAGTCTCCGGTGTTTACACCGGAGTCTCCGGTCTGTCGATTCACTTAGAACGGAGACTCCGATCTAAGGGACTAGAGTCTTCGGCCCTAGTCGAGCCGACACCGGAGTCTCCGGTCGAAGTCTCCGGTCTGCCAGAAAAGACTCCGGACCCTCCATCAGAACGTGAGGCGCAGAGGACTGGGGACTTCTCCGAAGTCTCCAGTCATGGGGTCGGAGTCTCCTGTCTAGGCACACCGGAGTCTCCGGTCTGGAAACTCCAGAAACTACTAAAACTAAAACTGCAGTATCTTGAGTTTGGGAACTCGGAATGGCATGAAACCAATTTTGTTGGAAAGCGGACGACAAGAGCTCGAAATATGGAAACAAGTGGGGGCTGATTTTCTATGAATTTTAGAGGTGCAAACTCTCAATACGAGAAATTGAGAAAATCACCAAGCTCGAAAACGCAACAAGAGATCCATGCGGAATCCGTTTTCGATGAGCTAGAGCTTATCATGAAAATAACCACAAGTTCTAAAGAACCACATGGATAAGATCCAAATAACAACCAAGAAATATGATGCAAGGATGAAATGTTTTGAACTCAGCCCAAATGATACGATCGAGTTACTCACTCGAGAGCCTCTTGATAGTGCGGCAACTAACCTAAAACCCTATCTCCCTAGTAAACCATGAGACAAGTTGGAGAAAAACCTATGTAGACCAAACCTTAATCTTGCGCATTCCACTTGCGCTTGATGATGAGGATCTTGACCGCAATAAGATGGAACACATTTCTTGATTGTGCTTGCTCGATGAAGTCTTGAGGATTGCTCCCCCATAATCCATCATGGTAGAGCTTATTATTTAACATATCTTCACATATGTATGATCAACTTATGGATGACAAGCTTCAATCATATGATCTCCTCGGGATGGCTCATCTTGAACTTGCAAACCATTTCTTCTTTCTTCCTTATGTTGATGTCTTGAAGATATGCATGAGAGCTCACACCATATTCTTCTTCAAGACATACTTGACACTTGATCTTCATCAATTTCTTCTTATTGCAACCTTGAAGCCAACATATGGTTCACGCATTGCCTATGGACAACTCTTACAAATATAACTCAAAGCAAACATTTGTCCATAGGGATTGTCATCATTTACCAAAACCACACATGGGGGCTCCATGCACTTTTAGAGGGGCCGACCGGCTGCACCACCTCTCCCCTCCCCATCCTTTTGTCTGACGTTGCCAAGCCAAGTGCCCTTGTCCCCCTTGCCCCTTATATATTGTGGCTAGGTGGAGGGAAGAGACTACACAATTAATTAGAGAATTATCACTCTCTCTCTAGTTTTCTTCTCATCGAGGAACTGCGCAGGGAGGGAGACAACCCCACCCAGTACTCTGGAGCGCTGCTGGGATACCGATCCAGAAGATTTACTTGTGCAACTTTGCTAGATCGGAGCTGGGAGCGTCGTTGGGCACAGTTCATGTGCGATACCTACGAGGTGCGACACTTGTGGCACTCGACGTCATACGAGAGGATTTCAACATGAACCTGAGGTTGGCGACAAGTACGACTACATCAACCATGTTCTAGTGGGACGTTAACCTCTTTCAGTCTACGGGGTAACATCACCGAAACCATCTTCATTACATCATTACACCTAGATAGATCATGGGCAATTTGAGAAACTCTAATTAGAATGTTTTTGTTTTCTGCTTCGAGTCCCTGGAGAGAGCAAGCGCTTCATGGCATGTTGTTTCCTATAAAGTTGTAGTGTCAGTAATCCCATGAACAACCAAAATTGATGAACCAAGAAAAGCTCCCAATCCATCCTGCCAGATTGCAGCAACGACACCTCTCTTCCCATTCTTGGATACTTCAACATCGATATTTACCTTTGATACGTCCAAAACGTATCTACTTTCCCGAACACTTTTGCTATTGTTTTGCCTCTAATTTGTGCATTTTGGATACAACTAACACGGACTAACGCTGTTTTTAGCAGAATTGCTCTGGTGTCTTGTTTTTGTGCAGAAATTCGACTTTCGGGAAAATCCTCTGAATTTATACCAAAGGGCCTATTTACCAGAAGACTCTCGGAGCCAGAAGGGCAAGCCAGGTGGAGGCCCGAGGGCCCCACACACCAGGCCAGCGCAGCCTAGGGGGGGCGCGCCGCCCTAGTGTGTGGCCCCCTCGGCTGGCCTCCGACGCCCCCCTCTGGACTATAAAAAGGTTTCGATCTAAAAAACGCGAGGAGGAAGTCGAAGTCGCCAGAAACCCTCCAGTACGCCGCCACATCGCGAAACTCCGTCTCGGGGACCAGAAACTCCGTTCTGGCACTCCGCCGGGACGGGGAATTGGAGGAGATCATCGCCATCATCACCACCGACGCCTCTCCATCGACCAGCAATGCTTCCCCCATCCATGTGTGAGTAATTCCCCCGCTGTAGGCTGAAGGGGATGGTAGGGATTGGATGAGATTGGTCATGTAATAGCATAAGATTGTTAGGGCATAGTGCCTAGTGTCCGTAATTGGTACTTTGATGATATTGTTGCAACTTGTTATGCTTAATGCTTGTCACTAGGGCCCGAGTGCCATGATCTCAGATCTAAACATGTTATTGTTTCATCATGATATGCATTGTTTTATGATCTTACCTGCAAGTTGTATACACATGTCGCTGTCCGGAACCAAAGGCCCCGAAGTGACAGAAATTGGGACAACCGGAGGGGATGGCGGCGATGTGAGGATCACATGTGTTCACGGAGTGTTAATGCTTTGCTCCGGTACTTTATTAAAAGGAGTACCTTAATATCCAGTAGATTCCCTAGAGGCCCGGCTGCCACCGGCTGGTAGGACAAAAGATGTTGTGCAAGTTTCTCATTGCGAGCACGTACGACTATATACGGAACACATGCCTATGGATTGCTTTGTACTTGGATACCGTTTTATTATTATCTGCAAATGCCCTGCTTTGATTGTTACATGAGTTTCTCTCATCCATGCAACGCCCGTCATCCATCCCTGTGCCTACAGTATTTTAATCCTGCTGTTTACTATAATCACTACTGCTACTGCTATAAAACTGTTACTACTGATAAACTCTTGCGAGCAAGTCTGTTTCCAGGTGCGGCTGAATTGACAACTCCGCTGTTAAGGCTTTCAAGTATTCTTTGTCTCCCCTTGTGTCGAATCAATAAATTGGGTTTTACTTCCCGCGAAGACTATTGCGATCCCCTATACTTGTGGGTTATCAAGACTGTTTTCTGGCGCCATTGCCGGGGAGCATAGCTTTATTTGGAAGTTCACTTGGATTGATATTGTTCGCTGCAAATTCTCCATCATGGGTAAATCTCGCGATCCTAAAGTCACCATATTACCATCCACTACAAGAAAAGGTACAACTCTGAGTACCTCTGCTACCCTTGATTCACCATCTGTGATAAGTCAACTTGTTTCACCGCCGCAAGCTTCACTTGCTGGTACTTCTGCTGAATCTGAAAACTCTCATAATATTAATAATGTTTCTGCTATGCTTGATGATAGTGGTTCATTGGGATCCTTTCTAGATGCTACAATTGCTAGGTCTAGACAAATTGAAAATGCTGAAACTCCTAATGAAAATGCTGCTACACCTGTTAATTCACCTGAACTTGATTATTCTAGTGATGATCCTGATGAGGATTATGTGGAGCTTAATGATGATTTTATTAATAGATGCAATTCTACTGCTGATGCAAGAAAAATTAAAAAATTTCTCGCACAATATACTGTTAGACATAAGCTATCTCCTGATCCTAAATTTGCCACATCTCCTATATGCATTAAGGATAAAGATTATGATTTTTCTCTTTATCTATCTCATATAGCTATTGTTGAGAAAACACCCTTTTGTGGTACTAAAAAAGAAAGTGATGTAGAACACATGAATGAACTTTCTTCTATGAGTAGCTTGTTTTCTGATGATGTCAATTTCGTTGCTAAAAATTTTCGTTTCTCATTAAAGGATGATGCTAAAACTTGGTATAATAATTTGCCTCCTGGTTCTATTAAAAGTCCAGGTGATTTGCTTGATGTTTTCTTTCAGAAATACTTTCCTGCTAGTGCTCAACATGCTGCTTTACAGAAAATTTATAGCTTTGACCAGGAAGATGGAGAGAAATTGCCTGAAGCATGGGCAAGATTTTGCTCTCTTATCAGGGCTCGACCTAGACATGATTTGGAAAAGCATGATTTACTTGATATATTCTATAGTGGACTAACCGTTGAATCTAGAGCATATTTGGATAGTTGTGCTGGTTGTGTTTTCAGGAAAAGAACTCCAGACGAAGCTGAAGAATTATTGGCTAAAATAGGCCGGAATCATGATGATTGGACTACACCTGAACCAACTCCGACGCCAATATTGAAGAAGAGGGGTTTAATTAAATTAAATGATGAAGATATGAGGGAAGCCAAGAAGTCTCTCAAGGAGAAAGGTATTAAATCCGAAGATGTGAAGAATCTACCTCCCATAAAAGATATATGCGAGATAATTCCCCCTTCATCCATGATAGAGGTAAACTCCCTTCAACGCTTTACTAGGGAAGATATTCCGTATCCGAAACCTCCTGCTCAATGCTTAGATGAGTTTGATAATTATATTGTTAAGCAACAAAATTTTAATATGAGAGTAGAGAATCATCTAATGGAAAATTCTCAAGCATTAGCAATTTGCATGATATTGTGGAAAGAACCTCCAATGATGTTAAGATGCTTGTTAAACATTTTCAAATGGTTCAAACTCAAATTGGTCAACTCACTAAAGTGCAAAATGACTTGTTAAAAAATAATTCTAAAGAGAAACATGCTTATGAAGTAACAACTAGAGGCGGTGTCTCTACCCAGGATCCTCTATATCCTGAAGGGCATCCCAAAAGAGTTGAACAAGATTCTCAACAAATTGAACCTAGTGCTCCTTCTAAGAAAAAGAAGAAGAAACACAAAAAGGTTGTAGAATCCTCTGAACCTGTTAATGATCCTAATAGTATTTCTATTTCTGATGCGGAAACTGAAAGTGGTAATGAACATGATAATGATAATGATAATGATAAGAATGATGTTTCTGATAAAGAAGAAGTTGAGGATGAACCTGAAAAGCATGCTAAGAATAAAAAGTATAGTAAAGAAGATTTTATTGCTAAGAAACATGGTAATGAAAGGGAACCTTGGGTGCAAAAGCAAATGCCTTTTCCTGCTAAGAAATTAAAATCAAAGGAAGAAGAACACTATAATATATTTTGCGATTGGATGAAACCTTTATTCTTGCAAATCCCTTTGACTGATGCTATTGAATTGCCTCCTTATTCAAAGTATATGAAAGATATTGTCACTAACAAAAGGAAAATCCCCAATGAGGAGATTTCCACTATGCTTGCTAATTACTCTTTCAATGGCAAGGTTCCAAAGAAGTTGGGGGACCCAGGTATACCTACTATTCCTTGTTCTATTAAGAATAATTATGTTAGAACTGGTCTATGTGACTTGGGAGCCGGTGTTAGTGTTATGCCTTTTTCTCTTTATAAGAGACTTTATTTAGATAAGTTGATACCTACTGATATATCTTTGCAAATGGCTGATAAATCTACTGCTATTCCTGTTGGTATATGTGAGGATGTTCCTGTTCAAGTTACTAATAACTGCTTGATATTAACTGATTTTGTTGTGTTGGAAATGCCTGAAGATGATAATATGTCTATTATTCTTGGGAGACCTTTTCTTAACACCGCAGGGGCTGTTATTGATTGCAATAAAGGAAAAGTTACTTTCAATGTTGATGACAAGGAGCATACCGTCTATTTCCCCAAGAAGATTGATAAAGTATGTGGAGTTAATACTATTTCTAATGTGAGAACTATCAAAGTTGGAACTATTGATTGTCCTATATATGAGCCTAAAGAAGGTTATCAAAATCTTATGATTGGATCCATATCAATACAATTCAAGGTAACATGATCGATTTGAGGTTTATTTCTTCTTACGCTATGTAAAATTTATTTGGTGGCAAGACTTGATCAACCTTGTTAACAAATACTTTTTATATGCATAGAGGAGGTAAATGATGTCTACGGGTGCTTCTATTCTTGTAGACAGTGTTGGGCCTCCAAGAGCAGAGGTTTGTAGAACAGCAACAAGTTTCCCTTAAGTGGATCACCCAAGGTTTATCGAACTCAGGGAGGAAGAGGTCAAAGATATCCCTCTCAAGCAACCCTGCAACCACAAAGCAAGAAGTCTCTTGTGTCCCCAACACACCTAATACACTTGTCAGATGTATAGGTGCACTAGTTCGGCGGAGAGATAGTGAAATACAAGTGGTATGAATGAATATGAGTGGTAATAGCAATCTGAATAAAATATGGCAGCGAGTAAACATGCAACAAAACAGTAAACAAACGGAGATTCGATGCTTGGAAGCAAGGCCTAGGGATCCTGCTTTCACTAGTGGACACTCTCAACAATGATCACATAATAGAACCACTCTACACTCTCTTGTTGGATGATGAACACCACTAATTGTGTAGGATTACACGAACCCTCAATGCCGGAGTTAACAAGCTCCACAATATTCGATATTCATGTTTAAATAACCTTAGAGTGCATAATAGATCAACACAAACTAAACCAAGTACTAACATAGCATGCACACTGTCACCTTCACACTATGAAAGGAGGAATAGATCACATCGATACTATCATAGCAATAGTTAACTTCATAATCTACAAGAGATTACAATCATAACCTACGCCAAGTACTACACGATGCACACACTGTCACCATTACACCGTGGAGGAGGAATAGACTACTTTAATAACATCACTAGAGTAGCACATAGATGATATTCAACTAGATCACATAAAGAGAGAGATGAACCACATAGCTACAGCGGAGCCCTCAGCCCCGGGGGAGAACTACTCCCTCCTCATGGGAGACAGCAGTGTTGATGAAGATGGCGGTGGTGTCGATGGAGAAGCCTTCCGGGGGCACTTCCCCGTCCCGGCGGCGTGCCGGAACAGAGACTCCTGTCCCCCAGATCTTGGCTTCGTGATGGCGGCGGCTCTGGAAGGTTTCTCGTACCGTGGTTTTTCCGTATCGAAGATTTAGGTCAGGGACCTTTATATAGGCGAAGAGGCGGAGTCGGAGGGGGTACGGAGCCGCCACACAATAGGGCGGCGCGGCCAAGGCCTGGGCCGCGCCAGCCACATGTGTGGGCCCCCTGTGACCCTCCTCTGGTCCCTCTCGGGTGTTCTGGAAGCTTCGTCCAATTCTAAGACTCTGGGCGTTGATTTCGTCCGATTCCGAGAATATTTCCTTACTAGGATTTCTGAAACCAAAAACAGCAGAAAACAGGAACTGGAACTTCGGCATCTCGTCAATAGGTTAGTTCCGGAAAACGCATAAAAACGATATAAAGTGTGAACAAAACATGTAGGTATTGTCATAAAACAAGCATGGAACATCAGAAATTATAGATACGTCGGAGACGTATCAGCATCCCCAAGCTTAGTTCCTACTCGTCCCCGAGTAGGTAAACGATAACAAAGATAATTTCTGAAGTGACATGCTACCAACATGATCTTAATCATACTATTGTAAAGCATATGAGATGAATGTAGCGATTCAAAGCAATGGTAAGTACAATGGTTAAACAATTGAATCATATAGCAAAGACTTTTCATGAATAGTACTTTCAAGACAAGCATCAATAAGTCTTGCATAAGAGTTAACTCATAAAGCAATAAATTCATAGTAGAGGCATTGAAGCAACACAAAGGAAGATTAAGTTTCAGCGGTTGCTTTCAACTTATAACATGTATATCTCATGGATATTGTCAACATAAAGTAATATAACAAATGCAATATGCAAGTATGTAGGAATCAATGCACAGTTCACACAAGTGTTTGCTTCATGAGATGGAGAGAAATAGGTGAACTGACTCAACATAAAAGTAGAAGAAAGGGCCCTTCGCAGAGGGAAGCATCGATTGCTATATTTGTGCTAGAGCTTTGGTTTTGAAAACAAGAAACAATTTTGTCAACGGTAGTAATAAAGCATATGCATCATGTAAATTATATCCTACAAGTTGCAAGCCTCATGCATAGTATACTAATAGTGCCCGCACCTTGTCCTAATTAGCTCGGATTACCTGGATTATCACCGCAATACATATGTTTTAACCAAGTGTCACAAAGGGGTACCTCTATGCCTTTGTACAAAGGTCTAAGGAGAAAGCTCGCATTGGATTTCTCGCTTTTGATTATTCTCAACTTAGACATCCATACCGGGACAACATAGACAACAGATAATGGACTCCTCTTTAATGCATAAGCATTCAACAACAATTAATTTTCTCATAAGAGATTGAGGATATTTGTCCAAAACTGAAACTTCCACCATGGATCATGGCGGAAGTTAGCGGCCCAATGTTCTTCTCTAACAGTATCCATGCTCAAATCATTCAACTCATGGTAAATCGCCCTTACTTCAGACAAGACGAACATGCATAGCAACTCACATGATATTCAACAAAGAGTAGTTGATGGCGTCCCCAGGTGACAAGGGATTAACTTGTCAATGCCTACGGGTTGTAGACTAGGGTTCAGTTGGAAGTAGAGGGCAAGTAGATCTCGAAGGTTTCAGCCGAAAAGTACTCGACGATTATGAAAACTAGGGTTTGAGAGACAATGATTCGATGCTTTCTTTGTCCCTCGACTCCCCCTTATATAGGAGGCGGAGCCGAGGGATTCGTGTTGTACAAGTTATAGAGTCCGGGAAGGTTTCTAACTCATCCCGCAAGATTACAAATAATGCTTCCTATTACAACTCTAACTTTCCTTAACAATATCTTGGGCTTCCGAATCTTCTTATTCTTCGGGTAGTGGGCCTTCAGTAAACCCCGGGTACTATCTTCGGCAGGCCCATTGGGGATGCCTATGTCAGTAGCCCCCGAGATTTTGCTTGAATCGTAGAGCCAGGGAAAATCTCCACTGTTTATTTTTACTCGACAATTTAAAACTTTTCTATATTTCTTCACATAAATTTCTATATTGTACAGGGATAATGGTAGTTGGGGCTAGTTCATCTGACGGATCAGGTACTAGTTAACTGCTCTAGTGGCAATCCGCAAAAACCTACTTCAAAATCACGTCCCTGGACATGATCTCGGGATACTGGTGTAAACTTCGACAGGTGCCGCTTAAGGTCTTACCATTCTGTCGAGTCCCAGTCATATTTATCGGGTACCTAACGCGTCCGTTAGGATTTTTCTTCGTATCTGTTGATACGGATAAAAGTAGCAAACCGACGTCAGAGACGGCGCCACGCCACACAGAACGGATCTGGGGTCTTACCTTCGCAAAGTTTTGCGGCATTCAGAAATTGATCGCAACTTTGGCATTCTGAGAATATATTGTCGAGTGCTTATTCGGCTGTTGGAATGGCACATTTTATTGAGTCAACGGATGACTTATATTGCTCTCCCGATGGGAGTATATTTAGAGTTATTTATAACTCAAAATATACTCTTTTGCTCTTCTATCTTTCTTTTTCTCTTTCTTTCTTTCTTTCTTTCTTTCTTTCTTTCTTTTTTATGATTTCATCAGGCACGCGAGCAGCGTTCCCGATGGGAGTAGCCCCCGAGGCTACAGCCAAGGACTTGTGCTTGGTTGTAGGCTCCATGCCTTATGCCGCTATATTTTCTTTCTCTCCCGAAGTTTTACAATTTCTCGGGTGCGCGAACAGCGCTCCCGATGGGAGTAGCCCCCGAGGCTATGAGCAAATATTTGTATTTGATCATAGGCTCTCGCCATTTTCTATTTTGTCTTTCTTGATCTTTTCATTTTTCAAAAGTAGCCCCCGAGCATTTGATCAAAAACTTGTATTTGATCAAAGGCTCGCCAATATTTCTCCATGTCGCCTTTTTTTTATGAAACTGTTGAGGCGAATTTTTCCCTGCAAAGGTGACGTTATTGCTGACGATAGCCACGATTTCGAGTCTGAAAATCGTGAGAAGTTTTCTCCCGCTGCCTTGCGGGCCCAAAGTAACCATTATCTTGACACGTCGTACAGGTGGGGGACACACGTCCTCCGCTTTTCCTGGCGCACGTACCGTAACTTCCCCAATGTTAAAATACTTTTTTACCCCTGTTTCCACGTGGTTATCATCTGCCGCATACTTTTTCCATCCAACGGTCCGCCGCTTCACCGCACCTCTATATAAGATCCCCTTCTTCTTCCTCGAGCACTTCCGCTCGCGCCGTTCTCCTGCTTTCATCTGCAAAACTTCCTCTTGCGCCCACAACTCCCTAAGCTAATCTTCTCCAAGCTGCATTCCTGCGCCATTGTTGATGCCACCGCGTCGGTTGATCAAGCACAGCACGCCTGAATCATCAATGGCTGCCGTGGATCTGGGAAGCGCGGAGTGGGAAAGGTCCAAAATTTCCACCCAGGACATCAATCTCTTGAAGAAGCTGGGGATCAGCAAGAAGCCGAAGGCGCTGTGCTTCCCTAGTGAAGAAAGCTACCCAACCCCTCCAATGGGGTATCGGGTAAGTTTCATCGACCATCTCATCCGTGGTCTTTCCGCCCCCATTCATCCTTTCCTCCGCGGACTGCTTTTTGTTTATGGTCTGCAACTTCACCACCTCACGCCCAATTCTATCCTCCATATCTCCATTTTCATCACCCTCTGCGAGGCCTTCCTTGGCGTCCAGCCTAACTGGGCGCTATGGAAGCGCATTTTCTTTTGCCGCCGTAATGGCTCTCCCAATGTCGCCTATAATATAGGCGGCGTTGTTATTTCTGTTCGCCCCACGGTCGACTACTTCAACGTCAAACTCCCTGACTCTGTTCAAGGGTGGCGCAAGAAGTGGTTGTACATTCAGGAAGAGAACCATGGATGTGCTGAAGACAACATCCCTCCCTTCGATGGTGCCGAGAAAATCCTTCGCCGCCGCTCCTGGGATGCAGAGGCTACCGAAGAAGAAAAAATGTCGACAGAGGCCCTGATGACTCGTATCCATGAGTTGCAAAATACTCGCGGCAAGGAGCTGTCAGGTATTCAGATCGCAGCGTATTTTCTTAGAACCAGGGTGCAGCCTCTTCAAGCTCGCAAATACCCTCTCTGGAAGTACGCTGGCGACAAGGACGTAGATCGGTTGTCGGTGGATTTAGAGGTCAAGGACTTAGAAAAGCTTGTCCGAAAAATCTCCTCCCTCGGCAAAAAAGATCCTGTCCCTTCTTCTTGTCGTGTAAAACCGTACAGCGCCACCAATGCGCTTCCCAAGGTAAACTTTGTCGATTGATTTGATATTGCCTTGCTATCTTTTTTGTAACTCCTTTTTTGACATCTTCCCCTGGTTTTTATATAGAACCATCCAAATCTTGTCTCGCTTCCTCTCCTTCCTGAAGGTGGAGAAGTCGAAGAAAGGGCCGTTGTCACCGACGACAACCAAGATGCTCCCTCTTTTGTGAATGAACCCGTAGATTCTCAAAAATCTGCGGGATCTACTGAAGGCACTGTATCGGCACAATCTCCTCCTCCTGCTGTTTCTCCAAGGAACAAAAGGAAAAGGGACGAGGTCGAAGATTCCGGCACCTCCAAAGCCGAAGAAGTTGTTCCTTCACGCCAGAAGGCAGCTTATGATCCATACCTTGAGTCCCTCATCAGCTCGTAAGTTACCTTTTATTTCACTTTATTTTGTACTCGAAGATTTTTGTCTATCTTGCTTTTTATGCTACCGACGTTTAATCGCAGTGATGATGAGGAAGAAGTACCAGCTGTTGATGTGGCTGCTCGAACGAGTACGTCACATACTCTAGTTGTTTCGGAGACGCCAGTCGAAGGAGAGGAATCCTCGCCTCCTCAACAAAACGTCGGCGCTCCTACTCCTCCTTCAAGCCCTCTTGTCCCTTCACCAAAAAGGACAAGGGTTGAAACAATCCCAGAGCCTACCCTCCAATTGGGTAGCTCCTCTAGCCCTCTCTTGGATGATGTAAGTTCTTAATTTTCTTGTCACTGTCTATATTTCCTCTGTTTGCTTCTTTATGCCATCATATTTTTCCTATACCGATATTTTCTTTCTTTGTATTCTTTGACAGCCTATGATCAAAGAGCTTGTTCGCATCGGTGCCCAATTCATTGGGTACCGTGAGTATGCCAGCAAGACTGAAGGTAATAATTCTTTGCTGGCCCTTGTTTATAACTTCTTGCTCCTGTTTTGTCGCAATTTTGACGATTCTTAACTATTTTGGCAGAGAAACTTGCAGAAGCCAACAAGCTTGTCGATACACTTGCTCAGAAATTAGAGCAAAGTGAAGCGGCTCGCAAGAAGGCTGAACTTCATGCTAGCAAAGCTAAAGCGGAGGCTGATAAGGCCAAGGCAGAAGCTGCTGGTGTCGAAGATCTGCAAAAAAGACTTGATGATGCCGAAACTGCTTTGAACGAGCACAAAGCCGCGCAGGCTACTCGTGAAAAGGCGATCATCAAGCGCTTGAACACGCAGAATCAACGCTTTGTCGGTAAATTTGTCGATCCATTCTATTTTTCTTAGACTCGCTTTTCTTTACTTGCTGTCGACCAACATATGTTTTCTGCGATAGGTAAAACAAACCAAGAATTTGAGCTTGAAGATCCCGACAACGATCCTCTTCTTGACGCACTCTCTATCCTTGAGTTTCATGGAACCGAAGCTCGCGAAGGCATTGGACATGCTGACTCAGGATTGTTGCGGCTGTTCCCCTACTTCTTCCCGAAGAAAGAGGAACCCAAGACTTTCCTTGCTCTTGCCAAGGACTTCAACCCACCAGAGGATCTTGGACTGAAGATGCGTCAAGAAAACATGAAGATTGCTGTCGAAAATACTGTCGCCTTGGTTGCCGAGAGCCAAGAAACTATCAACTGGGCGAAAGTAGGCGACACAGAACAGATAGAGCAAACAAAATGGCGGTCGTTGATCAAGGCAGCAAAGCCCAACACGAAGAAAATCCTGGCCTATCTCGGGATCAAGCCATCTTCAACTCCTAGCTCATCAAAGTCGGAGGTCTTGTTGAATGCCCCTTCTTTTTATTTTTTCTGTTTCTTTAGCTATTGTCGCCATATTAGCTTTGGCGACAATTATCTTACTAGTCCTTTTGAAGAACTCCTTCTGTAATATCCATGTAAGTTTCTTGAAGATCAATGGAATTCTGTCTTGTGCAATCCTTTGATATTTGAATTTTCTTTTCCAGTTGATATTTGATAACTACTCTGCCAATCCTCATTCTGCCGATACTTCTCCTGCTTCCTCCTTCTCGAAGAAAACACTAGTCAACGATAACCTCATCGAAGGTTCTTCAAGACAACACTTGTCGCAAGATTTGCAAGAACTGCGCCAACAACTCCAATCCATGAAGAAACAAACTCTTGCGATGATGGAACAATCTCGAAAAGCATCCGAGAATGAGAAAATTGCTCTTCAACAAGCCAAAGAGGCCATAGCTGCCAAGGATGCTGCCGTGTCGGAAGCTGAGAAAGCCACTACTCGAGAAAATAGCATGCTCGAGCTAATGATTGAAGCTAGCGCGGATATGCTGGGTATGTTTTTTCAACCTCACACTGCTGCTTTCTTGTTTTACTGTGCCTCCCCTTAGATTTCTTGCTTTGTCGCTTAATAGGCTCGGTTCTCGATGCTGCCGCTGAAGACGAAAGAGTGAATGTCAGGAAGAATCTCCTCGTCAATCTTTCTCTTAACCATGGCTGTCTATTCTGGGCCACCCCTGAGCGAACCCAGCAAATTGTCAGGTTCCAAGATCGCGCTTGTCAGGTGCGCGAATTTCTCAATTTCTGCACGAGAACCTTAACCCTTGTTTACAAGACTTTATTTCCTCGAGATGAGGCTCCCGAAACTCTTCTTGGACTGATGGAGAAATTTAGAGATGCTCCTCGCATTTATAACTTTGTGCGAGCTCAATTGACTGCTGGCGCAAGGTTTTCCATGATTATGATACACATTTGCCATCCCAAGTTGGACCTGACGAAGATTGTTGCTGATTGCTTGGCCAAGAAATCGCGGCGAAAAAATAACATTGACTCAATCAATGAGATGGTTACTCCTGTGGCTGAGGCGATGATGGATGAACTTCTTCGGATGGATTCAGAATTCTTCGTCAAGGGGACCTATGCTGAACACAAGACAACCAGAGGTTTATCCATAGATAGTATATTAGGCCTAAACTGAGCTGTACTATATTGCGAGAAATTATGTCTATATCTTGTCGATCTCTTTTGTTCCGAAGAATTTGTTTATATTGTACAGCAACTTATATTGTTGGAGCCCCCGAGCCTCTGGCTGGAGTTTATACTGTTTTGCTATCTCAAAGATTCTTCTTCTTGCTGCAAGAACTTATATTTATTTTTCCATCGATGGGTTACGAGCCCCTGAGTGTCTTGGTGGCGAAGTTCTATATTTTTGTTGCGAGGTTTTCAGACCAAAGCAGTAAAATTTTGACGAGTACACTATATTTATAATTATTATCTTTCGATGTTCTATTTGGCGAGGTATTCTTGTACCTGTAGGATAACGTTGCATAGAAAACAAAAAATTTCCTACCGCGAACACGCAATCCAAGCCAAGATGCAATCTAGAAGACGGTAGCAACGAGGGGATTATCGAGTCTCACCCTTGAAGAGATTCCAAAGCCTACAAGATGAGGCTCTTGTTGCTGCGGTAGACGTTCACTTGCCGCTTGCAAAAGCGCGTAGAAGATCTTGATCACGGCGCCACGAACGGGCAGCACCTCCGTACTCGGTCACACGTTCGGTTGTTGATGAAGACGACGTCCACCTCCCGTTCCAGCGGGCAGCGGAAGTAGTAGCTCCTCTTGAATCCGACAGCACGACGGCGTGGTGTCGGTGGTGGTGGAGAAATCCGGCGGAGCTTCGCTAAGCGTGCGGGATGTGGTGGAGGAGAGAGGCCGCTAGGGTTTGGGAGAGGGGGACGCCGGCCATCTAGGTGGTGCGGCCACCTTGGTGTTGTTGGGGTGGCCGGCCCCCTCCCCTTGGCCCTCATTATATAGGTGGAACACCCAAGAGTTGGTCTACAAGTCTTCGAATAAGACCCCAAGCCAAAACCTTCCATAACACATGAAACCTACCCAAGCTAGGACTCCTACTAGAGGTGGGAATCCCACCTTCCTTGGGAGGGGGTGGCCGGCCCCCCTTGGGGAGTCCACTTGGGACTCCTCCCCCCTAGGGTTGGCCGGCCATGGGAGGTGGAGTCCCACCGGGACTCCGCCTTCCTTAGTGGTTTCTTCCGGACTTTTCTAGAACCTTCTAGAACCTTCCATAGAATCTTCCGGATCATTTTAAATCACATAAAATGACATCCTATATATGAATCTTATTCTCCGGACCATTCCGGAACTCCTCGTGATGTCCGGGATCTCATCCGGGACTCCGAACAAATATTCGAACTCCATTCCATATTCAAGTTCTACCATTTCAACATCCAACCTTAAGTGTGTCACCCTACGGTTCGTGAACTATACGGACATGGTTGAGTACTCTCTCCGACCAATAACCAATAGCGGGATCTGGAGATCCATAATGGCTCCCACATATTCAACGATGACTTAGTGATCGAATGAACCATTCACATATGATACCAATTCCCTTTGTCACGCGATATTTTACTTGTCCGAGATTTGATCAACGGTATCACTATATACCTTGTTCAACCTCGTCTCCTGACAAGTACTCTTTACTCGTACCGTGGTATGTGGTCTCTTATGAACTTGTTCATATGCTTGCAAGACATTAGACGACATTCCACCGAGAGGGCCCAGAGTATATCTATCCGTCATCGGGATGGACAAATCCCACTGTTGATCCATATGCCTCAACTCATACTTTCCGGATACTTAATCCCACCTTTATAACCACCCATTTACGCAGTGGCGTTTGATGTAATCAAAGTACCTTTCCGGTATAAGTGATTTATATGATCTCATGGTCATAAGGACTAGGTAACTATGTATCGAAAGCTTATAGCAAATAACTCAATGACGTGATCTTATGCTACGCTTAATTGGGTGTGTCCATTACATCATTCATACAATGATATAACCTTGTTATTAATAACATCCAATGTTCATGATTATGAAACTAATCATCCATTAATCAACAAGCTAGTTAAGAGGCATACTAGGGACTCTTTGTTGTTTACATATCACACATGTATCAATGTTTCGGTTAATACAATTATAGCATGGTATATAAACATTTATCATAAACATAAAGATATATAATAACCACTTTTATTATTGCCTCTTGGGCATATCTCCTTCAGTCTCCCACTTGCACTAGAGTCAATAATCTAGTTTACATTTGTAAAGATATAACACCTTGGCCTTCCGGTGCTTTATCATGTTTTGGTCACGGGAGAGGTTTTAGTCAACGGATCCGACACGCTCAGAAATGTATGTATTTTGTAATTCATTTGCGTCTCAACGCATCACTCATTTTCAAATGAGTCGGCATTAAATATGTTTGGTCTTCTGGTGGAACCTTAATTCCGCAGTCTGAAATATGTCACTAATATTGTCACACACAATATAGCTTCAAAGTTCTGACTCTGTCGGAACTACACCAAGTTCTCAAAGAACCTCTTGACTTAACATCCTTTGTCATTGTCAAAACAATGACATACTCTGCCTTCTTTTGTAGAATCCGTCACAATATTTAGAACTCTTCTAAATCTAGCATAGACAACTTCTAGCTCATTGTGCTACCTTTTAAATAACACTTAGTCTAATTTGAGATTGAAATTTTATTTTCATATGTGACAAAACAAATATCGGTGCAACATCTTACAGCGATTTGTTTGTCATTTCTCCATACAAAACTATATATATATATCCTTGGTTCTTCTTAAGTACTCAAGAATATTCTTTACTGTTTTTCAATGATCATCACATGAATCATTCTGGTATATGCTCCTAACTCTTTAGAGCACATGACATCTGATTTTTGTACATATTCTTCGTGATCTAAAATCACTCATGTGTTTTTACTCATCAAGTGTCAGATACACTTAAGTCTTGTTAAAACTTCACATGACAAGAACATTTTCTTAATATTTCTATATTGAACTATTTCAATATCCATTCTATGTACTTTGACTTAAACATATTATGTGTTTCAATCTATCTTCATAAATCTTGACACAAAATTTGTTTCAGTCCATATCCTTTCATTGAAGTTAATTTCTCAATGAAACCTTTTAATCAAGTGTATAATTACATAATTTATAACCAACTATATGTCATCTACATAAGTATTATAAATATGTCTCAGCGCTCCCACTTAATTTCTTGCAAATGCAAGCCTCTTCATCGTCTCTGATGAAATCAAAAACTCTTTGACTATTTCATCCGGTGAAGATTCCAACTCCGTGATACTCACTTCATCCAATTGAAGTTTGTATACCTATCTAGTATTCCACGGACCAGCAAAACTCTTGGTTGTATCTTGTATACACCTTTAATACACACTTCTGATAAGTAATGTATTTTGCCATCCTACTTACATATCTCATAAAAGAAATATGTAGTGATTACTAGAATAATCCATATAGACTATAAGCATTGCTACGGAAGATCTAATTTTGTCGTAGTCAACTCTTTGAACTTTGTCGTAAACAACTTTTCGACAAGTCAAGCTTCTTCAAGGATATTTCATCCAAGTCCATAAATTTTATAGATGCATTTACTTTCAAAAAGTATTCATCTATCTTGGATTTCATGGCGTATAGCCATTTTAATGGAGTCAAGGCCCATCATAACTTCTTTGTTTGTAGTTGGTTTATCATTGTTCAAAATTAATCCTTTGTCCACAAATCATTTATTTGATCACAAAGTAAACCATACCTACAAGGTTCAATATGTACTTCGATCTTCATGGCTAAAACACTTTGTAGTCATGGGAGCCATGATCGTCGTGGTCGCTTCCGGAACCAATTTCCGATGCTGCGCTACTCTGATCATTATGCTCAGGTTCATAAACCTTATCAAGTTCTATTGTCCTCCCACTCAAATACTTCGCTAGAAAACAATTTCTTGGAAATAAGCAAGTAACATTAACAAACAGTTTTGTCGTTTACTTCATAGTGGAAAGAATTCCCAATCAATTCTTTGGGATAACCAACAAAGACATTCATCCGTTTTTGGTTGTAAACTTTTTAGACCAAAATTTAAGAAAAGACTATCAGGTTTCATACCCATGCCATAACTCGTATGGTGTCATTTCAACGGATCATGATGATGCTCTATTTAGTGTAAAAGCGGTAGTCACTAAAGCATAATCCACAAAAATATAATGGCATTAATATTTTATCTCATCATTGATCCAACAAGGTTTGGATACATCTCTCGGATACTATATCATCATTATGATACTCCAATAAATGTGAGTTGTAGAACAATTTCATGACTCTCTTAGATGTTCGCTAAAACTCGTAATTCAAATATTTTCCCAATGATCCAATCATAGATATTTGATTTTTCTATTACGATGATTTCCACTTCATGCTGAAATTTATTTGAATCCATTCAAATGTTTCAAACTTCTTCCTTATCGAATATGTCCACATATATATACTCAATTCATTGTTGGAAGTTTTCATGAAGTAGAAGAATCTCCCGCACACAATTATGCCCAGTGAGCCACATATATCATCATATATGTTTTCACTAAGTTAGTTGCCCTTCAACTCTTGGCCTATGAATGGTATTTTAGTCATTCTCTTTAGAAAAGATTTGCAAGCGCCAAACGATTCAAAAAATCAAATGACTCCAAAAATCCATTTGCATGGAGTTCCTTCATGCGTTCCTTTCTAACATGACCTAAATGGCGGTTCCACAAATAAGTGGAATTCAAATCATTTGCCTTATGGCATTTTAGCGTCAGTATTATGTGTGTGTGTTTCACCATTAAGATTTATAATAACTTATCCATCGTACATGGAGTAATGTCATAATTTGAACAACTCATTGTTTTTATTTGACCAGAGCAAAATAACAATTATTAAGTTCTTTATTATAAATCCTAAGGGCTAGATAGAATGCCAATGACGAACATAATAACACTTTATTTTGTTCCAGACGTGTATTCCTATCATATTCCTTGTCAGTCACTTAGGCCATTGTATTCTTGTATTGCGTTGTTTTGTATGACACTTCATACCAACCAATATGGTACAAATACCCAATAATTTCATTGTGTGACCAAATGAGGAATACATCCAGAACATGTATATCATTTATATATACACCTGAGCTAGACTTTCTAGTCTTTTCTTTCTTTCTGCCAATAATCTTTTGTAGTTTCTCTTTTAGCTTTCCTCATTATTCAGAAAAACACTTCAACATCAATAACTTCTAGGTTTGTTGGTCAAATACCAATAACCTTGAGGTTCTTCCTTTGAAGTTGATCATCATATGACAAGTGTTCCGGATTTCACTATTAGTAACTTTGTAATATGATGAACAATTTCACTCATAATTTTATCCATTGTATCATGATGACTTTCTGAGACCATGTCTGTACATGCTAGGCTCATAAAGTTTTAACCTTGGTATTCGCATGTGCAAATCTGGCTTGCACCCGTTGTATGCACACGTAGAATCTATAACACCTGATCATCACGTGATGCTTCGATACGACGAGTCTTAGCAACGGTGCATATTAAGGATGATAACTTCATGGATATGCGAATATTGTTAGTGCCCCAATAGTTGGAGGATTGGGACGCCTTGCGTCTTCAACCTTCGTACATTCCCATAAAACTTATGAGTTTATGTAGTCTCACCAAATTATATTCTATCATCTTGCAATAAGGTCTTAGATATCACATATATCTCATACCTTGATTATTTCTGAAAACTAAATTTTCAGCTCCTTACTTTTCAAACAGATTTGAACTTCGAGTTTCACGGAGACAAGATAACTTTATGTACTAATTGAAACCATAGCTCTTTGAATCAACAGTGTGAGGTTTACTAAAAGTTTGCAATAGGACTTAATCAATTCTTGATTCTTAACAATACGGTACCAATCCGTAAAGTTTCTTGTCAGATTTTAACAGTATTTCTATCTCAATTACAAGACTAGCGCATAGTAGTAAACGGATGCCAATACTACAAAATTAATTCAAAATACTACTCAGACTAAGTTTATGATAATTAGTTCATGTTTTAATCTAATTACTAATGAACTCCCACTTAATACAACATCCCTCATAGTTGTTAAGTGGTACACGATCCAAATCCACTACACCAAAACCGATCATCACGTGAGATGATGTAGCTTCAATGGTGAACATCAACATGTTGATCATATCATCCATATGACTCGTGTTCAACCTTTCGGTTTCCGTTGTCCCGAGGCCATGTCTGTACATGCTAGGCTCGTCAAGCAAACCCAAGTATTCCGCGTGTGCAACATGGCTTACACCCGTTGTATGTGAACGTTGAGTCTATCACATCCGATCATCACGAGATGCTTCGAAATGACGAACTGTACAACGGTGCATACGAGGGGAGAACACTTTATTATCTTGATATTAATGTGAGGGATCATCTTATAATGCTACCGCCGCGTTCTAAGCAAAATAAGATGCATAAAGGATTAACATCACATGCAATTCATATGTGATATGATATGGCCCTTTTGTCTTTGCGCCTTCGATCTTCATCTCCAAAGCACGGACATGATCTCCATCATCAACGGGCATGATCTCCATCATCGTCGGCGTAGCGTCAAAGTTCATGGCGCCGTCTTCATGGTTGTTCACCTCATGTAGCAACTATTACAACTAATTTGAAATACTACTCAACATGAAATTTAAAGGCAACCATAAGGCTCCTGCCGGTTGCCACAATACAATAATGATCATCTCATACATATTTATCATCACATTATGGCCATATCACATCACCAAACCCTGCAAAAACAAGTTAGACGTCTCTAATTTGGTTTGCATATTTTACGTGGTTTAGGGTTTTCGAGAGAGATCTAATCTACCTATGAACATGAACCACAACGGTGATACTAGTGTTGTCAATAGAAGAGTAAATTGAATCTTCACTATAGTAGGAGAGCCAGACACCCGCAAAGCCTCTTATGCAATACAAGTTGCATGTCGAACGAGGAACAAGTCTCATGAACGCGGTCATGTAAAGTTAGTCCGAGCCGCTTCATCCCACTATGCCACAAAGATGCAAAATACTCAAACTAAAGACAACAAAAGCATCAACGCCCACAAAACCATTGTGTTCTACTCGTGCAACCATCTATGCATAGACACGGCTCTGATACCACTGTAGGATAACGTTGCATAGAAAACAAAAAATTTCCTACCGCGAACACGCAATCCAAGCCAAGATGCAATCTAGAAGACGGTAGCAACGAGGGGATTATCGAGTCTCACCCTTGAAGAGATTCCAAAGCCTACAAGATGAGGCTCTTGTTGCTGCGGTAGACGTTCACTTGCCGCTTGCAAAAGCGCGTAGAAGATCTTGATCACGGCGCCACGAACGGGCAGCACCTCCGTACTCGGTCACACGTTCGGTTGTTGATGAAGACGACGTCCACCTCCCGTTCCAGCGGGCAGCGGAAGTAGTAGCTCCTCTTGAATCCGACAACACGACGGCGTGGTGTTGGTGGTGGTGGAGAAATCCGGCGGAGCTTCGCTAAGCGTGTGGGATGTGGTGGAGGAGAGAGGTCGCTAGGGTTTGGGAGAGGGGGGCGCCGGCCATCTAGGTGGTGCGGCCACCTTGGTGTTGTTGGGGTGGCCGGCCCCCTCCCCTTGGCCCTCATTATATAGGTGGAACACCCAAGAGTTGGTCTACAAGTCTTCGAATAAGACCCCAAACCAAAACCTTCCATAACACATGAAACCTACCCAAGCTAGGACTCCTACTAGAGGTGGGAATCCCACCTTCCTTGGGAGGGGGTGGCCGGTCCCCCTTGGGGAGTCCACTTGGGACTCCTCCCCCCTAGGGTTGGCCGGCCATGGGAGGTGGAGTCCCACCGGGACTCCGCCTTCCTTAGTGGTTTCTTCCGGACTTTTCTAGAACCTTCTAGAACCTTCCATAGAACCTTCCGGATCATTTTTAATCACATAAAATGACATCCTATATATGAATCTTATTCTCCGGACCATTCCGGAACTCCTCGTGATGTCCGGGATCTCATCCGGGACTCCGAACAAATATTCGAACTCCATTCCATATTCAAGTTCTACCATTTCAACATCCAACCTTAAGTGTGTCACCCTACAGTTCGTGAACTATGCGGACATGGTTGAGTACTCTCGCCGACCAATAACCAATAGCGGGATCTGGAGATCCATAATGGCTCCCACATATTCAACGATGACTTAGTGATCGAATGAACCATTCACATATGATACCAATTCCCTTTGTCACGCGATATTTTACTTGTCCGAGATTTGATCATCGGTATCACTCTATACCTTGTTCAACCTCGTCTCCTGACAAGTACTCTTTACTCGTACCGTGGTATGTGGTCTCTTATGAACTTATTCATATGCTTGCAAGACATTAGACGACATTCCACCGAGAGGGCCCAGAGTATATCTATCCGTCATCGGGATGGACAAATCCCACTGTTGATCCATATGCCTCAACTCATACTTTCCGGATACTTAATCCCACCTTTATAACCACCCATTTACGCAGTGGCGTTTGATGTAATCAAAGTACCTTTCCGGTATAAGTGATTTATATGATCTCATGGTCATAAGGACTAGGTAACTATGTATCGAAAGCTTATAGCAAATAACTCAATGACGTGATCTTATGCTACGCTTAATTGGGTGTGTCCATTACATCATTCATACAATGATATAACCTTGTTATTAATAACATCCAATGTTCATGATTATGAAACTAATCATCCATTAATCAACAAGCTAGTTAAGAGGCATACTAGGGACTCTTTGTTGTTTACATATCACACATGTATCAATGTTTCGGTTAATACAATTATAGCATGGTATATAAACATTTATCATAAACATAAAGATATATAATAACCACTTTTATTATTGCCTCTTGGGCATATCTCCTTCAGTACCAAGGCGAAATATTTCGGTAAGTCTAGTTTATCTATATTGTGTATATTTTGTAACTTGAAGGCGTTGAGCCCCCGAGCGTGTCGAAGAATAAGAAGTATATCTCCACTATCTTTATTATATTGCAGCACCGCGAGCCCACCTCATTAAAAACCTTTCCGGCCCCACTCGGTGCCCCGAAAAGGAAAAGAGTGCGTCTGAAAACTCGCGGGCATTTCAGTACATTGTATTTTTACAGAGGAGGACTATATTTCGACTTCTAGGCGTAGAACCGCCTGAGCTGCGCCACGTTCCAGGGGTTTTTCTCGGGAACCCCTGTCTTCTTGTCCTTGATCCTGTATGCACCTCCTTCGGTTACTTCTGTGATGTTGTAAGGGCCTAGCCATGGCGACTCGAGCTTTTCAGTACTTTTTTGATTTAACCGTAAGACCAAATCTCCGACCTGGAAAGATCTTGGCCTCAACCGTCGACTGTGGTAGTTTTTGAGGTCCTGCTGGTATTTGGTGACTCGTGAAAGTACTTCATCTCGAGCTTCATCGAGTGCATCTAGGTCGTCCTCCAAAGCCTTTCTTGAAGTTTCCTCGTCATACTCTGTCACTCTTGGAGAATCATGCTCTATCTCAATTGGTAATACTGCTTCGGCTCCGTGGACGAGGAAAAACGGAGTTTCTTGTGTCGCCGTATTTGGTGTTGTTCGGATGCTCCACAAAACACTCGGCAGTTCTTCTGGCCAGGTATGTCGAGCTTTCTCAAGCGGTCCTAGCAAGCGCTTTTTGATACCGTTGCAGATGATGCCATTGGCTTTCTCGACTTGGCCATTGGTTTGCGGGTGCCCAACTGACGCAAAGTGCAATTTAATGCCTACTTCTGCGCAGTACTCCTTGAATTCTTTGGACGTAAAGTTACTGCCATTGTCTGTGACGATGCTGTGAGGTACCCCAAACCGGAAAACGATGCCCTTTACGAATTTGACTGCTGATTCTCCATCTGGTGAATTTATCGGCTTTGCTTTCTATCCACTTGGTGAACTTGTCGACAGCAACCAACAGGTACTCATATCCTCCTGGCGAAGCTTTGTGCAACTTGCCCACCATATCGAGTCCCCATTGGGCAAAGGGCCACGACAATGGTATTGGCATCAGCTCTGCCGCCGGAGAGTGAGGTTTTGCGGCGAATCTCTGGCACGCGTCGCAGGTTCTTACTATCTCTTTTGCATCCTCGATTGCTGTCAACCAGTAAAATCCTACCCGAAAAACCTTGGCTGCAATAGCTCGGCTGCTCGCGTGGTGACCACATATTCCTTCGTGCACATCTTTTAGGATTATCCTTCCTTCTTCGGGTGTGACGCACCTTTGCAGGACGCCTGAAATACTTCGCTTGTATAACTCCCCTTTGACCACTGTGAAAGCTTTGGACCGTCGAATAATTCGCCTTGCCACAACTGGATCATCGGGTATTTCTTTCCGAAGGATATACGATATGTAGGCTTGCATCCAAGGAACTTCTATCATCATCACAAGCTCTTGGTCTTCTTCGTCCTCCACGGCTTCTTTGAGGGGCGCCGAAGTTTTTCTTCCTTTGCTTTTTTCTGCGCCTTCTTCGGCTTTGTGGATCTCTCCGCTATTTCTTCCCAAAATACACCTGGTGGAATTGGGAGGCACTGCGACCCGATGTTTGCGAGAACATCGGCTTCATCATTGCTCAACCTACTGATGTGATTTACCTCGCATCCATCAAACAGCTTCTCAAGCTCATTGTACACCTCCTTGTATGCTATCATGCTATCATTGACTGCATCACATTGGTTCATAACTTGCTGAGCCACCAATTGTGAGTCGCCAAAGATTTTTAGTCGAGTTGCGCCGCAAGCTTTTGCCATCTTCATCCCGTGTATGAGGGCCTCATATTCTGCTTCATTGTTGGATGCGTTTGGGAACGTCATCCGTAGGACATATTTTAACTTGTCGCCTTCAGGTGATATAAGTATTACTCCTGCGCCAGCTCCTTCTACTCTCTTGGATCCATCAAAGTTCATGGTCCAAGTTCTCGACAAATCTGGGGGTCCTGTGTTTTGCAGCTCCATCCACTCTGCAATGAAATCTGGCAAAACTTGCGATTTGATTGCTTTTCTTTTTTCATACGTGATGTCCCGAGGGGAAAGTTCTATTCCCCAAAGGGAGACACGCCCTGTAGCTTCTGGATTGTTCAGTATATTTGAGAGAGGTGCTTCATTGACTACTATTATCGGGTGTGCCGAAAAATAGTGGCGCAGCTTTCTTGCCGTTGTAATCACTGCATATGCTAATTTCTGGTACTGCGGGTACCGCTGTTTGGAAGGCGATAAAACTTCACTGATGAAATATACCGGCCTTTGCACTCCATGGAGTTTCCCTTCTTCTTCTCTTTCGACGACTAGCACCGTGCTAACCACCTGGGGTGTGGCTGCAATGTACAGCAGGAGAGGTTCCTTTTCCTTTTGCGCCACCAAGATTGGTGGTGTCGAGATTGTGCGTTTCAAATCCTCGAAAGCTCTATCGGCTCCTTCGTTCCACTGGAATTTCTCCCCTTGCTTTATTAAAGCGTAAAACGGTAACGCTTTTTCTCCCAGCCTGGCGACGAATCTGCTTAAAGCTGCGACTCGCCCAGTTAATTGCTCTATTTCTTTCAATTTTGTTGGTTTCCTCATTGTTACGATAGCTTGTATTTTGTCGGGATTTGCTTCAATCCCTCTTGCTGAAACTAGAAACCCAAGAAGTTCTCCTGCTGGGACTCCGAAAGAACACTTCGTCGGGTTCAGCTTGAGGCAGAATTTGTCAAGGTTGTCTAAGGTTTCCTTGAGATCCTCGATCAGCGTCGTCCCCTTTTTTGACGTTATGACGACATCGACGATGTACACTTGCACATTTTTTCCAATCTGTGTCGCCAAACACTTCTGCATCATCCTCTGATATGTTGCTCCCGCGTTTTTCAGACCAAAGGGCATTGTTCTGTAGCAAAACACGCCGTAAGGTGTGATGAACGCTGTTTTTTTACTTCATCTTCTTCTTTTAACCTGATCTGGTTATAACCAGAATATGCGTCCAAAAAGGAAAGACGTTCACATCCTGCCGTGGAATCGATAATTTGGTCGATCCTCGGGAGGGGAAAGTGATCCTTTGGACAATGTTTATTGAGACACGTAAAGTCGACGCACATGCGAAGGACCTTAGTGTTTTTCTTCGGCACCAACACTGGATTTGCTACCCATGTGGCCTCTGTGTGCAGCTCCTTGATAAAACCAGCTTCTCTTAGACGATCAATTTCTGACAGCATAGCCTTGCGGTTTGGTTCTGAAAAACGTCGCAAAGGTTGTTTGATTGGTCTTGCTAGTGGATCCAAGTTTAAGTGGTGCTCGGCAAGTTCCCTGGGTACTCCTGGCATGTCAGCTGGACACCATGCGAAGATTTTCCAGTTCTCACGGAGGAACTCGACGAGCGCGCTTTCCTATGCGAGGTCCATGTCGTTTGCGATGGACGTCGTCTTTTTCGGGTCTGTCGGGTGAATCTGCACCTCCTTAGAATTTTTCTCAGTATTGAAAGTTGATTCTTTATTTAGCCTTCCCACGTCTGGCAGCACGTCATAGTCAGTCATGAGCCTTGACGCTAGATATTCAGCTTGCATCCCGAAAGTTTCTGATATTCGATGAAAATCCTTATCACATTTATCGGCTAGGGCGAAGCTTCCTTTGACTGTGATTGGCCCCTTGGGTCCAGGCATCCTCCATAACAGGTACGTGTAATGCGGTACCGCCATAAATCTAGCATATGCTGGTCGACCCAACAGAGCGTGGTACTGTGATGGAAAATCGACGACTTCGAACTCCAGCTTCTCGATTCTGTAATTTTCTCGGGTCCCAAACTGAACGTCGAGATTAATATTCCCCAGCGGATAACTTGGCTTCTCTGGTGTGATACCGTGGAATCTTGTGTCTGTTGGCTTCAGGTTTGCTAGGGCTATGTTCATCTTCCTTAATGTATCTGCGTACATAAGGTTTAAGCTGCTGCCGCCATCTATAAACACGCGAGATACGTCGAATCCTGCGATGACCGCTGGTAGTATGAGTGCTGACTGCCCTGGTCGAGGAACTTGTTGTGGATGATCTGCTATGGTGAAGCCAATATCTTGCCCTGACCAATTAAGATACTCGACTGTTGGTGGAGGCATTTTTTCTGTCATGAACACCTGTCGCGAGATTACTTTCTGAGCTCTATTGGATGGCCTTCCCTTCTGAATCATCGAGAACGCTCCGTTAGAGTTAGGATCCACGTAAGGCGGTGGTGGAGGTGCTGCCGCTATTCTGAGCTGATGTCGATTGTTGTCCGTAATCGCGGGAGGAGGTGGCAAGTGAATCTCACTCCTTGGTTCTCGAGGATTTCTCTGTGCTGCCTGAGCATTAGCATGCCCTGCATACCTTAGCATTGCCTGGAAATTGCGACAATCCTTCTGCAGATGTCCTGACTGTCTTTTTCCGTTGCTGTCGAGGAAAAAATGCATCTGACACGGCCCGTTCATCATCTCTTCGGGAGACACGAAAGGCCTCTGGAACCTTGGCCCGCTATTTTGCCTATTGTTTCGAGAGTCATCTCTATTGTCGCCTCGTTGCTCGTTGCTTCTCTGGTACTCATCTCTGTTGTTTCCTCCTGCGTGCGCTCGGAAACCAGCCGAGATTTGTCCTGGAGCATCATAGCTCGAGTACTGCCGAGGAAATCGTCGCCTTGGTTGATAATTTCGACCGCGGTCTTCCTCTGGCGACCTATGTCGTTTGTTGTAAACAGCATCTTCTCCATCTACCCATCTGTTTGCTATTTCCATTAACGCGGATACTGTCTTTGGATTGGTTCTCCCCAAATCCTCGACAAAATCTCCACGCCTGATCCCTGCGACAAACGCATCTATTGCTCTCTCGTCAGATATATTTTCTGCCGAGTTTTTGATGATATTCCACCTTTGGATATATTTTCTCATTGGCTCATCTGGCTTTTGTCGGCACGCTCTCAGCTCCTCTAATGACGCAGGTTTTTTACATGTGGACCAGAAATTCTTGACGAACACGTCCTCGAAGCTATCCCAGCTGTTGATAGATCCTGGAGGAAGTTTCTTGATCCAAGATCGTGCGGCTCCACTCAGATGCACCTGGATGCTTTGCATAGCTGTTGCTCTGGTTCCTCCTGCGAGTTTCACCGTCTCGAGATACTCAACTAGCCAATCCTCTGGATCCTGAAGGCCGTCGAATTTCTTGAAGTTATTAGGTAACTTGAATCCCGAAGGGACTCGAGTTTTTCGAACTCTCCTTGTGAAGCACGGCAAGCCACACATATCCTCTTCGTTTAACTCTGGGGACTGTCGATGTTCCCTTATGCTTTGTCGCGCTCTGTCGACTCTTGCTTGTGCTGCCGTGTCCCTTGCTCCACTTGGTCCTTCGGGAGCTGCTGCTGTTGCTGCCGCAGGTCGTGGACTATTTTGCCTTGACGTTCCTTCGGGAGGTGTTGATACAAACGCCGTCCCCATGGCTCCAACTCCTGCCATTGCCATGTTATACAGTGCCTCCCTTGGATCTCCTGGGGGTGGTCTGGATGCAAGGATGAAAGCTTGTGTCGCCATATACCCAGCTTCTGGTGTCTTGGGGATGATGTTTCCTCTCGTGTCTATCGACATAAAAGACATGTCGAGGTTTTGAACCAAGTGCTCTCTTTCTCCTTCAGGAACGTTTTGCAACCTTGATCTTGCTCTGTTCCGAGCTTCCCTGTGGCTATCACCCGAAGTTCTAGATTGTCGACTCAGCTCTGCCCTTCGCCTACTTGATGCAGAGGCTGCCTCCTTTCTTCTGTTTAGCTCAGCTGTCTGTTTTTCCAATTCCCTTGCAGCTCGTGCGAGCCTACATTGATATGCTTGTAGTTCTTCTGGCGTGGCTGTGGTGGCCATTGGTTCTGAGCCATCCATGGCCCTTGCGGCTCTATCCCATGCTGTTTGCGGAAGTTGGACTCTGTCTCGCGGCTGTGGCCCGATATATTTGTTGCCTAGGCCTCGTCGCAAATCAGAGGGATCGACGTATGGATTTCCCAAATCGTCGAAAGCCTCAGATGTTTCCTCCTGATCACGACTTGGCTCTCCAATGACATAAATCTGATGATACTTTGTATTCAGATCTATGTTGGGTTTGGTGACACCATCATGAAGATTGGTGAAGACCTTGCCCACTGTAGTAGATTTGTCGATGAAGTTGTAGCTGTCGACACTGCTTGAGCCATCGCTTATATAGGAGTCCGCAGATGACTCAAACGACATGTCGCTGAAGATCTTGGCAAGTTTTTCTCTTGCCCTGGTGCTGATGAAGCGTGACGACGAAGTTTCTTCCTCTCCTGATTCTGTTGACGATGTATAGCTTGAAAAATCGGAATCGACCGCCGACGATCCCGACGAAATCGGAATTTCGACACGGTACGATCCCTCTTTCTCGACGCGAAAGTGAAATCTTCCGAACGTCATCTCCATAGGCTCCTCCAGATACGCATATGCATCCAAACGGGAGGGTGGGTGAGGAACAAAATTGACAAGACCAGTTGCGATCTGTTTACCTCGATCCATCACGTTGCTTGCGGTTGATGAAGTCGACGATCTTGAACGTGCCATCGAAATCGTATCCTTGACGCCTCTAATTCCCACAGACGGCGCCAATTGACAAGGGATTAACTTGTCAATGCCTACGGGTTGTAGACTAGGGTTCAGTTGGAAGTAGAGGGCAAGTAGATCTCGAAGGTTTCAGCCAAAAAGTACTCGACGATTATGAAAACTAGGGTTTGAGAGACAATGATTCGATGCTTTCTTTATCCCTCGACTCCCCCTTATATAGGAGGTGGAGCCGAGGGATTCGTGTTGTACAAGTTACAGAGTCCGGGAAGGTTTCTAACTCATCCCGCAAGATTACAAATAATGCTTCCTATTACAACTCTAACTTTCCTTAACAATATCTTGGGCTTCCGAATCTTCTTATTCTTCGGGTAGTGGGCCTTCAGTAAACCCCGGGTACTATCTTCGGCAGGCCCATTGGGGATGCCTATGTCACCAGGAACATGGTTATCGCACAACAAGCAACTTATAAGAAATAAAATGCATAAGTACATATTCAATACCACAATAGTTTTTAGGCTACTTGTCCCATGAGCTATATATTGCAAAGACAAAGAATGGAAATTTAAAGGTAGCACTCAAGCAATTTACTTTGGAATGGCGGAGAAATACCATGTAGTAGGTAGGTATGGTGGACACAAGTGGCATAGTGTTTGGCTCAAGGATTTTGGATGCATGAGAAGTATTCCCTCTCGATACAAGGTTTAGGCTATCAAGGTTATTTGAAACAAACACAAGTATGAAGCGGTACAGCAAAACTCACATAAAAGACATATTGTAAGCATTATAAGACTCTACACCGTCTTCCTTGTTGTTCGACCCTTACTAGAAATTATCTAGACCTTAGAGAGACCAATTATGCAAATCAAATTTTAGCAAGCTCGATGTATTTCTTCATTAATAGGTGCAAAGTATATGATGCAAGAGCTTAAACATGAGCACAACAATTGCCAAGTATCAAGTTATTCAAGACATCATACCAATTACCACATGTAGTATTTCCCGTTTCCAACCATATAACAATTAACGAAGCAGTTACAACCTTCATCATGAACACTAAAAGCTAAGAACACATGTGTTCATATGAACCAGCGGAGCGTGTCTCTCTCCCACACAAGCATTTATTAAAAAAAAACAAAAAAAAAACATACAGACGCTCCAAGTAAAGTACATAAGATGTGACCGAATAAAAATATAGTTTAAAGAGAAGGAACCTGATAATTTTGTCAATGAAGAAGGGGATGCCTTGGGCATCTCCAAGCTTAGATGCTTGAGTCTTCTTGAAATATGCAGGGATGAACCACCGGGGTATCCTCAAGCTTAGAGCTTTCACTCTTCTTGATCATGTTATATCATCCTCCTCTCTTGACCCTTGAAAACTTCCTCCACACCAAACTCGAAACAAACTCATTAGAGGGTTAGTGCACAATCAAAATTCACATGTTCAGAGGTGACATAATCATTCTTAACATTTCTGGACATTGCACAAATCTACTGAAAGTTAATGGAATCAAAAAATCCATCAAGCATAGCAAAACAACCAATGCGAAATAAAAGGCAGAATCTGTCAAAACAGAACAGTTCGAAAAGACGAATTTAATTGAGGCACCAGACTTGATCAAATGAAAATGCTCAAATTGAATGAAAGTTGCGTACATATCTGAGGATCACTCACGTAAATTTGCATAATTTTCTGAGTTACCTACAGAGAATTAGGCCCAGATTTGTGACAGCAAGAAATCTGTTTCTGCGCAGTAATCCAAATCTAGTATGAACCTTACTATCAAAGACTTTACTTGGTACAACAATGCAATAAAACTAATATAAGGAGAGGTTTCTACAGTAGTAACAACTTCCAAGACACAAATATAAAACAAAGTTACTGTAGCAAAATAAACACATGGGTTATCTCCCAAGAAGTTCTTTCTTTATAGCCATTAAGATGGGCTCAATAATTTCAATGATGCACTCCCAAGAAATAAGAGTTGAAGCAAAAGAGAGCATCAAGAAGCAAATTCAAAACACATTTAAGCCTAACATGCTTCCTATGAAAAGGAATCTTGTAAATAAACAAATTCATGAAGCATAATGCAACAAGCATAGAAAGATAAAACAAGTGCAACTTCAAGATTTTAAGCATATAGAGAGGTCTTTTAGTAACATGAAAATTTCTACAACCATATTTTCCTCTCTCATAAAGATTTTCAGTAGCATCATGAGCAAACTCAACAATATAACTATCAAATGAAACATTCTTATCGTGAGTCTCATGCATAAAATTATTACTCTCCACATAAGCATAATCAATTTTATTAGTTGTAGTGGGAGAAAATTCAACAAAGTAGCTATCATTATTATTCTCATCATCAAATATAGGAGGCATATTGTAATCATAATCAAATTTGTCCTCCATAACAGGCGGCACCAAAAGACTACTATCATTATAATCATCATAAACAGGAGGCAAAGTATCATCAAAGTAAATTTTCTCCTCAATGCTTGGGGGACTAAAAATATCATGCTCATCAAAGCCGGCTTCCCCAAGCTTAGAATTTTCCATATCATTAGCAACAATGGTGTTCAAAGTGTTCATACTAATATGTTCCATGGGTTTTTTAATTTTTGCATCAAACCATCCATGTCTTAACTCAGGAAAAAGAATAAAAAGCTCCATGTTGCTTTCCATTATGCCAAACTAGTGTAAAACAAGAAACAAAAAGATGCAATTGCAGGATCTAAAGGAAATAGCTTCGAGTACTTACAACGGTGGAAAGTAGCTTAGTAGCTGAGATCCGGAGTGTGAGTACCTTTTACCTTTCCTCCCCGGCAACGGCGCCAGAAAAGTGCTTGATGTCTACGGGTGCTTCTATTCTTGTAGACAGTGTTGGGCCTCCAAGAGCAGAGGTTTATAGAACAGCAGCAAGTTTCCCTTAAGTGGATCACCCAAGGTTTATCGAACTCAGGGAGAAAGAGGTCAAAGATATCCCTCTCAAGCAACCCTGCAACCACCAAGCAAGAAGTCTCTTGTGTCCCCAACACACCTAATACACTTGTCAGATGTATAGGTGCACTAGTTCGGCGAAGAGATAGTGAAATACAAGTGGTATGAATGAATATGAGTGGTAATAACAAGCTGAATAAAATATGGCAGCGAGTAAACATGCAACAAAACAGTAAACAAACGGAGATTCGATGCTTGAAAGCAAGGCCTAGGGATCCTGCTTTCACTAGTGGACACTCTCAACAATGATCACATAATAGAACCACTCTACACTCTCTTGTTGGATGATGAACACCACTAATTGTGTAGGATTACACGAACCCTCAATGCCGGAGTTAACAAGCTCCACAATATTCGATATTCATGTTTAAATAACCTTAGAGTGCATAATAGATCAACACAACTAAACCAAGTACTAACATAGCATGCACACTGTCACCTTCACACTATGAAAGGAGGAATAGATCACATCGATACTATCATAGCAATAGTTAACTTCATAATCTACAAGAGATTACAATCATAACCTACGCCAAGTACTACACGATGCACACACTGTCACCATTACACCGTGGAGGAGGAATAGACTACTTTAATAACATCACTAGAGTAGCACATAGATGATATTCAACTAGATCACATAAAGAGAGAGATGAACCACATAGCTACAGCGGAGCCCTCAGCCCCGGGGGAGAACTACTCCCTCCTCATGGGAGATAGCAGCGTTGATGAAGATGGCGGTGGTGTCGATGGAGAAGCCTTCCGGGGGCACTTCCCCGTCCCGGCGGCATGCCGGAACAGAGACTCCTGTCCCCCAGATCTTGGCTTCACGATGGCGGCGGCTCTGGAAGGTTTCTCGTACCGTGGTTTTTCCGTATCGAAGATTTAGGTCAGGGACCTTTATATAGGCGAAGAGGCGGAGTCGGAGGGGGTACGGAGCCGCCACACAATAGGGCGGCGCGGCCAAGGCCTGGGCCGCGCCAGCCACATGTGTGGGCCCCCTGTGACCCTCCTCTGGTCCCTCTCGAGTGTTCTGGAAGCTTCGTCCAATTCTAAGACTCTGGGCGTTGATTTCGTCCGATTCCGAGAATATTTCCTTACTAGGATTTCTGAAACCAAAAACAGCAGAAAACAGGAACTGGCACTTCGGCATCTCGTCAATAGGTTAGTTCCGGAAAACGCATAAAACAATATAAAGTGTGAACAAAACATGTAGGTATTGTCATAAAACAAGCATGGAACATCAGAAATTATAGATACGTCGGATACGTATCAGTAAACAACATTTCTTTCTTCCTCCACTTGTTCTACTTGCTGTAGCACTTTTGATTTGCAAAGTTCCTTAGTTGTATAGAAATTTCAAAATCTTTTTCTGTCTAGTAATAATAAACTTAATACCCAGAAATGTGCATTTTTCAAAGTTGTCAAAAATTCACAAAAAATATACCGTTGGTCCTATTTTTCGAAGACGCACCTGGGAGCACCTGGGGATGACCAGTGGGGCACCCCAGGGTGGCACCCCACAGGCCGGCGCGGCCTGGAAGGGGGGCGCGCCACCCTGGTGTGTGGGCTCCCCCTTGCCCCACTTCTTATCTCTTCCTCCCACACTCTTCTCTCTCCCGAAAAAACCAGCACCAGTTTCCTCTCACTCGCGTTTCTGCTCAAGAGCTCAAGATTTCTCGATCTCTTTGCTCAGCCCAGATTTTTGTCTGAAATTTGGCACATTTGCTCTCCGGTATGTGACTCCTCCGATTATCCAAGTAGAATTTTGTTTGGTTGAGTATATCTTGAATATTTTGCTGCTATAGGTAACATGTTTAGTGAGCTTGCATGCTTGTTCTAAGTTGTAGAAACTAGTTTTGATGCATGATTAGTACTCTAGCAAGTTCCTATAGTAGTTCCCCTCAATTATATGTCACCAAATCAAATTTTATAATGATTGTTGAAAATTTCAGAAAATGAAGTGGAATAGACATCAACTAAACCAACAAGAATTGGAGGTGCAACAAGTCATGAGAGTGAACCGCGAAGAGGGAGTATACCCCTCTTACTACCCGTGCACAGATTTCATGAGAAGTGCATGAATCTTGGGAGATGTTCAGAATCTAATTTCTCGTGCAGAGTTGAATGATTTTGTTGACGGAGAACCATGCCAATATGCAAAATTGACTATGTCTGTTGTGCAGGATTTTAAGTTCAATTGGTCGCAATCTAACCCCATGGTTCAATACAAAATTTATAATAAAACTGTCAACTTGCCATTCGATGATTTTTGTACAACAATTAGAGTGCCGCAATGGGGATCATGCGAGAAGATAAGGGGATTGCCACGAGAGCTCTTGAACCTCTTCGAGATGATTTGTCATGGAAGGAGCTTCTCAGAGGATGGTGGTAAAATCAGTAGCATTCAACTCCCAGCTAGCCGCTACTTTGCTTATTTCATTACTAAGTGCGTTCTTGCTAGAAAGAATGGTAGTAAATTATCTATCCAGAATTTAGCTTTTCTAGCTGCTGCACTGCGAAGTAATAGGGCTTATAATTTGGGTGCATTGATAGCCTATAGACTTGCTACTAACCGTGAGAAGGGCGGAGTTTGTGGAGGTCTCATCGCCTCTCGTTTACTAGCTTTGCATGGTGTAGAACCTCACCATCTTGATATTCAACTTCCCATAGAGAAACTTGACATAGTCTCCATGATTAAACATGAATTTGTTTCTGATTCGTCTAACTTGAGTAACCTATCTTACAAGATAACATTTTACAAGAAGACTTGGAGAACAACTAAGAAAACTGAAAAACTAGTAGGATTGCCTGCACCTGTTCTATTTAACCTTGATTCCAGGGAGGATTGGTCAGTCACGGAAGGTGCACTGAATGCATACATAGAAGGAGGAGGCCATCATGCAAGAGACAACACAAAGGAGGCCGAGGAACACCTCGACTCGTCATCCGATGCAGCAAGTTCCTCGCATCAACATTTTGGGCATGTGGAGCCTCCACGCTTTTCTTCTGCACAGGGACCTCACTATGACTACACCATGTATGATCCGCCGGCGTGGAACAGCGACCCTCGCTGGGGTTGAACTCCACTTAGGCCAAAAACCTAAGCTTGGGGGGAGGTATACCGGCATCACTCATTCTTTGCATATTATGGTTGCTGGATACTTGTAAATACTTGTTTAGTTTCTTTGAGTGGTTTTCTAATGAGAGGGAGATGATATTTGGGGAAGTGCTGCCTGAAAACAGATTCTGTACTGTTACTAAAAAAATTCTCAAAAATAGTCACAACGTTATTTTGCAAAGCCAATTTTTGTGCATGTTCCCCAGGTTATTATCTAACTTTCATTAGTTGAACACTTTTCGATTTGAGCAGCGGAAGAATTTCTTAAAAATCGATTACTGTACTGCTGTCAAGTTTGACGAATTCCTGCTGCTTTGTGTTTATGTGACTTTTCTAGTTTCCATTTTCTTATTTTTGCTTTGTTTCTTTCCTAAAACACAAAAAGACCAAAAATATTTCTGTTGTTTCTCTTCACCATTTGTTTATTTTGGTTTCTTTCATTTATTTTGCTTTATTTGCTATCGCTGGTTTGCTATAAGAAAATCCAAAAAGATTTTGCTTTGTTTGCTTGTTTTCTTTTGTTCTTGTTTCCAATTCGAAAACACCAAAAATATTTGCTGTTCTTCTTTGGTTTTGTAAAGTTAATTATGAGTTAAATGGTCGTCGGTGGCTGGAGCGTGGTTTTCATTTCATATTATCCAAGCTACACAAGTGAAAGGCAATAATGACGATCTACGACAATTCGACTGTGGTGAGAGGCTGGTATGAACTCTATTTGTTTTCATTTTTGTACATATACTCATCCATGTGAGCATGCTTAGTTGGTTCATGTGAGGTATATGTCATTTAAGAAAGTCTAGTAGTTCATGATCTCTCATGTTTAGCTCCAATTTATTAATATGAGTAGCATATCATGGATGTTTGCTTGCATTGTTTTATTCATAAGTAGGTATGACATTGTGGTATCCTCCTCTGAATAATTCATTTGAATAGACTTGGCATATGCTCACGCATGCATATGACTGAACAAAAGTCAATTAAGCCTCTATGATTTACATTGTTTCAGAGTTCTTGTATCACTTTTATGCCTCCGTTAATTTATTTTGCCGCAAGCATGATTATGACAGTGACTGCTCTCTTGATTTGTCGCTCCCCAGTCTATTGCTAGCCTTCACTTGTACTGAGCGGGAACACTGCTCGTGCTTCCAAACACATGAAAACCAAGTTGTTCCAAAGTGTCCACCATAAATACCTATGCATGACATTTCAAACCATTCCAAGTAAATTCTCATGCGCTACCTTTAAAACCTTCAAAATGCTTCTCAATTTGTGTTAATGTTTTATAGCTCATGAGGAAGTATGTGGTGTTTATCTTTCAACTTGTCATTTACTTTTGACGGACTTTCATAATAAGAGCTGGCAACGGGGTGCCCAACCCCAACTAATAACTTCATTAATAATTCTCTTCACATGTTTTGCTCTGATTCATCAGTAAGCAACTTAATTTTGCAAATAGACACTCATCCATGGTATGAGATTGATGGAAGGCACCCGAGGATTCGGTTAGCCATGGCTTGTGTAAGCAAAGGTTGGGGGGAGTGTCGCCCATAATAAAACTAAAGTACATGTGTAAACAAAAGAGAAGAGGGATGATCTACCTTGCTGGTAGAAATAACGTCCTTCATGGGAGCCGCTCATGAAAGTCTGGTTGGCGAGGTAGTTGGTGTACCCATTACCATTCGTTGACAACAACAAACACCTCTCAAAATGATTTTACTCCTGTTTTAAAAATAAAAAGCTCTAGCGCATGTTAATCCCTGCTTCCCTCTGCGAAGGGTCAATCTTTTACTTTTATGTTGTGTCTCCATCCTTTCTTTGAGCACTTTCTCGAGAGCACAACTGTCATTCTTAGTGTAATATGCTTGTCCCAAAATATGATTGACTGTGGTATAACTTTGATGCCTTTATCTTTGACAATCTCTATTTCTAGTCTTTCTATGAACTTCAGAGGTGCACAGGCATTTATGTTTCTTTGTTCAAATTCGGGCAAGCGAGATACCACTTTATCATACCCTTTTATGAACATTGCAATCCTGCTTATAGACATGATTCATGATGCTTATTATTAATTGTTGGTACCTTTCCATGATTGACATAGCTATTAGATGATCTTGTTTGCATGTACCTTATTATGAACTGCCTAAGTGTTAGCCATATCATGAGAATATTTACATCATATGAGCAAATGTGTTCGTGAAAGTTCTTTTATCGCACTCAGTTGTTAACTGAATTGGTTGAGGACAAGCAATAAGCTAAGCTTGGGGGAGTTGATACATCCAAAACGTATCTACTTTCCCGAACACTTTTGCTATTGTTTTGCCTCTAATTTGTGCATTTTGGATACAACTAACACGGACTAACGCTGTTTTCAGCAGAATTGCTCTGGTGTCTTGTTTTTGTGCAGAAATTCGACTTTCGGGAAAATCCTCGGAATTTATACCAAAGGGCCTATTTTACCAGAAGACTCTCCGAGCCAGAAGGGCAAGCCAGGTGGAGGCCCGAGGGCCCCACACACCAGGCCGGCGCGGCCCAGGGGGGGCGCCGCCCTAGTGTGTGGCCCCTCCGCTGGCCTCCGACGCCCCCCTCTGGACTATAAAAAGGTTTCGATCTAAAAAACGCGAGGAGGAAGTCGAAGTCGCCAGAAACCCTCCAGTACGCCGCCACATCGCGAAACTCCGTCTCGGGGACCAGAAACTCCGTTCTGGCACTCCGCCGGGACGGGGAATTGGAGGAGATCATCGCCATCATCAACACCGACGCCTCTCCATCGACCAGCAATGCTTCCCCCATCCATGTGTGAGTAATTTCCCCGCTGTAGGCTGAAGGGGATGGTAGGGATTGGATGAGATTGGTCATGTAATAGCATAAGATTGTTAGGGCATAGTGCCTAGTGTCCGTAATTGGTACTTTGATGATATTGTTGCAACTTGTTATGCTTAATGCTTGTCACTAGGGCCCGAGTGCCATGATCTCAGATCTGAACATGTTATTGTTTCATCATGATATGCATTGTTTTATGATCTTACCTGCAAGTTGTATAGACATGTCGCTGTCCGGAACCAAAGGCCCCGAAGTGACAGAAATTGGGACAACCGGAGGGGATGGCGGCGATGTGAGGATCACATGTGTTCACGGAGTATTAATGCTTTGCTTCGGTACTTTATTAAAAGGAGTACCTTAATATCCAGTAGATTCCCTAGAGGCCCGGCTGCCACCGGCTGGTAGGACAAAAGATGTTGTGCAAGTTTCTCATTGCGAGCACGTACGACTATATACGGAACACATGCCTATGGATTGCTTTGTACTTGGACACCGTTTTATTATTATCTACAAATGCCCTGCTTTGATTGTTACATGAGTTTCTCTCATCCATGCAATGCCCGTCATCCATCCCTGTGCCTACAGTATTTTAATCCTGCTGTTTACTATAATCACTACTGCTACTGCTATAAAACTGTTACTACTGATAAACTCTTGCGAGCAAGTCTGTTTCCAGGTGCAGCTGAATTGACAACTCCGCTGTTAAGGCTTTCAAGTATTCTTTGTCTCCCCTTGTGTCGAATCAATAAATTGGGTTTTACTTCCCGTGAAGACTATTGCGATCCCCTATACTTGTGGGTTATCAACCTTCACTGTGTTTCTCATGGGTGTATGACACGGGGGTATCCGTAGCCACAGTTGTCACTCACACTCGAGGTTCTTTGATTGCTTGAAATAGGTTTGGTTCTGCCAAATAGTTTGTGATAAAACCATAGACAGTCAACATGCTTTGAAAAGTATCTTCATGTATTTCTTTTCTTCTAGCACCCCATTGATACATCTCAAACGTATCTATAATTTCTTATGTTCCATGCTACATTATTGATGATACTCACATGTTTTATACACACTTTATGTCATATTTATGCATTTTCTGGCACTAACCTATTGACAAGATGCCGAAGAGCCAGTTGCTGTTTTCTGCTGTTTTTGGTTTCAGAAATCCTACAAAGAAAATATTCTCGGAATTGGACGAAATCAATGCCCAGGGTCTTATTTTTCCACGAAGCTTCCAGAAGACCGAGGGGGATACGAAGTGGGGCGACGAGGCGCCGCCACACTAGGGCCGCGCGGCCAGGGCTGGCCCCGCACCGCCCTAGCGTGTGGGGCCCACGTCAGCCCCCCGACTCTGCCCTTCCGCCTACTCAAAGCCTTCATCGCGAATACCCCAGTACCAAGAGCCACGATACGGAAAACCTTCCAGAGACGCCGCCGCCGCCAATCCCATCTTGGGGGATTCAGGAGATCGCCTCCGGCACCCTGCCGGAGAGGGGAATCATCTCCCGGAGGACTCTTCATCGCCATGATCGCCTCCGGATTGATGTGTGAGTAGTTCACCCCTGGACTATGGGTCCATAGCAGTAGCTAGATGGTCGTCTTCTCCTCATGTGCTATCATTGTTAGATCTTGTGAGCTGCCTAACATGATCAAGATCATCTATTTGTAATGCTACATGTTGCGTTTGTTGGGATCCGATGAATATGGAATATTATGTTATGTTGATTATCAATCTATCATCTATGTGTTGTTTATGATCTTGCATGCTCTCCGTTGCTAGTAGAGGCTCTGGCCAAGTTGATACTTGTAACTCCAAGAGGGAGTATTTATGCTCGATAGTGGGTTCATGCCTCCATTAAATGCAGGACGTGTGAGAAAGTTCTAAGGTTGTGGATGTGCTGTTGCCACTAGGGATAAAACATCAATGCTATGTCTAAGGATATTTGTGTTGATTACATTACGCACCATACTTAATGCAATTGTCTGTTGTTTGCAACTTAATACTGGAAGGGGTGCGGATGCTAACCCGAAGGTGGACTTTTTAGGCATAGATGCATGCTGGATAGCGGTCTATGTACTTTGTCGTAATGCCCAATTGAATTTCACACTACTCATCATAATATGTATGTGCATTGTCATGCCATCTTTATTTGTCAATTGCCCAACTGTAATTTGTTCACCCAACATGCTATTTCTTATCGGAGAGACACCACTAGTGAACTGTGGACCCCGGTCCATTCTTTTACATCGAATACAATCTACTGCAATACTTGTTCTTACTGTTCTTTGCAAACATCATCTTCCACACTATACATCTAATCCTTTGTTACAGCAAGCCGGTGAGATTGACAACCTCACTGTTAAGTTGGGGCAAAGTATTTTGGTTGTGTTGTGCAGGTTCCACGTTGGCGCCGGAATCCCTGGTGTTGCGCCGCACTACACTCCGCCACCAACAACCTTCAACGTGCTTCTTGACTCCTACTGGATTCGATAACCTTGGTTTCTTACTGAGGGAAAACTCGCTGCTGTACGCATCACACCTTCCTCTTGGGGTTCCCAACGGACGCGTGCTGTATCGTCACAAGCAACATTTTTTCTGGCGCCGTTGCCGGGGAGATCAAGACACGCTGCAAGGGGAGTCTTCCACTTCCAATCTCTTTACTTTGTTTTTGTCTTGCTTTACTTTACTTTATTTACTGCTTTGTTTGCTCATTATATTAAAAACACAAAAAATCAGTTACTTGCTTTACTTTATTTACTATCTTGTTTGCGTTCTCCATATTAAAAACACAAAAAAATTAGCTACTTGCATTTACTTTATCTAGTTTGCTCTATTTACTCTTGCTAAAATGGGTACTCCTGAAAATACTAAGTTGTGTGACTTCACTAGCACAAATAATAATGATTTCTTATGCACACCTATTGCTCCACCTGCTACTACAGCAGAATTCTTTGAAATTAAACCTGCTTTACTAAATCTTGTTATGAGAGAGCAATTTTCTGGTGTTAGTTCTGATGATGTTGCTGCCCATCTTAATAATTTTGTTGAACTTTGTGAGATGCAAAAGTATAAGGATGTAGATGGTGACATTATAAAATTAAAATTGTTTCCTTTCTCTTTAAGAGGAAGATCTAAAGATTGGTTGCTATCTTTGCCTAAGAATAGTATTGATTCATGGACTAAATGTAAGGATGCTTTCATTGGTAGATATTATCCTCCTGCTAAAATTATATCTTTGAGAAGTAGCATAATGAATTTTAAGCAATTGGATAATGAGCATGTTGCTCAAGCATGGGAAAGAATGAAATCTTTGGTTAAAAATTGCCCTACCCATGGACTGACTACTTGGATGATCATCCAAACCTTTTATTCAGGATTGAATTTTTCTTCGCGGAACCTATTGAATTCAGCTGCTGGAGGTACTTTTATGTCCATCACTCTAGGCGCCGCAACAAAGCTTCTTGATAATATGATGATTAATTACTCTGAATGGCACACGGAAAGAGCTCCACAAGGTAAGAAGGTAAATTATGTTGAAGAAACCTCCTCCTTGAGTGATAAGATTGATGCTATTATGTCTATGCTTGTGAATGGTAGGACTAATGTTGATCCTAATAATGTTCCGTTAGCTTCATTGGTTGCTCAAGAAGAGCATGTTGATGTGAACTTCATTAAAAATAATAATTTCAACAACAATGCTTATCGGAATAATTCTAGTAACAACTATAGGCCATATCCTTCTCATAATAGTAATGGTTATGGTAATTCTTATGGGAATTCTTACAACAATAATAGGAATGTACCCTCTGGTCTTGAAGCCATGCTTAAATAATTTATTACTACACAAACTGCTTTGAACAAATCTGTTGAAGAAAAGCTTGGTAAAATTGATATTCTTGCTTCTAAAGTTGATAGTCTTGCTGCTGATGTTGATCTTTTAAAATTGAAAGTTATGCCTAATCAAAATAAAGATATTAAGTCATTTGCTACAGCAAACGCCATCCAAGTTAGAATTAATGAGAATATTAGATTGATGGCCGAATTACGTGCTAGGTGGGAAAAAGATGAAAATGCTAAAGACAATAATGTAGCTAAAGTTTGGACTATTACCACCACTAGTAATGATAATTCTTCACATGTTTCTACACCTCCTACTATCAATGGTAAAATAATTGGTGTTGGCAATGTTTCTACTCCTAATGCAAAGTGTGCAAAACTGCCTGAAACTGCTAAAACTGCTTGTGATAAAACTGCTGAAATTTTTCAAATTATTGGGGACAATGATCCCATTGCTTTAGATCATAATGGTTTAGATTTTGATGATTTTCACATCTCTGAAGTTATAAAGTTCTTACAAAAACTTGCTAGAAGTCCTAATGCTAGTACTATAAATTTGGCCTTTACAAAACATATTACAAATGCTCTCATAAAAGCTAGAGAAGAGAAACTAAAACTTGAAACTTCTATTCCTAGGAAGTTAGAAGATGGTTGGGAGCCCATCATTAAGATGAAGGTCAATGATTTTGATTGTAATGCTTTATGTGATCTTGGTGCAAGTATTTTCGTTATGCCTAGGAAAATCTATAATATGCTTGACTTGCCACCATTGAAAAATTGTTATTTGGATGTTAATCTTGCTGATAACTCTACAAAGAAACCTTTGGGGAGGATTGATAATGTTCGCATTACGGTTAACAATAACCTTGTCCCCGTTGATTTTGTTGTGTTGGATATTGAATGCAATGCATCTTGTCCCATTATATTGGGAAGACCTTTTCTTCGAACTGTTGGTGCTATTATTGATATGAAGGAAGGTAATATTAAATATCAATTTCCTCTCAAGAAAGGTATGGAACACTTCCCTAGAAAGAGAATGAAGTTACCTTTTGATTCCATAATTAGAACAAATTATGATGTTGATGCTTCGTCTCTTGATGTTACTTGATACACTTTCTGCGCCTACTGAAAGGCGTTAAAAAAAGCGCTTATGGGAGACAACCCATGATTTTACTACAGTACTTTTGTTTTATATTCGAGTCTTGGAAGTTGTTACTACTGTAGCAACCTCTCCTTATCTTTATTTTATTGCATTGTTGTGCCAAGTAAAGTCTTTGATAGTAAGGTTCATACTAGATTTGGATTACTGCGCAGAAACAGATTTCTTGCTGTCACGAATTTGAGTAGTATTCTCTGTAGGTAACTCAGAAAAATCTGCCAATTTACGTGAGTGATCCTCAGATATGTACGCAACTTTCATTAAATTTGAGAATTTTCATCTGAGCAATTTAAGTGCCCCATAAAAATTCGTCTTTACAGACTGTTCTGTTTTGACAGATTCTGCCTTTTATTTCATATTGCATGTTTTGCTATGTTTGATGGATTTCTTTATTCTATTAACTTTCAGTAGCTTTGTGCAATGTCCAGAAGTGCTAAGAATGATTATGTCACCTCTGAACATGTGAATTTTTGATTATGCACTAACCCTCTAATGAGTTTGTTTTGAGTTTGGTGTGGAGGAAGTTTTCAAGGATCAAGAGAGGAGGATGATACAATATGATCAAGGAGAGTGAAAGCTCTAAGCTTGGGGATGCCCCCGTGGTTCATCCCTGCATATTTCAAGAAGACTCAAGCATCTAAGCTTGGGGATGCCCAAGGCATCCCCTTCTTCATCGACAAATTATCAGGTCACCTCTAGTGAAACTATATTTTTATTCCGTCACATCTTATGTGCTTTACTTGGAGAGTCTGTATGTTTTTGTTTTTGTTTTGTTTGAATAAAATTGGATCCTAGCATTCATTGTGTGGGAGAGAGACACGCTCCGCTATTGCATATGAACACATATGTTCTTAGCATTATTCTCAATGTTCATGGCGAACGTCGAAACTGCTTCGTTAATTGTTATATGGTTGGAAACAGAAAATGCTACATGTGGTAAATGGTATAATGTCTTGAATAATTTGATATTTGGCAATTATTGTGCTCATGTTTAAGCTCTTGCATCATGTACTTTGCACCTATTAATGAAGAAATACCGTAGAGCTTGTTGACATTTGGTTTGCATGATTGGTCTCTCTAAAGTCTAGATATTTTCTGGTGAGGGTTTGAACAACAAGGAAGACAGTGTAGAGTCTTATAATGCTTGCAATATGTTTTTATGTAAGTTTTGCTGTACCGGTTCATACTTGTGTTTGCTTCAAACAACCTTGCTAGCCTAAGCCTTGTATTGAGAGGGAATACTTCTCGTGCATCCAAAATCCTTGAGCCAAAAACTATGCCATTTGTGTCCACCATACCTACCTACTACATGGTATTTTCTGCCATTCCAAAATAAATTGCTTGAGTGCTACCTTTAAAATTCCATTCTTTGTCTTTGCAATATATAGCTCATTGGAAAAATAGCTTAAAAACTACTATGGTATTGAATATGTACTCATGTATCTTATTTCTTAATAAGTTGCTTGTTGAGCGATAACCATGTTCCTGGGAACGCCATCAACTATTTTACCTTTGTTGAATATCATGTGAGTTGCTATGCATGTTCGTCTTGTCTGAAGTAAGGATGATTTATCATGAGTTGAATGGTTTGAGTATGCATATTGTTAGAGAAGAACATTGGGCCGCTAACTAAAGCCATGATCCATGGTGGAAGTTTCAGTTTGGACAACAATCCTCAATCTCTTATGAGAATATTATTTGTTGTTGAATTCTTATGCATTAAAGAGGAGTCCATTATCTGTTATCTATGTTGTCCCGGTATCGATGTCTAAGTTGAGAATAATCAAAAGCGATAAATCCAATGCGAGCTTTCTCCTTAGACCTTTGTACAGGCGGCATAGATGTACCCCTTTGTGATACTTGGTTAAAACATATGTTATGCAATGATAATCCATGTAAATCCAAGCTAATTAGGACAAGGTGCGGGCACTATTGGTAATCTATGCATGAGGCTTGCAACTTATAGGATATCTTATACATCACACATATGCTTTATTACTACCGTTGATAAAATTGTTTCTTGTTTTCAAAATAAAAGCTCTAGCACAAATATAGCAATCCATGCTTCCCTCTTCGAAGGGCCATTCTTCTACTTTTATGTTGAGTCAGTGTACCCACTTCCTTCTATCTTAGAAGCAAACACTTGTGTTAACTGTGCATTGATTCTTACATACTTGCATATTTGCATTCATCATATTACTTTGTATTGACAATTATCCATGAGATATACATGTTACAAGTTGAAAGCAACTGCTGAAATTTATATCTTCCTTTGTGTTGCTTCAATGCCTTTACTTTGAATCTATTGCTTTATGAGTTAACTCTTATGCAAGACTTATTGATGCTTGTCTTGAAAGTACTATTCATGAAAAGTCTTTGCTATATGATTCAGTTGTTGATTCATTATCTTTACCATTGCTTCGAATCGCTGCATTCATTACATATACTTACAATAGTATTGATCAAGATTATGATAGCATGTCACTTCAGAAATTATCTTTGTTATCGTTTACCTACTCGAGGACGAGTAGGAACTAAGCTTGGGGATGCTTGATACGTCTCAAACGTATCTATAATTTCTTATGTTCCATGCTACTTTATTGATGATACTCACATGTTTTATACACACTTTATGTCATATTTATGCATTTTCCGGCACTAACCTATTGACAAGATGCCGAAGAGCCAGTTGCTGTTTTCTGCTGTTTTTGGTTTCACAAATCCTATAAAGGAAATATTCTCGGAATTGGACGAAATCAACGCCCAGGGTCTTATTTTTCCACGAAGCTTCCAGAAGACCGAGGGGGATACGAAGTGGGGCGACGAGGCGCCGCCACACTAGGGCCGCGCGGCCAGGGCTGGGCTCGCGCCGCCCTAGCGTGTGGGGCCCATGTCAGCCCCCCGACTCTGCCCTTCCGCCTACTTAAAGCCTTCGTCGCGAATACCCCAGTACCGAGAGCCACGATACAGAAAACCTTCCAGAGACGCCGCCGCCGCCAATCCCATCTCGGGGGATTCAGGAGATCGCCTCCGGCACCCTGCCGGAGAGGGGAATCATCTCCCGGAGGACTCTTCATCGCCATGATCGCCTCCGGATTGATGTGTGAGTAGTTCACCCCTGGACTATGGGTCCATAGCAGTAGCTAGATGGTCGTCTTCTCCTCATGTGCTATCATTGTTAGATCTTGTGAGCTGCCTAACATGATCAAGATCATCTATTTTTAATGCTACATGTTACGTTTGTTGGGATCCGGTGAATATGGAATACTATGTTATGTTGATTATCAATCTATCATCTATGTGTTGTTTATGATCTTGCATGCTCTCCGTTGCTAGTAGAGGCTCTGGCCAAGTTGATACTTGTAACTCCAAGAGGGAGTATTTATGCTCGATAGTGGGTTCATGCCTCCATTAAATCTGGGACAGTGACAGAAAGTTCTAAGGTTGTGGATGTGCTGTTGCCACTAGGGATAAAACATCAATGCTATGTCTAAGGATATTTGTGTTGATTACATTACGCACCATACTTAATGCAATTGTCTGTTGTTTGCAACTTAATACTGGAAGGGGTGCGGATGCTAACCCGAAGGTGGACTTTTTAGGCATAGATGCATGCTGGATAGCGGTCTATGTACTTTGTCGTAATGCCCAATTGAATTTCACACTACTCATCATAATATGTATGTGCATTGTCATGCCATCTTTATTTGTCAATTGCCCAACTGTAATTTGTTCACCCAACATGCTATTTCTTATCGGAGAGACACCACTAGTGAACTGTGGACCCCGGTCCATTCTTTTACATCGAATACAATCTACTGCAATACTTGTTCTTACTGTTCTTTGCAAACATCATCTTCCACACTATACATCTAATCCTTTGTTACAACAAGTCGGTGAGATTGACAACCTCGCTGTTAAGTTGGGGCAAAGTATTTTGGTTGTGTTGTGCAGGTTCCACGTTGGCGCCGGAATCCCTAGTGTTGCGCTGCACTACACTCCGGCACCAACAACCTTCAACGTGCTTCTTGACTTCTACTGGATTCGATAACCTTGGTTAGGGAAAACTCGCCGCTGTACGCATCACACCTTCCTCTTTGGATTCCCAACGGACGCGTGTTGTACCGTCACAAGCACCCATATTTCCCAAAGCGTGATAATTAATTTGGTGAACTTCTCAGTGGAAGAACAACCAATCCTTCACGTTGCCACATTGGTTCATGTTTATGTGCTTGGTCACTTCTTCATCGATGATAGGCTAGACACATCTCGCCACAATACAACTCATTAGCAAGTGTCTCCAATCACCATTTGTTGCTGCACATAAAAGACATCCAAGAGTCATATCCATGTTTTGATGTGGCGAACCGAGTCAGTTGGGATGGACGAATGTGATAGTCAACATAAGAAAATCTTGACATTGCTTGGGACCTTCATCTTCCACTGAGTAGTCCATGCTCTCTGCTCCGTACTAGAAGAAAAGCTACCTAGGAGGCTTGCCCAAACAATCCTCTCTGTACTTCTTGGGTGCTCCTATATGACGCATTCAGCTTTCGCGAGCGTGTAGACGCACACAACAACACATCATGGGCCGCAACCCGCCATCGTATCCTTCGTCTCATCCTTTTCTCATTCGAAATCGACGAAGTCACCCCCTGCTGTTGCAGGCCAGGCTACCAGCTGCCGCCACCGCGACTGGCACCGCTCACGCGGTGCCTCGCCACCTCGCCCTCCTTCACCCCAGCTCACCGCCGGCCACCATCGCTGAGGTCACCCTCTACCCTCATGTCCAGCCGGCTCCCCGTATCGCGCACCCAAACCCTAAGATCCTACCACAAGCGAGCTCCCCACACCTGCACCCCACCCCACCCCATGCTAAGCCCCAAGTTTTCTTCCTCACCTTCGTCGTGAGCCTCGGCAAACCACGTCTTCCCCGTCTCCAGTGAGGTCCATTCCTTGCCTAGGTAGCGACGCTGCGGCCAGCCGTGTCGTCCTCATCAGTGGCGAGGTCCTCGCGATCGTCGTTGTGTCATCTTCAACGTCTCCGACCGTCTAGCGTCTTTGGTCACTGCCCTCACAAGCTTGCTGGGCTAGCCTGTTGCGTCGGAGGGGTACGCGTCGCCCCGCTAACCTGCACCTCTTGGTTGATAGGAGCAGCATGTGCATATGCTGATCGGACAGAACAGTCCCGATTTTTCAAAGTGCCCAAGTGGCATCGGCCTTTTCCTAACCTTGGATTGCTCTGTGACGGCCCACAAAAGTTGGAGGACATTTGAAGCCCAGTTACCTTAGTAATATGAAAGCCCACAGAGCAAACAGTCTTGGCTCCGAGCTCTCCACGCCACGCCTCCACCGTCCCACTCACAGCCACCTTATCGTCGCCGCTGCACCAACGGCGATGGCCGCGTCCCCGCCTGCCGCAGCGCCGCCTCCCGCCATGTCCGCCCTCCCCACCTTCGCCTCCTCCCACCCCTACCCTTCGCTCCCCACCCCCAAAACCCTCAACTCTAAGCCACGCCTCAATTTCGCCCACGCCGGCGTCGCAGCAGCTCCCAACGCCGTCCCGCACCCCGCCGCCTCCAACGACCGCCTGCGAGGCCTCGTCCGCCGCGGAGATCTGGAAGAAGCCCTCCTATTAGTCGAGTCCATGTCCGGCCTCAAACCCTCCGCCGCCGCGGGCCCCTGCGCCGCGCTCATCAAGAAGCTCTGCGCGTCCGGCCGCACCGCGGAGGCCCGGCGCGTGCTGGCCGCCTGCGAGCCCGACGTCATGACCTACAACGCCATGCTCGCCGGGTACTGCGTCATGGGGCAGCTCGAGGCCGCTCGCCGGCTCGTCGCCGACATGCCCATGGAACCCGACGCCTACACCTACAACACCCTTATCCGCGGCCTGTGCGGCCGCGGCAGGACAGAGAACGCCCTTGCGGTGCTCGACGATATGCTCCGCCGAGGGTGCGTGCCCGACGTGGTCACCTACACCATCCTGCTCGAGGCCACTTGCAAGAGGAGCGGGTACAAGCAGGCCATGAAGCTTCTCGACGAGATGCGCGACAAGGGCTGCGCCCCAGACATCGTCACCTATAACGTCGTCGTCAACGGCATTTGCCAGGAAGGCCGAGTTGACGATGCCATCGAGTTCTTGAAGAGCCTGCCGTCCTATGGATGCGAGCCAAACACAGTGAGCTACAACATTGTGTTGAAGGGCTTGTGTACTGCGGAGCGGTGGGAGGATGCCGAGAAGCTCATGGCTGAAATGACCCACAAGGGTTGCCCTCCAAATGTGGTAACATTCAATATGCTCATCAGTTTCTTGTGCCGCAGAGGATTGGTTGAGCCTGCAATGGAGGTTCTTGATCAAATTCCAAAGTATGGGTGCACACCTAATTCGCTAAGTTACAACCCGATACTTCATGCGTTCTGCAAGCAGAAGAAGATGGATAGAGCCATGGGTTTCGTGGAACTAATGGTGTCTAGGGGCTGTTACCCTGACATCGTTTCATACAACACGCTTCTTACTGCGCTGTGCCGCAGTGGGGAGGTTGATGCCGCTGTTGAGTTGCTTCATCAACTCAAGGCCAAAGGCTGCACTCCTGTCTTGATTAGTTACAATACGGTCATGGATGGCCTTACTAAAGCTGGAAAGACAGAGGAAGCTCTACAGCTGCTGAATGAGATGGTAACCAATGGGCTCCAACCGGATATAATCACTTATTCGACAATATCTTCTGGTCTTTGTCGAGAAGATAGAATTGATGAGGCAATTAGAGCATTTTGTAAAGTGCAAGATATGGGCATAAGGCCCAACACGGTGCTGTACAATGCCATACTTCTTGGGCTTTGCAAAAGGCGCGAAACACACAATGCTATCGATCTCTTTGTTTATATGATAGCGAATGGCTGCATGCCGAATGAATCAACTTACACTATACTCATTGAAGGCTTGGCTTATGAAGGCTTGGTCAAAGAGGCACGGGAATTGTTGGATGAGTTGTGCTCCAGAGGAGTTGTGAGCAAGAGTTTGATAAATAAGGGGGCTATTAGGTTACTTGATGAAACTACAGATACTTAAAGAGGGTTATCAGTAGGGATATGTTGATCCAGGGGTATTTTTGTGCATCTTCGGCAGGAGGGATACTTCATTACACTTAATGGTATCTTAATCGTAACTGCATTCTTATAAACATGTGAGTGTGTTTCTCTAATTTGTAGCGCACAGCCTTCTCCAGTTTTCAACTTGGTAGAAACTTGTACAGGGTTCTTCTTTCTTCTTTAATATACCTGACACTATTATGCTATCTTATTTTTTAGAGCAGTTCTGGTTGGAAATTGTTATGTTTTCTTACATTGCACGAACTAAAGAAAGTAGTGCATTGACACTCAAATATGTATGCTGCTTTCTCATCTCCAGTCTGCCGCAATAGTCGAGACAAATCCAGTCTCTACTCTGTTTGTCCCAGTAATCTAAAATGCCACTCTGCCTTAAGTATCCAACAAGTTTCGTGTTCATGCAAAATTCATTTTCATCATTGCATCATATATGAATCAACACCTGCATTTGCTTTGTTGAAAGTGTGATGCTCATTTATATATATATGCTACTGGGATCTAGGACAAAACATTACACACAGCAATTTGCATTTTTTGTTCATAGTTGTGATGTAGCCAGAGGGTGCGATTTTACTGTCTGCCAATTTAGTGATATGGCTTCACATGGAGTTTGCACCTTCTCAATTTTCATTAAACAGGTCATTGCGTAGATAACCAAGTACGAGCCATTGGTCAGAGTGACAAGTATGGTGGTCGAAATTTCTGAAAAGATTAAAAGGTTTTAATGTTATTTCTAGACTTTATATTTGTAAGGAAGTTTTCGATTACTTGTGTACTTTGCATTTGTACAGAATACTACTTCAGTTGAATACTGTAAATTTCAGGCCTCTGACAGAATTTCATCTTACCATGACTTTGCCCAAAGTGCATATATAATGATGATAGATCCAATAAAAAAATGCAGGAGGCGACTGATATGTTCTAAACTGAATTTGGTGTACGAATGGATATTTGATGCCTGGACCGCCCCATGAGATGAGATGCTGCCGTGGTACTCCCATCTTCTTTTCCATTTCTTCAAAGTTGAGCTCAAGGTTTAATTACAACTTTCCGAGTTGAGATCACAGTCCTGATAACCACCAGATGAGAAATACACGGGCTTCACGAGAAATCTTTTGAGAAGCTGAACATGCATGCAGAGATGTCTGAACTCTCAACCCGCAATGTTCTCATCTGTCAAAAGCATAATGCAGGAACTGACACAATCCTTTCCTCCAAGATTTTCAAGGAAGATCATGGAACCAAGTTGAGGACCTTAAGACATATAACAATCTATCAAGCCAGTTAGCAAAATGCTGTTGTCATATTTTCTGGACAGAGAGTTCCTTTTTTTCACAATAAACTTTAAACTCTCCTGAACAGTTTAACCTATGGAGTTCCCAAGAAGTAGTCGAAACTAAGAACAAAAAAAACACACCATGCAATCCCTGCCAAGTTATTGAGGAAGAGCATCTAAACTTAGCTAATCAAGGACCTTAAGGTACACTGGACATGACAAACATAACGTATATTAATCCGTTACACCAGTTAGCAAAAACGCCTCTCTTTACTTGAAATCATGCCGTACCAAAGGATCAATCAGTGTCTGCTTTACAGAAAGCATGATATGTTGATATCGGATCATGGCCGCATGGCTCCTTCCTTTGGGATAGACAGCGATCAGGAACACAGGGAACCGTGCCAGTTCAAGCTTCTTTCTGTCGCCCAGCATGGATTCATCAGGGTTTGGGTGCCTCGGCAGCTGGCCCAGCCGGTTTTTGGTTGAGAAGAGGCTGTATCGCCTTCACGACGATCGTCATGTTCGGTCGGAAGTCGGCTTCGTACTGAACGCATAGCGCCGCCACTGCTGCTAGCTGAAAACATCAGGCGGCAACTTCAGTTTAGTCAGTGATGAACTTTACACTGCGTTTGCTTTGCTAGATTTGCTACAGTATCATACCTTGGCAACGGCTTTGGGAGGGTAGTCACTGTTGAGCTTTGGATCAACACATTGCTTGACTTTATCTTCGCTCAACCTTGGAGTGGCCTGTCTCACATGATCATGAAACATATGTATGTAAGAACAATGACTTGTACGCAAAGTATAATTCATAAGTTTATCCAAATTTTCATGTACTGAACTCTACGGTTTAGTTTCTTGAAATGGAACCAGGGAGAAATCCATGTGAATGTAATAATAAATTTATCTAAATGGAATTAATTAGGAAATGTAGGATACCCAAGTAACAAGACTTTGTTGCCCTTTCGGCATCGTGTGATCGACTGGTTTCCTCCCGGTCAGTAGCTCTAGTAGGATAACGCCAAAGCTGTAGACATCACTCTTTTGGTTGATTTGCCCTGTCATTGCATATCTGAATATTACCCAAATCCAAACAGCAAAATGTGAGCAAGGTTAATACTGCAGAGAAATCAAGCCGACTGCATAAAAGTTGCATGCTAAAGCCATTTGGTCTTACTCTGGGGCGTGGTATCCAAAAGTTCCTAGCACACGAGTCGAGTGTAACCGAGCAGCGGTGTCTGTACCCTGGTTTGTCAGGTTGAAATCCGCAATCTTCGAGCTGAACTCGTCGAAAATTAGCACGTTGCTGGACCGAATATCTCGATGAACAATCGATGGTTGGACTTTCTCATGAAGGTACTCTAGCCCCCTCGCCGCTCCGTAAGCTATCTTCACGCGCTGAGCCCAGTTCAGCACTGGCCCAGGTTCAGCGCCCTGCACTCCTTTCTTGCCTACACGGGCAAAAATTGGCAAGTTACAGTTACAATTTGTCTGCATTAGTTAAGCATTCACCTTGACAGCAGAGACTGAAAACTATACAGGAGACGCACCGTGCAAGATGTTATGCAAAGAACCCATCGTTGCGAACTGATAGGCCAGCATGCGGTTGCCCTCCTCCATGCAGTAGCCCATGAGTTCTACGAAGTACTCGTTCTTAAGCTTGGAGACCATTGCTAGCTATGGCGGCAATGAGATCGTGAGGAAGAACACAAAGAGAAGAAATCAATTAAGTCTGACCAGATTGAAATGATGTGGAAATGTGGCCTCATAGATCACCATCGTCTCAGTTGGTTGGAATTGCAATGCACGCACCTGAGCAGAGAACTCTGAATCAGACTCCTGCGATGCGCTCGGATCGAGCTTCTTGATCACGGCCGGGCGGCCGTCGCTTAGGGTGCCGTTGTAGACGCGGCCGTAGGATCCCTCTCCGATGAGAGCCTTGTCGCTGAAGTTGTTGGTCATCTTGTTCAGCTCATCGAGCGGTATCGCCGGCACGTCGATGCTGACGGGCTTGGCAGGCCCTCCAGTGCGCGGGGCACCCGGCCCTCTCGGCCCGCCTCTGTTGCCTGAGATAATCGACAGTGTAAGTGTTATCAGACAAAATGGCGGCTCCATGACGGATCGATGTGTGCAACATTTGCATGCATGGGAGAACTGAAAAGAATAATGGCGGCGACGAGGAGGAGGATGCACGTGTGGATACCGGGATTGTTGACGTTGGGGGGCGGAGCGGCTTGGTTGGCCGGCGGGCCGTAGGTGTCCTCCTCGGCGCTGCCGCAGCAAGACATTGTTCACGCCGGACTGCTGGATGGCGCACGCGGAGTTAATTTGGGGGCGGTCAGCAGATCATGACCTGGATTTGCATTCCCAACAACAGCAGCAGAGGATCGATGAACACATTCTCTCAAGGAGGAAAATTAAGGTGTATACACATTGTCTTTGGTCCAGAACTAATTGAAGTTTTGGAGAATCTGGCAATGAGCCAACGGATCTTGCTGGATCCTCCAATCTCCAAAGAAAATAAAACGGATCAAAGGTATATTGGCGAAAACACAAACTGACAGTTGACGCACTCTACGATCTAACCAAATAACTTGATTTCAGTGTATCATGAACATTACCTCCCCGAAAATTCCCACCGGAGAATGGTCGATCGTCGGTGGATCAAGAACGTCGGACGAACAGCAGTGTTTTGTTTCCGGGAAAGAGATGAATGGTGGGGAAGGGTGGGAGCTCCCTTTTTTTTCGCGCCAAAGGAGGCTCCCGTCCGGTTTTAACTGTCCACAGACTCGTCGATTTAATTGTGCTCCGGCCTCGTCCTATTGTTGGCATGCGTGTAGGAGAGTATGGCTTGTGACGTTACATCATGAGAGTGAGGCCGCCGTTCCATGAGAAACGAGGATGTTCTTGGTTTTTGCCGAGTCTTAACTGTAATTTATCGAATCTATTAAAATAAGATAGTAACAAAATGTACTATACGTGCTAAATTAATAACAATGAACTGTATGAACAAGAGATTGCTTTAGCGATTGATGGTACACTGTCTAGTGTCCGATATAGTTGGGCCGTCAAGAATCATTTTCGTCCAAATCAAATGAGTGTCTCACGGAATGATCGGGACACCCATGGTGCTATCTTTTTTTTTTTGCTGCTAAATTTCCATATAACAAAGGATCTCTTATTCGCAAATAAAAAGGATCTCTTAGGAAAGAGGAACAAGAATGTGAGTCAAGTTGGACTTGTGCACATGGCTACATGTATGGAGCCAAAAGTTTGATGACACGAAATATGTATCTTCTGTTGAAATGAAGTTATGTGCAAAATAAAAAATAGAAGTACTACATTTGCTTAATAATATTAAAGGTCCATATATCCACAACATGGGGAAGCGAAACAAGTTAGACTCAAGATTCTAACATAACCTATCTTCATGGGGATATGAATCTTTAAATTTTAATTTACTCGGAATATACAAATACAAACAATTTGTTTGTTCCGTAAATTTACATAAAAAGAATGTAAAATTGCCAATTCTTGAAGACAATTAAAAGGAATTTAGCTTTGTCTATACTCATAATCTAGTGTAAAATTTATTGCACTGTAATGATTAGGCAAATTTGATATAGTAATGTTGTTGTTATCAAACAATGTACGAAGAGGGGTATCTCATGTAACATGGTCACACAAGGAGTTACTGAATTAGGGGTGTGCATGTTGTCCTTAATTATAGCGAAAAGGTCATCGTACACTATAATGTTCCAGAACAATTCCGGACCTCCTCGTGATGTTCTGGATTCCATCCGAGACTCCGAATAATATCCGGTCTCAATCTTATATTCCATATCTACTAAACAACATCGAACGTTAAGTGTGTCACCCTACAGTTCGTGAACTATACAAACATGATCGAGACTCCTCTCCGATCAATAAACAATAGCGGCCCACATATTAAACGATGATGCCGTGATCGAATGAACCATTAACATATGATACCAATTTCATTTGGCACGCGATACTTTACTTATCCGAGGTTCGATCATCAGTATATCTATACCTAGTTCAACCTCGTTACCGATAAGTACTCTTTACTCGTACCGTGGTATGTCATTCCTTGTGACCTAGTCACATGCTTGCAAGCTAATTGAATGACATTCCACCGAGGGGGACTAGAGTATATATGTCCGTCATCAGGATGGACAAATCCCACTTTGATCCATGCGCTTCAACTCATACTTTCCGAACACTTAATCCCATCTTTATAACCACCCATTTACGAAGTGGCGTTTGATGTAATCAAAGCATCCATCCGGTGTGAGTGATTTACACAATCTCATGGTCGAAGGATTAGGTTACTATGTATTGAAAGCTTACAGCAAGACGAACTTAATGGCTTGATCTTATGCTACGCTTATTATGGGTGCGTGTCCATTATATCATTCTCCCAATGGCACAACCTTGTTATTAACAACATCCAATGTTCATGATCAGGAAACCATGATCATCTATTAATCAACAAGCTAGCTTAACAAGAGACTTACTAGGGACTCTTATATGTTTACATAACACATAAGTATTAATGTTTCCGGTTAATACAATTATAGTATGAGATGCAAACACTATCATAAACACAAAGATATAATAATAACCAATTTATTATTGTCTCTTGGGCATATCTCCAACAGTCTCCCACTTGCACTAGAGTCAATAATCTAGATTACATGGTAATATACCTAACACCCATGGCATTCTGGTGTAGGTCATGCTTTGCTCTAGGGAGAGCTTTAGTCAACGGATCTGCCACATTCAGATCTGTGTGTACTTTGCAAATCTTTATGTCACCATCTTCCACATACTCGCGAATCACATGAAAACGTAGCTTGATATGCTTCAGCTTCTTGTGTGACCTTGGCTCCTGTGCATTGGCTATGGCACCTATGTTGTCACAATAGATGGTCATCGAATCCAACGCATTAGGAACGACACCAAGCTCAATAATGAACATGTTCATCCATATCGCTTGTGATGAAGCCTCCGAAGAAGCTATGTATTTAGATCCAGTTGAAGATTTCATCACCACACTTTGCTTGGCACTCATCCAGCTCACTGCTGCACCATTTAAAATAAACACATACCCAGATTGAGACTTAGAGTCATCTGGATCAGTGTTCCAACTAGCATCGGTGTAACTGGTTACATTGAGCTCTTGGTCACCTCCATAACAATGAAACATATTCTTAGTCCTTTTCAAATACTTCAGGATATTCTTGACTGTTGTCCAGTGTTCCATTAAAGGATCACTTTGATATATGCTGGTCAAAGCATGTGCGATATCCGATCTCGTACACATCATGGCATACATGATAGAGCCTACTGCCGAGGCATAGGGGATCTTGTTCATCATTTCTCTTTCTTCTGCCGTAGCCGGACTTTGAGTTTTACTCAAAATCTTACCTGGCAACATGGGCAAGAACCCTTTCTTGCTTTCATCCATTATAAACTTCTTTAGAATCTTATCCAGGTATGTACTCTGTGAAAGCCCTATTAGACGTCTTGATCTATCTCTATAAATCTTGATGCCTAAAATATATGCTGCTTCTCCAAGATCCTTCATTGAAAAACACTTATTCAAATAGCCTTTGGCACTACTTAGAAGTTATATATCATTCTCAATCAACAATATGTCATCTACATATAATATCTGGAATGCTACAAAGCTCCCATTCACTTTCTTGTAAATACAAGCTTCTCCAAAAGTTTGTATACATCCAAAGTCTTTGATCACCTTATCAAAGCGTCGGTTCCAACTCCGGGATGCTTGCTTCAGTCCATAAATGGAACGCTGAAGTTTGCATACATTGTCAGCATTTTAGGATCGACAAAATCTTTGGGTTGTACCATATACAACTCTTCCTCAATGTTACCATTAAGGAATGCCGTTTTCACATCCATCTGCCAAATTTCATAATCGAAAAACGCAGCGATTGCTAACAACATCCTCACAGACTTTAGCTTCGCTACCGGTGAGAAAGTCTCATCGTAGTCAACTCCTTGAATTTGTCGGAACCCTTTCGTGACAAGTTGAGCTTTATAGACAGTAATATTACCATCAACATCAGTTTTTTTTTGTAGATCCATTTATTCTCGACAGCCTTGCGACTATCAGGTAAGTCTACCAAAGTCCATACTTGGTTAACATACATGGATCCCATTTCGGATTTCATGGCCTCTTGCCATTTGTTGGAATATGGGCTCATCATTGCTTCCTCATACGTCGCATCATCATTGTTGTCCACAATCATGACATTTAAGGCGGGGTCATACCAATCAGGAGTGGTACGGACCCTCGTCGACCTGCAGGGTTCTGTAGTAACTTCATTCGAAGTTCATGATCATTATCATTTGCTTCCTGTTATCACCAGATTTTAGCCAAATCAGGAGATGGGCCGTAATTGAGGTGGGCTTGAAGGATATACACGTGGAGCGTCTCTGAAGCGGCCTTGCACGATAAGTTTGGGCTAGATTGCCCGTGTATCTGTATATTATTAGTAGATTGCATCTTAGTTTAGAATTAAGAGATAGAGTTTAGCCCGTACACGGGTAAGTTTATTCCCGCATTAGAAAGTCTACGGACTATAAATATGTATCTAGGGTTATTGAGAAAGGAGGACAATCACGTTCACAACAAACACAAACCAGGCGCATCGCCACCCCTTGTTTCGAGGGTTTCTTCCGGGTAAGCATCATGCTGTCTAGATCGCATCTTGCGATCTAGGCAGTATACGTTTATTCGTTATCTTATGTTGCTCGTGATGAAGCATTGTTGATGGCGAGCAGCATTACTTATCATAGATGTTTCGGGGCTTGCATGGATGCTTTCTTATACATATTCGCTTAAGCTATGCCGTCCCTCGATATCTAGCTGCCTTTACACCTATCTAGGTGTAAGGGCAGCACCTTGCTTGTTCGTTATTTAGTAGATCCGATCTGTTATAGTTGCTCCTTGTTCTTCAAGGATTAGTTTAATATTCGTATGGTTAGGCCTTGCAAACGGGTTGAACGATCCGGTAGTTCGAGAGGTGTGGTTTGTTAGCCCTAAGAGGGATTGTTCCGGGAATTGACTTAATGTTGGTTTTTAGGCCTCTTTTAGGGTTAGTTTTCCATCATCTTTCGTGTCTACTAGGCTCAACTACGCGTAGGATGTTCCGATCATGCGGTGAAAACCCTAAACTGTCGTAGATTGGTTTAACTTTGTTTTGATCAAGCAGGTTCCCCATGTCATCGTAAATCCAACGTGAACCATGGGGCAATCGGCTCTTTGAGCCGATCCACAGGGCAACCTGAGAGCCGATCGGGCTCGTATTTAATGTTTACGTGTCTACCATGCAGGAGACTAATCGAAGCAATCCAACACCTTCCTGACCAGGTATAGGTCAGGTGGCACGCCCTTGCAACCGCTAGGACGTGTGCCAGAGCATTGCGGGACGACGTCGAGGCACCAGGGCCCACCCAGCAGTCTTGGTAGCTTCCCGGCTCTTCGTGTTGCTTAGTCACTGCTCGCTGGTGGGTTTTGGCAGGCAACACATTCTGGCACGCCCGGTGGGACACTCTACAGCAACCACTACGTCGGCATCTGCAGCAACCATGTCAAAAGCTGCGGATGAGGTGGTGGGTGAACCAGTCACGTACGCAGATCTGCCGGAGGAACACAAGAAGAAGTACGATGAGATGAAAGCCATCTTGGAAGCCGATCTCATCGGCTCTTTCATGAAGACCCGTTCACATGGCATCAGATGGAAAGGGTTCTCCTCTGAAGGTGCTCTCGATGAAGTAGACCTCTCTACCCCTTCAGAGGAACGCACCAGAGCTCTACGCTAGGAGATCAATTACATGGTGGCTCATTCTCTACACCGCCATTCTGAGAGCTTGGTGAACGCTTTCGAGCGCGTGGCGGTCCGAGTGGTGCAGGAAGTCATAAAGCATCAGTACTCTCCATCCGGACCGACCCTGGGGACTCACCAGGGAGAAATACCGCTCCAGATTAGACCGCCGCTGCCATTCGCTCTTGCGGCGCCAGAGCCGCCGGGTTCACCGGCGTACGTTGTCTATAAGGTTGGTGGCGATCCTAGTGATTGCCAATTCCTATATGAGCCACCCAAGGAGATCCCACATGGATACGTGTGCACATACGTGCCGGACTGCAACGCCTTGGCGCGCACAAGCCAGATCGCACCAGCAGGGATTTCTGGAGTAGATGCTGACAAACAAGCATGGCTGGCTAAATACGCTACTGGAACGAGTCATGAAGGCTCGGTCCCTACAGCTAATACCATGGAGCAGATCAGCACTATCTTGAGAGACCAGTTCGGTATCTTGCCGAAAAGGAAAGCAATCGGCTATTCCAAGCCGTACCCCGACGAGTACGATCTGATCCCGCTGCCACCCAAATATCGGCTCCCTAAATTCTCAAAATTCAATGGAGCTAGAAGAGATTGACATTGGTCCTGGGGATAAGCCACGACCAACATTTATCAGCAAAAAGTTAGATCCGCATCCAAGGGGCCTGATGATAGCCTTGTTGAAAGAGTACCCAGATTGTTTTGCATGGGATTATACAGAGATGTGATACGTCTCCGACGTATCGATAATTTCTTATGTTCCATGCCACATTATTGATGTTATCTACATGTTTTATGCACACTTTATGTCATATTCGTGCATTTTCTGGAACTAACCTATTAACAAGATGCCGAAGTGCCGATTCTTTGTTTTCTGCTGTTTTTGGTTTCAGAAATCCTAGTAAGGAAATATTCTCGGAATTGGACGAAATCAAAGCCCAGGGGCCTATTTTTCCACGGAGCTTTCAGAAGACCGAAGAACACACGAAGTGGGGCCACGAGGTGGCGACACCACAAGGCGGCGCGGCCCAGGGGGGGCCCGCGCCGCCCTATGGTGTGGCGCCCTCGTCTGGCCCCCGACTCTGCCCTTCCGCCTACAAATAGCCTCCGTGACGAAACCCCGGCATCGAGAACCACGATACGGAAAACCTTCCAGAGACGCCGCCGCCGCCGATCCCATCTCGGGGGATCCAGGAGATCGCCTCCGGCACCCTGCCGGAGAGGGGAATCATCTCCCGGAGGACTCTACGCCGCCATGGTCGCCTCCGGTGTGATGTGTGAGTAGTCTACTCCTGGACTATGGGTCCATAGCAGTAGCTAGATGGTTGTCTTCTCCCCATTGTGCTATTATTGTCAGATCTTGTGAGCTGCCTAACATGATCAAGATCATCTATCTGTAATTCTATATGTTGCGTTTGTTGGGATCCGATGAATAGAGAATACTTGTTATGTTGATTATCAAAGTTATGCTTATGTGTTGTTTATGATCTTGCATGCTCTCCGTTACTAGTAGATGCTCTGGCCAAGTAGATGCTTGTAACTCCAAGAGGGAGTACTTATGCTCGATAGTGGGTTCATGCCTGCATTGACACCTGGGACAGTGACAGAAAGTTCTAAGGTTGTGTTGTGCTGTTGCCACTAGGGATAAAACATTGATGCTATGTCTAAGGATGTAGTTGTTGATTACATTACGCACCATACTTAATGCAATTGTCTGTTGCTTTGCAACTTAATACTGGAGGGGGTTCGGATGATAACCTGAAGGTGGACTTTTTAGGCATAGATGCAGTTGGATGGCGGTCTATGTACTTTGTCGTAATGCCCAATTAAATCTCACTATACTCATCATGATATGTATGTGCATGGTCATGCTCTCTTTATTTGTCAATTGCCCAACTGTAATTTGTTCACCCAACATGCTGTTCGTCTTATGGGAGAGACACCTCTAGTGAACTGTGGACCCCGGTCCAATTCTCTTTACTGAAATACAATCTACTGCAATACTTGTTCTACTGTTTTCTGCAAACAATCATCTTCCACACAATACGGTTAATCCTTTGTTACAGCAAGCCGGTGAGATTGACAACCTCACTGTTTCGTTGGGGCAAAGTACTTTGGTTGTGTTGTGCAGGTTCCACGTTGGCGCCGGAATCCCTGGTGTTGCGCCGCACTACATCCCGCCGCCATCAACCTTCAACGTGCTTCTTGGCTCCTCCTGGTTCGATAAACCTTGGTTTCTTTCTGAGGGAAAACTTGCTGCTGTGCGCATCATACCTTCCTCTTGGGGTTGCCCAACGAACGTGTGAAATACACGCCATCAAGCTCTTTTTCTGGCGCCGTTGCCGGGGAACGAAGAAAAATTACACCACAAAGATTCTCAACTCCCACGTCAACAGCTCTTTTTCTGGCGCCGTTGCCGGGGAGATCAAGACACGCTGCAAGGGGAGTCTCCACTTCTCAATCTCTTTACTTTGTTTTTGTCTTGCTTAGTTTTATTTACTACTTTGTTTGCTGCACTAAATCAAAATACAAAAAAATTAGTTGCTAGTTTTACTTTATTTACTATCTTGTTTGCTATATCAAAAACACAAAAAAATTAGTTACTTGTTTTACTTTACTTAATATCATGCATGTTTTTATTTCACTAGTTAAGCATAATGGAAAACAACAAAAATATGAGAGATCTTTATGAACTTTATCTTGAATTAGGACATGATGTGTTTGAAGAGAGAATTAAAAAACCCATGGAACTTTATATGCATGCTAATGGGAATGTTATTACTATGGATGCTTTGAACACCATTGTTGCTAATGCTATGGAAAATTCTAAGCTTGGGGAAGCTGGCTCTGATGAGCATGATCTTTTTAGTCCCCCAAGCGTTGAGGAGAAAATTTTCTTTTATGATTACAATATGCCTCCTATATATGATGATAGCCACTTTGTTGAATTTGCTCCCACTACAACTAATAAAATTGATTATGCTTATGTGGAGAGTAATAATTTTATGCATGAGACTCATGATAAGAATGCTTTATGTGATAGTTATATAGTTGAGTTTGCCCATGATGCTACTGAAAGTTATTATGAGAGAGGAAAATATGGTTGTAGAAATTTTCATGTTACTAAAACACCTCTCTATGTGCTGAAATTTTTGAAGCTACACTTGTTTTATCTTTCTACGCTTGTTGCATTATGCTTCTTGAACTTATTTATTTACAAGATTCCACTTCATAGGAAGCATGTTAGACTTAAATGTGTTTTGAATTTGCCTCTTGAAGCTCTCTTTTGCTTCAAATACTATTTCTTGCGAGTGCATCATCAAAACTGCTGAGCCCATCTTAATGGCTATAAAGAAAGAACTTCTTGGGAGATAACCCATGTGTTATTTTACTACAGTACTTTGTTTTTATTTTGTGTCTTGGAAGTTGTTTACTACTGTAGCAACCTCTCCTTATCTTAGTTTTGTGTTTTGTTGTGCCAAGTTAAGCCGTTGATAGAAAAGTAAGTACTAGATTTGGATTACTGCACAGTTCCAGATTTCTTTGCTGTCACGAATCTGGGTCCACCTCCCTGTAGGTAACTCAGAAAATTAAGCCAATTTACGTGCATGATCCTCAGATATGTATGCAACTTTCATTCAATTTGAGAATTTTCATTTGAGCAAGTCTGGTGCCATTTTAAAATTCGTCAATACGAACTGTTCTGTTTTGACAGATTCTGCCTTTTATTTCGCATTGCCTCTTTCGCTATGTTGGATGAATTTCTTTGATCCACTAATGTCCAGTAGCATTATGCAATGTCCAGAAGTGTTAAGAATGATTGTGTCACCTCTGAATATGTCAATTTATATTGTGCACTAACCCTCTAATGAGTTGTTTCGAGTTTGGTGTGGAGGAAGTTTTCAAGGGTCAAGAGAGGAGTATGATGCAACATGATCAAGGAGAGTGAAAGCTCTAAGCTTGGGGATGCACCCGGTGGTTCACCCCTGCATATATCAAGAAGACTCAAGCATCTAAGCTTGGGGATGCCCAAGGCATCCCCTTCTTCATCGACAACATTATCAGGTTCCTCCCCTGAAACTATATTTTTATTCCATCACATCTTATGTGCTTTTTCTTGGAGCGTCGGTTTGTTTTTGTTTTGTTTTGTTTGAATAAAATGGATCCTAGCATTCACTTTATGGGAAAGAGACACGCTCCGCTGTAGCATATGGACAAGTATGTCCTTGGTTTCTACTCATAGTATTCATGGCGAAGTTTCTCCTTCGTTAAATTGTTATATGGTTGGAATTGGAAAATGATACATGTAGTAATTGCTATAAATGTCTTGGGTAATGTGATACTTGGCAATTGTTGTGCTCATGTTTAAGCTCTTGCATCATATGCTTTGCACCCATTAATGAAGAAATACATAGAGCATGCTTAAATTTGGTTTGCATATTTGGTTTCTCTAAGGTCTAGATAATTTCTAGTATTGAGTTTGAACAACAAGGAAGACGGTGTAGAGTCTTATAATGTTTTCAATACGTCTTTTATGTGAGTTTTGCTGCACCGGTTCATCCTTGTGTTTGTTTCAAATAAGCCTTGCTAGCCTAAACCTTGTATCGAGAGGGAATACTTCTCATACATCCAAAATACTTGAGCCAACCACTATGCCATTTGTGTCCACCATACCTACCTATGCTACATGGTATTTTCCCGCCATTCCAAAGTAAATTGCTTGAGTGCTACCTTTAAAATTCCATCATTCACCTATGCAATATATAGCTCATGGGACAAATAGCTTAAAAACTATTGTGGTATTGAATATGTAATTATGCACTTTATCTCTTATTAAGTTGCTTGTTGTGCGATAACCATGTTTACTGGGGACGCCATCAACTGTTCATTGTTGAATTTCATGTGAGTTGCTATGCATGTTCGTCTTGTCTGAAGTAAGGGCGATCTACACTGAGTTGAATGGTTTGAGCATGCATATTGTGAGAGAAGAACATCGGGCCGCTAACCGAAGCCATGTTCCATGGTGGAAGTTTCAGTTTTGGACAACAATCCTCAAATCTCTAATGAGAAAAGAATTAATTGTTGTTGAATGCTTAAGCATTAAAAGAGGAGTCCATTATCTGTTGTCTATGTTGTCCCGGTATGGATGTCTAAGTTGAGAATAATCAATAGCGAGAAATCCAATGCGAGCTTTCTCCTTAGACCTTTGTACAGGCGGCATAGAGGTACCCCTTTGTGATACTTGGTTAAAGCATATGTATTGCGGTGATAATCCAGGTAGTCCAAGCTAATTAGGACAAGGTGCGGGCACTATTAGTACACTATGCATGAGGCTTGCAACTTATAAGATATAATTTACATGATGCATATGCTCTATTACTACCGTTGATAAAATTGTTTCATGTTTTCAAAATCAAAGCTCTAGCACAAATATAGCAATCGATGCTTTTCCTCTATGAGGACCATTCTTTTACTTTCAATGTTGAGTCAGTTCACCTATTTCTTTCCACCTCAAGAAGCAAACACTTGTGTGAACTATGCATTGATTCCTACATATTTGCTTATTGCACTTATTATATTACTCTATGTTGACAATATCCATGAGATATACATGTTACAAGTTGAAAGCAACCGCTGAAACTTAATCTTCTTTTGTGTTGCTTCAATACCTTTACTTTGAATTATTGCTTTATGAGTTAACTCTTATGCAAGACTTATTGATGCTTGTCTTGAAGTGCTATTCATGAAAAGTCTTTGCTATATGATTCACTTGTTTACTCATGTCATACACATTGTTTTGATCGCTGCATTCACTACATATGCTTTACAAATAGTATGATCAAGATTATGATGGCATGTCACTCCAGAAATTATCTGTGTTATCGTTTTACCTGCTCGGGACGAGCAGAACTAAGCTTGGGGATGCTGATACGTCTCCGACGTATCGATAATTTCTTATGTTCCATGCCACATTATTGATGTTATCTACATGTTTTATGCACACTTTATGTCATATTCGTGCATTTTCTGGAACTAACCTATTAACAAGATGCCGAAGTGCCGATTCTTTTTCTGCTGTTTTTGGTTTCAGAAATCCTAGTAAGGAAATATTCTCGGAATTGGACGAAATCAAAGCCCAGGGGCCTATTTTTCCACGGAGCTTTCAGAAGACCGAAGAACACACGAAGTGGGGCCACGAGGTGGCGACACCACAAGGCGGCGCGGCCCAGGGGGGGCCCGCGCCGCCCTATGGTGTGGCGCCCTCGTCTGGCCCCGACTCGCCCTTCCGCCTACAAATAGCCTCCGTGACGAAACCCCAGCATCGAGAACCACGATACGGAAAACCTTCCGCAGACGCCGCCGCCGCCGATCCCATCTCGGGGGATCCAGGAGATCGCCTCCGGCACCCTGCCGGAGAGGGGAATCATCTCCTGGAGGACTCTACGCCGCCATGGTCGCCTCCGGTGTGATGTGTGAGTAGTCTACTCCTGGACTATGGGTCCATAGCAGTAGCTAGATGGTTGTCTTCTCCCCATTGTGCTATCATTGTCAGATCTTGTGAGCTGCCTAACATGATCAAGATCATCTATCTGTAATTCTATATGTTGCGTTTGTTGGGATCCGATGAATAGAGAATACTTGTTATGTTGATTATCAAAGTTATGCTTATATGTTGTTTATGATCTTGCATGCTCTCCGTTACTAGTAGATGCTCTGGCCAAGTAGATGCTTGTAACTCCAAGAGGGAGTACTTATGCTCGATAGTGGGTTCATGCCTGCATTGACACAGGACAAGTGTGAAAGTTCTAAGGTTGTGTTGTGCTGTTGCCACTAGGGATAAAACATTGATGCTATGTCTAAGGATGTAGTTGTTGATTACATTACGCACCATACTTAATGCAATTGTCTGTTGCTTTGCAACTTAATACTGGAGGGGGTTCGGATGATAACCTGAAGGTGGACTTTTTAGGCATAGATGCAGTTGGATGGCGGTCTATGTACTTTGTCGTAATGCCCAATTAAATCTCACTATACTCATCATGATATGTATGTGCATGGTCATGCTCTCTTTATTTGTCAATTGCCCAACTGTAATTTGTTCACCCAACATGCTGTTCGTCTTATGGGAGAGACACCTCTAGTGAACTGTGGACCCCGGTCCAATTCTCTTTACTGAAATACAATCTACTGCAATACTTGTTCTACTGTTTTCTGCAAACAATCATCTTCCACACAATACGGTTAATCCTTTGTTACAGCAAGCCGGTGAGATTGACAACCTCACTGTTTCGTTGGGGCAAAGTACTTTGGTTGTGTTGTGCAGGTTCCACGTTGGCGCCGGAATCCCTGGTGTTGCGCCGCACTACATCCCGCCGCCATCAACCTTCAACGTGCTTCTTGGCTCCTCCTGGTTCGATAAACCTTGGTTTCTTTCTGAGGGAAAACTTGCTGCTGTGCGCATCATACCTTCCTCTTGGGGTTGCCCAACGAACGTGTGAAATACACGCCATCAAGATGCCTGGGTTAGACAGGAGCATCATTGAGCATCGGCTCCCTCTGAAGAAAGGATTTCGGCCGTTCCAACAGCGAGCACGACAGATGAAGGCCGAAGTTTTAGTAGAAGTCAAGAAAGAGATCGAGAAAATGCTGAACGCCGGGTTCATCAGGCCATGCAGGTATGCTGAGTGGATTTCCAACGTCGTACCTGTGGAGAAAAAGGACGGCCGATGGCGCGTCGCCATAGATTTTCGGAATCTCAATAGTGCCTCTCCAAAGGATGAATACCCAATGCCAGTAGCAGAGACATTGATCAATGCAGCTGCTGGTCATAAAATTTTGAGTTTCATGGATGGCAATGCCGGCTACAACCAGATCTTTATGGCTCCAGAAGATATACACAAGACTGCATTCAGAGTGCCAGGCTCGGTGGGCTTGTTTGAATATGTAGTCATGACATTTGGACTGAAGAATGCCGGCGCAACGTACCAAAGAGCCATGAATTACATCTTTCATGATTTAATCGGCAAATTGGTGGAGATTTACATTGATGACGTGGTGGTCAAGTCTGTTTCGGTGAACGGACATTTGGAAGATTTGCGACACGTCCTGGACCGAACTAGGAAGTTCGGACTAAGAATGAATCCAAAGAAGTGTGCCTTTGGTGTAACGGCCGGTCAGTTCCTGGGTTTCTTGGTTCATGAACGCGGAATTGAGATTGGCCTGAAAAGTCAGGAGGCAGTGCGAACGATGAAGCCACCTACCACGAAGAAAGAACTCCAGTGTCTCATCGGCAAAATCAATTTCGTCAGAAGGTTCATCTCCAACCTGTCAGGACGAATCGAGCCGTTCATGGGGTTGGTCAAAATCAAGTCTGATGAGGAGTTTCGCTGGGGGCCAGAGCAACAATGAGCATTTGACGAGATCAAGGAGTACCTAACGAATCCACCTGTTCTGGTTCCGCCTCAGCAAGACAGGCCATTATACATTTATTTGTCAGTAGCTGACACCTCCATCGCGTCAGTGGTGGTGCAGGTTTATGATGGCCTGGAGAAAGTGGTTTTCTACCTCAGCAGAAGGATGTTGGATGCAGAAACAAGGTACCCTGAGATCGAGAAGTTGTGCCTCTGTTTGTTTTTCACCTGCATCAAGCTTCAGCACATCTTGCTGTCAGCGGAAATTATCGTCATATGCAAATCGGATGTCATCAAGCATATGCTGTCGGCTCCTGTGTTGAAAGGCCGACTCGGTAAGTGGATGTTTGCACTATCGGAATTTGATATTCGATACCAACCTGCGAAAGCTGTCAAGGGACAGGCGTTGGCCGATCTTATTGCTGAACGAATAAACACGGATGTGGCAGCACTGTCTGTGCGTGCATGGGCCATGTTCTTCTATGGATCGGTCTGTGAGGATGGTTGCGGCATCGGCGTTCTACTTGTGTCGCCTCGGGGGGCAACATATTCCTTCTCCATCAGGCTACCTACCCCTTGCACCAACATTGTTGTTGAATATGAAGCCATCTGCAAGGGAATGGAGTTGCTATTGGAAGCCGGGGCAGAAGCAGTAGAGATTTTTGGAGATTCCAAATTGGTGATTTCTCAACTCACGGAGAAATACAAATGCGAGAGCGAGTCGCTCTTCCCATTATGGATGCAATGTCGTGAGTTGATGGCACAGTTCAGGTATATAAATTTCAATTGGATCCCAAGATCGCAGAATACCAAGGCAAACGATCTCGCACAGATGGCATCAGGATACCAGGACGTAGCAGATGGGACCGATGTTCAAGTGCAGTTCATGGAACCAGATGACTGGAGAGCCGATATTTTCAATTACTTGAAAGATTCGGCTCGGGGGGCACCTAAACGGATAAGATACAAGGCCATGAAGTACGTCCTGATTGGGGATGACATGTTCTACAGGACCTTGGAAGGGTTACTTCTCAAATGTTTGGGACCAGCCGAGTCCAATCGGCTCTTGCATGAGGTGCATGAAGGTGCCTGTGGAACTCACCAATCGGCTCATAAGATGAAGTGGCTGATCAGGCGATCGGGATTTTATTGGCCCACCATGCTTGAAGATTGTTTTAAGTACTATAAAGGGTGTCAAGCATGTCAGAAGTTTGGGAGCATTCAGATGGTACCCGCATCAGCAATGAATCCCATCATCAAACCTTGGCCATTCCGAGGTTGGGGCATGGATATGATCGGCAAAATTCATCCTCCATCGAGCAAAAGCCATGAATGGGTTCTGGCCATTACAGATTACTTCACTAAATGGGTGGAGGCCGTCCCTATGAAGTCGGTAGCATCGAAAGATGTCATCAGTTTCGTATTGGAACATGTCATTCATAGATTCGGGATTCCCCAGACTATTACGACCGATGGAGGTTCGGTCTTTGTTTCTAAGGAGTTTAGAAAGTTCTGCGAGGATATGGGAATCAAGCTGATCCGCTCGTCTCCATACTATGCTCAAGCGAATGGGCAGGCTGAAGCCTCCAACAAGAGTCTGATCAAGCTGATTAAGAGGAAGATCGACGAGCATCCTAGACGTTGGCACGAGGTGTTGTCAGAAGCACTGTGGGCTTATCGCATGTCGTGTCATGGAGCAATAAAAACCTCGCCATACCAGCTGGTCTATGGACAAGAAGCTGTGTTACCCTGGGAAATCAAGGCTGGGTCGAGACGGATTACATTTCAGAATGATTTAACTGCTGAAGAATATGCAGCCCTGATGAGCGACAACATTGAGGATGCAATGGAACTCAGACTATGGTCACTTGAGAAAATCAAGGAGAATAAAGCCAAGGTGGCTCGCTCATATAATAAAAAGGTGAAGCCAAAGGAGTTCCAAGTTGGTGATCTGGTATGGGAAGCTGTATTGCCGTTGGGGACTAAGGATAAAGTATATGGTAAATGGTCTCCAAATTGGCACGGCCCGTACAAAGTCGACCAAGTTTTAAAAGGGAATGCATACATGCTAGAGCAGTTGGATGGTGTGAAGTTCCCAGTGACTGTCAATGGCCAGCATCTCAAGAAGTACTTCCCAAGCATGTGGGATGATGGGCAGTAAAATACGGAGGCCGATGCACGAAATCGGCCCAGTAATTTTTTTTTTGGGAAACAGCCGATGCACAGACATCGACTTTAGAATAAAACAGCCGATGCACGGACATCGACTTGAGAACAAAATAGCCGATGCACAGCCATCGACTTTAGAGTTACAAAATATTATGGTCAGATGTCAAGTTACAGTCTGAATTCGAAGAGTGTTTGCTTGGATATCTGTCTGATTTGGGATTTGAGTTTGTTTGAGGGTGAAAGACCGATATGTTGCTATCGGTTCTTGGTGTGTTGACCTGTTTTTGCAATCGGAAGACTTGAAATTAAATAAACGGAGAATCATGTTGGAAGAACGATTTTCATTGATTCGAAGAGGAATTTTTACAAGGAAGAGCCGATGGCTCTCAAAAGATCATCCGATGCCTAATGCACTACTACTACTAGCCCTATACTACTCCCTAATCTAAGGGCCGTCGCTGCCCTCGTCGTCGCCGTCGTAGCTGCCGTCGGCGCTGCTACCGGCGGGCTCCTCGTCGCTGCTGATGAAGCCGCCGGCAGGGGCTTCATCCTCCTCGTCGTCGTCGTCGTCATCCGACCAGGCCCAGCCACGGAAGCGCTTGGCCGGCGGATATCCCGCGGAGGAGGAGTCCTCATCCGTCTCCTCCGCCTCTTCTTCCTCCTTGTCGGAGGAGAGGTCCGCCTCCCATGAAAGGAGGTCGTCGTCGCTTGCCGCTTCCAGCTCCCCGTCGACGAGGAACCGGAGGTCTTCTTCCCCGACAGTGGGGGGCTCGTCGTCCTCCGACTCGATGGCGAAGTCCCATTCTCTCGCGTCCCAATACTCGGGCGCGAGAGCCTCGTAGATGGCCATCCGATTGACCTCCGGCTCTGGCTCGCTGGAGGAGGAGGAGTCGAAGGAAAGGCCGGAGGAGGCAGAGGAGGAAGAGGAAGACATGGCTGAGAGGGTTTTTTTTGCCGATGGCAAGTACGGAGCAGGGGAATGAAGAGATGAACTGCTCGATGCGGTTAAATAAAAGGGGATATAGTGGAGATTTAATGCCTGAGCAGTTTTCGAGGATGCGGTGCCAAAAATTGTCAATCGTGCAGAAGTTGAGAAGACAGGGCATCATGATGAAGGATACTGCGACGGTTCTGCTCTGCCACGACGTGACCTTACGAAGGAAAAACAGAGTGGTTTTGATATTATCATTACCAAAACCAGGGGGCATGTGTTATCACCAGATTTTAGCCAAATCAGGAGATGGGCCGTAATTGAGGTGGGCTTGAAGGATATACACGTGGAGCGTCTCTGAAGCGGCCTTGCACGATAAGTTTGGGCTAGATTGCCCGTGTATCTGTATATTATTAGTAGATTGCATCTTAGTTTAGAATTAAGAGATATAGTTTAACCCGTACACGGGTAAGTTTATTCCCGCATTAGAAAGTCTACGGACTATAAATATGTATCTAGGGTTATTGAGAAAGGAGGACAATCACGTTCACAACAAACACAAACCAGGCGCATCGCCACCCCTTGTTTCGAGGGTTTCTTCCGGGTAAGCATCATGCTGCCTAGATCGCATCTTGCGATCTAGGCAGTATACATTTATTCGTTATCTTATGTTGCTCGTGCTGAAGCATTGTTGATGGCGAGCAGCATTACTTATCATAGATGTTTCGGGGCTTGCATGGATGCTTTCTTATACATATTCACTTAAGCTATGCCGTCCCTCGATATCTAGCTGCCTTTACACCTATCTAGGTGTAAGGGCAGCACCTTGCTTGTTCGTTATTTAGTAGATCCGATCTGTTATAGTTGCTCCTTGTTCTTCAAGGATTAGTTTAATATCCGTATGGTTAGGCCTTGCAAACGGGTTGAACGATCCGGTAGTGCGAGAGGTGTGGTTTGTTAGCCCTAAGAGGGATTGTTCCGGGAATTGACTTAATGTTGATTTTTAGGCCTCTTTTAGGGTTAGTTTTCCATCATCTTTCGTGTCTACTAGGCTCAACTATGCGTAGGATGTTCCGATCATGCGGTGAAAACCCTAAACTGTCGTAGATTGGTTTAACTTGGTTTTGATCAAGCAGGTTCCCCATGTCATCGTAAATCCAACGTGAACCATGGGGCAATCGGCTCTTTGAGCCGATCCACAGGGCAACCTGAGAGCCGATCGGGCTCGTATTTAATGTTTACGTGTCTACCATGCAGGAGACTAATCGAAGCAATCCAACACCTTCCTGACCAGGTATAGGTTAGGTGGCACGCCCTTGCAACCGCTAGGACGTGTGCCGGAGCATTGCGGGACGACGTCGAGGCACCAGGGCCCACCCAGCAGTCTTGGTAGCTTCCCGGCTCTTCGTGTTGCTTAGTCACTGCTCGCCGGTGGGTTTTGGCAGGCAACACTTCCTCTCTTATCGGTGCAAGCGGCACAAGAACATCTTCCGGTGCTGCGCTACTCTCAAGTCCGAGAGAAGGTTCAATAACCTCATCGAGTTCTACTTTCCTTCCAGTCACTTCTTTCGAGAGAAACTCCTTCTCAAGAAAGGATCCGTTCTTGGCAACGAAAACTTTGCCTTCGGATATGTGATAGAAGGTATACCCAATTGTTTCTTTAGGGTATCCTATTTGGGTTCAAGCTTGTCAAGTTGTAACTTATTTACATAAGCTTCGCAGCCCCAAACTTTAAGGAATGACAACTTAGGTTTCTTACCAAACCACAATTCATACGGTGTCGTTTCAACGGATTTAGATGGTGCCTGATGTCTACGCACGCTTCTATTCCTGTAGACAGTGTTGGGCCTCCAAGAGCAGAGGTTTGTAGAACAGTAGCAAGTTTCCCTTAAGTGAATCACCCAAGGTTTATCGAACTCAGGGAGGTAGAGGTCAGAGATATCCCTCTCAAGCAACCCTGCAATTAAGATACAAGAAGTCTCTTGTGTCCCCAACACACCTAATACACTTGTCAGATGTATAGGTGCACTAGTTCGGCGAAGAGATAGTAAAACACAGGTGGTATAGATGGTGGTAATATTGCAGGAAGTAAAGATGCAGTAAAACAGTAAACAAGCGATGTTTGCAGTATTTGGAAACAAGGCCTAGGGATCATACTTTCACTAGTGCACACTCTCAACATTGATCACATAAAAAATAAATAACTTCTCCTCACTTGTGCTACATACACTCTCTTGTTTGATAACAAACACCATTCATTGTGTAGGGCTACAAGAGCTCCCTCAAACCGGAGTTAACAAGCTCCACAACATTCGGAGTTCATATTTAAGTAACCTCTAGAGCATAATAGACCGTTGCAATTTAGACCGAGTACTAACATAGCATACACACTGTCAACAATAGCTATGAAAGGGGGAATAGATCGCATCAATACTATCATAGTAATAGTTAACTTCATAATCTACAAGAGATCACAATCATAACCTACGCCAAGTACTACATGATGCACACACTGTCAACATTACATCATGAAGGAGGAATAGACTACTTTAATAACATCACTAGAGTAGCACATAGATTAATAGCGATACAAAGCTCATCATATGGATCTCAATCATGTAAGGCAGCTCATCAGATCATTGTATTGAGGTACATGAGAGAGAGATTAACCACATAGCTACTGGTAGAGCCCTTAGCCTCGAGGGAGAACTAATCCCTCCTCATCATGGGAGACAACAACGGCGATGAAGATGGCGGTGGTGTCGATGGAAATGCCTTCCGGGGGCACTTCCCCATCCCGGCGGCGTGCCGGAACAGAGACTTCTGTCCCCCGAACTTGGCTTCGCGATGGCGGCGGCTGCGTAACTTTTCTCGTCCCGTGGCTTATGTTCTTAGGGTTTTCGAGGCAGAGAGAATATATAGGCGGAAGGGCAGCCTCGGAGGAGCCAGGGGGTGGCCCCCCCATAGACTGGCGCGCCCCCCCACCCCTTGGCCGCGCCGCCATGTGGGGTGGGGCCCCCAGGGCTCCCCTCTGGTCCCTCTCTGGCTCTCTGGAAGCTTCCTTGATATATAAGATCGTGGGCATTAATTTCGTCCAATTCCGAGAATATTTCCTGTGTAAGATTTCTGAAACCAAAAACAGCAGAAAACAGGAACTGGCACTTCGGCATCTTGTTAATATGTTAGTTCCGGAAAATGCATCAAAACGATATAAAGTATGAATAAAACATGTAGGTATTGTCATAAAACTAGCATGGAACATAAGAAATTATAGATACGTTGGAGACGTATCAGTGCCATATTTAAAGTGAATGCGGCTGTCTCTAATGCATAACCCCAAAACGATAACGGCAAATCGGTAAGAGACATCATAGACCGAACCATATCTAAGAGAGTTCGATTACGATGTTCGGACACACCATTGCGCTGTGGTGTTCCCGGTGGTGTCAACTATGAAAGTATTCCGCATTTCTTTAAATGCATGCCAAACTCGTAACTCAGATATTCACCTCCACGATCAGAACGCAGAAACTTAATCTTCTTATTACGCTGATTTTCTACTTCACTTTGGAATTCCTTAAACTTCTCGATAGTTTCGGACTTATGTTTTATAAAGTAGATATACCCATATCTACTCAGATCATCCGTGAAGGTAAGAACATAACGATAACCACCGCGTGAAGCTACACTCATTAGACCGCACACATCGGTATGTATTATTTCCAATAAGTCTGTAGCTCGCTCCATTATGCCAGAGAATGGAGTCTTAGTCATTTTACCCATTACACATGCTTCGCATCTATCAGGTGATTCAAAATCAAGTGATTCAAGAAGTCCATCAGAATGGAGTTTCTTCATGCGCTTCACTCCAATGTGACCAAGACGACAGTGCCACATATATGTAGAATTATCATTTAATTTAATTTGTTTAACATCAATGTTATAAACATGTGTATCACTACTATCGAGATTTAATAAGAATAAACCATTCATCTCAGGTGCATGACCATAAAAGATATTATTCATATAAATAGAGCAATCATTATTCCCTGACTTAAACGAATAACCGTCTTGCAATAAACAAGATCCAGGTATAATGTTCATGCTTAACGCAGACACCAAATAATAATCATTCAGATTTAAAACAATCCCGAAGGTAGATGTAGAGGGAGCATGCTGACGGTGATCACATCGACATTGGATCCATTTCCAACACGCATCGTCACCTCATCCCTCGCAAGTCTCCGTTTATTCTGGAGCTCTTGTTTCGAGTTACATATGTGAGCAACCGAACCAGTATCAAATACCCAGACACTACTACGATTACTAGTAAGATAGACATCAATAACATGTATATCAAATATACCTTTCTTCTTGACTTGGCCGCTCTTCAGATCAGCCAGGTACTTGGGGCAATTGCTCTTCTAGTGCCCATCACCCTTGCAGTAATAGCACACAGTATCAGACCTAGGGTCATCCTTGGGCTTCTTAGGAGGCGCAACAGCTTTCTTGCCGCCCTTCTTGAAGTTGCCCTTTTCCTTAGGCTTGCCCTGCTTTTTGAAACTGGTGGTCTTGTTGACCATCAACACTTGGTGCTCTTTCTTTATCTCCACTTCAGCAGTTTTCAGCATGGAGAAGACTTCAGTCAACTCCTTGTTCATGCATTGCATATTGTAGTTCTTATAACTAGGTGTCAGTGATTGGGGGACACGATGAATACCCAACTGGTTAGGAATCACTATTCCCAAGTCATTGAGCTTCTTTGCCTGCCCACACATCTTGAGCACGTGCTCGCTAAGGGAGCTACCCTCTTCCATCTTACAGCCAAAGAACTGTTCAGAGGCTTCATAGATTTCCATGGCCACATGAGTTTCAAATATCATTTTGAGCTCACGGACAATCTCACAAGGGTCATGGTGTTCAAAATGCTTCTGAAGCTCTGATTCTTGGCCGTACAGAAGGGCACACTAAACTGTGGAGTAGTGAGTCTTCTGAGTGAGGTAAACATTTTTACATCATCGGTAGCAGTTTCTGCAGGTGGGGCACCTAGCGGTGCATCGAGCACATGAGCAGTTGTCCAGCAGTGAGGACAATCCTCACATTACTGGTCTAGTCCGCAAAGTTGCTTCCATTGTTCTTAAGCTTTTCTTTCTCTAGGAACTGATTAAAATTGATGGTGGGAGCCGCCATGATCTACAACATATTTGCAAAGACTTTAGACTAAGTTTATGATAAATTAAGTTCAATTTTAATTCTTAAATTAACTAGGTGAACTCCCACTCAAAACAACATCCCTCACGTTGCCTTAGTAATTACACAAACCAAATCCACTACACCAAGTCCGATCTTCACGAGAGAAGATGTAGTTTCAAAGGCGAACATTCAACATGTTCATCATATCATTTATATGACTCATGCTCTACCTTTCGGTATCCCGTGTTCTGAGACCATGTCTGTACATGCTAGGCTCGTCAAGTTTAACCTTAGTATTCACATATGCAAATCTGGCTTGCACCGTTGTATGCACACGTAGAATCTATAACACCTGATCATCACGTGATGCTTCGAAACGACGAGCCTTAGCAACGGTGCATACTAAGGACGAACACTTTATTATCTTGATATTTAGTGAGATGGATCATCTTATAATGCTATCGTCGGGATCTAAGCAAAAAAAGATGCATAAAGGATTAACATCACATGCAATTCATAATATGTGATATGATATGGCCTTTCTTCTTGTGCTTTTGATCTCCATCTCCAAAGCACGGACATGATCTCCATCATCACCAGCATGGTGTCAAGTTCAGTGGCGCCGCTTCATGGTTGTCCATCACTAATAGCAACTATAAAAACTACTTGAAATAAAGCTATTACATGATGGATAGACACACATGTCTTAACAAATTTAAAGACAACCATTAGGCTCCTGCCGGCTGCCATAATACAATAATGATCATCTCATACATCAAATATAGTCACAATCACATAGCCATATCACATCACATGCCCTTGCAAAAACAAGTTAGATGCCTCTAAAAAGAGTGTTTGCATGTTTTACGTGGTTTGGGGCTTTCCGGTAAAATCCGATATACCTACGAACAAGAACCACAACGTTGATACAAGTGTTGTCAAGTGCAAATTGTAAATTGGATCTTAACTATGGTGAGAGAGACAGACACCCGTAAAGCCACTTATGCAATACAAGTTGCATGTCAAGCGTGGAGCAAGTATCATGAACGCGGTCATGTAATGTTAGCCCGAGCTGCTTCATTTCACCATCCCGCAAGATGCAAAGTACACGAAAAGCAAGCGACAACAATAGCATCAACGCCCACAAAACCATTGTTTTCTACTCGTGCAACAGATCTATGCCTAGACACGGCTCTGATACCACTGTTAGGTTCGTAGCATAGAAAACAAAAAAATTCTACCGCAAAGATGAATAAAACCAAGATCCAATCTATGGAAAAGCCAAGATCTAATCTATGAGATCGGAGCAACGAGATAGAAGAGAGACTAACCCTCGAAGATCCAAAGCCTTAACGAGATCAGATCTCGTGGTTGATGTAGACGATCGTTCCGATGTTGCAATCCGGCAACACTTCCGTACTCGGTCACGCGTAGGGTGTCAATGAAGTCCTTCCTCTCCCTGTTCCAGCGGGCAACGGAGGAGGAGATCCCCTCGGGATCCCAGCAGCACGACGGCATGGTGTTGGTGGTGGAGGAGAATTCCTGCAGGGTGTTGCCTAAGCCGGAGCAACAGAAACTGAGAGGGAGGAGAGGTGGCAGATTAGGGTTGCGTACGGAGCAGCTATGGCCGGCCAACCCACCCCTCTTTATATAGTGGGGGGTAGGGTTAGGGTTTCCCAAAACCCATCTAGGGCCGACGCCTGGTGGACCCAGACCATGCCTAGGTGCGGCCTGGGGTGGACCCGTGCCTAGGGGTGGTCTGGCCCCCTACCGGCCTTTCTCCGTCTCCCCTTTGGACTTTGTCCGCGTGATAGAAAAATAAGAACTTCTGTTTTTGTTTCGTCCAATTCCGAGAATATTTCCAGAACAACTTTTCTGAAATACAAAACAACAGATTTCTTCCAGAACAATTCTGGACCTCCTCGTGATGTCCTGGATCCCATCCGAGGCTCCAAACAATATTCGGTCTCCATCTCATATTCCATATCTACTAAACAACATCGAACCTTAAGCGTGTCACCCTACGGTTCGTGAACTATGCAGACATGATCGAGACTCCTCTCCGATCAATAACCAATAGCGGGACCTGTAGATCCATAATGGCTCCAACATATTCAACGATGACTTCGTGATCGAATGAACCATTAACATATGATACCAATTCCCTTTGTCACGCGATACTTTACTTATTCGAGGTTCGATCATCAGTATCTCTATACCTAGTTCAACCTCGTTACCGATAAGTACTCTTTACTTGTACCGTGATATGTCATCCCTTGTGACCTAGTCACATGCTTGCAAGCTAATTGAATGACATTCCACCGAGAGGGCCCAGAGTATATCTGACCGTCATCAGGATGGACAAATCCCACTCTGATCCATGCGCTGCAACTCATACTTTCCTAGCAGTTAATCCCATCTTTATAACCACCCATTTTAGAAGTGGCGTTTGATGTAATCAAAGCATCCATCCGGTGTGAGTGATTTACACAATCTCATGGTCGAAGGATTGGGTTACTATGTATTGAAAGCTTATAGCAAGACGAACTTAATGACTTGATCTTATGCTACGCTTATTATGGGTGTGTGTCCATTATATCATTCTCCCAATGACATAACCTTGTTATTAACAACATCCAACGTTCATGATCAGGAAACCATGATCATCTATTAATCAACAAGCTAGCTTAACAAGAGGCTTACTAGGGACTCTTATACTTTTACATAACACACAAGTATTAATGTTTCCAGTTAATACAATTATAGCATGGGATGCAAACATTTATCATAAAAACAAAGATATAATAATAAGCACTTTATTATTGCCTCTTGGACATATCTCCAATAGGGCTATTTATAGGCTAGGGGTTCTTGAAAACATACCAAAGCCATCTTGAGGGGGAGAAAAGTAAGGGTAAAGAGATAAATCCAATCTAGTAGTCCATAATCTATGGTGAGTCATCCCTCTTATCCTCCCATCTTGATGGGCTTGTTTCTTGATGGGCCTTGGCTTGATGTTTTGTCTTTTCCCTTTTGTCTTGCTATAATTGAGCCTTATGCTTGGGTCTTTTTTTTTTTGACTTGGTTTGATCAAGGTAATTTTCCATTTAGGGTTTCATGTAGGCATAGGTGGGATCTTTCTAGATAAGATTTAGTCATTCCCACAACAGAGAAATTATAACAGTTACAAAAAATAATCATTATTCCTGAATAAATGTATGGTTGAACTTTTTTTTCCATTGATGAGTTTCCAAAGATATTTCTCATCAACGAAGGTTTTGGGAATTTATAAGGAACGCATCAATTAGATTTTAGATCATATATTTATGGACCATAAATTCACAATATATGAAAATTTTGTATCCTGAGATTTTAACTTAACATGGAAGGGATAATGTTCTTTGTTTCAGGGAGGAGGATTGCATGAATCCAAGAAGATAACACTCACTGATCACTATTTCTCGCATGCAGCCACCCTCAGACGGTGAGAGCCTGCTTCTCCTCTATTGTTTTTGCCCGCTTCACCTTCCTCGACGCGCTCTACTACGGCTGCAGGGTTGGCTGCTACTCCGACAATGCCTATATGGTAGTCTGCAAGTGACACATCTTCTAAGGTTGCGATGGACTTCTTCACCATCGTTCATTTATGCGTCGCCTTGCCAATCGTCAAATACGGTCATGTGGCGCGTTCGAGTGAGCATCACATGTCCACCACGGATGGGGCTTCCATGACGGATGAGGATTCACTGATGAGGACAATGCCCCGTAAGGGGGCATATAATTTGGATTCGTCAAGTCATCTATCGGTGCTTAGCTACGCTTTGTTTATGGTTGTCTCTACATCGTATGGAGCATCGCAATCTGCTTATGGAAGTGTGTACCTGTTGGAGAATGCGGCGAGGCATATTTTTATCCCACATGGATGGCAACGTAATCTACGGATTGGTCCTCCATCACCTTACACGCTCTTATAGTTTCTTTCGTGATTACTTGTAAAGAGCCTCAATATCTTATTTTTGATGTATTGCTTTGCTTGGTTTGAAATGGCCGTGTGCATCTTAGTTATGTAGAAACCGGGTGTCATGCTTAAATGTTTTGAGTAATAAAAAACATATATACTTTATCAAACAAGATATCGCTAGACCAGTCTCTTTTTACTTTCTCAAATGAAAATTCTGCTTAGTGATTTCTCGATGGGGTGATCACGCCCAATGACAGTTATTAGTTCCGAGACTATTGGATAAAAATATTATGGTTGGCAAGCTGGTAAGTCCTACAACCATGCTAGGCATGTAATCTGACTACTGGCTAGCATAGCTAGTTTTAGGCGGTTGTAGGTTGTTAGCAACTTGGCATATCCACGTCTACGTTGTATACGTGCATGCCTGAGCATGACAATCCAAGACTGACGTGCTGACAACCAATAATGCGCACATATAGCTAGGATGTACGTGTTGGTGATCATGGGCTATAATTAGACATGCAGGAACGAAAAGACATGTTCATTCCCGTGATGCTCTTCTCCCCTTGAGAGAATGAGAGCTAGAGCCAGCCAGCTTATCATTTCCGACATTTGATTACGGTTGATAGCATCAGTGGATAAGCTGATAAGCACGTAAGGGCTCCACACAGTGCCATAGCCAAGATCTGAACCGATCTGTCTTGCTAGCTACACACATCGATCGATCCAATTAATCAAAATCAGTTTACCTAATCGATCGCTTGAAACGTTCACTGGACTCACGTAAGCGTTTGTCTCGTCGATGGATGGATTGATCGCTTCGTTTGCGACGGCACACGTGTCGCCGTCGTCGTCTACGTGGGCTCGCCTAATCAAGCTTTCGACCACGAAATATATGCTACTCTAGCGTTCTAGCTGCTCGTCCACATCAACACGTGTGGAAGCCCAATCGATCGAACGGGCCTTGTCAACTTTCAGTGTCTCTTGCCTTGTCTCGACGTGCGTAATCGTGAAACTTTACAAGTTTTGACATAGCAACGGGTAAAACCTATAGCTGATTGTATATATCTAAGATCTCCATAATTTCAAAAGAACAGTTTGACATTCCATCACACGTATGTGAATCTAAGAAAAACTACTCTCCACCATTGCAGGAAAACACATCTTTGCCTAGTACCAAAAAAACTAAAAAATGGCTAAAAAAGTACTCGGAAAAGCTTTTGCCAAGTATTACAATTGCTAAATGTAAACGTATTATGGCCACATTCAAATATTGGGATACTCGAGAAAAAAAATACTAGGCAAACCGGTTCAATACTCGTTCTCTCTCAACCTCACACTACACTTTCTAGACATATTAGGGCCACATGCAAGTTTTGGGAGGATTCCTACCCTCTGAAGCGCGGTTTCTGGTGAACCCTAACCTACAGATCGCCGTGGTCTACCTCTCTCAGACTCTCCGAACGACGGTTGACCTATGGACTTTTCTATTGGTTTGTGTTTGGCTAGTTCATAGGAACATGTAAAACTAAGGTTGAGCACAAGTTCTCACAAAATCCCCCTTCCCCGATTTACACGGAGTTGGAGCCCCCCCTCCCCCCCCCCCCACCCACCTAAGTCCAGAACCTTCCCTAAGTGGAAATGCAAGTCTATGAAGCGGGGTCACACCCACGGGTTAAATGTTGGCTCTATCAACCCCCACCACACTTGCATAGACATATTAGATCCACATGAAAGTTTTGGGAGATTCATGAAGCGCGGTTTTCCAGCAAAACCCTACCCCTCGGGCCGAGTGTGAATGTCTTACAATAGGAAAAGCATATATTAATTTACCGAGTGTTAGACCAATGGCACTCGGGTAAGACCTGGTGGAAAAACTCCCGGAATTTCGTTTGCCGCAAAACCTGAGGGCTTTGCCCAGTGTCCGTTAGGCCGACACCAAAATTTGACACTCACAAAGAGGAATAAAGTATGCAAAGGTGAGTTTTTCGGTAGTGGCCTTAGCACAAATTTATTGGGGCAACCATATACAGGTGTATTCTTGAGGCACGTGAAATAATTTGAGGCGGAGGGAGTAACAATTTGACGTTAGATCCTAGGTGAATCCACAAAAAATAACCGGTGTTCCAATTCCAACCATGACGGGCTGTTAGTCTGCTACACCGGCCTATTGCAAACGATAAGCTTCCAAAGACACGTGCATGCATGCTCCTAGTTCCAATTTCAACTGCCTCTCGCTTAATTTGCTGGCACAGTAGTGCCACTCAAGCAACCACGGAGAGAGGAGTTCCATTGTTTCTCGTACACGTAATGACAGTGATACAGCCTCAATGATTGATTGATTGTAATCTGCGTTGTGGCCGGCCGGGGTCTGCATCAACCATTTGTTTTCTGCTTTACACCCAACACGTTTCAGTCATCGACTCATACACTAGGTCATAATGTTTCACCAAAAGCTAGTATATTGCACATTGCCAGAGTGCTACACAAGTGGAAAGAGGACTCTTGCCATGCCAGGATTATGACAACACATATCACATCCTATATTGTACAAAGCCAAGCTCTACAAAGTCAGCAACACACGCAACCGCAAATATTCCACACCAACTACGAGGTTTAATTAGCACAAACTAACATCGGGTCGCTTGCATGCAAGAGCACGACACCACATGATGCAATTTGTTAGCTTGAGCACTGCACATTCATACAAATCTACCTAGCTAAGTATGGTTCTTTTCTTTCTATGTACATACACAAACTATCTGCAGAACTTACACGCCAACATGGATGCACAAGCGCAAGCTAGCCACCGTATCACGAGGTCGCTGATGGCTGGCGGCGGAGCACCGGGTGGCCGGTGGTGAAGGGGCCAAAGTGAGGCCTGGCGAATAAGGTAGACATCGCCGATGGCGGCGAGGCACTCGGTCTCGGAGATGGCACGGTGGCATTACTGGGAATGACAAAGAGAGGATTGTTGTAGGTTGTAGCCTTATTATCACATGATGGGCACGCCCTGGCCCCATAGAGGTGGTGGTTGTAGAGAGGGTATGTGGGACGGAAAGCCCGCAGCTCTGCCACCTCCCTTTGGAGCCTTCGGTTCTCCTGCGTCAGCGTCTGGCAGGAACGCTTCAGGTACTCGCAGTCCATTTCGGTTTGCTTCAGCTTCGTCCTGTGATATCATGTCAAAGTGGGTCTAATGGATTATGTTTGATGGAAGAAATTTTTCAGAGAGTGAGAGAATGATAGTATGTCTGGCTACCTAGCTCTTCTGTTTTGGAACCAGACCTCAACTTGGCGTGGTCGAAGGCTGAGCCGGTTGGCTATATTGCTCTTCTGTTCCTGTATGCAGAATGGAGAAAAAAGAATACTATGATTAAATGTCAACACATACAGTTTCATTTGCTAATAAATTTCTGGTAAACTTCTTATTCCCAGTACGTATGCTGTACCCACCAAAACCCCAAACAACCCACGTGTCCCATGAGCAGCAAGAAATTAACACTCGTGATGTATCACATGATAACATATGATCATTGCTGTGATGTGACAATTATTCCTGAGACTTGGTATTTCCAACTGAAACAGTTCATCATTTTATGTTTTTTCATCAAAAGAACACACTTGGGACTATGTCATACAGATATATAACAAAGTGCTCGTCAAGAGCCATACTACAGTATACTGATAGTAATCCAAGTGCCAACTATATGTTGTTTCCGGAGAACCATCAATATTCATGAAGCTATTACTTGAAACAATCGACTTATATGGTCTTTAATAGAAAGTCTAGACAAAGAAAAAGAATCTGTATCTATCATTTACTGAAATAGATACTGAAGATAGCGTACGCAAGTTCAGTTTCAATTAGATACTGGAGAAGTATAGCAAGATGGGCAGAAAAAGATAGGACGCATACCATGGTTAGGGTGCTGTGCTCTTTGAAGCTATCTTCTAGAAACGCAGACTGTTTCTTGGACAGCCTTAGCTTCTTCCTCACCCTGCCACCTCCGTTCTCCTCATCCTCTGAAGCTTCTTGATCGACTGCATGTATCCAAGGAACCTCGACCTGCATGAATGATGGCGACAAAGACCTCACTAGCGATGCTCCACCGTCCACCTGAACAACGTTCACATCAAACCCTGGTCTGCACATCTCCGAATTCATACTCCCTGTACAGAAAAAGGATCCATCAACAAACGAATAATTTACACTCCAACCTTAAGCTTTAAACTGCTTAGTGACCTATGGACCTACTGGGAACCAATCATACCAAGAGCATACATAGTCTGAAGAATTCGCTTGAACGTACCTGTTTGTGCAGAGACTAGGTTCAGCGCGCAGCTGATGCTTGCCTGGATAGGCAGCTCAACCTGAGGGCATGCTTCATCATCTTCTAGCACCTCAGTATCTTCTCGTGGTAGGCTTTTCCTTTGGCTATCTTGTCCAGATCCTTTGGTAGGCGTTACTCCAAGTCCAAGCGCAAGATCATGGCCTTCTCCCTTGCCTGTGCATATAGGTGCCTGTGCATGCGTGATGGTGTGCTTCACTGGTGCTAGAGAATCTCCAAGACTAAGCTCAAGCTCCATATCAAGAAGAGGGAAATGTCTTGAGTGATGAGGCAAGGAGGAACCAGGTAGCAAGTAACATATATATAGTAGTGGCTGGCTAATGATAAGGTTTGGCCAAAGAAATAGTTTTAAGGCACAGATGATTAAGTATCAGCGAATAGATTGGGCTTACTATCTCATGCTTGTCCTTTCAATAATATTATATTAACTCTCCTGCTATTAAATTCAACATATATTTTTTATAATGCAAGACAAAGCGTGCAATCAATTTAAAAAGTGGAACTACTTCCATTGTTGTAGTTGTTTCCAAAGAGAACTGTTTCATGATCTTAATATATTGGCAGACACAGTGAGCATGGGGTTTACGTGTATGGGCTTCCTAATAAAGGCCTCAGGGAATGTAAACGCACCGATACAGAGGCTATTACAATGGACAATGCTAATTCAGGTTACATGAGTTATGAACTCACTGTCATGGGTCTCTTCTAAACCATTTATTCCGCTTTTACAAATAGAATCAAAACATTCATATCGATTTTTTTACCAAGATTTGATAAGCTTTAGACTCAGAACTTACCATTCAAATGAGTACTTTCAAGCAAACATGAAAATTAGGAACATGAGATTCTGAACTTTCAGCTCGCATCCAGAAAACATTCGACTTTGGGAAACGGATATTCATATTACAACTGAGGTCCGGGAAAACTATCACTTTGACATTCAAAAGTTTCAACTTCAACATAGAGGTGTAGGTGTAAACAAGATGAGTTCCTCATGGATATGGAGGAGCATTATGCGCCAGTTTCACATTCACATTTCTCCAATAGCATTAGGAAACTAAAACACCTTTCTATTTTCTTAAGACAATAACCATTTTTTCCTTGAAAAGAAAAGGCATGGTTGAAGACCAATAATTTATTCACATAGTGCAGAGTTATCATTAGTTTTATCAATAATTATGCTATGCATAATTAATACAAAAATATGCTTTGTCAAAAAATTGTTTGCAAAGTTATGTCTCCTTAAAATTATATAAGCTCGGCATTGAAAATAGGCTTTCACGAAAACAACAACGTATATTGTAATTAAGTCCTTCCAGCAAGGCACAGATGCTCACTGAATTTATCACACGACTGCTATGGCCTGTGAAGATAGGAGTAGTTGGTAAAGTGATGTTCAGATGTCAAAATCTGAACTGCAATCATCTTCCGCATGAGGTGATCTAGATACTCCACAGATAAGCAGACCATGATGTCAGAATCTGGACTCTAGTGTGTGGATAACATGTAAGAAACCACTTTGTGAACGTTGTAAGAACAACTACGCAAGGTAGCGAGTCAATTATGTGATTTCCAGATGATGCCAACTATTCTAGAGGGCTACAGTTGGAGGAGAGACCGGGAAACATCGATTATATATCTTCATTCTTATTTTGATCTGAAGTATCTAATCGAAATGGCTACAAGAGATGGCCAAGCTTTATCTGGACAATTGTATTTTGTTGAGATATATATTGTTGAGATATATAAGTGGATTGCCTAGCCCTTTCCATCAGTTCGGACTTTTGGTTGCGTTGGCTAGTGCATGAAGCTTGACATGGTATCAGAACCCAGGGTCTCGAGTTCGAGTCCTGGTTCTCGCAATATTTACCCACCTCTATGTCCGCCGCGTATACGATCATTCATACGTGTGCTATTCTGCTTTCCACGTGTTGACCTCCTCTTCTCTTCTTCCGGTCACACGTGAGGAGGGGTGTTAAGATATATATTGTTGAGATATATAAGTGGATTGCCTAGCCCTTTCCATCAGTTCGGACTTTTGGTTGCGTTGGCTAGTGCATGAAGCTTGACATATTTAAGCTCTCCTTGAAGCTAATTGCTCCAACAGAATCATTTTTACGGACAGTATATGAGTGATGAACCCCCATTGAATTTGCCCCCATGCATAAGTGTTATACTGGAACTGAATCTTACAATTCTAACTTCAGTCAGCCAAGATTCCGTGATCATGAGAATTCCAACACAAATCATGTGGACCATATACACATAAATTCATATTCCCTATTAATGGGCCTGCTAGTTTCTGTCGATGAGGATCAGCGATTGCAGACAAATAAGAACTGTTTATTGTCATAGTTAGAACAGAAAAATTGAGCACTTCCTCTTCAGGCCTTAACAAAACTACACATTGCTGTCATTAAAATTTCAACCATACCCTTTTTTGACAGCTAGACCAGTAATACGTGTGCAACATTGTTTGACGATATATTAGACCCATAAAAATAAAGGAAAGTTTGTTCAGCACGGCCGACAAGTTTCCACTTGACAACCTGCACATATGAAACTAATATACAAGAAAAGTTAGTGAACAGAGGTCACCCTTTTGTTCTCACCCAACCTTTCAAGGAAAAAACTGATTAAATTTCCTTGCTAGTAGAAACAATACCACTGTCTGGTTTTCGGGAACTGGACGCAACTAAAACGGTGACTTATTTATAAACAATGTAGCCGTGGAAATATAAGCCTTAAAAAATGTGTGTCACAGCTAACTTATTTTGAATGTTTCTGAAAACAGAAGTCAAACCAATAATCATCTATGACTCGCTAATCAGTACGTTGCTTTTTTAAGAAATCGCGGACCGAAGCAACGATATTAAACCCTGGAATAGTACTTACTTTTCAAAATCCGGGCACGTCATTGGATCTTAAGTTTTTAAAATTTTGTTGATATGTTCCTGATCATTTTGTGGGGTCGTCTAGCAAATTTGTACAAGCGAAGTGTTATAAAAGTACCACTTTGACTATGAAGAAATATCTACAGGTATAATATCATTGATTTGATGCCACATCGTTGTGTGCCAGAAACCTTCTGCATTCAATCTGAAACAAGGGTCCTAATTACAATAGTTTACTTGGAACCGGCATCTAGGGCAGGAAAGGGATATCTCCACTTCTTTGTGATTTAATTTGTATATTTTTTCATTCAACGAATCACCAGGAGAAACTTGCTTACAGTTCCTTGTAATATTTTATTATCTATTGGAGCACTAGTTTTCTCCCTCTTTTGCCGATGAAGTTCTGAAGACTTGGTCTGTTGAAGGTCTAGTTGAGAAAATTGGAGTATATAATATTTCCTTTCTGAGAAAAGTAAATTCCTAACGTACCAACGAGGCTGAACTACGATGATACAGCATGTATGTAAGATAATGCAACAGGCTGAGAAAATTTACCTATACCAATACATCCTTACAATTTCACGCCTTGAAACATATGGAAAGAAATGAGCCTGGCATTTCTATGCCCAACTATACAGTCTTGTTTCAGTTCAAAGAAAAGAGGAGTACTGGTGCCAAACATCCATTAGGCCAAAGTACAGTGAATCGATTAAGAAGATAAATTCCATAAGGACATCCATGATTTCTGCCGCAAGTACTAATCGCGACCCCCAACTCATGATAATCATGACCCCCACTGCATTTGCTTCCCCGGACCGGAGGAGGGTCGGCTATAAATCCAATTCGAGCTGCAGAGAAGCAGAAGCATACCCGGCCACAATGCAGAGGATGGAGGTGCCGGCAGAGCAGTGGCGGCGGTTGCTCCCTTGGTTCCTCTCCTCCTCCCGGGCCAAGTAGGTCATCCCCACACGGAAGGGACGAGCGAAGCGGGTGAGCGGTGGGGGGCGAAGGGCGACTGGATTTATTCGTGGGCCGGGATGGGTGATGGGTGATATTTTTTTTGTTTTAGTAAGGGCATTGTTTTTAAGGATTAGTAAGGGAAAAGAAATTGTTCTTGTTCTGCTTGCCAAGGGTCTTGGGCTGTCTCGGAGGAAGCCGGGCCCAATAAGGGTATGTATGAAATAAATATGAGAGGTGTCTTTGGGCGATTTGGTATGCTCGGAGGAAAGCAATTCATGAGGACATATTCCAAAGTCCCCTGTCCACGTTACACTTTGTGGAGAATTTCATCCGAGACCTAAAGATTGTTGAAACAAAGAAGGTTCTCACACCATCAGAAAGGCCAAAGGAACAAGCCAAGAGGTGGGTTGCACCAGAGGCGGGATATGTGAAAATAAATGTTGATGCAGCGGTTAGGAAGAATGGAAACTTTGGCTCTGTGGCGGCGGTGTGCAGAAACGGCGATGGTGTATTCATGGGTGCATCAGCACAGGTTATACGTGGACTGTCTGATCCGGCTATACTTGAATCAATTGCATGTCGAGAAGCAATGGCGCTCGCGTGCGATTTATCTCTGAAGCAAATCCACGTTGCTTCTGATTGCCTGGAAGTCATCTCGGGTTTGGAGGGTGAAAACCAGGGACGGTTTAGTTCGGTGCTCAAGGAGATCAAGGCAACAGTAGCCGATGTGTTTACTTCTGTGAGGTTCACACATGAGAAGAGATCATCGAATGTAGAAGCCCATGGCTTAGCTAGAAGTTCAGCTTATCTGAACACTGGTCGTCACGTCTGGCTAGAACATACACCAGACGCGTTTTGTATTCCCTTGATTTTGAATGATCAATAAAGGGCGACTAGTTCTCAAAAAAAAAAAAAGATACTCCCTCCGTTCCTATATATAAGTCATATAGTTTTTTGAGAAAAATTCCAGAATATAAGGTTTATTGCGTTGCCCTACTTGTATGGACAATATTTTTGGAGATTTGATTAGGTTTACTTATCTTATGCAAAGTCCTCTATTAGCTTCCGGCAATTACTTACGGTTAACCCTAGCCAAATATGGTGTAATTTTTCCTAAATATGTGTTTCTTAATTTCCATGCCATAAATTATATGGCTTATATTTAGGACCGGAGGGAGTATCTGTCTATTACAAATAAGCACATGTGCTGAGATAAAAACCAGTTTTCCCTCAGAGAAAAAAATATAAAAACCAATTTATTTCAGCTAAAAAACCAGTTTATTTTTCTAAATACCCATCTGACATAGTAGAAAAAACGCTACCGATTGCGTGTGAAATTTGACAACCAGTCATCTGCGACCGGTAACGCGCCAGTGGTAATGAACTATGGGTCGCGTGCAACATGCGGCATGTGGCCAGTACATAGACTACTAGTCGCGTGCCATCCCGAGCCGCTACCGGCATCAAAACTGTTGATCACCCGATTGGCGGGCTGCAAATGTTGTTTTCCAGATATATTTTATTATTGCGTCATTGTATTTTAGCATGTGCGGTTCGTATACAGTTTGCACTTCAAGTTTATCACATTAGTTAGAGTCTCAACGGAGTACTGAAATAGTACAAGTTCATCACAATAATACATAATTCTCAATGGAGTATATATACATGCATAGATCATGCTTTAAACTACGATCACAATAATACATAAGTGACTTATGATAAGTCTCAATGCAGTAGACATACATGAATGCATAGATCATGCCCAGCAAAACTAATCTTTAAATGCACTTTGTAAGCCTTAACGCGATTTCTTCTTTCTCGATGAAAAAGCGAGCCGGGGAGTGGTCCCTGTTAGTCCAAAAAAAAAAAACTACTCTTTAAATTCTTTACTACTCTCCTTTCACCCTTTTAGATTTTTCGTAAATGCATGTATCTTTACGCCTTTTAGTGTCTAAATTTACTAGTCTACTTTGAAATATATACAGATCTTATTAGGGACCAGAGCAATTACACCTATGCCTCTCCCATGCCCCGTCTCCACCTCGCCCCTCTCTGATCCCGCCTCACTCCTTGGACAACAGAGGTGGCATGGATCCGGCGCGGTTCGAAGATAGCCAGGAGCTAAGAAGAGGTCCTGAATTATGGCGTGTGTGATAAACAAGAGTTCCCCCGTCGAGCTTCTGGCAAGGAAGAAAAGTTGTGTCATCAGTTTACCTGGATGATTTGAACACAGACTCGTCGGCAAGGAAGAGAAATAAGGGGAGTTGGAGGCGGCGAGCTGCCTGGTGAGGTGCAAACAAATTTTTTTTTATAGAAAACATTCGATAAAATATTTTAAGGTTTCCTTTCAAACACTAAAACCCTGATTGGGAACCTCAAACGCATTATCAGGGTATAGACTTTGTAGTATATGCGAGATATGCTCTTAGGCGGTCGGGTAGACGAGTGCATTCCAACTTGACCAGATCGTCTCTTGATGGAGATACGATCGTGTGGGCCTAGATGAGTGGGCATGACACACATGTTCTGTTGCTGCATGTGCATGCGTGGAGTAGCGGGTATCGCCGCTCGGTGTTCATCATTTGTTTGTTTTTCCTTTGCTCACGCATCTTCATCATATCTCTATTTTTCCTCCATATGTTGTGAAAATCGCTAAAAATCACCTTTTCCTACCTAGTAAGGCGCCCTAGCCCGTTGTCATGTAGAGAGGACATTTCATGAATATTTTGCATGCTAGGTCCATTTTATGCCAAAGTTTCCAACAAAAGCCATTTTTTAATGTTTTCACGCACCCATATGTTGGCTTTGTCGTCTTACGCGTTGCTACAAAAATACTGACCAAAAAGTGGAAGAGTAATAATGCTGTCAGTTATATATTTACTCGAACACACAATCAAGTGGTCGTGCCGGAGTGGTTATCGGGCATGACTAGAAATCATGTGGGCTTTGCCCGCGCAGGTTCGAATCCTGCCGACCACGATTTTTGTTCATTTCTTTTTCACCCCGCAAAAAGGAATGTGGTTTCCAATCACGGTTTTGTTCAGTCCTTTTATTTTGTCATGTAAAACCTTCAAATTAGGATTAACTTAATTACAACGAGGTTTCCTGTCACTTAGAATGTGGTTTCCAATGAAAAATGATGGAATCTTGTTTCGAACGACGCCATTTTCGCGCTGTGAGCTGTACTCAGCTAATTCCTTCTTGTTTTTCGTCGTCTTCTTCTTCAGCTATCTACTCAACAGGACCGAGACACGCACAAAGGACCATGACTGAACCTAAAAAAAGCTACTAGTACTATTAGTAAGTAATTGATCGTTCAATCATATGCTGATATATGCCATCGTGGCATTGTAAGCTTCCTAGCAACATACCAGTGCCTCTCCTGGGAGCTAGCGCCAGACCGGCCTCCCATGCCGTGCCCGCGCCGCACCGCCGCCGTAATTTCGTCAGCGCTCATCCGGCCGGCGGATGATAACCTTTCCTACGTACATAGGCGGACCTTTTAGTGACAAATGGACTGATACGTTGTGTATAGCTTGCCAAAACCAAAGCCAGGCCCTAACGGCAGTATATATGCGTCTTCCCAATTCCCAAAAGGCTCAACTCAAGCTGGAGACGATACACGGTGCTCGTTCGAACGATCGTTCGTTCGTTCGGTAATCAAGATGGCCATGTCACGGTGGACGGCGTGGGTCGCCGCCGGACTCCTCGCGCGTCTGCTCATGATCGCCGTCCTGCTCATGTCCGTGCGTTTCGTGCTTGCCAACCACACCGAGGTCGAACTCATCAACATCGACTACTACAAGCTCCAGAGCTACTCGTACGTCTGATACAAAGATGATCCCCATCAACCTACTGAACGACGATCCATCTCTGACGGTGCTCGATCGCATACTTCTTCAGGTACGTGGTCGCGTCGGCCATCATAGGGTTGGCGGGGAGCGTGCTGCAGATACCCGTCGCCCTCTACCTCCTGTGCAAGAGCAAGAGGATGACCACCAGCGCCATGATCCTGGACATCAGCATGGGTGCAGACATGGTACGTACGCATCTCATGCTTCTTAAGCTGCGCATATATGGATGCCAATTTCATGATTTTTATCTGCACGAACGATGCAGGTGATCAGCCTCGTGCTAACCAGCGGCGTCAGCGCCGGGTTCGGCGCGACCAACGACGTCCTGCACTACGTGAACGGCGCCACCTGGAAGGACCCGGCCGTCCAGAAAATTCTCAAGGACTACTATGGCAGGGCAATCGTCGCCCTCATCTTGCTCCTCGTCGGCATGCTCCTCTCCATCTGCGCCACGGCCGTCTCGGCCAGGCTCCGGTCCAAGGCCATCAACGACCGTGAATTCGATGGGGCCTGACCTCGAGTCCACACCAAAAATGATGCAATTTCTAGTATATACCTTGTACTAGTATACATTAAGAAAATATATGCAGCACTTAAACCTGACGATTCAACAAGATGACAACATGAAGTGTACAAGGTCGGGATACTGGTTTCATATGAGTCAATCCATGCACTTGTCTTCAGTTGTAAAGCATGTCCACCAGCTACTTTCTAAAACGTTGACCAACGGGGGAATGATCCCTCCCTTGGCTATACGTTGTTAGGTAGAAATGAGACTCTCCCCGCGGATGGACGCTAGGATGATAACCCGATTAAAGTTCGCCCCTCCCGCGAAATTACCGCGTGATGGGGATTCGAACCCGGGTGGGCCGGCTGCGCACTCGCCTTGCCTTGCCACTGAGCTGGAACTCAGTTCTCCCACCAGCTACTTTCTCAAATCTCAAACAACTTGTGGTCCTTGTGGAGATATACAGGAAAAGAGTTTTATCAAACTTTCTGGGACACTATTAAAGTGGATCTTCTAGATTTGTTCAACGCTCTGCATATGGGACAACTAGAATTATTTCGTCTAAATTTTGGTGAAGTAATCTTGTTACCGAAAGTTAATGAGGCAGAAAGGATTCAACAATATAGACCTATTTGCCTCTTAAACGTAAGTTTCAAGATTTTCACGAAAGTGGCCATCATTAGACTTAATACGGTTGCGGATCATGTCGTTCAGCCATCACAAACCGCTTTCATGCAAGGAAGAAATATTCTTGATGGAGTGGGGTTTTGCATGAGACGGTACATGAGATGCATACTAAGAAATTAAATGAGGTTATTTTGAAATTAGATTTTGAAAAGGCTTATGACAAGGTCAAGTGGTCTTTCCTGCAACAGACACTAAGGTTGAAAGGTTTTTGTCCTGAATGGCGTGCTTTAATAAATGATTTTGTGTATGGAGGTAGTGTGGCAATTCGGGTTAATGATGACACCGGCCATTATTTCCAAACACGAAAAGGGTTACGCCAAGGGGATCCGTTATCACCTATGTTATTTAACATTGTGGCGGATATGCTGGCTATACTCATAGAGCGGGCCAAGTCTGATGGTCAAATTGAAGGGGTGATTCCACATCTGGTCGATGGTGGTTTATCTATTCTTCAATATGCCGATGATACAATTCTATTTATGGATCATGATCTCGAAAAAGCTCACAACCTCAAATTAATCTTGGTGGCTTTTGAGCAGTTGTCGGGATTGAAAATTAATTTCCATAAAAGTGAATTGTTCTGTTTCGGTGATGCCCAAGATGATACAACTCTCTTTTTTTTAAGCATGGATATATTACTTAAGACATAACTGTTTCATTACATTCACTATTGGCTAAGTCCTCCACACCGGAAGGGACTGCACCAAGAAGAACACACCCAGTAGACTCATTACGCCCCAGTTTTGCCAGGTTATGAGCGAACTGGTTTGCAGCACGGTTGATCTTGGAAATAGAATAGCTTGGGAATAGATCCAGCAACCTTCGGATCTCTTTGACAGAGTTCATGATAGCTGGTTTGGATTTGTTCGCCTCTTTTATTTCCTTGATCAAGGCAGCACAGTCATTTTCTATACTGATTGGTCCAGCGAAAGCACCAACCACCGCTTTGACTGCCTGAAGGCCAGCGAAAGCTTCCGCAGCTTCAGCGTTTGCAGTGTTCTAAATTTTTCCCCAGGCAGACAAAATCACACCGCCTTTGTCATCTCTCAGGACGGCCCCCCATGCACCCGAGTTATCTTCCTGTAGAAAACTAGCATCAAAGTTTAGTTTTGCCCACCCTTGGTCAGGTTTGGACCAACTGGCTTCAGTTATTCTTTGAGTTTGACTGCTAGTCGCTCCCTGGGAATAGGCAGGCTGTTTGCCCTTTGTAACATCCCAAGTTTCAACCATAATAAACAAGAAAGAGAAATTCCCCAAACTCAAATTTTGCAATTAACAAAAACTTTTTCTATGCATATAGGGCCACATATAGATAAATGCATTTGAGTGATTTTTCTTTTGTGCAATTGCCATGATGAGTGTTAGTATGTGTAAACCTTGCTATGTGAACCCTAACAAAGTTCACTAAACCCTAAATTGAGGAGAAATAAAGAAATTGGGAAAAACCCCTCTCTCACTCACATACACTCTATGTAAAATAACCAATCCTCAACCAAGGCCAAGTTTGCTTGCCCCATTGCTTCTAAAAGGCTTCAATATGATAAACTAACCCTCTTGCATCCTTGGATCAAGAATCAAATCAAAAGAAATCAAGATTTCATCATACATGTGATAATGGTCACATAACCCAAATTTATTTTCTTCACTACTTTACCCCTCTGTTTTTCTCAAATCTTAAACTAAGCAAGGTCAACTAAAGCCAGGTCATCAAAGACCATGTCAAGGTGAGTAACTTTGATGTTGACCACCCTCCCTAAAGTTGACTAGGTTGACCAGAATAAGAGGGCAAAGAGGGAACCCGAGAGAGAGAAGAAGATCACCCCAATTTTTGAAATGTTGCAAATCAATTCCAAATTGAGTGCCACCACCACCAATACATCACAACAATTATATAAATGAGAATCACCAAAAAGATTTTTCAAAATTCGAAAGAAAGTTTCTTGCGGCCATTTGGTCGAACAGGTGGCAGGCAGCATCTAGAATAAGTGTTACATGCTATTATCCAGCAGTTTTGACCCTAAACCACTTTTGCAAAGTGATCATCAGCCTCCCCTACACCCCCTGCCTCTAGCCCAGTACTTGCATGGCTGATTAAAGTGGAGGAGAAACCCTAAAACATGCCAAACAATGCCATGCCGGCCACCTTTGGCACTCCTCTCCCTAGCCTCTCCCTCGTCGTTTCTCCATGTCTGCGAGCATCTCTGATACATAAGGATCACGCCCGTACCACTGGATCGATCGCCATTGCACGGCACTGCCCAGAACGCCCGCGTCCAAAACGTGCCAGGACGTGCCAGCCGGCGTGGTGATCACGCCCTGGAAGCGCAAGGACGCCACGCACTCGACCGCTACCGTCCTCGCCCTGCATCCCTATCACCGCGTCGAGCATCGCCTCTGCACCCTCTACAAGCTAGACGAACGCCCGTGCCTGCCCTGCACCATCGCCGTCGCCATAGACGAAATGATGCCGCGCGCCCAGTGATAGACATTGCCAGCGCCCGAGCTCTCCCATCACCTTTTTCTCTGCCTCGATACAGGTTGAGCATCTCCGGTACACCAGCTAGCCGTAGCCGTCCTTCGCTCGCCCTTTCGCTCGCCGGAAATGCCACGCCATGGCCGCGCCCTTGCAGCACCCCACGGCACCCCTCGCCACTATAAATAGAGGCCCTCCCAGCAAGCTCTCCACACACCATTCGACTCCCCTCTCACCACTGATCTTCCTCACCACCATAGCTTGATCGATTGCCGCCGGAGGAGGAGCAATTTCAAGATCGGAGCTGCCGGGGGACGCAGCTCACCGTCGACGATTGGCGCCACCCCAAGCGCCGCCGCTGCTCCCAACCTCTTCCCCATCTACTACACCTTCACCGCGCATACTGCCTGAGTCCTGCATCGGCCTGGTAGGCTCTCCGACCCCCTACTGCCGCCGTGACCTCGTCGGAATCCCGTCGGTGACGACGACGCTCCCCAGCCGTAGATCTCAGTTCTAATCCAACGGCCGTTCTTTCGCGTACCGCTTCGCTGAGTTAAGAGGCACCGACAGGTGGCCCCCACCCTGTCAGCGCGGCCCGAGCGTGCCAGCCGCGTGTTGGGCTGCGAAGTGCTGCTGAATTTCGTTTCGGCCCATTAACTTTTCCCGCCTAGCCCACAAATTCAAATCTAGGTTTATTCTTTATTCAAATTTGGCTCTGCTGAATGTTTAGTAAAATTTGAATAGTTTGAATTCTACCAAACCAAATCTAGCAAACTTTATACCGTTGGAAAGCCCATGATTTTACCTATCCAATGCCACTGGCCCCATCCCCAATTTCATTGTAGTTTTAAATTGACAAAAAAGACAAGACAGGGACTTTTGCACATTCAAACTTTATTTAAAATTCAACCAAAATAGATTTTTAAGTAATTCCAATTCTAATAAATCACAAATGATGTCCTTTAATTGATTATGCAATAACATAGCCCTGTTGTTTGTATGATCATGGACTAGATCAAATAAAATGGCTATGTAGTCATTTCTAGAGCATTTTTAAAGTGGAATTCAAACTCAACCCTAATATGAGAATTACCTCTCATTTAAATTGTGATCCTAAGTACTAATAACCAGGGGAAATGACTTAGGCTAATGAACCCTTGAGAATTATTACTTAGAGATTTTAATCCATTTAAATGTTAAGTTTTAAAACTATGTGAAGTATAGCACTTCAATTAAATTGAACTCACATATAATAGATATGAAATGTTGACTTTGAGTCAACCTATATTTCATACCTTATTATTATATGAAGAAATTAAATCTTAATAAGAGGTAATGAAAAGGAATGATTTCTTTTAAAGATCTACATACCAAATTTAAGAAATAGGAATAATGAGAGGAAATTATCTTCTTTCTAATAAAGACAAATCCAATAATCCACCATGCCATGTTTGATTGATACTAGGCCTAGTGTGTGAACTCTTTGAGTGTTGCTAGTTTAGTATGTGAGCTTGGTTTAGTATTTATACCTCGTATTCGTATATAGACGCTAGTAACGAGGAATACCAAGAGGAGGAGGGCTACTCACAGGAAGAAGAAGAGAACTTCGATAACTACCCAGCTCAAGGCAAGCTAACCCTTGCTAAACACAAGTGCTTAGCTCTACAAGAGCAAAGGCACCATCACACTTTACTTTTATGTATTACCTATCCCATGTTTTACTTACCTTTGCTTTGGCTTATTTATTTCAAAGTACTTTTTGATTTATGATTCACTTGTCTAGAATAGAACAAGAGCATCAAAGTTAGCCTAAGCAAATAAAGCTAGATAGCACCCCCTCATGACTAGTTGCTATTGCTAAGAACTAAAATTGACTACTCTAGATGGGAACATTTGTGAAATGAACTGAAGTGAAAGATTTTGAAGGTGAATATGACCAAGAGAAGATGGTGATTTTTGATAAAATAGATGATTGAGTTTGAATGCGATACCCTTCCAATTATACAAGTACCCCCACAATACCTGATTATGGGTAGGGCTTAACTAGAAACTTGTGTATTTTAGTATGGGTTCCCTCTGAACAAACATCATAGGGGTTACGCTGCGGCTGCCTCCGTTACTTGTGGATTGATGTTGAAATGAGGTGAATGTACGGCCCAAGCCCTGTGCAGTTCCCGGGTTAACTGCGGTTTCCACCGGGAGGCCAAGCTCATGGGGAGAGGTGCTCATACTAGCATATATAAGTGAAAGGTTTCGATTGATGATCCGCGTACTGTGTTACGATGATTCGAGGTTACCCTCGACGGATGTAATCAAAAGTTGTGGCACAAGAGTACAACCTCTGCAGAGTGTTAAACCTATTCGAATAGCCGTGTCCACGGTTACGGACGATTGGAAAGGCCATACTATCTCCGTTATCATTAAAACGTTTTGGTTCTAGAAATGAATGGTGGTTTGAAAGGTGACATTATGGTGATCCATAATGAGTTGTGGGAATGACACTAATGTTCCCACTTGAGTTAGTCTAGCACATGAATTAGGCTTTTACCAAAGATTTATGAAACTAAAAATTGGCTTTATGCAAACCAACCTAGAGCTTAGCACCCCCTTACACTTAATGAGTATTTATCTTAGAGTTAGTTTGCGAGTACTTTAAAAGTACTCATGGCTTTGCCCTGGCTATTCAAATGCCAGACTATGAAGGAGAGCACCAGTATCAGGATGACGGACAGCAGGACGTCTACGATAACTAGGATCGTCTTCTACCGTCAAGCGTTGCCTGTGGAATAGATCGTCCACTACTACTTCGCTTCCGCTACTATTTGTGATGTTGAACAATATATTCGTGTAATATTGGATCATGTGATCTATGGTTGTAAGACAATATGTGTTGTAATAAATGATGACTCTATGCTACTTACTATTATGTCTCGCAAAAACATTATTCCTGGGATTGCGATGTACGGCATAATAGGCATCTGGACTTAAAAATCCGGGTGTTGACAAGTTGGTATCAGAGCCATTGTTTGACCTTAGGAGACCCTAGTTAGAATGGACGCTCAAAAACTTAGTTTCAAATTTCATGAGTTGACTAGTTATGAAAATCTTATTCACCTCCTTACCTTGAAGAGTCTTTTACAAACTTTAAATTCATGCCCTTCTTCTAAGAGAATTAAAAATTTGGAACACTTGCACTTATCTAATTTAATCATCTCATCTCTCTACAGATGGATCACGTCATGGACGCGCAGCCCTTTCTCCAGACTGAGTTCTATCAGTTGGGGAACGGTGGAGAGATCATCTTCGAGAGGGACCTCTTCTCCCTCTCCGAGTTCCTCGAGCGCCCGCCACCGGAAGTCTTTGGCGGAATGCTGAATGACCAACCCGGTGGTCAACTTCAGTGGGTGATCATGGTGGACCTTCGTGGAAGGTTCACGCTCCCAATGAGCGCAAGGATCCAGTTCTCCTTCAGGGAGAACAACTGGGCGGATGGTCTCGCAAGGGGACTTCAGGAAGGACTCGCACGTCTGTGCGGGCAAAACTTCATGGACTTCACCGACAGTCGCTTTGTGCACTATGCAAGGCACAACTCACTCGGAGTGCCAATGAACCTGCCGTCACACCCGCAGCTTCGCCACCATGTTGATCATCTTGACTTCATGCTGAGCGAGACCCGCATCGACCTCGACAACTCCCGCGAATACGCCAACCACACTCACATCCAGTTGGCGCAGCAGGCGGACACTATCCGGGTGATCGCCGGAGAACGCAGGGCACTCCGCTGTGCCAACCAGAAGAAGGATCACGCCATCAACCGCCTGAAGGCCAGGATCGCCACTCTGAAGGCGACCATCGCTGCACAAGCTGAGCAGATCCAGGAGCTGGAAGGCGAAGGTGAAGGGGAGAACATCCAGGGGGACGGCTACTCCTACGTCAGCAACGACGACGACTACGAGGAGGAGGAAGACGACGACCTGGAGTTCCACCCTTACGAGGATGGCCACGAGCACCTCGATGCCGGGGTAGACAATGTCTACCCTATCAACGTCGATGGCGAGTAGTCCCGTCTGAGCACTTGCGCCCCGTGTTATGTATTGGTCCTTTGTACCCGCCCCATGTATCGTAGTTTGTTGAAAGGGTTCTTAAAACCCTCCTGAACATTTGGCTTGTAATATGTGCTACCTCCATGACTATGTTTGTGTGTGTGTAATATTATTATTATTTATGAATCAAGTTTAAGTTGTATTTTATCCCAAAATGAGCCATAGACATTTCCCTCTTATCTCATGATCCCTATCACTGTTCAGATGGCACCCCCAACTCGCAACATGACTCAGGAGGCAATGCTGCAGATGTTGCAACAGATGTTGGCTGATAGAGAAGTTGAGAGAGCTGAACGGCAAGCCAACCTAGCTGCACTTCAACAACTTGCTCAGGGCAATCAAGGCCACGGAAACCACGACCACCCAGGGTCAAAGCTGAAAAACTTCCAGAACACCAACCCACCGGTGTTCAGCAAGACGGAGGAACCCCTCGATGCTGATGATTGGCTCCAGACTATGGAGAACAATCTCGAGGTTGCCGGAGTGGAGGACAACGAGAAGGTGTTGTTCGCCACCCACTATCTGGCTGGACCTGCACGTGCCTGGTGGACAAGTACCCGTGCCTTACACGCGGGGAACCTGATGACTTGGGAAGACTTCAAACTCAAGTTTAGCAAGTATCATGTGCCCCCGGGTTTGATTAAGAAGATGAGGGATGAGTTCAGGGAACTGAAGCAAGGCAGAATGACCGTGGTAGAATACCGCGACAAGTTCCTCACTTTGTCAAGGTACGCCCCGGATGAGACGGACACCGTCGAGAAGAGGAAGGAAAGGTTTCTGAATGGACTGCATGATGAGATGCAGACTGTGCTGATCAACATCCCCTTTGCTGACTTAGAAGCACTCGTTGACTCCGCCATTCAGATGGAGGGGAAGATACACCAAGCCAATGAGAACCGCAAGCGCCGTATGATGAACCAGAGTGGGCCCAGCAACAACCACAAGTATCGCCCCAACTCAGGTGGAGGGTTCGCCCCAAGAAACAACAAGCCCCCGATGCAGAATCCACGTCCGAGTTATCAGAACAGGAGTGGAGGAAACCCCTGTCGTCGAGGACACAACAACTACAACAACAACAACAGCAACTTCAACCGCGCCCCACCTCGCGCCCCCAACAATAACACCAACACTGCTCCAAGGACTGGGAGCAACGTTGTTCCCATCACCCCCAAGGACAAGTCCACCTACAACTGCTACGAGTGCGGAGTAGCTGGGCACTTTTCCTATGAGTGCCCCAAGAAGCTCGCCAAGACTGCCGCCAACACCTCAGGCCCTGCGCAGCAGCAGCGTCGTGTCACCACCAACAAGAAGTTCGCCCCCAACAACCCGAACAACCGCAACGGCCGCCTCTACCACATGAATGCGAAGAAGCTCAGAAGCCCCGCACGTTGTGCTGGGTATGTTCTCTGTTAACTCAATACCCGCAAGAGTGCTGTTTGATTCTGGAGCATCGCATTCATTCATTACCGAAGATTTTGCATGCACTAGTAAGATTCAACCCATCAGTTTGAAGCATGTCATGATAGTTCAAATACCTGGATCGACAACTAAAGCTAGAAAAATTTGCAAAGATGTGCCAATCAGAATACATGAAATAGATTTCTATGCAAATTTGATTGTTCTGGGAGCCAAAGGAATGGAAGTAGTCCTGGGAATGGACTGGATGGCGAAACATCATGGACTGATTGATTGTGCCAAGAAGGCCATCACCATGACTAGTAGCACCGGAATAATAGTCGAACACATATCTGAAAAGATGCCCCGAAAATTTACCTGTAACCAAAGCCTAGCCAAACCCACCTTGGATTAGATCAGGGTCGTTTGTCGATATCCTGATGTGTTCCCGGATGATCTACCCGGTATGCCCCCAGACCGGGATATCGAGTTTATCATCGAGTTAATCCCCGGAACCGGACCTATAGCCCAGAGAGCCTACAGCATGAACCCGGCAGAGTTAGTGGAACTGAAGAAACAACTGGATGATATGCTATTCAAAGGTCTGATTCAACCAAGTGCGTCACCCTGGAGATCACCAGTTTTGTTTGTGGATAAAAAGGACGGTGCCACTCGTTTGGTTACGGACTATCGTAAGCTTAACGATGTCACCATTAAGAACAAGTATCCATTGCCCAAGATAGAAGATCTGTTTGACCAGCTGACCGGAGCCCGAGTATTCTCAAAGATTGATCTGCGGACAGGATACCATCAATTGAAGATTCGTGCCACCGATATCCCCAAAACTGCCTTTACCACCAGATATGGATTGTATGAGTACAATGTCATGTCATTTGGATTGACCAATGCCCCCGCTTACTTCATGAATCTCATGAATAAGATCTTTATGAACTTCCTGGACAAGTTTGTGGTTGTCTTCATCGACGACATCCTCATATACTCCAAGTCCGAGGAAGAACATGAGCAACATTTGGAAGTGGTCCTAGATACCCTTCGGGAACATCAGTTGTATGCCAAGTTCAGCAAGTGTGAATTCTGGTTGAAAGAAGTAGGATTCTTGGGTCACATCTTGTCAGCCGGAGGAATTGCCGTTGACCCCGCAAAAATCAAGACTATTGAAGAATGGAAAGCCCCAACCACTCAAACCGAGGTCCGTGCATTTCTCAGATTGGCGGGATACTACCGCCGATTCGTTGAAGGATTCTCGAGCATAGCAAGACCGATGACTCAATTGTTGAAGAAGGACCGGAAGTTCGAATGGACCGACAAGTGTGAAGAGAGCTTTCAACAGCTCAAGTTAAGATTGACAACAGCCCCAATACTGGTTATGCCGGATATTACCAAGCCCTTCGATGTGTACTGTGACGCCTCCAAGATTGGTCTTGGATGTGTGCTGATGCAAGAAGGCAAAGTGATATCTTACCTATCAAGATAGCTGAAGCCGCATGAACAGAACTACCCAACCCATGACTTAGAGCTAGCAGCAGTGGTGTTAGCGCTGAAAGTATGGCGTCATTACCTCATGGGAAATCGATGCGAGGTTTACTCGGATCACAAGAGCCTGAAGTATATCTTCACGCAGAAGGAGCTGAATATGAGACAGCTCAGATGGATAGAGTTAATCAAGGATTACGACATGGAAATCCACTATCACCCCGGCAAGGCCAATGTGGTAGCGGATGCTCTAAGTAGACTGCCGTGTCAGTTGAACTCCATGTTAGCAATTGAGCAACCTAGCCTGTTTGAAGAGTTTGAACAGTTTAGGCTTGAACTAGTTAGCGAAGGATACCTCGCCAGTATTGAACTCCAACCCACCCTGATTAGTCAGATCAAAGGAGCTCAGAAAGGAAATGCTAGCATTGACGGAATCAAGAACCAAATAGCCGCCGGAAAAGCACCAGGATTCACCGTAGATGAAGAAGGAGTGCTATGGTATAACAAGCGCCTTTGCGTGCCGTCAGACTCAGAATTGAAGCAAGTTATCCTGAAAGAAGCTCACGACACCCTATACTCCATTCACCCCGGAGGAACCAAGATGTACCAGGATTTGAAGGAGCAATTCTGGTGGCATGGAATGAAGAGAGAAATTGGAAGCTACATCGCCAAGTGTGACATCTGTCAAAGAGTCAAAGCAGAACATCAATGCCCCGCAGGACTGTTGCAACCCCTACAGATTCCCGAATGGAAGTGGGATTCCGTAGGAATGGACTTCATCACCGGACTGCCCAAGTCTAGTAAAGGAAATGATTCCATCTGGGTAGTGGTCGACAGACTGACCAAAGTCGCCCACTTCATCCCCGTCAAGACCACCTATCAAGGACCGAGACTCGCAGAGCTATATATCTCAAGGATAGTCAGCCTGCACGGAACCCCGAAGTCGATAGTATCCGACAGAGGATCCCAATTCACCTCCCGATTCTGGCACAAAGTACATGAAGGACTCGGAACTCGCCTGAATTTTAGCACAGCCTATCACCCGCAGACAGATGGACAGACAGAAAGAGTCAACCAAATATTAGAAGATATGTTGAGAGCCTGTGTGCTCGAGTATGGATCTAAGTGGGAAGACTGCTTGCCGTACGCAGAATTCTCGTACAACAACAGCTACCAAGCCAGCTTGCAGATGGCCCCCTTCGAAGCACTGTATGGAAGGAAGTGCCGTACCCCTCTGAATTGGTCGGAAGTAGGAGAGAGTCAAATCTTTGGGCCAGATATTCTCCGAGAAGCCGAAGAGAAGGTTCACAAGATCCGCGAGTATCTCAAGACAGCCCAATCAAGACAGAAAAGCTACGCCGACAAGAGACGCCGAGAGATGACCTTCGAGATCGGAGATTTCGTATATCTCAAAGTGTCCCCTCTTAAGGGAATGCAGAGATTTCAACTTCGAGGAAAGCTCGCACCCCGATATGTCGGACCTTTCAAGGTCCTGAGTCGACGAGGAGAAGTATCCTATCAGCTAGAGTTACCGGAAGAAATGTCAGCGGTGCACAATGTGTTTCACATCTCGCTACTCCGGAAGTGTTTAGAAGTACCTGAGAAGACCGAGGTTTTCAAGAACATCGACCATCGGGCTGTGGATATCAACTCAGATCTGACATACCGCGAAGTACCTATTCGCATCTTGGAAGAAGCTTTCAGAACCACCCGTACTCGAAGTATCAAGTTTCTGAAGATCCAATGGAGTAACCACACCGAAGAAGAAGCCACTTGGGAGAGAGAAGACTTTATGAGGACTGAGTACCCAGATCTCTTTAGTACCTAGTTTTCTCAGATCTCGGGACGAGATCTTTTGTAAGGGGGAAGGGTTTGTAACATCCCAAGTATCAACCATAATAAACAAGAAAGAGAAATTCCCCAAACTCAAATTTTGCAATTAACAAAAACTTTTTCTATGCATATAGGGCCACATATAGATAAATGCATTTGAGTGATTTTTCTTTTGTGCAATTGCCATGATGAGTGTTAGTATGTGTAAACCTTGCTATGTGAACCCTAACAAAGTTCACTAAACCCTAAATTGAGGAGAAATAAAGAAATTGGGAAAAACCCCTCTCTCACTCACATACACTCTATGTAAAATAACCAATCCTCAACCAAGGCCAAGTTTGCTTGCCCCATTGCTTCTAAAAGGCTTCAATATGATAAACTAACCCTCTTGCATCCTTGGATCAAGAATCAAATCAAAAGAAATCAAGATTTCATCATACATGTGATAATGGTCACATAACCCAAATTTATTTTCTTCACTACTTTACCCCTCTGTTTTTCTCAAATCTTAAACTAAGCAAGGTCAACTAAAGCCAGGTCATCAAAGACCATGTCAAGGTGAGTAACTTTGATGTTGACCACCCTCCCTAAAGTTGACTAGGTTGACCAGAATAAGAGGGCAAAGAGGGAACCCGAGAGAGAGAAGAAGATCACCCCAATTTTTGAAATGTTGCAAATCAATTCCAAATTGAGTGCCACCACCACCAATACATCACAACAATTATATAAATGAGAATCACCAAAAAGATTTTTCAAAATTCGAAAGAAAGTTTCTTGCGGCCATTTGGTCGAACAGGTGGCAGGCAGCATCTAGAATAAGTGTTACATGCTATTATCCAAATAGCTTTTGACCCTAAACCACTTTTGCAAAGTGATCATCAGCCTCCCCTACACCCCCTGCCTCTAGCCCAGTACTTGCATGGCTGATTAAAGTGGAGGAGAAACCCTAAAACATGCCAAACAATGCCATGCCGGCCACCTTTGGCACTCCTCTCCCTAGCCTCTCCCTCGTCGTTTCTCCATGTCTGCGAGCATCTCTGATACATAAGGATCACGCCCGTACCACTGGATCGATCGCCATTGCACGGCACTGCCCAGAACGCCCGCGTCCAAAACGTGCCAGGACGTGCCAGCCGGCGTGGTGATCACGCCCTGGACGCGCAAGGACGCCACGCACTCGACCGCTACCGTCCTCGCCCTGCATCCCTATCACCGCGTCGAGCATCGCCTCTGCACCCTCTACAAGCTAGACGAACGCCCGTGCCTGCCCTGCACCGTCGCCGTCGCCATAGACGAAATGATGCCGCGCGCCCAGTGATAGACATTGCCAGCGCCCGAGCTCTCCCATCACCTTTTTCTCTGCCTCGATACAGGTTGAGCATCTCCGGTACACCAGCTAGCCGTAGCCGTCCTTCGCTCGCCCTTTCGCTCGCCGGAAACGCCACGCCATGGCCGCGCCCTTGCAGCACCCCACGGCACCCCTCGCCACTATAAATAGAGGCCCTCCCAGCAAGCTCTCCACACACCATTCGACTCCCCTCTCACCACTGATCTTCCTCACCACCATAGCTTGATCGATTGCCGCCGGAGGAGGAGCAATTTCAAGATCGGAGCCGCTGGGGGACGCAGCTCACCGTCGACGATTGGCGCCACCCCAAGCGCCGCCGCTGCTCCCAACCTCTTCCCCATCTACTACACCTTCACCGCGCATACTGCCTGAGTCCTGCATCGGCCTGGTAGGCTCTCCGACCCCCTACTGCCGCCGTGACCTCGTCGGAATCCCGTCGGTGACGACGACGCTCCCCAGCCGTAGATCTCAGTTCTAATCCAACGGCCGTTCTTTCGCGTACCGCTTCGCTGAGTTAAGAGGCGCCGACAGGTGGCCCCCACCCTGTCAGCGCGGCCCGAGCGCGCCAGCCACGTGTTGGGCTGCGAAGTGCTGCCGAATTTCGTTTCGGCCCATTAACTTTTCCCGCCTAGCCCACAAATTCAAATCTAGGTTTATTCTTTATTCAAATTTGGCTCTGCTGAATGTTTAGTAAAATTTGAATAGTTTGAATTCTACCAAACCAAATCTAGCAAACTTTATACCGTTGGAAAGCCCATGATTTTACCTATCCAATGCCACTGGCCCCATCCCCAATTTCGTTGTAGTTTTAAATTGACAAAAAAGACAAGACAGGGACTTTTGCACATTCAAACTTTATTTAAAATTCAACCAAAATAGATTTTTAAGTAATTCCAATTCTAATAAATCACAAATGATGTCCTTTAATTGATTATGCAATAACATAGCCCTGTTGTTTGTATGATCATGGACTAGATCAAATAAAATGGCTATGTAGTCATTTCTAGAGCATTTTTAAAGTGGAATTCAAACTCAACCCTAATATGAGAATTACCTCTCATTTAAATTGTGATCCTAAGTACTAATAACCAGGGGAAATGACTTAGGCTAATGAACCCTTGAGAATTATTACTTAGAGATTTTAATCCATTTAAATGTTAAGTTTTAAAACTATGTGAAGTATAGCACTTCAATTAAATTGAACTCACATATAATAGATATGAAATGTTGACTTTGAGTCAACCTATATTTCATACCTTATTATTATATGAAGAAATTAAATCTTAATAAGAGGTAATGAAAAGGAATGATTTCTTTTAAAGATCTACATACTAAATTTAAGAAATAGGAATAATGAGAGGAAATTATCTTCTTTCTAATAAAGACAAATCCAATAATCCACCATGCCATGTTTGATTGATACTAGGCCTAGTGTGTGAACTCTTTGAGTGTTGCTAGTTTAGTATGTGAGCTTGGTTTAGTATTTATACCTCGTATTCGTATATAGATGCTAGTAACGAGGAATACCAAGAGGAGGAGGGCTACTCACAGGAAGAAGAAGAGAACTTCGATAACTACCCAGCTCAAGGCAAGCTAACCCTTGCTAAACACAAGTGCTTAGCTCTACAAGAGCAAAGGCACCATCACACTTTACTTTTATGTATTACCTATCCCATGTTTTACTTACCTTTGCTTTGGCTTATTTATTTCAAAGTACTTTTTGATTTATGATTCACTTGTCTAGAATAGAACAAGAGCATCAAAGTTAGCCTAAGCAAATAAAGCTAGATAGCACCCCCTCATGACTAGTTGCTATTGCTAAGAACTAAAATTGACTACTCTAGATGGGAACATTTGTGAAATGAACTGAAGTGAAAGATTTTGAAGGTGAATATGACCAAGAGAAGATGGTGATTTTTGATAAAATAGATGATTGAGTTTGAATGCGATACCCTTCCAATTATACAAGTACCCCCACAATACCTGATTATGGGTAGGGCTTAACTAGAAACTTGTGTATTTTAGTATGGGTTCCCTCTGAACAAACATCATAGGGGTTACGCTGCGGCTGCCTCCGTTACTTGTGGATTGATGTTGAAATGAGGTGAATGTACGGCCCAAGCCTGTGCAGTTCCGGGTTAATCTGCGGTTTCCACCGGGAGGCCAAGCTCATGGGGAGAGGTGCTCATACTAGCATATATAAGTGAAAGGTTTCGATTGATGATCCGCGTACTGTGTTACGATGATTCGAGGTTACCCTCGACGGATGTAATCAAAAGTTGTGGCACAAGAGTACAACCTCTGCAGAGTGTTAAACCTATTCGAATAGCCGTGTCCACGGTTACGGACGATTGGAAAGGCCATACTATCTCCGTTATCATTAAAACGTTTTGGTTCTAGAAATGAATGGTGGTTTGAAAGGTGACATTATGGTGATCCATAATGAGTTGTGGGAATGACACTAATGTTCCCACTTGAGTTAGTCTAGCACATGAATTAGGCTTTTACCAAAGATTTATGAAACTAAAAATTGGCTTTATGCAAACCAACCTAGAGCTTAGCACCCCCTTACACTTAATGAGTATTTATCTTAGAGTTAGTTTGCGAGTACTTTAAAAGTACTCATGGCTTTGCCCTGGCTATTCAAATGCCAGACTATGAAGGAGAGCACCGATGATCGGGATGACGGACAGCAGGACGTCTACGATAACTAGGATCGTCTTCTACCGTCAAGCGTTGCCTGTGGAATAGATCGTCCACTACTACTTCGCTTCCGCTACTATTTGTGATGTTGAACAATATATTCGTGTAATATTGGATCATGTGATCTATGGTTGTAAGACAATATGTGTTGTAATAAATGATGACTCTATGCTACTTACTATTATGTCTCGCAAAAACATTATTCCTGGGATTGCGATGTACGGCATAATAGGCATCTGGACTTAAAAATCCGGGTGTTGACACCCTTTGGGTCAGCCAGAAGCTCACAATCATCCCCGAAGAGGGTGTTGTTTCTCAGGTGCCACGTTCTCCACCAAAGGAGAAGGAGTTTTGCTCGCATACCATCATCTACCTGGTTTAGCAAGATTAGTATCCAATATTTTCCGATTGACATAGGCATCCCAAATGGGCCTGCCGAAGATAGTACCCGGGGTTTACTGAAGGCCCACTACCCGAAGAATAAGAAGATTCGGGAGCCCAAGATATATTAAGGAAAGTTAGAGTTGTAATAGGAAGTGTTATTTGTAATCTGGCGGGATGAGTTAGAAACCGTCCCGGACTCTGTAACTTGTACAAAACGAAACCCTCGGCTCCGCCTCCTATATAAAGGGGGAGTCGAGGGACGAAGAGATCATGGAATCATTGTTACAAACCCTAGTTTTCATAATCATCGAGTACTTTTCGGCTGAAACCTTCGAGATCTACTTTCCCTCTACTTCCAACTAAACCCTAGCCTACAATCCATATGCATTGACAAGTTGATACCTTGTCAATTGGCGCCGTCTGTGGGAACTAGAGGCGTAAGGATCTGATCTCGATGGCACGTTCAAGATCTTCGACATCGTCAACCGCAAGCAACGCAATGGATCGAGGTAAACAGATCGCTGCTGGTCCTGTCGATTTTGTTCCTCACCCACCCTCCCGTTTGGATGCATATGCGTATCTGGCGGAGCCCATGGAGATGACGTTCGGAAGGTTTCACTTTCGCGTCGAGAAGGAAGGATCGTATCGTGTCGAAATTCCGATTTCGTCGGGATCGTCGGCGGTCGATTCCGATTTTTCAAGCTATACATCGTCAACCGAGTCAGGAGAAGAAGAAACTTCGTCAACACGCTACGTCAGCACCAGAGCAAGAGAGAAACTCGCCAAGATCATCAACGACATGTCGTTTGAGTCATCTGCGGACTCATATATAAGCGATGGCTCAAGCGATGTCGATAGTTACGACTTCATCGACAAATCTATCACAGTGGGCAAGGTCTTCGTCAATCTCAACGATGATGTCACCAAACCCAACATAGATCTGAATACAAAATATCATCAGATTTATGCCATTGAGGATCAAGAGGAAACATCTGAGGCTTTCGACGATCTGGGAAATCCATACGTCGATCCCTCCAATCTGCGACAAGGCCTGGGCAACAAATACGTTGGGCCACAGCCGCGAGACAGAGTTTAACTTTCGCAAGCAGCGTGGGATAGAGCCGCGAGAGCTATGAACGGTTCAGAACCAATGGCCACCACAGCCACACCAGAGTAATTGCAAGCATATCAATATAGGCTCGCACGAGCTGCAAGAGAATTGGAAAAACAGACAGCTGAGTTAAACAGAAGAAAGGAGGCAGCTTCTGCATCTAGCAGGAGAAGGGCAGATCTAAGCCGACAATCTAGAACTTCGGGTGATAGCCACAGGGAGGCACGGAACAGAGCAAGATCAAGGTTGCAACATATACCCGAAGCAGAAAGAGAGCACTTGGTCCAAAACCTCGACATGTCCTTTATGTCGATAGATACAAGAGGAAATATCATCCCTAAGACACCAGAGGCTGGGTATATGGCGACACATGCTTTTATCCTTGCATCTAAACCACCTCCAGGTGATCCAAGGGAAACACTATACAATATGGCGGTAGCAGGAGTTGGAGCTATGGGGACAGCGTTTGTATCAACGCCTCCCGAAGGAGCGGCGAGGCAAAATAGTCCATGACCTGCAGCAGCAACAGCGGCAGCACCTGAAGGACCAAGTGGAGCAAGAGACACAGCAGCACAAGCAAGGGTCAACAGAGCGCGGCAAAGCAGAAGGGATCATCGGCAATCTCCGGAGCTTAACGACGAAGATATGTGCGGCTTGCCATGCTTCACGAGGAGAGTCCGAAAAACTCGAGTCCCCTCAGGATTCAAGTTACCCGACAACTTCAAGAAGTTCGACGGCCTTCAAGATCCAGAGGATTGGCTAGTTGATTATCTCGAGACAGTGAACCTCACAGGAGGAACCAGGGCAACAGCTATGCAAAGCATCCAGGTGCATTTGAGTGGAGCCGCACGATCTTGGATAAAGAAACTCACTCCAGGATCTATCGACAGCTGGGAAAGTTTCGAGGACGTGTTCGTCAAGAACTTCAGATCCACGTGCAAAAAACCTGCGTCGTTAGAGGAGTTGAGAGCATGTCGACAAAAGCCAGATGAGCCAATGAGAAAGTACATCCAAAGGTGGAATATCATCAAAAACTCGGCAGAAAATATATCTGACGAGAGAGCAATAGATGCGTTTGTCGCAGGAATCAGGCGTGGAGATTTTGTCGAGGACTTGGGAAGGACCAATCCAAAGACAGTATCCGCGTTAATGGAGATAGCAAACAGATGGGCAGATGGAGAAGACGCTGTCCACAACAAACGGCACAGGTCGCCAGAGGAGGACCGTGGTCGAAACTATCAACCGAGGCGACGATTTCCTCGGCAGTACCCGAACTATGACGCTCCAGGGCAAATTTCGGCAGGTTTTCGGGCAAACACAGGAGGAAACAACAGAGATGATTATCAGAGAAGCAGTGAACAGCGAGGTGATAACAGGGATGATTCTCGCAACAACAGGCAAAATAGCGGGCCTAGGTTCCCAAGGCCTTTCGTGTCCCCTGAAGAGATGATGAATGGGCCGTGTCAAATGCACTTTTTCCTCGACAGCAACGGTAAAAGACAGTCAGGACACCTGCAGAAAGACTGTCGAAATTTTCAGGCAATGCTAAGGTATGCAGAGCACGCTAATGCGCGGGCAACACAGAGAAATCCTCGAGAACCCAGGAGCGAGATTCACTTGCCGCCTCCTCCCGCGATTACAGATGACAATCGGCATCAGCTCAGGATAGCGGCAGCACCTCCACCACCACCTTATGTTGATCCTAACTCCAACGGAGCGGTGTCGATGATTCAGAAAGGAAGGCCGTCCAATAGAGCTCAGAAAGTAATCTCACGACAGGTGTTTATGGCAGAAAAAATGCCTCCACCAACAGTTGAGTATCTTAATTGGTCAGGACAAGATATTGGCTTCACCATAGCAGATCATCCGCAGCAAGTTCCTCGACCAGGGCAGTCAGCACTTATTCTGCCAGCAGTTATTGCGGGATTTGATGTCTCTCGAGTGTTCATAGACGGCGGCAGTAGCCTAAACCTTATGTATGCAGATACACTGAGGAAGATGAACATATCCTTAGCAAACTTGAAGCCAACAGACACAAGGTTCCACGGCATCACACCAGAGAAACCGAGTTATCCATTGGGGAAGATCAATCTCGACGTTCAGTTTGGAACCCGAGAAAATTATAGAATCGAGAAGCTGGAATTTGAAGTCATGGATTTTCCATCCCAGTACCACGCTTTGTTGGGACGACCAGCATATGCTAGATTTATGGCGGTGCCACACTATACATACCTGTTGTGGAGATTGCCTGGACCAAAGGGACCAATCACAGTTAAAGGAAGCTTCGCCTTAGCCGATAAGTGCGACAAGGATTTTCATCGGCTATCAGAAACTTTCGGGATGCAAGCTGAGTATTTGGCATCAAAAAGCATGACTGATTACGACGTACTGCCATACGTCGGAAGGCCAAATAAAGAATCAACTTTCAATACCGAGAAAAATTCTAAGGAGGTGCAGATTCACCCGACAGACCCGAAAAAGACGACATCTATCGCAAACGACATGGATATCGCATAGGAAAGCGCGCTCGTCGAGTTCCTCCGTGAGAACTGGAAAATCTTCGCATGGTGTCCAGCTGACATGCCAGGAGTACCCAGGGAACTTGCCGAGCACCACCTAAACTTGGATCCATTAGCGAGACCAATCAAACAACCTTTGCGGCGTTTTTCGGAACCAAACCGCAAAGCTATGCTGTCAGAAATCAATCGACTACGAGAAGCTGGTTTTATCAAAGAGATATTCACAGAAGCCACATGGGTAGCAAATCCTGTGTTGGTGCCGAAGAAAAACACTAAAGTCCTTCGCATGTGCGTCGACTTTACGTGTCTCAATAAACATTGTCCAAAGGATCACTTTCCCCTCCCGAGGATCGATCAAATTATCGACTCCACGGCTGGATGTGAACGTCTTTCCTTCCTGGACGCATATTCTGGTTATAACCAGATCAGATTGAAAGAAGAAGATGAAGTAAAGACCGCGTTTATTACACCTTACGGCGTGTTTTGCTACAGAACAATGCCCTTTGGTCTAAAAAATGCGGGAGCAACATATCAGAGGATGATGCAGAAGTGTTTGGCGACACAGATTGGGAAAAACGTGCAAGTATACATCGACGATGTCGTCATAACGTCAAAAAAGGGGACAACACTGATCGAGGATCTCAAGGAAACTTTTGACAACCTCGACAAATTCTGCCTGAAGTTGAACCCGACGAAGTGTTCTTTTGGCGTCCCAGCAGGAGAACTTCTGAGGTTTCTAGTCTCAGCAAGAGGGATTGAAGCAAATCCCGATAAAATACAAGCTATCGTAACAATGAGAAAGCCAACAAAGTTGAAAGAAATACAACAGCTAACTGGGCGAGTCGCAGCTTTGAGCAGATTCATCGCCAGGCTGGGAGAAAAAGCGTTACCATTCTACGCTCTGATAAAGCAAGGAGATAAATTCCAGTGGAACGAAGAGGCCGACAGAGCTTTCGAGGATTTGAAGCGCACAATCTCGACACCACCAATTTTGGTGGCGCCGAAGGAAAAGGAACCTCTCCTGCTGTATATTGCAGCCACGCCCCAAGTGGTGAGCACGGTGCTAGTTGTCGAAAGAGAAGAAGAAGGAAAACTCCACGGAGTACAGAGGCCAGTATACTTCGTCAGCGAAGTCTTATCTCCATCAAAACAAAGGTACCCTCAGTACCAAAAGCTAGCATATGGAGTGTTCACAACAGCACGAAAATTGCGCCACTATTTTTCGGCACACCCGATCATAGTGGTCAATGAAGCTCCCTTGTCAAATATACTAAACAATCCGGAAGCTACGGGTCGTGTCTCCCTTTGGGGAATAGAACTTTCCCCTCGGGACATCACGTATGAAAAAAGAAAAGCAATCAAGTCGCAAGTTCTGCCGGACTTCATCGCAGAGTGGATGGAGTTGCAAAACACAGGACCCCCAGACTTGTCGAGAACCTGGACCATGAACTTTGATGGGTCCAAAAGACTAGAAGGAGCTGGCGCAGGAGTAGTACTCATATCACCTGAAGGCGACAAGTTGAAATATGTCCTTCGGATGACGTTCCCTAACGCATCCAATAACGAAGCAGAATATGAAGCTCTCATACACGGGATGAGGATGGCGAAAGCTTGCGGTGCAACTCGACTAAAAATCTTTGGCGACTCACAATTGGTGGCTCAGCAAGTTATGAACCAATGTGACGCAGTCAATGATAGCATGATGGCATACAAGGAGGTGTACAACGAGCTCGAAAAGTTGTTTGATGGATGCGAAGTAAATCATATTAGCAGATTGAGCAACGACGAAGCCGACGTTCTTGCAAACATTGGGTCGCAATGCCTTGCAGTTCCGCCAGGTGTATTTTGGGAAGAGATAACAGAGAGATCTACAAAATCGACAAAATCAAAAAAGAAGGAGAAGAAACCCTCGGAGGCTATCAAGGAAGAGCAAGAGGAAGAAGAAGATCAGGACCTGGTCATGGTGATACAGATACCATGGATGCAGACGTACATATCATACATCCTCAGGAAAGAAATACCCGATGATCCAGTTGAGGCAAGGCGAGTAATTCGACGCTCCAAAGCTTTCACGGTGATCAAAGGAGAATTGTACAAGCGAAGTATTTCAGGCGTCCTGCAAAGGTGTGTCACACCCGAAGAAGGAAGAATAATTCTGAAGGATGTACACGAAGGAATATGTGGCCACCACGCAAGTAGTCGAGCTATTGCAGCCAAGGTTTTTCGGGCAGGATTCTACTGGTTGACAGCAATAGAGGACGCCAAGGAAATAGTAAGAACTTGCGACGCGTGTCAAAGGTTTGCCGCAAAACCTCACTCTCCAGCAGCAGAACTAACACCAATACCATTGTCATGGCCCTTTGCCCAATGGGGACTTGATATGGTGGGCAAGTTACACAAATCCTGGCCAGGAGGAAAGGAGTACATGCTAGTAGCTGTCGACAAATTTACAAAGTGGATAGAAGCGAAGCCGATAAATTCACCAGACGGAGCATCCGCAGTAAAATTCATAAAAGGCCTCGTCTTCAGATTTGGAGTGCCCCACAGCATCGTCACAGACAATGGCAGTAACTTCACATCCCACGAATTCAAAGATTATTGCAAAGAAGTGGGTATCAAGTTACACTTTGCGTCAGTCGCGCACCCACAGACCAACGGCCAAGTCGAGAAAGCTAATGGAATCATCTGCAACGGCATTAAGAAACGCTTATTAGCGCCACTGGAGAAAGCTCGACACACCTGGCCAGAGGAGCTGCCCAGTGTATTATGGAGCATACGAACAACACCAAACACAGCAACACAAGAAACTCCGTTCTTCTTGGTTCATGGAGCAGAAGCAGTATTACCAATCGAGATAGAGCATGACTCTCCACGAGTCGTAGAATATGATGAAGAGGTGTCGAGAAAAGCGCTAGAAGATGACGTCGATGCACTTGATGAAGCTAGAGATGAAGTACTGTCTCGGGTAACCAAATACCAACAGGACTTGAAGAATTACCACAGTCGACGTTTGCGGCCAAGATCTTTTCAGGTGGGAGACCTAGTTCTTCGGCTCATGCAAAAAAGTCATGAAAAACTCGAGTCACCATGGCTTGGCCCTTACATTGTCACGGAAGTAATCGGAGGAGGAGCATACAGGATAAAGGACAAGAAGACAGGGGTGGAGGAACAAAACCCCTGGAACGTGGCGCAACTCAGGCGGTTCTACGCCTAGAGCTGAAATATAGTCCTTGTAAAACTTCAATGTAATGAAACGCCCGCGAGTTTTCAGACGCACTCTTTTCCTTTTTCGGGGCACCGAGTGGGGCCGGAAAAGGTTTTTAATGAGGCGGGCTCGCGGTGCTGCAATATAATAAAGATAGTGTCAATATAACTTTTCTTCATCGACACACTCAAAGTCTCCGACCCGACGAATTTCAATATAATTCCTCGAAAAAAGAAAAGCCTCGCCTTGGTATTAAAATACCTCGTGAGTCAATAAAAATACAAAATAGTACTCAACAAAGAAGCTCGGGGGTTGATATTCGCCAAAACTACATATTGAATAAATGCCTTGGTTCAAAACCTCGCAATACACAAATACAGTAAATAGCCACCGAAACACTCGGGGGCTAGACAAATATAGAAATATGATGATTGCTTCACAATATAATCACGATCATGGGTTACAAAGAAGAGTTATCTACCAAAGGAAAATAATTAGTCATGATTCAATATATCATCAAGGGTAATTCTGTTTTCTTCAGGAGCAGCGCCAAGAAAATCAGCATAATGACCATCTGCAAAAAAAGTCGGCATCCATCCGAAGAAGGTCTTCAATCATTTCTTCGGCTATAGGCGAAACTTTCGTGTTAATTCGATCGACACCAACTCTTCGGCGCCTTACCTTCTTATGAACTTTCGCAACAACTTGGGTCAGGTCAAGCTTTGAGTGGCAGATCTGAAGCATGATAAGGGCGAATCTGGCGCCAGCTACCAGTTGAGCTCTGACAAAATCATGGATCTTGTGGGCATCCTTAAATTTCTCCATTAACTCGGGAAGAGTTTGTGGTTGAACGTTCCGAGGAAACATGGAGTTATAAACCATAGACAGGGTCCTGGTACAGAAGTCAAGGAAGTCGCGAGTTTGAGAGGTGCGATCCTGAAATCTGACAATCTGGCGGGTCCTCTCTGGGGTAGCCCAAAACAGAGAACCATGGTCAAGGGAAAGGTTAACAAGGAGGTTCGTCCTAGTATTTACCCTCTCTTCTTCGGCAACAGCATCAGTAAAGGAACCTATTAAAACAACAGAGCAGAAAACTTTAAGAGACGCAGCATGAAGATGGAAGATATCGGAGGATGAAACAAGCATACCCGACATATCCGCACTGGCTTCATTCATTAACTCGAGCATGAAATTTTCTCGAGTAGTCGCCTTTTCAGCCTCGGAAGCAGCGATTTCCTTAGCAGCCACGGCCTCGCGAGCTTGCTGAAGTGCAATTTTTTCGGCTTCAGATGACTTACGAGACTTTTCCATCATCACAAGTGTTTGCTTCTTTGAATACTGAAGTTGCTGCCGAAGTTCATCCAATTCTCGGGGCAAGGAATCTTCGACAGGTGTAGCATCAGCAAAAGTTCTCCTTGAGCGAGAAGAAGAAGGCGAAACATTGGAAGGAGCGGAAGATGGAGTATAGTTATCAAATACCAACTGAAATTTAATAAAACAAGACAACATCAATCAACAAGCAAAGATAGAGTTTTCATTAATCTTTCGGAATAATTACAAAGGCCTTACAGTGGAGCTAATGAAGTACGTGTCGCCAAATAACTATTTTGGCGACAAGAGCAAAAGAAACAGAGAAAGAAAAACAAAGAGGCATGCAACTAGACCTCCGGCCTTGATGAGCTAGGAGTTGAAGCTGGTTTGATCCCGAGATAGGCCAAGATTTTCTTCGTGTTAGGCTTGGCTGCCTTAATCAGCGACCTCCATCTTGATTGCTCTATCTAATCGGTGTCGCCAACTTTCATCCAATCAACAGTCTGTTGGCTGTCAGCAACCAGGGCAACAGTGCTTTCGACAGCAATCTTCATATTTTCCTGACGCATCTTCAGTCCAAGGTCCTCTGATGAATTGAAGCTCTTGGCAAGGGCAAGGAAAGTCAGGGGCTCCTCTTTCTTCGGGAAGAAGTAGGGGAACAGCGTCGACAATCCTGCACTAGCATTTGCCACGCCTTCACGGATTTCGGACCGATGAAGCTCCAGATAAGAAAGTGCGTCAAGGAGAGGGTCATTGACGGGATTCTCCAGATCAAACTCTTGGTTTGTTTGGTCTGCCACAGGAAACAAAACGTTGGTCAAAAACAAGAAACAGCGGTTCTCATAAAAATAGAAGGGATCAATAGTATTACTGTGAGTGCATCGACTTTGTGATTTCAGGCGCTTGAGGATCCCCTGTTCACGAGCAGCTTGTGCAGCTTTATGCTCGTTTAAAGCAGATTCAGCATCCTCAAGTCTTTTCTGCAGTTCCTCGACACTGGCAGCTTTTGCTTTGGCTTCATCAGCCTCGGCTTTGGCTTCACTAGCAACAAGTTCGGCTTTCTTGCGAGCCGCCTCACTTTGCTCCAGTTTTTGAGCAAGTGCGTCGGCATGTTTGTTGGCCTCTGCAAGTTTCTCTGTCGAGATAAACAAAAGAAGAAAGATCAAAAATCGTGACAAACAACAGGAGCAAAAAGTCAGAAAGAACGGCAAGTATAAAAGTTGTTACCTTCAGTTCTGCTGGCATACTCACGGTACCCAATGAATTGGGATCCGATGCGGATAAGATCTTTGATCATGGGCTGTCAAAGAAGAACAAAGCAAGAGAAACATCGGCATGAAAAAAGAGTGAAGGCGTGAAAAAGCAAAATAGAGGAAATATAGATATCGACAAACTTACATCATCCAAGAGCAAAGTAGAAGAGCCGCCCAATTGAGGGACAGGCTCAACAATCGTTTCAATCCTTGTCCTTTTTGGTGAAGGAGCAAGGGGGCTTGCTGGCGGAGTTGTGGTGACGACGTTTCGTTGAGGAGGCGAGGATTTTTCTCCTTCAGCTGGTGTCTCTGAAACAACTAGAGTACGTGACGAGCTCGTTCGAGCAGCCACGTCAAGAGTTGGTGGTTCTTCCTCATCATCACTGCGAACAAAAGACGACAGCATAAAAAACAAGATAGACAAAAGAACTTCGAGTACAATGATAAGAAGAAGTAAAAGACAACTTACGAGCTGACGAGGGATTCAAGATATGGATCATAAGCCGCCTTTTGGCGTGAAGGATCGGCTTCTTCGGCTTTGGAGGTGCCAGAATCCTCGGCGTCATTCCTTTTCCTTTTGTTCCTTGGGGAAACAGCAGGAGGAAGGGATTGCGTCGACTCGCTGGCGTCAGATTCAACTTCTTTTTCATGGGAAGCCGCAGATTTGTGAGAACCCGCGACTTCACTTTCAGGAAGAGAAGAACACTGGTTGTCTTCGGCGACGATAGTTTGTTCTTCGACTTCTCCATCCTCAGGAAGAGGAGGAAGGGAAACCACAGTAGGATGGTTCTGCAGGAAAATAGCGACCAAAGAAAAATTAGTGAGATGCAGGGAAAGTTCGGAACAAGACAAAAATTCGAGAAGACAAAATACCTCAGGGAGAGGATTGGCGGAGCTGTATGGTTCCACGCGGCAAGAGGAGGGAATAGGATCCTTCTTGTTAAGCGAGGAAATTCTTCGAATAAGCTTCTCCAAGTCCTTTACAGAAAGATCATTGGAGAGCCTATTGGCGTCATTTTCACCAGCATACGTCCAAAGGGGATTTTTGCGAGCCTGAAGAGGCTGCACTCTAATCCTAAGGAAGTAGGCGGTGATTTGAACACCAGACAGCTCCTTGCCTCGAGTATTTTGAATCTGATGAATACGAGACATAAGTGCTTCTGTCGCCGTTTTCTCTTCTTCGGAAGCTTCAGCATCCCAGGAGCGGCGGCGCAGAATTTTGGCACTTCCGTCGAAAGGGACTATGTTGTGTTCCATAGAATTGGCACTTTCTTCGTGTATGTAGAGCCACCTTTTGCGCCACCCTTGGACAGAATCAGGAAATTTGACGTCGAAGTAATCAACGTCAGTTCGGACACAGATAACAACGCCGCCTATGTTATAGGTGGCGTTGAGGGAGCCATTGCGGCGGAGGCAGAAAATGCGTTTCCACAGAGCCCAGTTAGGAGGGATTCCAAGGAAGCATTCGCAAAGAGTGATAAAAATGGAGACATGGAGGATGGAATTGGGGGTCAACTGGTGCAGCTGAATCCCATAAACAAAAAGAAGGCCGCGGAGGAAATCGTGAATTGGGGCAGAAAGGCCGCGGATGAGGTGATCAACGAAACTAACCCGATACTCCATTGGAGGGGTTGGGTAGCTTTCTTCGCTGGGAAAGCGGATGGCGTCCTCTTTCTTCATCAGGCCTAGCCTCTTCAGCATGTTGACGTCTTGGTTGGAGATTTTAGATCTCTCCCACTCAAGATCTTCAGCGGCCATCTTGGACTCTGGAGTACTGTGGCGAGTGAGTCGCGTGCGCGGTGGCATCAACGGCACTGGAAAAGCAAAGTTCGTGCGTGTGGAAGATCAAAGAGAATTGGGCGCAGTGGAAGTTTTTGCAAAGAGGAACAGATGTGCGGCGCAAGCGAAGGAGTGAACGGAGGTTGAAGAAAGGTTTATATAGGAATCGGGCGAAGCAATGCACCGTTGGATGAAGAAATCGTGTGGTGAAAAAAGATCTTGTAGATAAAGGGTAAAAAGGTATTTTTACTGAGATGGAATAGAACAGGCGTTACAGTACGTGCGCCAGGAAAAGCGGAGGACGTGTGTCCCCCACTTGCACGACGTGTCAATGTGGTGGAAACAATGGACCCACAAGGTAGAAAAATCACGACTATTAACAGAGATGACGTAAATTTGACTAAGGGAAGCATGTCGACAAGAAAAATAAAAGAAGATTGGCGACAGGAGAAGTTATTGAATACTTCGGGAGCCTTTGATCAAATACAAGTTTTTGCCCAAATGCTCGGGGGCTACTTCGACAAAAGTAAAATTTCGAGTATGGCAATATAGAAATTGTGGGAGCCTACAACCAAGCACAAGTCCTTGGCTGTAGCCTCGGGGGCTACTCCCATCGGGAGCGCTGTTCGCGCACCCGAGAGATGAAAAGAAGATCATATCGAGAAATAATGGCAATATAGCGACAGGTGGACTAAAATGTTGAGCCTACAACCAAGCACAAGTCCTTGGTTGTAGCCTCGGGGGCTACTCCCATCGGGAACGCTGTTCGCGTACCCGATGAAATTAAAAAAGAAAGATAGAAAAGTAAAAGAGTATATTTCGAGTTATACCTAACTCTACATATACTCCCATCGGGAGAGCAATATAAGTCATCTTTGACTCGATAAAATGTGCCATTCCAACAGCCGAAAAAGCACTCGACAATATATTCTCAGAACGCCAAAGTTGCGATCAATTTCTGAATGCCGCAAATTTGCGAAGGTAAGACCCCAGATCCGTTCTGCTGGGCGTGGCATCGCCGAAGACTGCGCTCTGCTATTTTTATCCGTATCAACAGATACGAAGAAAAATCCTAACGGACGCGTTAGGTATCCGATAAATTTTACTGGGACTCGACAGAATGGTAAGACCTTAAGCGGCGCCTGTCGAAGTTTACACCAGTATCCCGAGGTCATGTCCAGGGACGTGATCTTGAAGTAGGTTTTTGCGGATTGCCACGAGAGCAGTTAACTAGTACCTGATCCGTCAGATGAACTAGCCCCAACTACCATTATCCCTGTACAATATAGAATTTTATGTGAAGAAATATAAAAAAGTTAAAGCTGTCGAATAAAAATAAACAGTGGAGATTTTCCCTGACTCTACGATTCAAGCAAAATCTCGGGGGCTACTGACATAGGCATCCCAAATGGGCCTGCCGAAGATAGTACCCGGGGTTTACTGAAGGCCCACTACCCGAAGAATAAGAAGATTCGGGAGCCCAAGATATATTAAGGAAAGTTAGAGTTGTAATAGGAAGTGTTATTTGTAATCTGGCGGGATGAGTTAGAAACCGTCCCGGACTCTGTAACTTGTACAAGACGAAACCCTCGTCTCCGCCTCCTATATAAAGGGGGAGTCGAGGGACGAAGAGATCATGGAATCATTGTTACAAACCCTAGTTTTCATAATCGTCGAGTACTTTTCGGCTGAAACCTTCGAGATCTACTTGCCCTCTACTTCCAACTAAACCCTAGCCTACAATCCATAGGCATTGACAAGTTGATACCTTGTCACCGGTGTAGTCAAGGAAGTGGTCCGCTGGCAGCAGCCATTCTTTCTGAAGTCTCTGTCTGAGGGCTTTTGCCTTGGTGCAATTGATAATTGCGTGGTGGGCTGTTTCAGGTTCAACACCGCAAATGCTGATGTAGGTACTAGGTCCATCTTTCTTCTACATCGATGGGCTTGGACACCAAAGGAGTCGGAAGCAAGCTTCCAGCCAAAAAAACTTTAACTTTTGGAGGAACGTTTGTTTTCCAAATAAGGTTCCACATGTCCCTTTCTCCAGCTTGTTTCGAGCTTGTGCCTGCGTCTTGGTGAGTGTGTTGTGAGTTCAAAGCCAGCTTGTATGCGCTTCTCACCAAGAAAATTCCATTTCTTTCATAGTGCCAAGCAAGGACATCCTCACCCGTGGTGTTGGTAAGAAGGATCTGTAGGATATGGTCAGCATCAGGTTTGTAGAACACGTTTCTCACCAGATCTTCCTTCCACTTTTTCGTAGCCGGATCGATCAGATCAGAGACCCACCTGATTCTAGATTTGGAAGCTTTTCCAATAACCTTTAGGTTACCTCTGGGAAGCCAATTGTCCCTCCAAATTCTCACTTTTGTGCCATCGTTTATGCGCCAAATGACCCCTTTCTTTAGTAATTCGAGACCATGGATGATCCCTTGCCAACAAGGCGAAGTGTTCTGGATGAAGGCTGTATCAATCAAGTTGCTCGATGGGTAGTACTTTGCTTTTAACAAGCGGGCACAAAGGCTGTCCGGATATTCAATCAAGCGCCAGGCTTGCCTCGCCAACAGTGCTTGATTGAACAACCTTAGGTCTCTAAAGCCGATGCCACCTTGGCCCTTGGGTTTGCACATTGATTCCCAAGACATCCAATGGACTCTTCTGCGGTCCAGGTCATCTCCCCACCAGTAGTTTCTTATGATTTGCGAAAGTTCATCGCACAGGCTTGCAGAGAATTTGAACACGCTCATAGCATGCGAAGGGATTGCTTGGGCCACTAATTTAATGAGGGTTTCCTTTGCAGCCCCTGAAGTATACTTCTCCGACCAATCTGAGCACTTATTCATCAGTCTGTCTTTTGTGGACTGAAACTTATCATTTTTCATTCTTCCTTCTGGAATCGGAAGGCCCAGGTATTTCTCATCGAGGATTGTGTTTTCGACCTTTAGGATAGCTGCAACATTTTTGCTCATCTCTTCACTGCAATGTTGTCCTAGTAAGATGGAACTTTTAGTCGGATTAAGAAGCTGTCCAGTGCTCTTTTCATAAGAAAGAAGGATATCCTTAATCTTGCTTGCTTGCTCACTATTGCCTTTGAAGAACAAGAGGCAATCATCCGCAAAGAGAAGGTGAGAGATTCCAGGTCCTCTCCTACAAATCTTTAACTCCTCGATAGCTCCAGTGGCGATGTGGTGATTGAGGAGGGTGGAAAATCCCTCCGCAATGAATAGGAAGAGGTAAGGGGATAAAGGGTCTCCCTTCCGTAGCCCCCTAGTTGGCTTGAAACTATTCAGATGTTTGCCATTAAAAAGGACAGAGAAACGGACTGATTTGACACAAGCCATAATCCAACCAATCCATTTTTCGCTGAATCCAATCTTCCTCATGGCTTCCTCAAGGAAGTTCCAGTCGACACGGTCATATGCCTTTGAGAGGTCAAGTTTGTAGGTACAAAAGTTTCCTGCAGCTTTTGATCCTTGTTTGAGGGCATGTATGCACTCAAAGGCAATGATTGCAATGTCTGTGATCATACGTCCCGGGATAAAGGCACTTTGAGTTGGAGAGATCAGATCATCAAGAATTGGGCGCATGCGGTTGGCTAGGCATTTTGCAACCACTTTATAGATGACGCTGCAGAGGCTAATAGGTCTGAAGTCTTTCAAGGTAGAGGGATTCTTAACCTTCGGGATTAACACGATGGTTGTTTCATTTACTCCATCTGGCATCACTCCAGTGGAAAAGAATTTTCTAACCGCTGAAATGATGTCTTCTTTCAGAGTAGCCCAATTTTGTTGGAAGAAGCAGGCCGGGAAACCATCCGGACTTGGCGCCTTTGTTGGCCCAATCTGGAACATGGCGAAACTGATTTCATCATCAGTAAAGTCTGCACACAGACCTTCATTAGTTGACCTGTCAATTCTTTGTTGAAGGAGGTCAGTGATCAGGTCTGGCTGGACTGTGGTTTCTGCAGTGTATAACTCTTGAAAAAAATCAGTAGCAGCTGTCTCCATTTTATCAGTGTCTTCTATCACTTCTCCAGAATCTAGCTGTAGCTTTATAATACAGTTTCTTTTTTTCCTCCATGTAGCCTTGCGGTGGAAATATTTCGTGTTCCTGTCTCCCTCTCTTAGCCAGTTTATCCGCGACCTTTGCCTCCATCTTATTTCCTCTTTTTCAAGCAATTCATCTAGTTCTTGTCTGTTTCTTTTTTGCTTTGAGTCTGCTTGCCGTGTCTTGCTTTTTTGATGCAGACTCAAGGGCTTTCCTCTTCTTCTGAATCTGCTTTGGTATTGCCCCAATAGTCCTACTACTCCAATTGTGGAGAGAAGACATAACACCCTTAAGGTTGCCTGCCACATCTCCAAGGTCACTAGGTTTTCTGCGGTTGCCCCATGCTTCCTTTATCTCTTCACACAAGGATTGCTCACGTTCCCAGTAAGCTTCGTACCTGCGCACAGGAGGAGACCGACTCACAGCACCAGAGTAATCCAAGTCAACAAGAATAGGACAATGGTCGGAACGGGAAGAAGTGAGGTGTAGTACCTACTGTTTAGGAAACAAGTTTAGCCAGGAAGGCTCAGCCACTGCCCTGTCTAGTCTCACACGAACATTGCCTTGGCCAATCTGTCTGTTGTCGAATGTCCAAGGCAGTCCCTTGAACCCCAGGTCGTGGAGATCACAATGGGAAAGCAAATCCGTGAAATCAGCCATTTGTTTCTCACCTCTCTTATTAAGAGAGAAGTGTTCATCCTGGCTTGTTACTTCATTGAAATCTCCAACCACTAACCAGGGGTCTTTTAACATTGGTTTCATTTTCCTAAGTAGCTCCCACATGAGGTGTCGGAGATGCGTACGAGGTTCACCATACACAAAGGTACACCGCCACTTTATTTCTGTAGGGGAATCATGAACGATTACATCAATAACCCTACTATTTATTTTAAACAACTTGACATTGATACTCTCATGCCAGAACAGGGCAAGCCCTCCTCCTTTTCCTTTTTCATGGAAGGAGACAGAGAACTTCAGACCCAGATTCCAATGCAGGTCTTCAACTACCTTCTGATTTTGCCGAGTCTCGGAGAGGAAAAGGAGTAGCGGTTGGTGCAGGCGAACAAGACGAATGAGCTCTCGAACTGTCCGGGGGTCGCCCAACCCCCCGCAGTTCCAGCATAGGATTTTCATTGCTCCTGACAGGCGCGCTCCTATTCGCTATACAGCTCTCTATATAGAGTTGTTCGGTTGTGGGCAAGGCCAATTTCCTATTCGCTATTTGGGTATTCCAATTCACTACCGGAGACTCATGATTGCTGAATGGAAAATAGTAGAAGAAAGATTACAGAAGCGCCTTAGTAGTTGGAAAGGCAAATTGCTATCCCTAGGAGGAAGATTGGTACTCATTAATTCGGTACTGACAAATATGGTACTGTATATGACGCCCCGGAACCGGTATCCTGAGGATTCCAGCGAACCCGCCGAAATCCGCACGATATCGATTCAGAGACGCCCTCCGACACGACGTGCGCGACGAATCACACACGTGATGCCAGAGGAATTAACACGAGCGGTAACATTACAACAGGATTACAATAGAGCCCACAAGATACATATATTACAACATCGACTCCAACGAGTCAAGATACAAATATACAATACAAAGATCCAAATCATACAAAAGAGCGAATACATCCGAGTACGGACAAGATACAAATTGGACTAAGAGTCCTGAAGATAACCAGTGGCGTCCATAACCCTGCCCAGGCCAAGCCGGAAGGGTAACCTTGCTAGCATCGTCTTCATCGAACATATCTTCATACCTGCCCGGTTATATCCCGTAGAAGCAGCAATAAGTATGGGTTCGTACTTAACAAGACTTCAAGACGTATAAGCATTCGTCAACCAGTTGTCCTTTGTACTTGAGGCACGCAGGGGACTTAGAGGACGCAAGAGGAACGTCATAGGCAATATGGTGGAGTTAAGCGGCAGCGCAAGCACTAAAACCTATAGAGACACTCTACAACATTCGTCTAATCAGAGAAGGTGAGAGAGCGCATAAGTTAACAGATAAAATACTACACAAACATAACCCAGCCGATTACACATATCCCCTCCAACAATTGCGAAGAGGCAATGTAAAAGGCACTCAACGGTGGACAAGTTTTATTAGGTATCGGTTGTAGTAGTGCTATATTACTAATCAAGTTATTAGCAAATTATTATCAACACATAAAGGTGTAAGTTGTTCTATGATCAAGCTATGCAATTCCAAGTCGTCCATAACCGCAGACACGGCTTATCGATAAGATGTACACCCTGCAGGGGTTGCCCAAATGTAACCATACGCATGCTCGACCCACTTACGACAGGTGGATGTCTCACAACAAGACCGTTCCTAGTTCAACAAGAAAGTCTAGGGGGGCCACCCGACTAAGCTACCCATAACGAAGTCCGGCCGTACTCCGAAGCGGACTCAGGGTTTGCGTTAACGGCTAGGCGTGCAAACCACACGCTTCACTAAACGTTCCGCAGGGTACAATACAGAATATAAACACCCGAAGGCAACAGGAAGTAAACACCCGAAGGCAACAGTAAGTAAAGCATGGCATACATGGCATAGGCAAATAAAACCAAGGTTGTGGCCCCCTTTTCAACTAACTTGAGAAAAGGTAATGGGTGAGGGGGGGTCCCAATAATCGTCCCCACGTACGGGTAGAGCGCTCAATCTCGGAACAGATAACAAGAACTCGGGTCCTAGGGGACATTAGCGAGTCAAAGTTCCGATGCTTTCGCAAAGGGGCTCACAGATGCCTCTGCTTACAGTTTTAGTTGTTAACAATTAAGTAAATCATGTGTATCTCCAACAACTGATATAGTATGTGACAACCTCCCAACAACCCAACATATCCCGATAAGATAACAGTAACGGTAACGAGATAAAACAACACTAGCATGCACTACGACTCGCAAGGCAGACCCGATAACCAAACAATAGCTATATGTGGTTGGTGGAGTCAATATAGGATGCTTGAGGTAACAAGTGGAAGGGACACGTGACAAGAACGCAACTTAAGGATAGCATGAGGGAGAAGGCAGAATAAAATAGGTGAGCGACTCCTGCAGGGACAGGAGTATAGGGGAAATGCTTGCATGTTAAAGCTCGCCGAGGAACATCCGGAGAACTTGTCGTATCTCACCACACCACTTCGCGATCCTATCCGGGAAGAAGCAAATGCTGGAACACACAATGTATGCAAGTCTTACTACTACGGATAAAGAGGATCCAGCATGATCATGATGATATGCATGACATGGCAGCGATGATGCAATGCATCTTATCCAATTTAATCGGAGTCAGAACCCCGGACACACAAATTAGGTTGGAGTTGCATTTCTACCGATAAATTTAAGTGTTGGTTAGCATGGCATAACATGGCAAGGGTGCGCTACATCAATATTAAACGGAGCGGGGAAAACCTAGTCGGTGTTCCGAAATACTCCGCATATATGTTAGGTGAACATGCACGACTATCAACACGTGACATGATGCAAGATGCAAACAGATGAATGGATGGCATATTCATGTTCATCACATTTTTCTGATCAAAATTCATATATAACACATTTTATTTCAAGTTACAGATTAAAAGTTATTAATTATCCAAGTTTTATGCATTTCTGGAATTTCTGCAAAATAGGGAAAAAGGGGAAGATTTTTCTCACCCAGGCTGTGCTACCCGCAGCAGCTGACATGCAGGGCCCGGGGGAGCTGACGCGGTGCTGACAATGCAGAAGAGAGGACCCCGGGTTAGGAAACGGAAAAGTGCAGGGGCCTAACTGCAAAAGCGTCCAGATCTGGATCTGAAGGGATTTCTCACCGAAGACATGGCTAGCCCGGCTGGCTGACGGGTGGGGCCGGAGGGTGATGTGGCGGCCAGCGTGGCAAAGCGTGCGGAGCGCACAGAACCTGTTCGACGAGGGGATACCGGCGTGGGGCGGTGGCGGTGACCAACGTGGGCGGCGTGGCCGTGCGGGTGCGATGCAGGGCTTCAGGGGGTGCACCTGTGCGCGTTCTGTGCGCCTCGTCGGCGCGGACGACATGGAGGCGGCGTTGGGAGGAGGGAGGCACCAGGCATCACCGGCGACAGGCATCTGCGGGCGGCCGGCATCAGGTCGGTGGCGGCCTCGACGAGGAAGGCCACGCGGGATCTAGAGGAGGCACTCACACGACGCACCTCGTCGCGGTGAGCGTGAAGCAGGCGGTGCAGGGTCCAGAAGCCACCGGGGGCGGCGTCAGCGACGGACATCTGCGAGGGGGGAAGATGGCAGTCAACGCCGGTAGAACGGAAGAAGGGGGGAGGAAGGTCGTGGAGAGGCTCGGGAGGACGGTGATCTCACCAGGAACGTGAAGATGTTCTCGGAGAGGCCGGAGGACGCCGGCGGCGGCCGGAAACGACGAAAACGTCGGCCGGTACTGAGGGGGAACGGTGATGATGGCGACGGCTCAGGAGGTTCCCCGGCTCGATTGAGGGCACTAGGCGAACGAGGAAGACAGGCGGAGCCGCCGGTGGCCTCAGATCGCGAGGGGGCAGCCGGGGTTGGTCGATCGACGGTGAGACAGGAGGTGGAAGCGCTCGGGGAGAAAATATTCTCCTTCGTTGGCTTGCAGTGGAAGAAAAAGGATAGGAAGGGGAAAGAGACAGCGAGGTTTCGTGGTGGTTGCGTTGGCTCCAGAGAAAAAGGTGTAGATAGGGGGGAATCACGCAGGAGAGGGAGCAGGTGAGGTGCGGTGGTGAGGAGGACCACGGCATCACGCGCCTCGCGTGACCCAGAGGAGGAAGGCGACGGGGGGGGGGATATTTCTCCACGCGAAGGGGTACGGGCATGGAAGAGCAGATGGGCCAGAGAGAAGGAAGAAAGGAATTGGGCCGGTGGAAAAAAAAGTTTGGGTTGCGGGGGGAGAGGGGGAGATGGACCAGGAAGGAAGAGAGAGGCCCAGTCCAGGGTTAGCTAGGTTTTATTTCAAAACTTGTTTTCCTTTTTATTTTTCAAAACTTTTTTACAAATATTTTTATATACCAAAATAGTTAGAGAAAAAAATATGTTTTCATCTGAGACAAAAAGAGGGAGGTTATATATAAACCATATGAGAGGGAAAGAAAAATAGTTTTTATTTAAAATAATTTTATTTGATAAAATCTTGTGGATGATATGATGCATGATGCATGATGATGCTAAAAGAAAAAAGAACAAACAATTCTAATATGGGTGCTACCCGGGGCCGTTACATTATCATTCTTCCTTTTGCCAAAAGGAATTCTGCATAAACTCGATTATTATCGATCCAGATTCTTTTAGCAAGGTGATAGCGAGAAAAAGAAATATCGACTGGTTAAATGGAGTGTAGTTTGTAGTCCCAAAGATCAAGGCGGGCTTGGAGTTCATGACCTGGAGGTCAAGAACTCAGCTCTGCTGGGTAAATGGCTTTTAAGCTCCTTACCGAGGATGGGATTTGGCAAACTATCCTTCGAAGAAAGTATATCGGCTCCAAGACGTTATCTCTGGTGGTTTGGAAACCTGGAGATTCACACTTCTGGGCTGGTCTAATGGCGACAAAAAATGTCTTTTTTCGTCATGGTACTTTCTCAATTAAGAATGGAGCACATATACGGTTCTGGGAAGATGCTTTGTTAGATAATGCACCTTTAAGTGAATAGTATCCTGCGTTGTGTAGTATCGTTCGTCGCAAAGGAGATACCATTGCCACAGTAATGGCTACCTCTCCACCGAATGTGACGTTCCGACGAGTTTTGCTAGGACAAAGGCTACTGGCATGGAATGCTTTAATTCATAGGTTGGGGGATGTTAACCTGTCGCCTGAACCAGATGAATTTAGGTGGAATTTACATGTAGATGGCTCTTTCTCGGTAAAATCTTTATATAGCGTCATACTTCATTCTGATCTACCGGTTGATAACAATAAGAAAATTTGGAAGATGAAGATACCATTAAAAATAAAAATATTTGGATGGTATCTTCGTCGAGGAGTCATCCTCACCAAAGACAATCTTATTAAGCGGAATTGGCACGGAAGTACTCGATGTGTTTTTTGTCATCATGATGAAACTATTAAACACCTCTTCTTCCGGTGCCAGTTTGCGAGATCTATTTGGTCTGTCATCCAAGTAGCGTCTACCTTGTATCCTCCCACTAGTGTGGCCAATGTCTTTGGTAATTGGCTTCATGGAATAGATTCAAGGTTCAAGTTGCTTCTTAGGGTGGGGGCGCTAGCAGTTATCTGGGCGCTTTGGTTGAGTAGAAATGACAAGATTTTTCTACACTACTTAAAAAGGAGGAACATGTTCCTTATTCTGCCAACCTCGCAATACGTCAAATGTTTTCGTCGTCCTTCGTCGTACTCTTGTTTCGCTTCAGCATGGGCCGCTTCAGCCAGCCCATCAGAATGATTCGTCTCACCCCTCGCTCTTCTCTTCCCTGGCGATCCCTCGATATCCAACCCTAGCCACCCTACCGATCTCCTTTCTCCTCCACGCGCGACCAAGGAAGCCCCAACATGGCGCAGTACCCGGAGGTCCCTGGCGCGTTCCATGCCCGACCGTTCGAGCTCGCCATCATCATCCAAGCTCGTGTGCATGTGCCTACCCATTCTCCTCCCGCACCTCACCCTCCACGCCTCCTCCTGCTACACGTACTTGGGCGACACGCCGGCCCTCTTCCCTGCACCCGGCGCCACTCACACCTTCCCCTCCATCGCCTCCTCACACCGGCCGCCGGATCTAGCCGTCACCATCACCACCGCGCAGATCCGGCTGTCACCACCTCCCCCCTGGACTATCCACGTCTCGGAGCAGTAGTATGGATGCCGAGATCCGACCTTCCCCTCCTCCTCCTCCTCCTCCTCCTCCTCCTCATGTCTATCCATCTCTCTAATCTACAACAATGAGACCATTTACCATGTGTTCTTGCAGTGAATTTAAGGTCAGTACATGTGGACGAATTGAAGCATGTTTTTTACTCTGAATTGAAGCATGGGAAGATGGGATCCAGGCACGCCTTGTGGATATGGGAGGTCAGCCAAATTAACTGTTACTAATTGCCCAGATTTTTCAAGTTATTGATGCTCTATGATTTACCTTGTTAGCAAGGCTGGTATGCACATTGGGGAATCATGGGAACATGGAAGAGCTTTGTGCGCCTCATATGCGGAACTAGAGTGTGTCTGTAACACCCCAAATTGCAATGAAAAGAAAGTTAGAGAATTCCAGAAAACAAAGTTTCAAACCAACAAAAACTTTTCTGTTGCATATAGTACCATGCATAGGACTTGTGCATTTGAGTGATATGCCATGATGATTGCTATTACTTGTTTTAGATATGCTCTAAAACCCTAGGATGATCCTGTGAAGATCAACAACCAAATAAAATCAAAGAAGGAGAAAATCCATAAAATGCAAAACCCTAAAAACCCTCACATATGCCCTATGGCATTTTTATAAATTTTGACCCTAGACCTATTTGGTCTTCACCATTAGTTGAATAATGTTATTAAACACTTATTACAACTTTTGGAACCAGGGTTGCACAATTCAAATGAATTTCAAACACTTTTCCCACTCACATGTGATGATGACCAAATCTGCCAATTTTAGTCTGATCACCACTTTGAGCCCCTGCAATTCAATTTTCCCAAACCAATCTTTGCTAACTCTTTGCACCATTTCAAAGTCAACATCAAGGTGAACAACTTTGATGAAGACCACCCTGCCAAATTCATCTTTGATCACTAGCTATGCTCATCCAAAGTTGCCACTTTATATTAAGATCAACAATCTCCACTTAGCCATTTTGGCCAAATTTTGAAATCTAATTTTTCCACCACCACCTCAATTCATCTCTGGTCAATTACAACTTATCTCAACCTTCACATATCACAAACTTTCACCTTTTGAACTTTTTCCAATTTGGATAATTTTGCATTTTCCAAAATTGGGCACTATTTGCAACTATTGCAAATAGTGATCTACCTCACCAAATTTAAACCAAAGCTATACTACAATGTTCCCTGGTCCCCTTAAACCCTAAATGAAACATAGTGGAGCTAAGGAGGGAGAGAGAGCAAGCATGGCATGGCCATGCCGGCCACATGCCGGCCATGCCGCACCACCCCCTCTCCCCTTGCTTCCCCAACCCTGGCCCCTGCGCCACAGCATGCCACCGCCTCTCCTACGCCACCCTAGCCCAGCCCTGGTCGAGGAGGAGCTCGACAACGCCCAGACCAGCACGCGTCCACGACGCCCTGGACGCCGCTCACGTCGCGCGTGTGCCCGACGCGGACACACACTGGCCACGCGCCGCGCCACGACCTCGAGCACCCCCTGGACCCCCTGCGAGCACGTTGAGCATCACCGTGACACCGCAACGCTCCCAGACACGCCCTCGACCAAGACCCGCAACCGCCGTCGCCGGAGAAGAGAACCCTGGTCCGCCGCGGACGCGACGGACACGGAAGCAATGCGACCTAACCCAGCCTCCCCCGACCGCGCTGTCGCCGCCAAACGCATCGCCTAGCAGAGGAGAACCCGACAGCACCCTCGCCGAGCCCAACCGCTCGCCGGAATCGCCGCGAGCATGTCGACTTCGCCGCAGCCCCACGGTCACTCGCGCGCCTATAAAAGGAGAGCTCCGTTCGTCGAATTAAGCACACCAGCACACTCCCCTCTTCTCACTCGACCGCCTGAGCCACTCCACCGTCGACATTCACCGCCGTAGCCACCCAATTGCCACCTCACTGCCGCCGGACGCCGCGGAAGATCGCCGTCGATTGAAGCCGATCCAGGAGACGCCGCCAGTACCAGGAGCTTCACCGTCGTCCACATCTACATCACGCACACTGCCAGCCACCGCGGGAGCCCTGGTTAGCTCTCCCACCCCCTAGGCTCGCCGCCAGAACCTCTGCTTCTCGCCGGAGAAGACGACGACCGTGCGCCGTTGGATCGCCTTCTAATCCAACGCGCCACGTCACCCCGTACCGTTTCGGGTTTAAACGCCCACTGACGGGTGGCCCCCACCCTGTCAGCAGGCCCGCGCGCACTGGATGCGCTGCTGGGCCATTTTTCTCTGTTTAAACCGTTTCGGCCCACGTTGGTTTCCCGCCGGCCTGTTTAATTCAAATTCGTTTTAAACATTTTCCAAACAATCCAATACTGCACAAACTTTGAAATTAAATAGTTTCAACTTGGCTAAACCAAATTTAGTGAATTTGATATTGTTGGAAAGACACTGAAATTCTCTACAAAATGCCACTGGCCTCTTGGTCAATTTCTTTGTAGAATTAATGTGACAAAAATAACAAGCCAGGGACTTTTCCCTATCCAAATAATTCTTAAAAATCAACCAAAATATATATTAAGTTAATTCCAACTCTAATAGCTCACATTTGACTTACACTAATTGTTTATGCAATAAAATGGTGTGGTCACTTTGCATGATCATGCCATGGTTTTGTGAATGGATATTTTGACTAGTTTAACTAGTTGATATTGTCCAAAACTATTAAAGTTAAATTGTGTGAAGTCTTATACTTCATTTAAACTTGTCTCACATGAATTCATGGGATGTTTGGACCCCTGGTTCCAAACTCTCTTATATGAAATTCTTGAGATTTAAATCAAATGTAGTGTTATTTAAATGGTATGAGGTGTTCCACCTCATTTAAATCATTCTCCCAAATGATGATGATGATGAACATTTGACTTAGGTCAAGATGAGTTCATCCATGATTGTTGGAGAAATTAAATCTTAAGAAGATTTCAATGAGAGGAAATTATTTCTCAAGAACCCTATGGAAACTATCTTGTACATATAGAATACAAATTCTATTTAAATCCCACCACCCATGCACCCTAGTTTATTTATGTGTGTGCATAGAGTAGTTTGTGTGTTTATTTGTGATGTGTGGAATAGCCATTGAATTAGTGAGTAATTATACTCATATTCAAATTTAGACGGTAGCACCGGAGAGTACGCCGAAGAGGAAGGTTGCTACCAGGAGGAGGAGGAGGAACAGTTTGAGAACTACCAAGGCAAGCTAAATTACTATGCAAGTTAATATTCTTGCTAAGTGCAAAGCCCCTTGGGGCATGGCACCATGTTTCTTATCTTTTCTTATGTGAACCCATCCCAAGTTTTTACTTGTTTTCTAAATGATTTACTTTTATAGTTAACTTTGGTCGAAGTACAAGTTGGGTACTAGAGTAGTGAGTTAGTCTCTTCCAAGCAAGGCAAGATAGCACCCCTCATGAATTAGAGCTAGTGCTAATAAACTAAATTTGACTACTCTAGATGGGAGCCTTGTGATTTTGAAAGGATTTTTAAACCTTGGAATGAAGATGCATTCCATTGAATGATTTTTGAAGGTGAATATGACCAAGAGAAGATGGTGATTTTTTTTATAAAACATGATGTTGGTTTGAATGCGATACCTTTCCAATTCTCAAGTACCCCCACAATACCTGATTATGGGTAGGGCTTAACTGGAAGTTTATGCTTCTTAGTATGGGTTCCCTCTAAACAAGCGTCATCGGGGTTATGCCGAAAGCTGCCTCTACCACAAAAGAAACGATACGATATGATGCGAAATGAGGTGAATGTCCGGCCCAAGCCCTGTGCAGTTCCCAGGTTGACAGTTGGTCTTCACTGGGAGGCCAAGCTCATGGGGAGAGGTGCTCATACTAGGGTTCGTAAGTGAAAGGTTATGGTTGATGATCCGCGTACTGTGTTACGATTATTCGGGGAAATCCCGACGGATGAAATCAAATGTTGTGGCACAAGTGTGCAACCTCTGCAGAGTGTAAACCTATTCGAATAGCCGCGTCCACGGTTACGGACGGTTGGAAAGGCCATACAGTTTCCGATGTCATATCTTTGAAAATGATGTTGAAAGGTGATGGTGAAATGATTTGTGGTGGATTGAATTGAAATCACCACTTGAATGGTGGGGATGACACTAATGTTCCCACTTGAGTTAGTTAGCACTTGAGTAAGCTTTTCTCAAAACTTTGTGAACTAAAACTAGCTTTATGCAAATAAACTAGAGCTTAGCAAACCCTACTAGAATGTCTAGCACTTACATTAGTTTGAGTTTGCGAGTACTCAACGTACTCACGGCTTTGTCCCTGGCTATTCAAATGGCCAGAGTATGAAGATGAACAAGGAGATGACCAGCAGGACGCCTACGACAACTAAGCGCCTTCCGACGTCAAGCGTTGGCCTGTGGACTCGAGAGTCCTTGTATCTTACGCTTCCGCTATGTTGAACTATGAACTTGTGTTTGTTCGTTGATCAATAGATCAACTATTCGTGTAATATGGATCATGTGATTCCCATTTGTAAGACTTATGGTTTGTAATGAATGATGACTGTGATACTTAACTATTATGCCTCGCAACAACAATATTCCTGGGATTGCGATGTATGACATAATAGGCATTCGGACTTAAAAATCCGGGTGTTGACAAGTTGGTATCAGAGCCATTGTTTGACCTTAGAAGACCTTAGTTAGAATGGGCGTTCTGAAAAATTTAACTTTGAAATCAAATGAAAGAAATTATTTGTGAAAATTTACTACACTCTTGTCTTTGAGACTTTGCCAAAATTTGATGAATCATGTTCTATCTTATTTTGAATCAACTTAAAACCTTGCCACACTTTGCACTCTCTAACTTACTCCTCCAATTCTCTTTCAGATGGAGCCGAATGAACCCCTCAACACCAAGTTTTATCAGCTTGGAAACGGAGGAAGCTTGATCTTCGAGCATGACCTCGACTCCCTGTCGGATCACCTTGGCCGCCCACACCCCGAGTTTCACGGGATTCAGGTGGACGACCAGCCGGGAGGGGAACTACAGTGGATTATCACTGCCGACTTGAGGGGCAAGCTGGAGCCTCCCACCTCGGAGAGGATCCTTTTCTCTTTCAGGGAAAGCAACTGGCTCGACGGGCTTGCACGTGCTCTTCAGGAAGCACTTGCTCGTCTGTGCGGACAGAATACCGAAGCCCTTCGTGAGGAACGCTGCGCATCTCGCACGGCGTAACTCGACGGAAGACCCATGGATGTGCCACTCCACCCCCCGTTGAGGCACCATGTGGATCACTTGGACTTCATGCTCTACCAGACTCAGAGGGACCTCGACGCCTCTCGCGCTTACGCGAACCAGACCCATGCTCACATCATCGAGCAGGGTGAGGCGATCAAGCTACTCAACAACGACCGCAGGAACCTTCGCCGCCAGCGTGCCAAGAAGGACGCTACGATTCGCCGCCTTCGCGACCGGATCGCGTCACTTGAGGCCACTGTCAAGGCCCAGGAGGATCAGATTCTTCAGATGGAGGATGACGATGAAGGCATCGACATTCAGGGAGGAGACGCCTTTCTGAGCGATGACGATGACTTTGAGGAGGACGAGAACACCGAGGAGGAGGACTACGAGTTCCTGGAGGCCGGACAGGATGACTACGTCCCGATTGATATCGATGATGAGGAGTAGTTGCACTAGTTTCACTTATAGTAGGTGTGAGTTGTATCCCGTCCTTTGTATCGTAGCATGAGAATGGTTCTTAAAACCATTGGAGTATGTGTAGTTTGTACTAGGTATTGCATGAATGAATGAATGTTATGTTTGTCATGAAAAGTTTACAAGTTGTCAAATGTTTTTCAAACTTAACCCAAAATGAACCATAGAATGTTCCCTCTTATCTCATGATCTTCTATATCTTCAGATGGCCCCTCCGAATCGCACCAACGACGCGATGATGCAACTTCTGCAAACCTTGCTTGCAGACCGGGAAACCGAGAGAGCCGAGCGCCAAGCCAACATCATCGCCCTGCAGAACATCGCCAACCAAGGCCATGGAAATCATGACCACCCCGGATCCAAGCTCAAGAACTTCCAGAACACCAACCCTCCGGTGTTTAGCAAGACCGAGGAGCCCCTCGACGCCGACGATTGGCTCCAGACTATGGAGAACAATCTGGAAGTAGCTGGAGTGGAAGCCAACGAGAAGGTGTTGTTCGCCACTCACTATCTCGCTGGACCAGCTCGCGCTTGGTGGACAAGTACCCGTGCCATGAACGGAGGTCAATTCATGACTTGGGAGGATTTCAAACTCAAGTTCAGCAAGTACCATGTACCCCCGGGTCTTATCAAGAAGATGAGGGATGAGTTCCGTGAACTGAAACAAGGTCGCATGACGGTGGTTGAGTACCGCGACAAGTTTCTCACCTTGTCAAGGTATGCCCCTGATGAGACTGACACCGTTGAGAAGAGGAAGGAGAGATTCCTGAACGGGCTGCATGATGAGATGCAGACTGTCCTCGTCAACATCCCCTTCGCCGACCTCGAAGCCCTTGTTGACTCCGCCATCCAGATGGAGGGCAAGTTAAACCAAGCCAATGAGAACCGCAAGCGCCGCATGGCAAATCAGAGTGGATCCAGCCACCCCCAAAAGTTTCGCCCTAGCTCAAGCGGAGGTTTCACTCCGAGACACAACAAACCCCCGATGCAGAACTCTCGCCCCGGTTACCAGAACCGGAGTGGAGGAAACTCCAAGCCAGGAGGCTACAACAACAACTACAACAACAACAACTACAACCGCGCTCCCCCCCCCCGAGCCCCGAACACCAACAACACCAACACCAACACCAACCCCAGAACCGGGAGCAATGCCATTCCCGTTGCGAACAAGCAGGACAAGAGCACTATCACTTGTTATGAGTGTGGTGTAGTGGGGCACTACTCCAACGAGTGTCCTAAGCGTCTTGCCAAGCTCGCCGGCAACACCGCTGCTCCTGCTCAGCAGCAACGCCGTGTCTCCACCGGCAAGAAGTTCGTCCCCAACAACCCCAACAACCGCAACGGCCGCCTCTACCACATGAATGCCGAAGAAGCCCAGGAAGCACCAGATGTTGTGCTGGGTATGTTTTCTGTCAACCACACCCCTGCTAGAGTGTTGTTTGATTCCGGAGCATCGCATTCCTTTGTCACCGAAGATTTTGCATCAACAAGTAAAATTCAACCCCTCAGTTTGAAGCATGTTATGATAGTTCAAATCCCCGGATCAACCACCAAAGCCAGAAAATTTTGCAAAAATGTGCCAATCAAAATCCATGATGTAGATTTCTTTGCAAATCTAATCATACTTGGAACCAAAGGTTTGGAAGTTGTCCTAGGAATGGACTGGATGTCCAAGCACAATGGGTTGATAGACTGCGCCAAGAAAGCCATAACCATGACTAGCAGCACCGGTATCGTAGTTGAGCACGTCTCTGAAAAACTACCCAGAAAATTTACCTGCAACCAAAGTGTATCCAAGCCAACTCTGGATCAAATCAGGGTCGTTTGTCGCTACCCTGATGTGTTTCCAGATGATCTACCCGGTATGCCCCGGACCGGGATATCGAGTTTATCATCGAGTTAATACCCGGAACTGGACCCATCGCCCGAGAGCCTACAGCATGAACGCAATTTGAGCTTGTGGAGCTGAAGAAGCAAATAGATGACATGTTAGCCAAAGGTTTGATTAGACCAAGTGCATCCCCCTGGAGATCCCCCGTCTTGTTTGTTGACAAGAAGGATGGTGCAAATCGTTTATGCACAGACTATCGTAAGCTTAACGATGTCACCATCAAAAACAAATACCCCTTACCCAAGATCGAAGACTTGTTTGACCAACTCACCGGATCCCGAGTTTTCTCGAAGATTGATCTTCGAACTGGATACCACCAACTGAAGATCCGAGCCACCGACATTCCAAAAACTGCCTTTACCACCAGATATGGGTTGTATGAGTACAACGTCATGTCGTTTGGATTGACCAATGCCCCCGCTTATTTCATGAATCTCATGAATAAGATCTTCATGAACTTCTTGGACAAATTTGTCGTTGTTTTCATCGACGACATTCTGGTCTACTCCAAGTCCGAAGAGGAACATGAACAGCATTTGGAGATTGTTCTAGAAACCCTTAGACAGCACCAGTTGTACGCTAAGTTTAGCAAGTGTGAGTTTTGGCTGGAAGAAGTTGGATTCCTCGGACACATCTTGTCTGCAGGAGGAATTGCCGTAGATCCCGCCAAGATCAAAACTGTTATGGAATGGAAAGCCCCAACCACACAAACTGAGGTCCGTGCTTTTCTTGGATTAGCCGGATATTACCGCAGATTTGTAGAAGGTTTCTCGAGCATCGCTCGACCAATGACCCAACTGCTGAAAAAGGACAGAAAGTTTGAGTGGACCGACAAGTGTGAAGAGAGCTTTCAACAGCTCAAGAGTAGACTGACAACAGCCCCAATCCTGATCATGCCAGATATCGCAAAGCCCTTTGACGTATATTGCGACGCCTCCAAGACTGGACTTGGATGCGTGCTTATGCAAGAAGGCAAGGTTGTGTCCTATCTTTCAAGACAACTCAAGCAACATGAACAGAATTACCCAACCCACGACCTCGAGCTTGCAGCCGTGGTCTTAGCCTTGAAAGTTTGGCGTCATTACCTCATGGGTAATCGATGCGAGATCTACTCCGACCACAAAAGCCTCAAATACATTTTCACCCAGAAAGAGTTGAACATGAGACAACGCCGATGGATCGAATTGATCAAGGATTACGACATGGAGATTCACTACCACCCCGGCAAGGCCAATGTGGTAGCGGATGCTTTGAGTCGACTGCCGTGCCAGTTGAACTCCATGCTCGCAACCGAACAGCCCAGTTTGCACCAAGAGTTTGAACAGTTCAGACTTGAACTCGTTAGTGAAGGATTCCTAGCCAGCATAGAACTGCAACCCACCTTGGTTGGTCAGATCAAGGAAGCCCAGAAAGACAACGCTAGCATTGACGGAATCAAGAAACAGATAGCCGCAGGAAAAGCCCCCGGATTCACCATTGACGAAGCCGGAGTGCTTTGGTACAAAGAACGTCTCTGCGTACCATCGGACTCTGACTTGAAGCAAGTCATCCTGCAAGAAGCCCATGACACCCTTTACTCCATCCACCCCGGAGGTACCAAGATGTACCAGGACCTAAAGGAACAATTTTGGTGGCACGGAATGAAGAGAGAGATCGGTAGCTATATCGCTAAATGTGACATCTGCCAGAGAGTCAAGGCAGAACACCAAAGACCCGCTGGACTGTTGCAACCCCTTCAGATTCCAGAATGGAAATGGGACTCCGTAGGAATGGACTTTATCACCGGACTGCCCAAATCCAGCAAAGGCAATGATTCCATATGGGTAGTGGTCGATAGATTGACCAAAGTCGCCCATTTCATCGCCGTCAAAACCACTTATCAAGGCCCCAAGTTAGCTGAACTCTACATCTCCAGAATAGTTGCTTTGCACGGAACCCCCAAATCGATAGTGTCAGATAGAGGATCACAGTTCACCTCAAGGTTCTGGCAGAAGGTGCACGAAGGACTAGGCACTCGCCTAAATTTCAGCACCGCCTATCACCCTCAGACCGACGAACAGACTGAGAGAGTAAACCAGATACTGGAAGACATGCTTAGAGCATGCGTACTGGAATACGGATCCAAGTGGGAAGACTGCCTACCTTACGCAGAATTCTCATACAACAATAGTTATCAAGCCAGCCTACAGATGGCCCCCTTTGAAGCCTTGTACGGAAGGAAGTGCCGTACCCCCCTGAACTGGTCAGAAGTCGGAGAGAGTCAAGTTTTCGGCCTGGACGTTCTTCGTGAAGCCGAAGAGAAGGTTCACAAGATCCGTGAGTATCTCAAGACTGCGCAATCCAGACAGAAGAGCTACGCTGACAAAAGACGTCGGGAGATGACCTTTGAGATCGGAGATTTCGTCTATCTCAAAGTATCCCCCTTGAAAGGGATGCAAAGGTTTCAGCTGAAAGGAAAGCTTGCACCTCGCTATGTGGGACCTTTCCAAGTCCTCAGCCGCCGAGGTGAAGTATCTTATCAACTGGAGTTGCCTGAAGAAATGTCGGCTGTGCACGACGTTTTTCACATCTCACTTCTCCGGAAATGCCTTGAAGTCCCTGAGAAGACCGAAGTGTTCAAGAACATCGATCACCGATCGGTGGATATCAACCAGGATCTGACTTACCGCGAAGTGCCGATTCGCATCCTAGAAGAAGCGTACAGAACCACCCGCACCCGAAGCATCAAGTTTCTGAAGATCCAATGGAGCAATCATACCGAGGATGAAGCCACCTGGGAACGCGAAGACTTCATGAAGAAGGAGTACCCAGATCTCTTTAGTACCTAACTTTCTTTTCGATCTCGGGACGAGATCTTTTGTAAGGGGGAAGGGTTTGTAACACCCCAAATTGCAATGAAAAGAAAGTTAGAGAATTCCAGAAAACAAAGTTTCAAACCAACAAAAACTTTTCTGTTGCATATAGTACCATGCATAGGACTTGTGCATTTGAGTGATATGCCATGATGATTGCTATTACTTGTTTTAGATATGCTCTAAAACCCTAGGATGATCCTGTGAAGATCAACAACCAAATAAAATCAAAGAAGGAGAAAATCCATAAAATGCAAAACCCTAAAAACCCTCACATATGCCCTATGGCATTTTTATAAATTTTGACCCTAGACCTATTTGGTCTTCACCATTAGTTGAATAATGTTATTAAACACTTATTACAACTTTTGGAACCAGGGTTGCACAATTCAAATGAATTTCAAACACTTTTCCCACTCACATGTGATGATGACCAAATCTGCCAATTTTAGTCTGATCACCACTTTGAGCCCCTGCAATTCAATTTTCCCAAACCAATCTTTGCTAACTCTTTGCACCATTTCAAAGTCAACATCAAGGTGAACAACTTTGATGAAGACCACCCTGCCAAATTCATCTTTGATCACTAGCTATGCTCATCCAAAGTTGCCACTTTATATTAAGATCAACAATCTCCACTTAGCCATTTTGGCCAAATTTTGAAATCTAATTTTTCCACCACCACCTCAATTCATCTCTGGTCAATTACAACTTATCTCAACCTTCACATATCACAAACTTTCACCTTTTGAACTTTTTCCAATTTGGATAATTTTGCATTTTCCAAAATTGGGCACTATTTGCAACTATTGCAAATAGTGATCTACCTCACCAAATTTAAACCAAAGCTATACTACAATGTTCCCTGGTCCCCTTAAACCCTAAATGAAACATAGTGGAGCTAAGGAGGGAGAGAGAGCAAGCATGGCATGGCCATGCCGGCCACATGCCGGCCATGCCGCACCACCCCCTCTCCCCTTGCTTCCCCAACCCTGGCCCCTGCGCCACAGCATGCCACCGCCTCTCCTACGCCACCCTAGCCCAGCCCTGGTCGAGGAGGAGCTCGACAACGCCCAGACCAGCACGCGTCCACGACGCCCTGGACGCCGCTCACATCGCGCGTGTGCCCGACGCGGACACACACTGGCCACGCGCCGCGCCACGACCTCGAGCACCCCCTGGACCCCCTGCGAGCACGTTGAGCATCACCGTGACACCGCAACGCTCCCAGACACGCCCTCGACCAAGACCCGCAACCGCCGTCGCCGGAGAAGAGAACCCTGGTCCGCCGCGGACGCGACGGACACGGAAGCAATGCGACCTAACCCAGCCTCCCGACCGCGCTGCCGCCGCCAAACGCATCGCTCGCGCAGGAGAACCCGACAGCACCCTCGCCGAGCCCAACCGCTCGCCGGAATCGCCGCGAGCATGTCGACTTCGCCGCAGCCCCCACGGTCACTCGCGCGCCTATAAAAGGAGAGCTCCGTTCGTCGAATTAAGCACACCAGCACACTCCCCTCTTCTCACTCGACCGCCTGAGCCACTCCACCGTCGACATTCACCGCCGTAGCCACCCAATCGCCACCTCACTGCCGCCGGACGCCGCGGAAGATCGCCGTCGATTGAAGCCGATCCAGGAGACGCCGCCAGTACCAGGAGCTTCGCCGTCGTCCACATCTACATCACGCACACTGCCAGCCACCGCGGGAGCCCTGGTTAGCTCTCCCACCCCCTAGGCTCGCCGCCGTAACCTCTCGCTTCTCGCCGGAGAAGACGACGACCGTGCGCCGTTGGATCGCCTTCTAATCCAACGCGCCACGTCACCCCGTACCGTTCGGGTTTAAACGCCCACCGACGGGTGGCCCCCACCCTGTCAGCAGGCCCGCAACCCATGCCGGATGCGCTGCTGGGCCGTTTTTCTCTGTTTAAACCGTTTCGGCCCACGTTGGTTTCCCGCCGGCCTGTTTAATTCAAATTCGTTTTAAAACATTTTCCAAACAATCCAATACTGCACAAACTTTGAAATTAAATAGTTTCAACTTGGCTAAACCAAATTTAGTGAATTTGATATTGTTGGAAAGCCACTGAAATTCTCTACAAAATGCCACTGGCCTCTTGGTCAATTTCTTTGTAGAATTAATGTGACAAAAATAACAAGCCACGGACTTTTCCCTATCCAAATAATTCTTAAAAATCAACCAAAATATATATTAAGTTAATTCCAACTCTAATAGCTCACATTTGACTTACACTAATTGTTTATGCAATAAAATGGTGTGGTCACTTTGCATGATCATGCCATGGTTTTGTGAATGGATATTTTGACTAGTTTAACTAGTTGATATTGTCCAAAACTATTAAAGTTAAATTGTGTGAAGTCTTATACTTCATTTAAACTTGTCTCACATGAATTCATGGGATGTTTGGACCCCTGGTTCCAAACTCTCTTATATGAAATTCTTGAGATTTAAATCAAATGTAGTGTTATTTAAATGGTATGAGGTGTTCCACCTCATTTAAATCATTCTCCCAAATGATGATGATGATGAACATTTGACTTAGGTCAAGATGAGTTCATCCATGATTGTTGGAGAAATTAAATCTTAAGAAGATTTCAATGAGAGGAAATTATTTCTCAAGAACCCTATGGAAACTATCTTGTACATATAGAATACAAATTCTATTTAAATCCCACCACCCATGCACCCTAGTTTATTTATGTGTGTGCATAGAGTAGTTTGTGTGTTTATTTGTGATGTGTGGAATAGCCATTGAATTAGTGAGTAATTATACTCGTATTCAAATTTAGACGGTAGCACCGGAGAGTACGCCGAAGAGGAAGGTTGCTACCAGGAGGAGGAGGAGGAACAGTTTGAGAACTACCAAGGCAAGCTAAATTACTATGCAAGTTAATATTCTTGCTAAGTGCAAAGCCCCTTGGGGCATGGCACCATGTTTCTTATCTTTTCTTATGTGAACCCATCCCAAGTTTTTACTTGTTTTCTAAATGATTTACTTTTATAGTTAACTTTGGTCGAAGTACAAGTTGGGTACTAGAGTAGTGAGTTAGTCTCTTCCAAGCAAGGCAAGATAGCACCCCTCATGAATTAGAGCTAGTGCTAATAAACTAAATTTGACTACTCTAGATGGGAGCCTTGTGATTTTGAAAGGATTTTTAAACCTTGGAATGAAGATGCATTCCATTGAATGATTTTTGAAGGTGAATATGACCAAGAGAAGATGGTGATTTTTTTTATAAAACATGATGTTGGTTTGAATGCGATACCTTTCCAATTCTCAAGTACCCCCACAATACCTGATTATGGGTAGGGCTTAACTGGAAGTTTATGCGTCTTAGTATGGGTTCCCTCTAAACAAGCGTCATCGGGGTTATGCCGAAAGCTGCCTCTACCACAAAAGAAACGATACGATATGATGCGAAATGAGGTGAATGTCCGGCCCAAGCCCTGTGCAGTTCCCAGGTTGACAGTTGGTCTTCACTGGGAGGCCAAGCTCATGGGGAGAGGTGCTCATTCTAGGGTTCGTAAGTGAAAGGTTATGGTTGATGATCCGCGTACTGTGTTACGATTATTCGGGGAAATCCCGACGGATGAAATCAAATGTTGTGGCACAAGTGTGCAACCTCTGCAGAGTGTAAACCTATTCGAATAGCCGCGTCCACGGTTATGGACGGTTGGAAAGGCCATACAGTTTCCGATGTCATATCTTTGAAAATGATGTTGAAAGGTGATGGTGAAATGATTTGTGGTGGATTGAATTGAAATCACCACTTGAATGGTGGGGATGACACTAATGTTCCCACTTGAGTTAGTTAGCACTTGAGTAAGCTTTTCTCAAAACTTTGTGAACTAAAACTAGCTTTATGCAAATAAACTAGAGCTTAGCAAACCCTACTAGAATGTCTAGCACTTACATTAGTTTGAGTTTGCGAGTACTCAACGTACTCACGGCTTTGTCCCTGGCTATTCAAATGGCCAGAGTATGAAGATGAACAAGGAGATGACCAGCAGGACGCCTACGACAACTAAGCGCCTTCCGACGTCAAGCGTTGGCCTGTGGACTCGAGAGTCCTTGTATCTTACGCTTCCGCTATGTTGAACTATGAACTTGTGTTTGTTCGTTGATCAATAGATCAACTATTCGTGTAATATGGATCATGTGATTCCCATTTGTAAGACTTATGGTTTGTAATGAATGATGACTGTGATACTTAACTATTATGCCTCGCAACAACAATATTCCTGGGATTGCGATGTATGACATAATAGGCATTCGGACTTAAAAATCCGGGTGTTGACAGTGTCAGACGTAAGACGGTAGAAAGCGCTCTGGCTTTGACGATGCCTGATGAAGCGATGATTGTTGGGTGTCAGGTAGCAGCACAACTTCGTTCATTGAAGATGATGCTACATTTTCTATATTGGTGCCTAACATCGTCCACGTCCTTAGAAATCTGATGGAAGGTTTGTAAATAGCTTTCCTTTGTACTCTTCTTGTACACTATTGATTTTAAAATCTATGCTCAACTGAAAAAACGAGAAGTATCTGTATATCCCTTTGTTGTTTGTCAGCTTGTGTCGTGGTGCTCACTCGTTGACCTTAACATGTTGAAATAAATATCTCTCTGTGTTTCTTATCTGCTGCTTTTGGCCGTCACATGCAGCAGCCTACAGACACACGAGCCCAGCCCCAAACTACTATACAACACTCCAAGAAATCATACCCACAATGGAGCAGGTGAATAATTCTCATCCACCAACTCATGGAAGTTTCCAAATATTACACATTACCAATATTCATGTTGTTGTACGATTTGCATCGTCTTATTTTTCCTTTTTCTATTTCCTAACATTCTAGGTTGCTCACTATCCAAATTGAACTATTTGGAATAAGGAATACTTACCACATGTTTGCTTGTTTTACTGTCAATGATATACCAATTAACTTAGGATGATAGATTCAAGAATCAAGATGGAGGGCATACATTTTAACACAAGCTTAATTTATACGGTGGATATATAAAGTGTAAATGAATGTGATGTCATGTTCTTCTTTCTCGCAAGAATTATACCATCGGAATATAATATAAGTTCATGGTTCAAGTCTCTGATGGAACTATAATAGCAGTCTGAACATGTTAATTTGAAGTAGAAAGATGCATTTAGTTGTTATTAACTGTCAACCAGCGTTCTGTGGTCTTGTTCCCACAAAAGAAATACTGGGCGTCTCTCTGAAAATATTCTCAAAATTCTTCTTTAGGTAGATCTCCTTTCAGGTTGTTGGAAAATTAATGATCAATCATTTTTAGCATATATATATGTCTGTTGCTTCAGATTCTTATCCTTTATGTGTCATACTGTATTGCCTCCCTTTGAGTTGAAGAAAAAAAATGTGCATTGCCAGCTGCAGATGGGTGATTGGCCATCTGATGAGGCAAACGATGGCTGAGTTAAGTAAGTTTCTTTGAGGTGTATCTGTGTGAGACCTGGGATTTAAATGCAAGAAGGTAAGACACAAGTTGTTCTTTTTCTTAGTTGTGGGTATGTGGCTTCGTTTTGTTTATGCCCGTCTTTACTTTTTTATTATTGGCGGACCGTGATCAATCATTTTTTGCCAACTAAGGTTTGTGAATCTAGATGAAATCCCTGGAGGGGTATGATCTCACATGGACATTGTTCATCATTAAAGTTATGCCCTCCCTGGAGGAACTATATTCGACAGTATGTTCCTATCCGAAGCTCGATCTCTTCTTTCTACTGTATGCATCAAACTTTTATGTTAGATTCTGTCAGAACTTCACTATCATATAAAATATGGGAAATTAGTAGCATGTGTTTGTTCACTCTGTCCTATGACATGCAGGTGTGGAGTCACATGTGTAAAATGGAAATGAATGAGGAGAGCACTCTTGTAGGATTGGACTAGGCATAGGTGCCCGATAACTAGACATGGAGACCCGGATCCGACCTTCCCTGCTTGATCTTCCTTTTTTCCTGACCTCCCCGCTCGGTAACATACTTTACCTAACCTGACCTAACACATTGAGGTAGTATTATGCTCGACTGATTCTTCAATGAGATCTCTTAGAATCTGGAACATAGGAACAGACATATACTTGAGGTCTCAAGTTGAGGCGGAGTTCCAATTGCTTCACAAAGGCCATCGTCATCTTATACACTGCTTATATCAACGCCGGCAACTCAAAGACACCCCTATCTGGTCAGTTTAGGTCTCCTAGAATCTGTATTTGCTGAAAATATCTGTATTTACTGAAAATTATAGAACTTAAACTCCTTTGAATATTAAAATGCATGTGCATTTGCGTGATATATCAGATATGGAAAGGCTAACTGAGCTGTGATGTCAGTATCTATAAAACTTGTATTGGCAGAAATGTGGCACACTTGTGCAAATTTTACCGAGTACTTTCCTATTCCCTTGTCTCGTTTATTAGCTAAATTATTGTTGTTTACCTCCAATGTGAGCTGCATGTTATTTGAATCCTGCAATCCAGCAGAGGTTTATTATTTAGGTTTATTTATGGACTGAAAGATCTGGAATGAAAGATCTCATGAGTGGGGGAACAATATAGCAAAGAAGGGGCTTGGAGGATTAGAGTGGTCCATGCCATTCTCCATATGAGTTCCCCTTGCGACTGCTATTCTGATGCAGCTCGCCATTTTTTACTATGCTCCTCAACGTTGTTATGACTCAAGTTGTGGTGCCAAACTGCCAATGTTAGTGGCCTTTATAGTCTTATATCTGCATGCAAGTGTAGCTCGGCATGGGAACAAGCACGCATCCCAGGTAGTGTGCACAGAATTGAGGTGAAGCCAGGCAGCGACATCAACAACAACATGGACGTCGAAGTCGCCACGCACCAGTCTGATGATTGCTGTGAGCTACTTTGACACATATAGAGCCATTGTACATGTTCTTTGTTTCTCTGTCCAGCTGTTAATTGAATATCTGGAGCTTTGTAACAAATTTACAGAAATATTTACTATCAGCTTTCAAGTTTGGCTAAACTGTATATACAATTTACTTGACCTTGAAATATATTTTTTCCATTGTAAAAACAATTTCATTTAGTCTTGAAAAAACACTGTGGGTTTTCTTATATTTACAACATGTAGGCATGGGCTTGAAAAAACTTAGTTGTGTTAAATAATTGAGGTTTCTTGATGAAATGATATGAATATCAGTAATGTGATTTTCAAGACGAGTTATGATTTATGGATGGAAAATGAAAATAAGAAGTGCACCCGGCTTCATGGATGGTGGTTCATCTCAGCTGTAGCTGAAGATTGATTGAAGACATTATTTCCTGAATATGAAATCCTTATGTGTATTTGTAGTTGCCGTGCGCCCCTTGACCACCTTATCGTAATGAAAATTAGGACGATTTTCAAGCTATTCAAAATATAACAGGAGTGTAGGCTTAGATATAGATAGTGAATTAGTGATACATTACACCGTCGTCCTAGCTTGTGACTTTTGATCATCTTCAAGCACCTTGAGCTCTACAGAAGCTAAGGCAACATATATGTGTATTCTTTCTTATTTTTCCTCCAAGCCATTGTTTTTAGAGAGATGGCTATTATGTTGAAGACCAGGTGAAAACTAGTTGGTTGTCAAGGTCCATGTGAATGTAATTGGATTGACAATAAGATGATAAGAGAATAAGAGTGATGAATATTTGCGCACCACCAAAACATTCCCTGTGAAACATTTTTCGTGTCCATGTGTGGGTAGAGGAAGAACAATATTTTATGCTCTCGAAGATATGATGGAGAGTAACAAGTGAGTAGCAATCTGAGAGAAAAAAAATGGAAGGATTAAATGGAAGGAACATTATGCCTTCCATGTCCTGTAGCACCAAGTTAAGCTCTGGAGATGGAAGAAATTCAGAGGACGGGAGAGATGAAGAAATAATGGACCATGGGACGGGATGGGAGATTGAAGAGAAAAAAGAGTCAAGATCTTCCTCAAATGTTGTGGCATGAAAAAGATATCACTAAAAGGAGAATGTTGTTGTGGCAACACATTTTGTGAATCAATATACTAGGTGTACAAATATCTAAGGAGTATTGAGGAATATATATATTTATTAATACAAATATATTAGTAGAATGCTTATTTCATATCTAAATGATGTCAATTATATAAGTTATTAAAATATGCTTTAAACGAGATAGAATCTTATTGGTTTGTGGAACATAGTGTGGCTTTTTTTCAGACACGTGGAATTTTGCATGTATTGTATTGACATGTTATGAGTAAAAATAGTGACCCACCCTTTTCGTCGATTCGCTGGATTTTGAATGTTCATAGTGAGTTGTGAATTATATATGTGCATTGAGAAATAAATTTGAGAACCCGTGGCAACGCACGGGCATTTGTACTAACTAGATGATACCCCGCGCGTTGCCGCGAGAACTGATTGAAATTTATTTGAATGTATTTGTTTTATAAATAGTATTGTTGTTGTTGGTATTTATTTTATAAATAACTTTAGAAAAGCGGATAGAAATGAAGTAAGAAACCAAATGTGTCAATGTGAGAACCCATAAAGGAAAGAGTTCTTATTTATTCTATTGGACAATTAGTAAATGGCAGAGTTTATTGAGAGGTGTTTGTGCGGGTGCCTTCTTCTTCGATGAAAATTTGAACATGGGGGGCTCCTTTCTTCATGCACTCAACGATGTATTTGGCAGGCTTGAATGGATGATCCTCGTGAAGCTTTGTGGTGCCTTTGAAAGTAATACACGTCAGTGTTTTTTCAGTATTCTTCATGTCTGCAATAGCTTACATGTACTTTTTGTGAGCTTCTCTAGATGAATGAAGAAAAGAGGGGGTAGAGTTTTTTTTTTGCGTCAGATTGAATCTTGCAAAAAATAGTTCTGTGATGTTAAATATAAGGCAAGTATGTGAATATGAAAAGACAAATAAATTTGATGAAGTGGCCGTACCTGCTGCTTTCTTGCGGATTGTCCATGTAAGAGAAAAGTCTATGCAGAAAGAGATGGTGAACTTGTAGGGAGTACAATTGTTGGGGTGGTGTTATATAAGTGTATCGAAACCTTGAAGAGTGTCAAACCGTAAGAAAGTTTTCAATAATATTGAATTGGGCAGTGAATGTGTAGAAACTGACAAAGTAACGTCATAAATTTGTAGAGTCACGGACGGTAGTAAAATTGTTACTTTATTGTATTATTTGAAGTAGTTAATGAAGGCATTAACATGGTGCATGGTTGAATGATTTCAGGGAATATTTTAAGACAACAATGAGAAGAATAAGGATTTTGAGCAGCACAAACTTGGAAATGGTGCAAAAAGAACTGAAAGCTGCATTTATTAATAATAATGTCCGTGCAGGTACATGTAGACACAGTCGATAACATACATATAGTTCGTGATGTTTCTCAGTTACAATAGATGCAGATCTAGGGTGATGGGTATTATCAATCAAAGTAACACTCGGTTCTTGTTGTAGGTCGTGAAGCTGCTAATTAGTCGATCGAAAACCGTCATATCTTCTGCATCACTGTAAAAAGTAGCATGGTACAAATATAAGTAACATGTAAGAAAACACTGAATAGTGGAATGAAAAAAGCCTTTGCTGATAGTAGGAAAGCTGAACTGAACTTTCTCCGTTAACATATAACTGAACTTGATCGGGAGAAGCAGGAATATCAGTGCGTGAAGCAAAAAAAATAGCAACAAATGAGAAGAGGGCAATAGGACATACCAGTATTTGCCCTGAACCTAGGAATTTACGTTACCACACAGCAGCAGGATGAGACATGAAAGAAGAGTAGACACCCAGGTAGTATAAAGATTATTTCGTCGGCGCCAACATCTGTAGAACCTGTATTTGTGGCCAAGTTTCCAGAATTTGAGTAAAGTTAAATTTGTGACTAATTAAGTAGAAGGACATGATAGGAAAAAGGGATAAGACAAAGAGGACTGGCTCACCAAGGGGAGGGGAAGTATGAGCGTTGTGCCAGATTGGAAGAGAAGATGCAGCGATGTGAAATATATAGCCTGAGACGGGCTCCTCGGATTCCTCCATCAGTTACCTAAGCAATTGTTTCTTGCAGGAATCGCGGGGGAGATGAAGAGGAGAGGACTGCGGTAGACTGTTCTGGAGATTGGGTCAGAGGTGGAAGACATACAGGTAGGTTCTTGATAGATCGATGAGATGCGTTCGTGGAGGAAGATGAGATGCTTCGTGGGAGAAGAGGAATAGCATGGGCTGGGCCTGAGGTGAGTGGAGGGCTGGAGATATGGGCTGCATCAGGCAGGCCGGAAGAACGTACGTAGCGGAAGCCGGAAAACAAAGGATCCGAGAGGAGTCGGTCAGCGTACAGGCGACCGGAGACCAGAGCGTCGGTTTTAGCATACCTGGCAGAATTGCTGACGTGGATGGGCTGCATGTCAAGAGAAATAGGTAAGTGGGGATGAACTTCTTCGTTATATAGGATACCTAATAATAGTGGAGTTAAGGTTTCTGCCAAAATTTTCGTCCAACTTTTTTTAGGACGATTTTGCCCTCCCACCAAATCCCATATAACGCACCAATGCCATAGAAATAACGGTTCATGGTGCCGCCTCGCTGTGATGATTCCACCTCCAAACTGGTCCACGCTCCTGCGGTGATGGGCCACGTAGTGTGCAGCTGGCCCAAGAAAACCATCCGGATTAACGATTGCTGCGTGCTAGGAACTGCCCCTCTCAAATTAGTCCCATACCGCTTAGTTATAGGGAGTCTCACCAGTTTATATACCTAAATTTTTTGGATATCAACAAGCAGCCAAAGATTTGATGAGGGATTGTGTGGTGGCGCGAGCTCATATGGACGGAAAACAACAATCTCGCCGTAGAGCACAGCTGGTGTGGCGAGGCATGCATACGAGAAGCCAAGAAGGAAGATATTTGCTTTCGTTCTCGGTACTTTGCAGCATAGAGAGACGCTGTTGTGTAGAAGGTACGGGTGAATCAGATTCGGTGTGATTAACTAATTCAATAATGTGTTAGGTTATATTTGGATTAATTTTGCATGTGGGATTTTGTTGAAATTTGGATGTAGGCACAAGCGACATGCTCCTGGCCGAGCACCTCGGCTGCCTCCGGAAAGCCACCGCTTGCACCGACTACCTTGAGTCTGCGCCTGGGACCAGATTGACAACGAGGAGATCCTCACAACTGGCCCGTGCCCTGGAGTTTTGATTCTAAATTTCGAAATTGTTATACTATATTTCTGATTATGAATCTCAGCAAATTCTCTTGATCAATGGATCTCCATCCGATTGTGCCAGCATATGTGTTCATGCGTATTCTGTGATTGAATAAGATCAACATACGGGCTGGTGCTAAGTTCTTGATATGGAACCAAATAAATACCTTGCGGGTAAAATCTGTGATGCTAGCTAGATGCAAACACCAATGATTTTTTATCTTCCGACCCAAAGACAGTTTTGCTGAACTTGATTTTTTGAGCACTTCAATCATTTATGATGATGCTATATAAAAATGCTAGCAGATGTCGACTAGGAGAAATGTAGATCATCATAGCGCCGTGGTGACACATGTGTTGATTATGATGCCGTGCAGATGCTTTAGTATCAAGGAAGGAGGAGGATCTCAGTTGTTCTTTTTCTGCATTCATCTTAAAAACTTCCTTATTTATGCATAACTTTAAAATTTTAGCTTATTTTGCAATTGTTAGAGTAATTTTTATTTTCTATTTTTAAGTTAATATATTTTTTTCCGCGGCAACGCGCGGGCATTGTCCTAGTAATGACAAAAATTTCTCCTTGTTGCAGGTCATCTACAGATGTACAGGGATTCTTCGTTCATGGTTACCTCTTCAGCGCATGGAGAACCGAGACCAATTTACGGAGGTCTGTACACGGTTGGAGGCTACGGCGAGGGATACTTTTTTCCTACATGGGTGGCAGCATAGTCTACGGATTGAAGCCCCACCCACACCTTAGGCGTTATATGATTCATCGTTTCGATATGTATTTCGCCTAGATATTTTTTTAGTTTGGCAACTTTTTTGGACTCGAGACTCAATAACGGTTGTGTGCATCCTGGTTATGAGAAGGCTAGATGTAATTGCTTCCCCAAAAAGTAATAAAGCATCCTTTATAAAAAAAAATGTACAGGAAAAGCAACATAGCAGAAGGTTAACCAAGTTGCTGACCAGTCAATATCTATCTTTTACCATTATTATGCAAACTTCATGGTAAGAATAGATACATACGTCATAACCAACAGAGCCTTTCCTCTCCCCCGACCCCTCTCCTCTCCCGACCCCCACCCCAACCCTAACCGCCGCCGCCGATAGCGCCACCGGGGCAAAGACCCACAGGGCGTGGCGGCGGCTGGGGCCCTTCCTCGTCGACGTGGGTGACGGCGGACGGGATCTCCTCCTCGACGCATACGGTGGATCGGGCGGCGTAGGTGATGGGCGGCAGTGGCTCTGTGCTGCAGACCCCCCTCCTGTAGGCTCACCCCAGCAGCACAACGGCAGGGGCTGGCGGTGGGCGGCAGCCAGGCCATGGCTTGCGCCATCCCCTCCCCCCCCCCGCTTCTCGCCGGTGAGTGGAGGCGATCTCGGGCTTCTTCCGCGACACGAGGTCTCCCGGGGCTGCAGCCTTGGGCACGACGGTGGAGGTGGCCCTCTTCTTCGCCGGAGAGGGCCGGCCTGTGGTTGGTGGTGGTGGATCTATCAATCTATCACCGCGTCTCGGTGGCGTGTTGGAGGAGCATGGAAGCCGGCGACGGTGTCGCCGGTGGAGGGTTGGATTGGCCAGCCCGGGATGGTCATCGACGTGGGGGTCCGACCTGTATAAATGCGGCGCTCCTAGGGCCTCTCTTGCGTGAAGAGGAAGACCTACCGGAGGCCTGGACTCGTGATCTGACCGGTGTGTTGAGTTCCGGAAGGCTCCGCCGGCGAATGTATGTGGTGACCCTGCATACCACTGCATGTTGTAGTATGCTAGTCGTTGATATAACATTCACGAAGTACCATTCCGCAAATATTACATCCCTCAGAGTAGTACAACAGAACATAGCAAGGTCCATAACTCATTCACATATTATTACAATTAACATACACAAGTCGTCTCGGAGCTCCTCTTGAGTCCTAAGAGGATTATTCCTGGGTTCGAGGCGAACCCAACTTAACTTACAATACCATAGTCTCATTAAACTAAACATTTATTTTATCGAGCAGCTAAATAGTAAGAGTTTGTGCTGCTCGGCTACTACTACTCATCAGATATCTCTAGGCTTGTTCTCCTCCGGAAGCCTCCCCGGATCCGTAGACGATGATATAGTCTACGCCTTCAACTCCTCCTGAGAGGTCAGGTTCGTCATAGCCGATAATCTCGGCTCCTTCATTGTTGTTGAAGTCCTCCTCCAGACGGTTCAGACAATCTAAGCATGGGATTTAAGAGTGGTATGAGTACGAGCGTACTCAACAAGTTCATTATTATAGATAAGAGGTGTTTAATGCACTAACTACGATATTAGACCAAAAAGTCTAACACCAATGCAATTTTTGATAAACATTTCTTCAAGAGATTGCTTTTATTTCAAAGAGCTATGTCCGTCAGCCTTCACCGGTTTACTAGAACTTCATGGAGCTCCTTTCCGGCCGCGTTCGCAGTTCCTCAATCCCGGAACAGGGAGTGACAGGTCACAGTTCTTTACACTCTGCAGAGGTGTGTTGCTTTACCCATAAGAGATCTTAACCTTGATGCCAACCGGGCAGCTTTCCCGTCCACACTTCCTTCGGTGTGAGGCCCGGTATAAGGTCTAGCCAATCATGTTCCTCCGCTACCTCGAACACCCACCCTTTGTTGCATGCCCCGACCCTGGGTCCACGCCGGTCCCATTATTCCCGTAATTTCAGGGTGGACCCCGACCACGACGACAGTCTGGGATCGAACCAAACTCCTTCGCCGGTAGCTGCAACCCATCATAGACCGCAATACCGTGGGGACTTAGAATGGGTTCCCTACCCACAAGTTGTTCCGCAAGCCGCAACCGCTACGGTATGCACAGCATAACCGTGGGGACTTAGAATGGGTTCCCCACCCACAAGTTGCTCCGCAAGATACAACCGCTACGGTACGCGCATCCGTTGATGAACGAGAGGTGGAAACACTTTTGACTACTCCGTCCCACTCCGGATCTTATGGTTAACACGGATATTACGGCACAAGAATCACTGGCGACATTTGTTGTTTAATCCTAGATGGATATAAACCCGTGCAATGGAACCTCCACCATATCAACACAATCCATGGTTCCATTGCCCACCACTTAGTCATATTCATAGTTCTGAAAGTAGTGGTTTTGATTTTTGTGCAATAGTGATAACCATAATACTTTGCAAGTAATTTGATAAAAATACTCAAATGACATGAGCAAGTGATGAACTTGCCTGAACACTGCAAAGTTTTGCAGTTGGAAGGTGTGGACTGACCCTTGTCCTCTGTTTCTGAAAAATAGCATCATTGTCCGATAAGGGCAATGGTTAAAGAAGCAATTATGCATGATTCTATTTTTAGGGTTGTTTCCTTCCGATGTCGTTATTATTTCATGTAAGAGGTTAATACTAAGAATAATTTGAGGATACTTGATTTCAAGTAAAATACAACCTTGAAATGTTGTCAAGGTGTTTTTAAAGTCCAAATACATTAATGGACTTAATTTCATTTATAGAAAATTAGGTGTGTGATTTAAATGATTATTTAAATCATCAAAAAAGGACTTACTCTTAAATGTCTTCCAAAATTCTCATAAATATTTTATTTAAATAGAGAATTTTATGCTGATCCTTATTCATATTTTTAATTTATTTTTAAGAGCTTTTATCAATTTTCTATTGAATTTCAAAGTTTCAAGTATTTGTTGATTTGTGAAAAGATCTGAAATACCCTTGGGCCCCACCTGTCAGGTGGCCCAACGGGTTAGGTCGAACCCGAGCCACCCTTTGGGCTCGGTCGGCCCATTCGGCCTCTCCTCTCTCCTCGCGCAGAAACCCTAACTCCTCTCCTCGCTCTCGCGATGCCGTGGTCGCCGCTGCCTTCGCCGAGATTCTCCTACCGTCTCCGGCCATCATCGCGATGAGATGTGGCGGATCTTGACCGCCCGATGACGGCCAAGATCGGATCTACGGCGTCGATCTGGTCCTCTCCGCCTCCACTTCTCGTCCTTAACACGTCCGCTCGCAAGGTCGAGGAGTTCCGCGGCGATTCGTCGCCGCCGACGTCCCTGGCGTCACGGCGCCGCCGTGGCTTCGCCACCGTGCGCGCGAACTGCCGTGGCACCACCATGGCCCGGCTTGGCCTGGCGCCGCCGTGCTCCGGCGCGTGCCGCCGTAGCCGCCATGGCTACACCAACCTGCTCTGTTCCAAGTAAGTGCTCCGCCGCCCTCTTTCTCCTGGGCCTTTCTTCCTCCTCCTCCAGTATCCCTGGCCATGTCTTCCCTCCTTGTGGAGGTGCCGCCATGCTCAGCTTCTGTGCCGTTGCTTGCTGCTCTTCTACTTTGCTCTATGCACTCCTGTTGCCTGCTAGATTCCTACTTTGGCATTTCGTGGTTGTTCATGAACATCCAAAGGATGCTCACGATCTGTCGGTCGGGCTCCCGTAATCATTATTGCTACTAGGATACCCCCGTGTGTGCATAATGATGTCCCTGGCTTGATCATTATGCATGATCCTTGTAGTATGCAAGTGCCAGTGTCTCTGTTCTTGATGCTAGCTTCACCAATTACTCAAGTGTATACATTTATGATATTCTGGCTTGTTGCTATGTGGAATTCTTGTAAATTTACAAGTGCCAGTATTTCTGTGTGCTCTTCTGTGTGCTATACTTACATGATTATGCTCAATTGAGCATTGTTACTGACTTGGCAGCTCCATCCCTTGATGGAATGCTTCTGGATACAATCATAAAATGATTTAGGATTTAGTCTGTGATTCAATTGTTTATGAGATGTGGTTATATAGTTGATCTGGTTAAATGTGTGGTTGCTAGGCTTGGCTCTAGCATGTCTTAGCATGCTCTAGCAAGCTTCTGATGATCATATGATCATCAGTTGCTTGTAGAAGCTGCTGTGTTATGACTGTGCCTCTCTTCTGCTCATTTTTGTGTCTCATGTGACACCAAAATCTGTACCGATGCATGCTTTTGCTTGCTCAAGCAGCTTGCCGATGCTTGCAATGATCCATTGGATCAACTGCAAGACTCGGTGCTTTGGTTCCTTATATGATTCACTTATCTCAGATTACCTGGATTTACTAAAATGGATAAGTGATGTGAACTGCTTGCAGTAATGATCATTTCATTGAGTTTGGCAGGGCTAGATGGATGCCACCACTTGGTTGGGTACCCTAGCCCTCCTTTTGAACCCATCTGGGTGATGATAACTGTGCATGGCTTATTAGTTTGGGGCTGGTTTAGTGGTTGAGGTGACCTTGACAGCAATTCATTGCTGTTTAGGTAGCTCCCACCCTTGTTGGCTTGCTATGGCTTAGTGAATGCATCACTGGGTAATTCCCTGTTGGATTTCCAGTGATCTTTGATGTTGACAAACAAGAATAGACACATATTGTCTATCTATCTGATGGTTTGCTAGGTTTTAGGTGCTAGGTGACTTTGGTTGAATAGATAGGATCATTTCCTTGCTGGATTGCCTTGGTTATGCCACTGTTTTGGTCTAGCCAGTGTTCCCTTGGTGATTTCCTATTGGCTTCACCCATTTTTGCTTGCACCAACTGACTTGGTAGCCAGATGATGATACAATCTGGGTATTCTACCCATTTTGGCTTCTGTGACATATGCAAATGCTTATTTATGAGCAAACCAGGGTTTTGCTCAGGTTGATCTGTTTATACCTCACTCCAGCTCCTAGAAATAGTGTGTTGGTGTAGAGGTTTTTCTTCTGTGCTGCTTTCTTGGCTTGCCCTCCTCCTCCTTGTGGCTTGTGCTTGATCTACTCCATGGTTTACTTCTCAACAGGAAACAGTTCTTTGCTTGAGCTGTTCCTGGATGAAGTTCTGGCTATTTGTTCTTCCTGTTCTAAGTTTTCTTGTTTGCTGATGACTTACCAAGATGCCTGCCGATGAATGAGCTAGGGTTTGGCTCAAAAAGGTTATATATGATGCCCTCTTGCTCTCTCTGGTCGACAGCTCTTGCTTGTCACTTTGGTGACTCAGTGTGTGTGTGTGCTGCATGCACACAGCCCTGTGAGCAGGCTGTGTGTGTGTTTAGACATGTGCTGTGCACCTGGACCTGTAACTTGGCTGTGGCATGGATCAGCTCGGCAGCTTGATCATATCCCCTACATTTCCTTTATTTGTTAACCTGCCAAGTGGCTTTGCCACTTGGCTTAATTCTGGTTTTGCTTTGGTTTGTGCAGGGATTCAACAATTGATCAAAAAAATGGACATGGAGTTCTTCAAATCCAAGATCAAGTGAAGATGATCTTGTAGTATTTAGACTAGGGTCATTACTTGTACTTTTCTTTTTATTCTCTTTTATTTTTTTCAATTTCACCAATTCTTGTAATGTGTTGTAATTCATTTATTTTACTTGTGAATATTGTAATGACAATGTAATTTGTGTGATGATCAATAAAGTTCAAAGTTTTCCCTAATGAGCTTTACTTTATTCTAATTGTTCATTTTGTTTATTATTGATTATTTACTTAATGAATTTCCTCACAATTGAATTATTTAAGGTAATTATTTAATGTTTGAATTTGAAATTCAAATTCATCATTTGTTTGAATTCAACCATGACACTTCATTTAAAATTCAGTAATGCAAACTCTCCCCTTTCTTCTCAAAACCCTAAAGTAGTGAAGTGAGATGCAAGTTTGTCGCACTCTCGAAACCCTAACCCTGTAAGGTGTCGAGAGAGAAACTTGTTCCCCTTCGATGCAGTTTTTGTTTAAAAGCGCGAAATTTCCCCAGAATTTACTATGCAATGCACATCCCTTTCTAAAATCTACCCCTCGATTGTCTCTAAACCTAGGACATTACAGCCTTTCCCCCTTAAAGAAAACTTCGTCCCGAAGTTGTGGTTGTAATACCTGAACAGTTCGGGGTATGTTTTCCTCAGGTCTTCCTCTTTTTCCCAGGTGGCTTCCCTCTCGGGGTGATGCTTCCGTTGTATCTTGCAATACTTGATCGCCTTATTTCTGAGTTGTTTCCAGCTCTCCTCGAGAATCTTGGCTGGCTTCTCGATGTATGTCAAGTCTGGTTGTAACTTAAGCTCAGCATGTGCTATTGGTTCATCTGGGGTCTTCAAACATTTCCGCAATTGTGACACATGGAAAACGTTGTGAACTTGAGCTAACCTTCCCGGTAGATCCAATTCAAAGGCTAAACCTCGGTTCTGACTCAGTATCTTGAAAGGTCCGATGTATCTAGGACTGAGTTTTCCTTTTACTCCAAACCTCTGGAGTCCTTTCATCGGGCTTACCTTAAGATAAACCATGTCTCCAACTTGTGGCTCCCATGTCCTTCTCTTCTGATCGGCATAACTCTTTTGCCGACTTTGGGCTATCTTGAGCCTATCTCTGATAATGTCAATGATTTGTTGTTTTTCCTTGACATAATCAGGGTTGAACTCTTTGCTTGCTCCGGCTTCATACCAACATATTGGTGATCTACACTTCCTTCCATACAGAGCTTCAAATGGTGCCATCTTGATGCTGCTTTGATAACTATTGTTATATGAAAACTCTGCTAGTGGTAGGTGTTCTTCCCATGATCCTCCGAAGTCTAGGGCACAAGCCCTAAGCATATCCTCTAAGATTTGGTTGGTTCTCTCGGTTTGTCCACCGGTCTGGGGATGATAAGCGGTACTATAATCCAACTTGGATCCTAAAGCTTCGTGAAGCTGTTTCCAGAATGCTGATGTGAACACGGATCCTCGATCCGATACTATCTTCTTTGGCACTCCATGCTTACTCACGATCTCTTTGATGTAAAGATCGATAAGTTTCTCTCCTTTATCCTGCTGGTTTACCGCTAAGAAGTGTGCACTTTTCGTCAACCGGTCCACGATTACCCATATCATGTCCTTCTTTTTGTTAGTCATGGGTAGTCCGGTGATGAAATCCATTCCTATCTCCTCCCATTTCCATTCTGGAATAGGTAAAGGTTGTAACTTCCCTGCCGGACTCTGGTGTTCTGCTTTCACTCTTTGGCAGGTATGGCATTCTGCCACATATTGTGCTATCTCTCTCTTCATGTTATTCCACCAGAATAGTTCCTTTAGGTCCATGTACATCTTTGTACTCCCCGGATGTATAGAATATGGGGTTTGATGAGCTTCCCGGAGTATTACTTCCTTAATTTCAGTAATATCCGGAACGCAAATTATTTTCTGGAACCATAATGATCCAGATTCTCCTCGGTGAAATTCTGATGGTCTTCCCTCATCTATTCTTCTCATCTCTTCTACAATGAATGGATCGTCCAACTGACCCATCATTATCTCATTCTTCAAGTTGACATTAAGCTCATCGGCTACTTGCAACGCCGATAATCCTTCATGGGCCTCCTTCTCCCAAAGTTGTATTTGGGCTTGACTTATTTTCTTCCTCAACTCCGGTGATATTTCTTGTTCAACTCCTCCAGTACTCTTCCTACTCAGGGCGTCTGCTACAACATTAGCCTTCCCTGGTGTGTAATTGATTGTCAGATCATAATCCTTGATCAATTCTAGCCATCTTTTCTGCCTCATGTTGAGTTCCTTCTGAGTGAAGAAATATTTGAGGCTTTTATGATCCGTATAGAGCTCACACTTAGCTCCATAGAGAAAATGTCTCCAAGTTTTTAGTGCAAATACGACAGCTGCTAATTCCAAGTCATGTGTTGGATAATTCACTTCATGAGGTCTGAGTTGCCTCGATCCATAAGATATCACTTTTCGATCTTGCATGAGTACACAACCTAGTCCATGTTTGGATGCGTCACAGTACACGGTGTAGTCCTTGCCAACTTCTGGAACTGCTAATACTGGTGCCGTGGTGAGTTTCTCTTCCAGAGTTTGAAAACTCTTCTCACACTCCTCTGACCACACGAATGGTGTGTTCTTCCTTAACAGTTTTGTCATTGGTCCTGCTATCTTGGAGAATCCTTCAATGAATCTCCGATAGTATCCCGCCATTCCTAGGAATCCTCGGATTTCCTTGACAGTCTTGGGTGCTTCCCATTCTAGAACTGCTGCTACCTTACTCGGGTTGACAGCGATTCCATCTTTGCTAATGACATGACCAAGAAATTCCACTTGATCTAGCCAAAATTCACACTTGCTAAGTTTGGCATATAGTTGATGTTCTCTTAGTGTTTGCAACACTATCCTTAGATGTTCAGCATGTTCAGCTTTATCCTTGGAATAGATCAAGATATCATCGATAAATACGATGACGAACTTGTCTAGACATGGCATGAAAATCTTATTCATGAGATTCATGAATATTGCTGGGGCATTGGTCAATCCAAAAGGTACTACCAGGTATTCATGATGTCCATACCTTGAGACAAAGGCAGTTTTCGGAACGTCCTCCTTCTTGATCTTTATCTGGTGATAACCGGATCTTAGATCAATCTTGGAAAAGACTCCCGCTCCTCTAACCTGATCAAATAGATCTTGTATTCTTGGAAGTGGATACTTGTTCTTGATTGTGACGTTGTTCAGATTCCTGTAGTCTCCGCACATCCTTCTTCCTCCATCCCTTTTATCCACGAAGATCACAGGTGATCCCCATGGTGAAACACTCTCCTGAATGAATCCCTTTTGTTCCAAGTCATCCAATTGCTCCTTAAGGTCTTTCAACTCCTTGGGCCCCATCTTGTATGGTGCTTTAGCAATCGGAGCTGTTCCTGGAATTAGGTCGATAGTGAATTCTATCTCCCTATCTGGTGGCATACCAGGTAATTCTGCAGGAAACACATCCTGGAATTCATTTACTACAGGTATATCTTCTAACTTCACCTCCTTCATGCTGTTAAGCTGTAACTCAACTTCAATCTGTGTATGTTTGTCGCCTTGGTAGATCATTCTACTTCCATCGGGGCTTTTCAGTGACACCGTCTTGTTTACACAGTCGATCAATGCTCCATTAGCTTCTAACCAGTTCATACCAAGAATGACATCAATGTCCTTCATCGGTAAAATGAACAGGTCCACGTCAAACGCGCACTTATTGATCATAATGACTTGTTTTTGTTTGGCATGGGTTACTACTATCGTTCCCCCCGCAGAAAGTATGGTTATGGGTGTATCTAACTTAGTGCAACTAATCCCATGTTTGGTGATGAATTGTTGAGAAATGAATGATGTAGTTGCACCAGTATCAAAAAGTACTTTGCCAGGATGAGTGAGTATCTGGAGCGTACCTATCACCGCCTGGTCAGAGTTGACCACCTCCTCCAGACTGGTACAGTTCAGCTTGCCGAAGGGCTTCTTATTCTTCCAGTTGCCTCCGGTGTTTCCTCCTCGGTTTCCTCCTCCTCCAGATTGACCTCCTCCAGTGTTTCTCTTGGGGCAGTCCTTCAGCATGTGCCCCTCCTGACGACACCCAAAACATATGATCTTGGGTTTCCGGCAATCTTGTGAAAGATGCCCCTTAAACCCACAAATGCGGCAAACAATCTGGTTTGCGGCTTGGTTTCCTTGGTTCCTCCTGTTATTGTAGCTGTTGTTGTTGTTGTTGTTGTTGTACCTTGGTTTGAAACTCAAACCAGTATTAGGCTTGTTACTGATATATCTCTTAGGCTCAAACTTGGCCTTTTTCCGCTTCTCTTCCTGCAATTGCTTGAAATCATCTTCCAGAGTGATGGCTGCATCCACCAACTCTTGAAACTCCGTCGCTCTCATCATACGGAGCTGTACCTTGAACTGGGGACTTAACCCCCTCAGAAATCTCTTTTTCTTCTTGTCCTCGGTGTTGACTTCCTCAACAGCGTACCGGGACAGTTTAGAGAACTCCCTGACATAGGTCAGGATTGCCTTGTCCTTCTGCTCGAGACTCTCGAATTCTCGACGCTTCAGTTCCACAATACTTTCAGGGACATTGGATTCCCTGAACTTCCTTGCGAATTCCTCCCAGGTAAATACCTTTCCAGCCGGATAAACGGCTACAATATTGTCCCACCATGATGCGGCAGGTCCACATAACAGATGGGTAGCATAACGAACCTTCTCTTGGTCGTTACATCCAACGGTGTTAAGCTTGCGCTCTGTATCCATCAGCCAATCTTCCGCGTCCATTGGCTCGGGCGCGTATGCGAAAGATATCGGCTTGGTGTTTTGGAAGTCTGCTAATGTGACTCCCGGGTTCTCAGGTCTCTCCACCCTGTTCTGCTGCAGCAACTCTTGAAAGAATTTATTCTGCTGCTCCAGCGTTACACGCTGCCTCTCTTCCACCAGCTGCATGTACTGGATAAAGTTTTGCTGAGTCATGGGTGGTGGTGGTGGTGGAAACTGATCTCTGGCTGCACCCTCAGCCTCTTCCTTTTCTTTTGCTTCGCGCTCCATGCGCTGAGCTTCAGTCTCGTTTCCTAACTTTCCCGACATAATCCCCCTAGTTCTGCAACACAAGATGATACTCATAATTACTCCATGCGCAAGTTTTCTGAGCTCAACTTTGTGCACAGAACTAGTCACGCAATGGAAATCAAGAAGCAAATCCAAATCATACAAAACATATACCCTGTATATACATACATAAGTGGTCTTATTACAATACTCAAGTCGATGTGAGTATGCAAACTCACTTATTAAAGTATATGTACAAATTTATACAAATATTACAAACTATAATACACGTGGTACTTGTGTATTATAGCCATGCCTCCCTTGGTGGACTCTAGTCGATCTTCACTCCCGGTACATCCCAGGCTTCCATCCGGTCGAACGTGTCGTCCTCCTGATAGACCCTGGAACATAAGGTCTCCCCGTTGGCTGGTAATCCGAATCAGATGATGATCCTAAGGAGAAATCAGTATTCACAAACTGATCGTTGAGTGCATCATAGTCCACCCATCGGGTGTACTCTCCTGTAGCCCCACCATAAGGGTTACCAAATCTCATACCCGACTCAACTTGAGTCGGATATCCTCCATCCACTCCTTCATTACTAGGATAGCTCTGGTTCTGGGTTGTTGCGTCATCATTCATCTCTCCATCATAATACACAGAAGTACTATGAGTTCCAGTATCCGATCCCCAACGCCAACCCCTGGAATTCTCGATAGGAGTCTCGGAACGCTGGTTGTTTCCGGATTCCTCTCCTCCTTCGTATCCCCCATAGGAACTACCCAGGTAGTTCCCAGGTGTAGCAGGTGTAGGTTCACGTGCAAGTGGATCAATGCTGATGTAGTCACCAGCTGAATAAACTGGTGTGGGCACTACATTCTCCATAGGTTCTTTTCCCCTACTCTCCTCCTTGGGTTCAGTAAATTCCTCAAGCATCGTATCAATTGCTCCTATCAGATGATGGTTCAACTGAAAGAGTAATGATATGAAGTTACGGCTATTATCCATATATTTTGCCGCTGCTATGGGTTTGCGTTTAGCATATTTGTAGTGGTTGAGCATGAGATATTCTTCCTCCTGATTATGAGGAATATGGGAGAACTCGGAATCCATAAGCTCTTTTGTCTTATGTTCCCGTATGTCGGTTATGGCTCTCATAACCGCTATATGGTAGGCTGTGTTGGTTGTCCTAGCTTTTCCAGCTGGCATGACTACGCTCATTCCCAAAGATTTGGGAAGTCGCAGTCCTACCCTGCACTTGGCCAACACCGGTCCATCATAGAACATATACTTCTTTACTGGAATCTGGGGATCACACCCAAATTCCAATAACATGGCTCGTAGGATATCTGCAAGTCCTCCTTGGTATTCGTTCAGTGTGGAATCCATAACTTTCACGTTTCTTCCCGGTCGTGAACTTACCATGTTGGCTGTAGAAATAGAAAGATTATAAGATTAGTAATAATGCATCATAATAGAGATAATAAAGAATTATCGCACTAAAAGATATGATTGTTGTATTCTCAATTGAATATACGTCATATTTTTAGAGAATTCTTTACTAATCCTATTTGACTCCTAACGTTTGGTCCCATTTACTAGGTTCCAACCTAAGGTCAAAGCTTTTGCTCTGATACCAACTGTGGTGACCCTGCATACCACTGCATGTTGTAGTATGCTAGTCGTTGATATAACATTCACGAAGTACCATTCCGCAAATATTACATCCCTCAGAGTAGTACAACAGAACATAGCAAGGTCCATAACTCATTCACATATTATTACAATTAACATACACAAGTCGTCTCGGAGCTCCTCTTGAGTCCTAAGAGGATTACTCCTGGGTTCGAGGCGAACCCAACTTAACTTACAATACCATAGTCTCATTAAACTAAACATTTATTTTATCGAGCAGCTAAATAGTAAGAGTTTGTGCTGCTCGGCTACTACTACTCATCAGATATCTCTAGGCTTGTTCTCCTCCGGAAGCCTCCCCGGATCCGTAGACGATGATGTAGTCTACGCCTTCAACTCCTCCTGAGAGGTCAGGTTCGTCATAGCCGATAATCTCGGCTCCTTCATTGTTGTTGAAGTCCTCCTCCAGACGGTTCAGACAATCTAAGCATGGGATTTAAGAGTGGTATGAGTACGAGCGTACTCAACAAGTTCATTATTATAGATAAGAGGTGTTTAATGCACTAACTACGATATTAGACCAGAAAGTCTAACACCAATGCAATTTTTGATAAACATTTCTTCAAGAGATTGCTTTTATTTCAAAGAGCTATGTCCGTCAGCCTTCACCGGTTTACTAGAACTTCATGGAGCTCCTTTCCGGCCGCGTTCGCAGTTCCTCAATCCCGGAACAGGGAGTGACAGGTCACAGTTCTTTACACTCTGCAGAGGTGTGTTGCTTTACCCATAAGAGATCTTAACCTTGATGCCAACCGGGCAGCTTTCCCGTCCACACTTCCTTCGGTGTGAGGCCCGGTATAAGGTCTAGCCAATCATGTTCCTCTGCTACCTCGAACACCCACCCTTTGTTGCATGCCCCGACCCTGGGTCCACGCCGGTCCCATTATTCCCGTAATTTCAGGGTGGACCCCGACCACGACGACAGTCTGGGATCGAACCAAACTCCTTCGCCGGTAGCTGCAACCCATCATAGACCGCAATACCGTGGGGACTTAGAATGGGTTCCCCACCCACAAGTTGTTCCGCAAGCCGCAACCGCTACGGTATGCACAGCATAACCGTGGGGACTTAGAATGGGTTCCCCACCCACAAGTTGCTCCGCAAGATACAACCGCTACGGTACGCGCATCCGTTGATGAACGAGAGGTGGAAACACTTTTGACTACTCCGTCCCACTCCGGATCTTATGGTTAACACGGATATTACGGCACAAGAATCACTGGCGACATTTGTTGTTTAATCCTAGATGGATATAAACCCGTGCAATGGAACCTCCACCATATCAACACAATCCATGGTTCCATTGCCCACCACTTAGTCATATTCATAGTTCTGAAAGTAGTGGTTTTGATTTTTGTGCAATAGTGATAACCATAATACTTTGCAAGTAATTTGATAAAAATACTCAAATGACATGAGCAAGTGATGAACTTGCCTGAACACTGCAAAGTTTTGCAGTTGGAAGGTGTGGACTGACCCTTGTCCTCTGTTTCTGAAAAATAGCATCATTGTCCGATAAGGGCAATGGTTAAAGAAGCAATTATGCATGATTCTATTTTTAGGGTTGTTTCCCCCTTCCGATGTCGTTATTATTTCATGTAAGAGGTTAATACTAAGAATAATTTGAGGATACTTGATTTCAAGTAAAATACAACCTTGAAATGTTGTCAAGGTGTTTTTAAAGTCCAAATACATTAATGGACTTAATTTCATTTATAGAAAATTAGGTGTGTGATTTAAATGATTATTTAAATCATCAAAAAAGGACTTACTCTTAAATGTCTTCCAAAATTCTCATAAATATTTTATTTAAATAGAGAATTTTATGCTGATCCTTATTCATATTTTTAATTTATTTTTAAGAGCTTTTATCAATTTTCTATTGAATTTCAAAGTTTCAAGTATTTGTTGATTTGTGAAAAGACTGAAATACCCTTGGGCCCCACCTCTCAGGTGGCCCAACGGGTTAGGTCGAACCCGAGCCACCCTTTGGGCTCGGTCGGCCCATTCGGCCTCTCCTCTCTCCTCGCGCAGAAACCCTAACTCCTCTCCTCGCTCTCGCGATGCCGTGGTCGCCGCTGCCTTCGCCGAGATTCTCCGGCCGTCTCCGGCCATCACTGGCGATGAGATGCGGCGGATCTTGACCGCCTGATGACGGCGCACCGGATCTACGGCGTCGATCTGGTCCTCTCCGCCTCCACTTCTCGTCCTTAACACGTCCGCTCGCAAGGTCGAGGAGTTCCGCGGCGATTCGTCGCCGCCGACGTCCCTGGCGTCACGGCGCCGCCGTGGCTTTGCCACCGTGCGCGCGAACTGCCGTGGCACCACCATGGCCCGGCTTGGCCTGGCGCCGCCGTGCTCCGGCGCGTGCCGCCGTAGCCGCCATGGCTACACCAACCTGCTCTGTTCCAAGTAAGTGCTCCGCCGCCCTCTTTCTCCTGGGCCTTTCTTCCTCCTCCTCCAGTATCCCTGGCCATGTCTTCCCTCCTTGTGGAGGTGCTGGCCGTGCTCAGCTTCTGTGCTGTTGCTTGCTGCTCTTCTACTTTGCTCTATGCACTCCTGTTGCCTGCTAGATTCCTACTTTGGCATTTCTGTGGTTGTTCATGAACATCCAGTGATGCTCACGATCTGCTGGCTGGCTCCTGTAATCATTATTGCTACTAGGATACCCTGTGTGTGCATAATTATGTCCCTGGCTTGATCATTATGCATGATCCTTGTAGTATGCAAGTGCCAGTGTCTCTGTTCTTGATGCTAGCTTCACCAATTACTCAAGTGTATACATTTATGATATTCTGGCTTGTTGCTATGTGGAATTCTTGTAAATTTACAAGTGCCAGTATTTCTGTGTGCTCTTCTGTGTGCTATACTTACATGATTATGCTCAATTGAGCATTGTTACTGACTTGGCAGCTCCATCCCTTGATGGAATGCTTCTGGATACAATCATAAAATGATTTAGGATTTAGTCTGTGATTCAATTGTTTATGAGATGTGGTTATATAGTTGATCTGGTTAAATGTGTGGTTGCTAGGCTTGGCTCTAGCATGTCTTAGCATGCTCTAGCAAGCTTCTGATGATCATATGATCATCAGTTGCTTGTAGAAGCTGCTGTGTTATGACTGTGCCTCTCTTCTGCTCATTTTTGTGTCTGTGTGACACCAAAATCTGTACTGATGCATGCTTTTGCTTGCTCAAGCAGTTGCTGATGCTTGCAATGATCCATTGGATCAACTGCAAGACTCTGGTGCTTTGGTTCCTTATATGATTCACTTATCTGTATTACCTGGATTTACTAAAATGGATAAGTGATGTGAACTGCTTGCAGTAATGATCATTTCATTGAGTTTGGCAGGGCTAGATGGATGCCACCACTTGGTTGGGTACCCTAGCCCTCCTTTTGAACCCATCTAGGTGATGATAACTGTGCATGGCTTATTAGTTTGGGGCTGGTTCAGTGGTTGAGGTGACCTTGACAGCAATTCATTGCTGTTTAGGTAGCTCCCACCCTTGTTGGCTTGCTATGGCTTAGTGAATGCATCACTGGGTAATTCCCTGTTGGATTTCCAGTGATCTTTGATGTTGACAAACAAGAATAGACACATATTGTCTATCTATCTGATGGTTTGCTAGGTTTTAGGTGCTAGGTGACTTTGGTTGAATAGATAGGATCATTTCCTTGCTGGATTGCCTTGGTTATGCCACTGTTTTGGTCTAGCCAGTGTTCCCTTGGTGATTTCCTATTGGCTTCACCCATTTTTGCTTGCACCAACTGACTTGGTAGCCAGATGATGATACAATCTGGGTATTCTACCCATTTTGGCTTCTGTGACATATGCAAATGCTTATTTATGAGCAAACCAGGGTTTTGCTCAGGTTGATCTGTTTATACCTCACTCCAGCTCCTAGAAATAGTGTGTTGGTGTAGAGGTTTTTCTTCTGTGCTGCTTTCTTGGCTTGCCCTGCTCCTCCTTGTGGCTTGTGCTTGATCTACTCCATGGTTTACTTCTCAACAGGAAACAGTTCTTTGCTTGAGCTGTTCCTGGATGAAGTTCTGGCTATGTGTTCTTCCTGTTCTAAGTTTTCTTGTTTGCTGATGACTTACCAAGATGCCTGCCGATGAATGAGCTAGGGTTTGGCTCAAAAAGGTTATATATGATGCCCTCTTGCTCTCTCTGGTCGACAGCTCTTGCTTGTCACTTTGGTGACTCAGTGTGTGTGTGTGCTGCATGCACACAGCCCTGTGAGCAGGCTATGTGTGTGTTTAGACATGTGCTGTGCACCTGGACCTGTAACTTGGCTGTGGCATGGATCAGCTCGGCAGCTTGATCATATCCCCTACATTTCCTTTATTTGTTAACCTGCCAAGTGGCTTTGCCACTTGGCTTAATTCTGGTTTTGCTTTGGTTTGTGCAGGGATTCAACAATTGATCAAAAAAATGGACATGGAGTTCTTCAAATCCAAGATCAAGTGAAGATGATCTTGTAGTATTTAGACTAGGGTCATTACTTGTACTTTTCTTTTTATTCTCTTTTATTTTTTTCAATTTCACCAATTCTTGTAATGTGTTGTAATTCATTTATTTTACTTGTGAATATTGTAATGACAATGTAATTTGTGTGATGATCAATAAAGCTCAAAGTTTTCCCTAATGAGCTTTACTTTATTCTAATTGTTCATTTTGTTTATTATTGATTATTTACTTAATGAATTTCCTCACAATTGAATTATTTAAGGTAATTATTTAATGTTTGAATTTGAAATTCAAATTCATCATTTGTTTGAATTCAACCATGACACTTCATTTAAAATTCAGTAATGCAAACTCTCCCCTTTCTTCTCAAAACCCTAAAGTAGTGAAGTGAGATGCAAGTTTGTCGCACTCTCGAAACCCTAACCCTGTAAGGTGTCGAGAGAGAAACTTGTTCCCCTTCGATGCAGTTTTTGTTTAAAAGCGCGAAATTTCCCCAGAATTTACTATGCAATGCACATCCCTTTCTAAAATCTACCCCTCGATTGTCTCTAAACCTGGGACATTACAATGTAATAGTGATTTTTGCCTGGAGTTTGCTGGATCGGTGGTATTCGGTCGTGCGCACCAATGTTTTTATTCGACCGATTGGTTCTGGAGGGAGCGGCACGAAGCTCTTTTTCCGTGTTGACATCAAGTGACTATGGATCCATGATGAAAGTCAGAAGAAGGGAATTTCATGAAGGCCGGAGGGGAGGACTAGCTAAGGGAGGTTCAAGTCTCCGCGCTGTTGAGAGACTTGCTTGGTGTTCCGGGATTCACAACAGCGGTATGAAAGTGGGGGCGACAACACATGTGAAGTTCAGAGTCCTACCTTTCAGTGTGAAAACCCAAGGTGTGGCCTTAACTGGTTGTGTCTGACAATGACCTTATTGGAGGCATTGTTTTGAGAGCGGGGACTATATTCAGGATGAAAACCTAAGATCTATGATCGGGCGACGACGATGTTTTGAGCACTGTTCCCTTCTTGGAGACGTCGTTTTTGGAGAGTCTGTATTTCAGGTGTTGTCTTGGAGGTGGATGTATTGCTGTTGTTAGGCCCGAGATGTTGTAGCGGGACTTTCGTTTCTTAGTTTTCTTTTTCTTTTTTTGGCTGTGTGCATCCGTAGTGCCATTAGGGTGGTGCGTTGTTGCAGAGGCTGGGTGTAATTGATATCTTTTTTATATTAATATATTCCCTTTATCGAAAACATGTATATCCACTTGCATATGTAGCGCCGAATCTAGATATAGAGAAACTGGTGCGCTTACATAAAAAAATAGCGTACGAATATCTACTCATTTTCTTTCCTTTTTCGCAAAGATATCAATTACACTTAGCATATGCAATAATGAAATGTCCTACACTCTACTAAAAAAGAAGAAGAAAAACAAACGATCCTGGCATGATGATCAAAACCTTGCAGCTGGAACACAAACCACTACCAAGACATCACTTGAAATCTGTGCTAACAAAGCAATGCTTTCAGCAAGGCCATTGTGAGCCACAGTCAATTAAGGTCAGACCTTGTATTTTTACCCTGGAGCAAGTATGCCATCTAAAAACGATGCCTTAAACAAAAACATTGACGGGTACAACCAATTAATATCACACCTTGAATTTTCATCTTGAAAGATAAGACTTTGTACACTTGTTATGCTGCCACCCCGCTTGCCGATATCCCTGCTGCAAGTCAAGAAACACAAAACAGTCTTCATCACCACGAAGACTAAGTCCGCCATTACTAGACCTCAGAGCTCGGTCATCATGACATTCTTCACCACTGTCTTCTCCACGGAAATTAAAAAAAACTGACATGTCCCATGATGGCAACAAACAGCGAAGGTTTCCGCCACTCCCTCCTAAAGAAGCGCGGCCCGAAATATGGGTACACACGATCGAATCACATCGCATCTAGCAACCTACATGCATCAGGCACCCATTGGAGATCGCCGATGGAGCTTTCTGGGACTCGTTACTTGCCAGATCAATGAGGGCCATGCCAACATCAAGCAGAACACCGTCTTGGTGCGAGAAGAACCCAGTGGTCGCATCCTTTATTAAGACGACCGGCAAGCCCCCATGTCGCCATCCTTCGGCACCCAACAAGAAAACGAAGATATCAACGGGCAACGCCACGACCACCCGCACCACACAGAGATGAGGGGCTGGGCCGTACCGAATCCCCAGAACCAGGCACTGTACCGCCCTTGTTGAAGGCATTATTTCCTGAGCACATGATTATTGCTTGACTGGATTTTAATTTCTCGATAGCACACCTACATGGGTGCCGGTGGTACAGGATTGCCCCTCTACCACTTACCCTTTCCCCTCCAGACCAAGAAGCACACGTGGACTTGTCACCATCATGGTGCAAGATGTTCGAAAGTATAATCTGCTATCAGCCCTGTCAGACAACCCCAGGACGGCCATGACATGCCCATGTTGCCTCATAGCATAAGCACCACCAGCACCTAGCGAGGAGGCAACAACGCCCACGGTAAAGGACCGATGACAGCTAACAAGAACACCCTGCCATGAGGCGCGTTCCCACGGCGAAGTCGAAAGGCCTGACGGTATGTGACATGTGATGGGGGGTATTCGGGGGACTAGCACAACATGCGGGATGTCTGAGTCGGCACCATTTTTCGGTAGTCAGCTACTCAGCGCCTCAGAATGCAAGGGTTCGGTTTGGCCCACTGATCCACTGGATTGGACTTTGATTCTGCTACCAGTAGGAGAAGGGCCCTACCAGGAAAAAACTAGGTCTAACGTGAACCTCACTTGTTCGACCCTAGGGTCTATCCGCACCTCTGTCTCATTTGTGCAATAGGTAGAAGGACGCCGCGCTGCCATATGAGCAGGCGAGCAATCGACACCGGAATAAAATTCGTCGGGTAGAGAACGTCTCCCATACCGGATCCTCCATCCTATTTTTTCGTTGGTCACCAAGTTATCTTTGCCGCCGGAATGTGCAAAGTGTGGGATACGCTCGAAGCATGCCATCCCCAACCCCCTTCTCCAGCAGCGGCTTCCCCCCTTGTCGGCATCTCCATCTTCGGTCTATACTCTTTATTCAGCCAGCGGTCGCACCCCAAAGCACTGTCGCCGCGAACGGCGACATGCAACCACCCTAGGTCAAGTGATCATCCACGTACCGCGCATTGATGGAGTAGCCGCGCGTATTTTCGGCTTCGACCCCAATGATCTATTGGTACAAGCCCCAACGCCGAGCACTTCTCGGCGATGACTAGAGGAGATCGAGATTGGCTCAAATTGAAAAAGCGTGGAACTAGTTAGCTAGTACTACTACATCTGTTCTCTAATGTAGTACTCCTTCTATGCCAAAATATAGTGTGTATTATTAGGTTTTTAAAATCAAACCATATACACTTGAACAAAGGTTATGCAAAAAAAATCAACATCTAGAATATCAAATCGATACCACTGGATTCATCACAATATGGTATTTTTTTTGGAGCAACCGGCAGGAGCACTGCCTTTTCATTAAGAAGAGGGAAATTTAGTCAGTTTATAAGGAAAACTGACCGAAAACCGTACAACCCAAACACCACACACCGGTCCCGAGGCCGCGCACCACACGAGCCGACAACACTCCCGCCCTAGCAAGAGGCATCACTCAAAGAAAGCTCCCGGAGCCGCCGCTCCGACGTCCACACCGGTCCCGAGACCGCGCACACTGGCGAGAACCGAAAAACAACCGAAACACAACACACCGACCCCGAGGCCGCGGACGCTACGAGCCGACGACCCTTCAGCCCAAGCAAGAAGGGACGACACTCAAAGACACAAGAGATTCGGAGCCGCCGCTCCAACGTCCACACCGGTCCCGAGACCGCGCACCCGCCTAGCCGGCAAAGGAGCTGCCACGCAAAGCAAACCAAAACTTGCCTAGCGGAGTACCAGACCTCCAAGACATCGCCCCCAAGAGGGAGACGACGAAGACGCCGCCGATGCCCGCTCTAGCGAAAGCCAAAGCTCAGGTTTTCACCCGGAGAGTCTGAAACTTCACACGACGAGGGAGGTGAAGGAGCTCCTCGACAATGCCTCCATCGAGGGGAACGACGTCCGAGGACGCCGACATCGCCGGCACCAACCGAAGTGGGTGCAGTGCTTTCGCGCGGAGTTCACCTAAACCCAAGTCGTTGAAGCCTATCCACGAAGGCGAAGAAGATGTGCCTGCGTCGCAGCTCGCCATCGCCGCCACATGAAGCCAACCGTGCCATGATGCCACGGTGCTCCCGGACAAGCCCTTCGGCCGCCAAGCAGTCGTGCCCTGCCGCCCGCACGGCCAGGGTAGAGTAGCAGAGACCTCCATGTCCCGGAGCCGCCGCTCGGGCCTACACGCGCAGCAGCAGAGCGAACACCTCATATCGACTCGCCACCCGCCGGACAGCGCCCCAACCACCCGAAGAGCGGCGCCGCCGCGCCGCCGTCCAAACGCCATGGCACACCTCCACCATGGCTGCAGGTGCCAGCGATGGCAACCTGCCACACGCAGTGGCCCACCAAAGCCGCCAGGTCGCCGACGAATCTGGGGCAGCTACCACACGACCACCGTGTCGAGGCATCCCCGAGATCCATCGACCTCCACGCAACCTCTGCGTCGAGGCACCACCCGGCTGCCGCCCACCAACGCCACCGCGTTCCTGGGGCCGCCGCCCCGGCCTCCCAATCGTCGTCACCCGTGCCCAGACTCGGAAACGAGGTGGTAGAGGACCACCATGGGCCAAGGCCGCCCCCGGCAGCCGCATGCCGGCGAGAAGACGCCGCAGTCGCCAGCGCCGAAGACTCCTGCCAGCCAACCGGGAACAGGCATGCCGAGGCGCCGGACCACCACCCGCCGGCAGGCGCACAACCGCCCGGGGACGGCGCCGGCCGTAGCGCTGCCCACGCAGCCGCCAGGACCAGGCGCAGATGAAGAAAAATCCGGGGCCGCCGCCCCGGCGCACGCTGCCAGATCGAGCCCGAAAAGGCCCAGATCTAGCCCACAGGGCCGAGCTCGAAGCAGACGGCAGCAGCGCCGGCCGCCGCACGCCGCTGCGCGAGATCGACACCTCCACCTTGCTGCAGAGCAGCCGCGACGCGCCCCGGAGCCGCCGCCCCGGCCTCCTCCTCGCCGGCAACGCCCCACACGGGCCGGCAACCGCCTGCAGAGAGACCCCCACGCCCTTTGGAGATGGGGCCCGCCGCCACCGCGGCAGGGGCCAGCGGCAGCGGCGGCCAGACGGGAGGCTACTGGCGGCGCGCGAGGTTTCCGCCCCCGGCGTCGCCTGGGGAGCGACGCGAGGAGCGCGGCTTTCTGCTCTCTCAAGTCGTATCACAATATGGTATGGATTAGATATCATAGAGATTCATACAATTTTCTCAATATAATTGATCAAAGTTAATGCAGTTTGATTTTTGCTAAAACCAATGCACACTGTATAACGGCGCAGGGTATGTGGCAGCGAACGTACTATATTAGTGAACAACCAATACACCAATGTATTTTCCAGAAAGGTAATAGTACTACTCACGAACTTTTTTTTTGACAGGACTACTCACGAACTGTTATTGCAACGGGTGTGTACACACATATGTACGCTATCCGCTACAAATCCTGACCGACAGGAATCATGTCCGGCCGGCGACAGGAATCAAGTCAAAAAAAGAAAAGCTAAAGAAAGGAGATTCAACTTGTTGGAAAATAAAATTTGTCTATGATATTCAGTACATGACCACAATGCATCATTATTAGCTTCTTCTCATGCCGGTCCACCACCTGTACTTTTCGTAGTACTCCATCCTCACCTGCTCCGGCGACGGCGGCGGATCGCGGTCCTGGTCGAGGCCCTCCTCGAGGCGGCTGATGAACTGGTGCTTGAACCACTCCCGGTTGCCGCAGAAGCACTTGTGCAGTGCGGCCGTGGCCTTGACGCACGCGTCGATGTCGGCTACGTCGCCCTCTAGCTCCTTGAAGTACGCGGTTTGGCAGGCCCCCACCGCCGCGGCGAACTCGTTTTTGCAGCCGCCATTGTGCACGTGATGCTCGACGCTGCTTACGTCGCTGTGGAGGGCCATGGCCGACCCCAGGCCCCTCCCCATTGCCTCGATGAACATTCCGGGCAGTTCACGCCACGACTCCATGGCCGGCCGCCGGCTGCTCTTGTTTTGAGGTGTACGATGACGCATCAGAACTTATTAAATAGGCCAGTAAAACATAGGTCGGTAATGCCTGATCGAACGGTGTCCGTTTCCGTTCACAATATGGAGGAAAGATGGAATCACGATGGATCACGCTATGTAGGTACGTATAGGTTGCAACAATCCACCTTCGAGCACACCGTCCATCTGTGACGCCATGGGTCTATGCATAGGAGAGATGTTAGATATATATACTTGCTCAATCTAAAAATAAGTGTCTCAACTTTTTAGAAACACAACGATGTATCTACAACTAAAATATGTCTATAGGTGTAATACAATCTAGATAAAACTAAAACACTTATGCTACATAATCCCGCGCCGCGCCCCCTCCCTAGGGTTAGGCTCCCGCGCAGCCGCCCCCAGGCGCGCCCCTCCCTCCACCCTCCCCCTCGCCGCCGCCGGAGGACCCGCCGGGCAAAGCCTTGGTGGCGACGGTGGCGGCGGGGGCCTCTCCCCGGGCGGCGGCTCCCCTTCCTCGCCGCGGCGGCGGCGTTCTTCGGTGGGGATTCGGCGGCGGCGTGGTGGCGCGGCCCTCCCCAGCGAGTTCGGCGCCTCGGTGGTGACGAGGGGATCAGCCCCCTCCGGCGGGGCGGCCCTGCAGCGGCGCCGGCAACCTCGGGTCCGTTGGTGGCCATGGCCATGGGCGGGGCTGCGGGGCTGAGACGGTTGATGCAGCGGCGTGGCGGCGCTAGCTGCTGCTGCCGGGCGCCATGGTGGTGTCGCGGTTGCAGGCTAGTTGGCCGAGGCCCCGGCGTCGGATGCGGGATTGGGTCCCCGATCTGGCCGGCGGCTGTTGCCGGTGCTGGGCACAACCCTTGCCACCGTCGATGTTCCTCTTCTCCGGGTGGTGGTGGCTAAAGTCGGCGGCTTTCATCCTCATCCCCTATCTGCTCTAGCTGCATCGGGGTTGCGGTGTATGGACGGGCGAAAGTCCTGCTTGGCCGATGCTGATCACGGCGATGCCTGCGGGCGCCGTTACCTTGCTGAAGGCGTGGTCGTGGCCTTCACTGTGCCTTTCTTTACCTCTGATGCCAGGGGAAACCCTAGGTCCGGTTCACCGGACCAGGTGGCGGCGGCGCCAAGGTGTCATTATCTTCATGAAGACGTCGTCCAGGCCATCGAGGAGGGACCGATGCGGCTTTCGGAGTTTGGGGTTGGTGATGTGCTGCAGGTGGTGGTCGCGGCCCAAGGCTTGCGCTTCCGGGGCGCAATGTACGACATGGCAGATGCTCCGTTCGATGTGTTCCCCAAGTCTGTCAAGACCCTGCCTTCTTCTCGCCGACTCCTTTAGGCGCATGAGGGGAGGTACGTTGGTCTGGGTTGCCTTGGAGCCGAGACCGAGTCGGTGTTGTCTTGCTTGGTTCGTGACGCGGTCCTGAAGCCTTGTGCTCCTCTTCTCGCCATTCGTGGCAGAATGTTGGGCAAGAAGAGTCGTTTATCATTGGGTGTGTTCATGGTATGTTGTTTGCCGCTTGGCGTTGTATCGTGGTGTAGCGTCGTATCGTGAAGTGGAGTTGTAGCCTTCTTGGCTTTGTATCGGCCGTCTTGGCCTTTTTTCTATGCGATTGATACACCTTTCAGGGTGTATTCTTGAAAAAAACTAAAACACTTATTTTTAGACGGAGGTAGTATAATGTATAGGTTCTAATCCTAGCCTTCGTTAACGCATTGCATCTGTACATCTCCTAATATAATTATGGTCGTTCTTAAAACCCTAGCCACAAGCGCCATGACAAATTGACCACCCCTGCTTCTGTCGCTGGTGCGACCCTAGGTGTGTTGGTCTCGTATGTTGCCCCAATCGCTCCTTCCTCATTGGTTGCATCTTCGCCGGATGCATTTCATCCCACTACGATGACCACCTTCACCCCAGTGATGACAGATGCAATTGTCAGTTCCACCATGCCCTCCTTCGCTTAGTCCACCGTGGACGTCCTCGGGCATCCCTCGGTCCAAGGTTTGTTGGAGATACGCCCAAGAGGCAATAATAAAGTGGTTATTATAATATATCTTTATGTTTATGATAAATGTTTGCATACCATGCTATAATTGTATTAACCGAAACATTGATACATGTGTGTTATGTAAACAACAAGGAGTCCCTAGTAAGCCTCTTGTATAACTAGCTTGTTGATTAATAGATGATCATAGTTTCATGATCATGAACATTGGATGTTATTAATGACAAGTTTATGTCATTAGATGAATGATATAATGGACACACCAAAATAAGCGTAGCATAAGATCACGTCATTAAGTTTAATTTGCTATAAGCTTTCGATACATAGTTACCTAGTCACTTATATCGACCATGAGATCATGTAAATCACTTGTATCGGAAGGGTACTTTGATTACATCAAACGCCACTGCGTAAATGGGTGGTCATAAAGGTGGGATTAAGTATTCGGAAAGTATGAGTTGAAGCATATGGATCAAGAGTGGGATTTGTCCATCCTGATGACGGATAGATATACTCTGGGCCCTCTCGGTGGAATGTCGTCTGATTAGCTTGCAAGCATGTGAATAGTTCACAAGAGATGATATGCCACGGTACGAGTAAAGAGTACTTGTCAGAGACGAGGTTGAACAAGGTATGGAGATACAGATGATCAAACCTCGGACAAGTAAAATATCGTGTGACAAAGGGAATCGGTATCGTATGTACATGGTTCAATCGATCACTAAGTTATCGTTGAATGTGTGGGAGCCTTTATGGATCTCCAGATCCGCTATTGGTTATTGGTCGAAGAGGAGTCTCGACCATGTCTACATAGTTCACGAACCATAGGGTGACATACTTAAGGTTTGATGTCGTTTTAAGTAGATATGGAATATGGAATGGAGTTCGAATGTTTGTTCGGAGTCTTGGATGGGATCCAGGACATCACGAGGTCCGGAATGGTCCGGAGAATAAGATTCATATATAGGAATTCACTTTCCAAGTGTGGAAATGATCCGGTGCATTTATGGAAGGCGCTAGAATGTTCTAGAACCTTCCAGAAGAAATCACCATGGAAGGTGGAGTCCCGGTTGGACTCCACCAACCCTAACCAGCCAACCAAGTGGGAGGGTGGAGTCCATGGTGGACTCCACCTCCTTCTCCGGCCAAAGCAAAGGGGAAAGAGAGAGTCCCTGTCCCTCTAGGTTTCGTCCATAAGGCAGTTTTTGAATTGGGGTCTTCTTCGAAGACTTTGGGCAAACCCTTGGGTTTCCACCTATATAATGAGGAGGAGAGGGAGGGGGCAGCCCTGTACTTGGCCGCACCACCATAGGGAGGCCCCTGGCCGGCGCCCCTACCCCCTCTCTCCCAAACCCTAGCACACCTCCCTCCTCATACACATCCCGTAGCGCTTAGGGGAAGCCCTGCCGGAGATCTCCACCGCCACCGACACCACGTCGTCGTGCTGTCAGGATTCCGAGGAGGATCTACTACATCCGCTGCCCGCTGGAACAGGGAGAAGGACATCGTCATCAACACCGAACGTGTGACCGAGTACGGAGGTGCTGCCCGACTGTGGCACCGTCAAGATCTTCTACGCGCTTTTGAAAGTGGCAAGTGATCATCTTCTGCAACAACGAGATCTAATCTCGTAGGCTTTGGAAATCTTCGAGGGTTAGTCTCATGATATTCTCGTTGCTCCCATCTTCTAGATTGGATCTTGGCTTATTATTCGTTCTTGCGGTAGGAAATTTTTTGTTTTCTATGCTACGAATCCCATCAGTGGTATCAGAGCCGTGTCTATGCATAGATTGGTTGTACGAGTAGAACACAATAGTTTTTTGGGCGTTGATGCTTTTGTTGTCTTTAGTTGGTGTACTTTGCATCTTGTGGGATGGTGGGATGAAGCGGCCCGGGTTAACTTTACATGACCGCGTTCATGAGATTTGCTCCACACTCGACATGCAACTTGTATTGCATAAGTGGCTTTGCGGGTGTCTCTCTCTCTCACCATAGTGAAGATTCAATCTACTCTTTCTATTGACAACACTAGTATCACCGTTGTGGTTCATGTTCGTAGGTAGATTGGATCTTACTCGAAAACCCTAAATCACGTAAAATGTGCAAACCAAATTAGAGGTGTCTAACTTGTTTTTGCAGGGTTTGGTGATGTGATATGGCCATGATGTGATGATGAATATGTATGAGATGATCATTATTGTATTTTGGCAACCGGCATGAGCCTTGTGGTTGTCTTTATATTTCATGTAGTAGTATTGTTTCAAAGTAGTTGTAATAGTTTCTACATGTGGTGAACAACCATGAAGACGGCGCCACTGACCTTGACGCTACGCCGACGATGATGGAGATCATGCCCGTTGATGATGTAGATCATGTCCGTGCTTTGGAGATGAAGATCAAAGCCGCAAAGACTAAAGGGCCATATCATATCACATATTAATTGCATGTGATGTTAATCCTTTTTGCATCTTATTTTTCTTAGATCGCGACGGTAGCATTATAAGATGATCCCTCACATTAATATCAAGATAATAAAGTGTTCTCCCCTCGTATGCATCATTGCTACAGTTCGTTGTTTTGAAGCATCTCGTGATGATCGGATGTGATAGATTCTACGCTCACATACAACGGGTGTAAGCCATGTTGCACACGCGGAAATACTTGGGTTTGCTTGACGAGCCTAGCATGTACAGACATGGCCTCGGAACACAGGAAACCGAAAGGTTGAACACGAGTCATATGGATGATATGATCAACATGTTGATGTTCACCGTTGAAGCTACATCATCTCACGTGATGATCGGTTTTGGTGTAGTGGATATGGATCGTGTACCACTTAACAACTATGAGGGATGTTGTTTAAGTGGGACTTCATTAGTAATTAGATTAAAACATGAACTAATTATAATAAACATAGTCTGAATAGTATTTTGAATTAATTTGTAGAATTGGCATCCGTTATCTACCAAGCGCTAGTATTGTAATTGAGATAGAAACACTGTTAAGTCTGATAAACAACTTTACGGACTGGTACCGTATTGTTGAAAGAATCAAGAAATGATTAAGTCCTATTGCAAACTTTTAGTAAACCTCACATTGTTGATTTAAAGAGCAATGGTTTCAATTAGTACCTTAAATCATCTTGTCTCCGTGAAACTTAAAGTTCAAATCCATTTCAAAAGTAAGGAGCTGGAAATTTTGTTTTCAGAAATAAGCAAGGTATGAGATATATGTGATATCTAAGACCTTATTGCAAGATGATAGAATATAATCTAGTGAGACTACATAAACTCATAAGTTTTATGGGAATGCACGAAGGTTGAAGACGCCAGGCGTCCCAATCCTCCAACTAAGTTGGGCACTAACGATATTCGCATATCCATGAAGTGATCGTCCTTAGTATGCACCGTTGCTAAGAATCATTGTTTCGAAGCATCACATGATGATCGGGTGTTATAGATTCTAAGTGTGCATACAACGGGTGCAAGCCAGATTTGCACATGCGAATACTGAGGTTAAACTTTACGAGCCTAGCATGTACAGACATGGTCTCGGAAAGTCATCATGATATGATGGATAAAATTATGAGTGAAATTGTTCATCATATTACAAAGTTACTAATAGTGAAATCTGGAACACTTGTCATATGATGATTAACTTCAAAATAAGAACCTCAAGGTTATTGGTATTTGACCAATGGATCTAGAAGTTATTGAAGGTGAAGTGTTTTCGAGAATGAGGAAAGCTAAACGAGAAACTACAAAAAGATTTTTGGCAGAAAGAAAGAAAAGACTAGAAAGTCTAGCTCAGGTGTATATAGATGATATACATGTTATGAATGTATTCTTTGATTGGTCACACAATAAAGTTCTTGGGTATTTGTACCAGATCGGTTGGTATGAGATGTCATAAAATACAACGCAATACAAGAATACGATGGCCTAAGTGACTGATAAGGAATATGGTAATAATGCACGTCTGGAACATAATAAAGTGTTATTATGTTTGTCGTTGGTATTCTACCTAGCCCTTAGGATTTATAATAAAGAACTTAATAATTGTTATTTTGCTCTGGTCAAATGAAAACAATGAGTTGTTCAAATTATGACCTTACTCCATGTATGATGGATAAGTTATTGTAAATCTTAATGGTGAAACACACATGCATAACACTGACGCTAAAATGCCATAAGGCAAATGATTTGAATTCCACTTATTTGTGGAACCGCCATTTAGGTCATGTTGGAAAGGAACACATGAAGAAACTCCATGCAAATGGATTTTTGGAGTCATTTGATTTTTGAATCGTTTGGCGCTTGCAAATCCCTTCTGAAAGGAATGACTGAAATACCGTTCATAGGCCAAGAGTTGAACGGGCAACTAACTTAGTGGAAACATGCATGATGATGTATGTGGTTCACTGGGCATAGTTGTGTGCAGAAGATTCTTCTACTTCATGAAAACTTCCAACAATGAATTGAATATATATATGTGGATATATTTATTCGATAAGGAAGAAGTTTGAAACATTTGAATGGATTTAAATAAATTTCAGCATGAAGTGAAAATCATCGTAATAGAAAAGTCAAATATCTATGATTGGATCATGGTGGAAATATTTGAATTACGATTTTTAGTGAACATCTAAGAGAGTTATGAAATTGTTCTAGAACTCACGTTGTTGTGGGTATACTTCATGGGTGTACCATCGACAGTGCCTAGATCCGGCAAGCCCGGGTGGCCCATAGATGGTGATGTGGCGTGTGGCTCGTCGGGCGGCCCAGTTGCTGTTGATCCTAAAGGATGAAGTCCAGCCCAGGATAGGGAAGCCGGATCCCAACCGACCATCGGAGGAAGTCGGATCCGTGAAGATCCCTGTGGAACCCGGATCCATGGAGGCCCAGGAGTAACCCGGATCCATGGAGGCCCAGGAGTAACCCGGATCCATGGAGGCCCATGTGGAACCCGGATCCAGTACGACGTAGGGAGGAAGGCAGATCCTTGACGTACACGGCAAGACCTTGTACCGTAGTTAGGCGACCTGTAATCCGGCTAGGACTCTCCATGTAAACCCTAGATCCGTGCGCCTATATAAGCCGGATCCGGGAAGCCCTGAGGGGAGATCTCGAGCTAGAAGCGAGACAACCACAACTCATTGTAACAACGCGAAAGCGCCCAGATAATTCCAGACAAGCAGCAGTAGGCCCTGTCATCGTGCAGGTGTTCCGAAGCTGGGTAACTCGCGTACCACCGTCCCGTGTGCACTCCGCCCTATGGCCCCTACTTCTTCTCCCCCTCGTGAGGATCCCTCCTCCGGGGTACCGTCGATTAGGCAACGACAGTTGGCGCCCACCGTGGGGCCTGTGGCGTCTGGAGGCCGGAACCGGGAGGGTTCCGCCATGGGAAGCTACGACGACACCATCGCTGTGGGGCGCGTCCTTTACGCCGGAAACCTTCCGATCGTCCCTCCGGACGAGTGCTGGGTTCCGGCCAAGACAAACCCCGTCAAGCTCTCCATCGTCCCAGTTGGCGGCATACACATCTTCATCGGCGAAACCGTTGATTTCGACGGAAACGCACTGGTAAGTAATGTAGCTACGACCGCCGCCGAGCAGGACGCAGCTGCAAAGATCCGATCCGAGTCGCTGGAGCTTTCCACAGAAGAATCCGCCTTAGACCCGGAAATTTCAAATTCTGGTTTTGGTAGCCGGATCCGCACCTATGTTTTTGGTTGCCGGATCCGCGCCTATGTTTTTGGTTGCCGGATCCGCGCCTACGTTTTTGGTAGTCGGATCCGCACATATGTTTTTGATTGCCGGATCCGCGCCTACGTTTTTGGTAGTCGGATCCGCACCTATGTTTTTGGCAGCCGGATCCGCACCTAATTTTTGGTAGTCGGATCCGCACCTATATTTTTGTTGCCGGATCCATGCCAAAATTTTGGTAGGTGGATCCGCACCTAAATTTTTGGAAGTCGGATCCACACCTAAATTTTGGTAGGTGGATCCGCACCTACAGGACCACTGCGACAATCAATCTCGCACCGGCTCGACGGAACGCCGAAGAAAAACCGCCATGACCGACGTTGACTCCGCTCCAAACAGCTAAGTGCCTATTTATATTTAATATTTTAATATTTTATGATCATGAGATTAAGATTGGTTCACTCATATCCTGAGTCTTTTACCGCTTTCACTGTTGGTCATATCTTTCCCACGATTTGCCTTGCGCTCGTGAAAAACTTTGTACTGTTTTTGCCGCTTAAGGCTCCAGTACGCTGCAAAATTTCCGCCTTCGGGCGTTAGCTTGAGTTTTCTGGCCTACACGTTTTCTGTTGTTTTATGTGTGGATTCCTTAGTAGTGACATCTCGGTACTTAAAGCCGGCCTCTGTTTCTGAGGTTCTTGATTGTTTCGCTATTAAGCGCTATCGCCTCAGCAGATGTTCTGTGTTTAAAGTTTGCCGTCTCGCGAAAAGTCAAGCATATAAACCAGAAGAACGGATAAACCAGCACTTGCTTAAAACATATAAATTACATTAACTGTTCAAGATAGTCGAGTTTTTTCCGCCTTGACAGTTTTATGTTGTTCAACTGCTGCATAGTTTCAGCTTTAAAACATTTGTTCAAAGGCCGTTTTTGTTCCGCCTTACATTTGTTCGTTGAACATGATCAAAGAAACAATTTAATACAAATATGTTTTTATGTTTATGTATCAGGTACATGACACTTGGACGTACAACAATCTCCCGAGGTTAGGCGGATCCATGGCGTGCACAGCTGGAAAAGCAACTTGAGTCTTGATTCCGCTATGCTTAGCCGGAACCAACCCTCGGGGGCTGCGGTTTGATCTTAGGTGAAAAGTGTGTTTCCTTTCGGGTATCAGTGCTGGAAATTTCCGCCTAGATGCTTGGGATTTACGCTATTCCTAAGTCACATATAAAGATAAAGCTACTCTAAGAGCACCAAGCCGGATTTTCAAGTAAATTCACCTTGGCGCTCGGGGGCTACACCGATGAAGTTCTCTTTGGAGCAACAGGCCGGAAATTTTCCACCTTGACGCTTGGGGGCTAAGTTTCTGAGCATCGTGTCTCCTTGGAGCAAGCCGACTCAACGCTCGGGGGCTACATACATATGGTTATGTCAAGAAAATTTTCAAAGATGGCGAAAATCTGGCTAACTAGTCGGATCCGCACCTAATTTTTGGTAGCCGGATCCGCACCTAATTTTTGGTAGCCGGATCCGCACCTAATTTTTGGTAGCCGGATCCGCACCTCAATTTTTGGTAGCCGGATCCGCAACTAATTTTTTGGTAGTCGGATCCGCACCTCAACTTACCGCTCGAATCACGCGAAAATGGCGCCAAGATAGGCGGAACCGTTTGAATCTTTTAAGGTTCCGGGTAACGGCGTGAAGATAAGCAAATTCTTGTCCGCAAGCAGGGGAGTAACCCGGAGACATGTTATGAACTGTCGATGGATGAAGTCCCGCAGGATGAGGGTTTTTTCCGACTGAAAGTTGGGAAAGAAGAAAATATGAAGTTAGAGCTCTTCAAGTTTCTCCGCGTTACCAATATTGCCGGAGACCATGATGGACTAGTGAGGCGGAAACAGCAGGTGAAACTCGGAGAACTCTGGGGGCTACTGTTGTGGGTATACTTCATGGGTGTACCATCGACAGTGCCTAGATCCGGCAAGCCCGGGTGGCCCATAGATGGTGATGTGGCGTGTGGCTCGTCGGGCGGCCCAGTTGCTGTTGATCCTAAAGGATGAAGTCCAGCCCAGGATAGGGAAGCCGGATCCCAACCGACCATCGGAGGAAGTCGGATCCGTGAAGATCCCTGTGGAACCCGGATCCATGGAGGCCCAGGAGTAACCCGGATCCATGGAGGCCCAGGAGTAACCCGGATCCATGGAGGCCCATGTGGAACCCGGATCCAGTACGACGTAGGGAGGAAGGCAGATCCTTGACGTACACGGCAAGACCTTGTACCGTAGTTAGGCGACCTGTAATCCGGCTAGGACTCTCCATGTAAACCCTAGATCCGTGCGCCTATATAAGCCGGATCCGGGAAGCCCTGAGGGGAGATCTCGAGCTAGAAGCGAGACAACCACAACTCATTGTAACAACGCGAAAGCGCCCAGATAATTCCAGACAAGCAGCAGTAGGCCCTGTCATCGTGCAGGTGTTCCGAAGCTGGGTAACTCGCGTACCACCGTCCCGTGTGCACTCCGCCCTATGGCCCCTACTTCTTCTCCCCCTCGTGAGGATCCCTCCTCCGGGGTACCGTCGATTAGGCAACGACACACGTTTCTTGGAGTATCATAGTGATGATAGAGTATCCGAGAGACGTATCCAAACCTTGTTGGATTAATGATTAGATAATATAAATTGATGCCATTATATTTTGCGGATTATGCTTTAGAGACTACCGCTTTTACACTAAATAGAGCATCTCATAATCCGTTGAAATGACACCATACGAGTTATGACATGGGTATAAACCCTAATAGTCCTTTCTTAAATTTTGGTATGCATAGCATAAGTAAATAAGTTTACAACCAAAATCGGATGAATGTCTTTGTTGGTTATCCCAAAGAATTGATTGGGAATTCTTTCCACTATGGAGACAAAGACAAAAGTGTTTGTCGATGTTTCTTATTTATTTCCAAGAAATTGTTTCTAGCGAAGTATTTGAGTGGGAGGACAATATAACTTGATAAGGTTGACGAACATGAGCATGATGATCAGAGTAGCGCATCATCAGAAATGGTTCTGGAAGCGGCCACGATGATCATGGCTCCCATGACTACAAAGTGTCATAGTCATGGAAATCAAAGTACCGATTGAACCTTGTAGATATGGTTTAATTTGTGATCAAATAAATGATTTGTGGACAAAGGATTGATTTTGAACAATGATAAACCAACTACATACAAAGAAGTTATGATGAGCCCTGACTCCGTTAAAATGGCTAAGCGCCATGGAATCCAAGGTAGATGAATATTTTGTGAAAGTAAATAGATCTATAAAATTGATGGACTTGGATGGAATATCCTTGAAGAAGCTCGACTTCGAAAAGTTGTTTACGACAAAGTTCAAAGAGTTGACTACGATAAGATTAGATCTTCCGTAGCGATGCTTATAGTCTATGTGGATTATTCTAGTAATCGCTACATATTTCTTTTATGAGATATGCTAGTAGGATGGAAAAATACATTACTTAACATAAGTGTGTATTAATGATGTATACTAGATACAACCAAGAGTTTTGCTGGTCCGTGGAATACTAGATAGGTATACGAACTTCAACTGGATGAAGTGAGTATTGCAGAGTTGGAATCTTCACCGGATGAAATAGTCGAAGAGTTTTTGATTTCATCAGAAACGATGAAGATGCTTGCATTTGCAAGAAATTAAGTGGGAGCGCTGAGACATATTTATAATACTTTATGTAGATGACATATAGTTGGTTATAAATGATGTAATTATATACTTTATCAAAAGGTTTTCATTGAGAATTAACTTCAATGAAAGGATATGAATTGAAACATATTTAGTGTCAAGATCTATGAAGATAGATTGAAACACATAATAAGTTTAAGTTAAAGTACATAGAATGAATATTGAAGTAGTTCAGTATAAACATATTAAGAAGGTGTTCTTTTCATGTGAAGGTTTAACAAGACTTGAGTGTATTTGACACTCGATGAGTAAAAACACATGAGTGATTTTAGATCACAAATAAAATGTACAATATCAGATGTCCTGTGCTCTAAAGAGTTAGGAGCATATACCAGAATGATTCATGTGATGATCATTGGACAACAGTAAGAATATCCCTGAGTGCTTTAGAAGAACCAAGGATATTAGTTTTGTATGGGGAAATGACAAACAAATCGCTGTAAGGTGTTACACCGATATTAGTTTGGTCACATATAAAATCTAAATTAGGATAAGTGTTGATTAAAAGGTAGCACAATGAGCTAGAAGATGTCTATGCTAGATTTAGATGAGTTCAAAATATTGTGACAAATTCTACAAACGAAGGCAGAGTATGTCATTGTTTTGACAATGATTGAGGATGTTAAGTCGAGAAGTTCTTTGAGAACTTGGTGTAGTTCCGATAGTGTTAGAACTTTGAAGCTATATTGTGTGTGACAATATTAGTGACATATTTCAGACCGCGGAATTAAGGTTCCACCAGAAGACCAAACATATTTAATGCCAACTCATTTGGAAAATGAGTGATGCGTGAAAACGCAAATGAATTGCAAAATACATATGTTTTCTGAGCATGTCAGATCCGTTGACTGAAACCTCTCTCGTGATCAAAACATGATAAGCACCAGAAGGCCAAGGTGTTATATCTTTAAAAATGTAAACTAGATTATTGACTCTAGTATAAGTGGGAGACTGTTGGAGATATGCCCAAGAGGCAATAATAAAGTGGTTATTATAATATATCTTTATGTTTATGATAAATGTTTGCATACCATGCTATAATTGTATTAACCGAAACATTGATACATGTGTGTTATGTAAACAACAAGGAGTCCCTAGTAAGCCTCTTGTATAACTAGCTTGTTGATTAATAGATGATCATAGTTTCATGATCATGAACATTTGATGTTATTAATAAAAAGGTTATGTCATTAGATGAATGATATAATGGACACACCCAAATAAGCGTAGCATAAGATCACGTCATTAAGTTCAATTTTCTATAAGCTTTCGATACATAGTTACCTAGTCCTTCGACCATGAGATCATGTAAATCACTTATATCGGAAGGGTACTTTGATTACATCAAACGCCACTGCGTAAATGGGTGGTCATAAAGGTGGGATTAAGTATTCGAAGAGTATGAGCTGAGGCATATGGATAAAGAGTGGGATTTGTCCATCCTGATGATGGATTGATATACTGTGGACCCTCTCGGTGGAATGTCGTCTGATTAGCTTGCAAGCATGTGAATAGTTCACAAGAGATGATATGCCACGGTACGAATAAAAAGTACTTGTCGGAGACTAGGTTGAACAAGGTATGGAGATACCGATGATCAAACCTCGGACAAGTAAAATATCGTGTGACAAAGGGAATCAGTATCATATGTACATGGTTCAATCGACCACTAAGTTATCGTTGAATGTGTGGGAGCCATTATGGTGTTGGAGATATGCCCAAGAGGCAATAATAAAATGGTTATTATAATATATCTTTGAGTTTATGATAATGTTTGCATACCATGCTATAATTGTATTAACCGAAACATTGATACATGTGTGTTATGCGAACAACAAGGAGTCCCTAGTAAAGCCTCTTTTATAACTAGCTTGTTGATTAATAGATGATCATAGTTTCATGATCATGAACATTGGATGTTATTAATAACAAGGTTATGTCATTATGAGAATGATGTAATGGACACACCCAATTAAAGCGTAGCATAAGATCACGTCATTAATTTCAAATTGCTATAAGCTTTCGATACATAGTTACCTAGTCCTTTCGACCATGAGATCATGTAAATCACTTATGCCGGAAGAGTACTTTGATTACATCAAACGCCACGGCGTAAATGGGTGGTTATAAAGGTGGGATTAGGTATTCGGAAAGTATGAGTTGAGGCATATGGATCAACAGTGGGATTTGTCCATCCCGATGAAGGATAGATATACTCTGGGCCCTCTCGGTGGAATGTCGTCTAATTAGCTTGCAAGCATATGAATGGTTCATAAGAGACCACATACCACGGTACGAGTAAAGAGTACTTGTCAGGAGACGAGGTTGAACAAGGTATAGAGATACCGATGATCAAACCTCGGACAAGTAAAATATCGCGTGACAAAGGGAATCAGTATCGTATGTGAATGGTTCATTCGATCACTAAAGTCATCGTTGAATATGTGGGAGCCATTATGGATCTCCAGATCTCGCTATTGGTTATTGGTCGGAGAGAGGTCTCAACCATGTCTACATAGTTCGCGAACCGTAGGGTGACACACTTAAGGTTTGATGTCGTTTAAGTAGATATGGAATATGGAATGGAGTTCGAAGTTTTGTTCGGAGTCTCGGATGGGATCCAGGACATCACGAGGAGTTCCGGAATGGTCCGGAGAATAAGATTCATATATAAGAAGTCATTTTATAAGTTTGAAAATGATCCGGTGCATTTATGGAAGGTTCTAGAAGGTTCTAGAAAAGTCCGGAAAAAATCACTATGGAAGGCGGAGTCCCGGAGGGACTCCACCTAGCATGGCCGGCCAACCCTAAGGGGGTGGAGTCCCAGGTGGACTCCACCATAGGTGGCCGGCCACCCCACCTAAGGAAAAGGTGGGAGTCCCACCTTGGGTAGGACTCCCCCCTTGAGTAGGTTTCCCACCTTTGGGAAGTTTTGGTGTTGGGGTCTTATTCGAAGACTTGGACTACAACTCTTGGGGCTTCCACCTATATAATGAGGGACAAGGGGAGGGGGCCGGCCACCTCAAGCCATAGTTGGCCGCACCCCTCAAGTGGTCGGCGCCCCCCCCTCTCCCAAACCCTAGCCGCCTCTCCTCCACCACCTCTCCCGCATACGCTTAGCGAAGCTCCGCTGGAGATCTCCATCAACACCGCCACCACGCTGTCGTGCTGCCGGGATTCCAAGGAGGATCTACTACTTCAGTTGCCCGCTGGAACGGGGAGAAGGACGTCGTCATCAACACCGAACGTGTGACCGAGTACGGAGGTGCTGCCCGATTGTGGCACCGTCAAGATCTTCTACGCGCTTTTGAAAGCGGCAAGTGATCATCTTCTTCAACAACGAGATCTAATCTCATAGGCTTTGGAACTCTTCAAGGGTTAGTCTCGTTTATCCCCTCGTTGCTACCGTCTTCTAGATTGCATCTTGGCTTGGATTGCATTCTCGCGGTAGGAAATTTTTTGTTTTCTATGCTACGAATCCCATCATATGGATCTCCAGATCCCGCTATTGGTTATTGGTCGGAGAGGAGTCTCGACCATGTCTACATAGTTCACGAACCGTAGGGTGACACACTTAAGGTTTGATGTCGTTTTAAGTAGATATGGAATATGGAATGGAGTTCGGATGTTTGTTCGGAGTCTTGGATGGGATCCAGGACATCACGAGGAGGTCCAGAATGGTCCGGAGAGTAAGATTCATATATAGGAAGTCACTTTCCAAGTGTGGAAATGATCCGGTGCATTTATGGAAGGCGCTAGAATGTTCTAGAACCTTCCGGAAGAAATCACCATGGAAGGTGGAGTCCCGGTTGGACTCCACCAACCCTAACCAGCAAACCAAGTGGGAGGGTGGAGTCCATGGTGGACTCCACCTCCTTGGCCGGCCAAAGCAAAGGGGAAAGGGAGAGTCCCTGTCCCTCTAGGTTTCGTCCATAAGGCAGTTTTTGAATTGAGGTCTTATTCGAAGACTTTGGGCAAACCATTGGGGTTCCACCTATATAATGAGGAGGAGAGGGAGGGGGCAGCCCTGTACTTGGCCGCACCACCATAGGGAGGCCCCTGGCCGGCGCCCCTACCCCCTCTCTCCCAAACCCTAGCACACCTCCCTCCTCATACACCTCCCGTAGCGCTTAGGCGAAGCCCTGCCGGAGATCTCCACCGCCACCGACACCACGCCGTCGTGCTGTCGGGATTCCGAGGAGGATCTACTACATCCGCTGCCCGCTGGAACGGGGAGAAGGACGTCGTCATCAACACCGAACGTGTGACTGAGTACGGAGGTGCTGCCCGACTGTGGCACCGTCAAGATCTTCTACGCGCTTTTGAAAGCGGCAAGTGATCATCTTCTACAACAACGAGATCTAATCTTGTAGGCTTTGGAAATCTTCGAGGGTTAGTCTCATGATCTTCTCGTTGCTCCCATCTTCTAGATTGGATCTTGGCTTGTTATTCGTTCTTGCGGTAGGAAATTTTTTGTTTTCTATGCTATGAATCCCATCAAGGTTTGCCGTAACTTGGTGGCTTGAGAAGTTCACCCTAAGGCCACTACCAAACGTACTAGGAGCATAAGATGAAAACTTCAAGCATAGTGTCAAAGTGGATCCAAAAAGCAGAACCCCACAAGAAAGGAGAAAGCTAACCAAGCCCATGCTCTACCAATGACCCATAGACCTTGTGAATTAATCTTACCCGAGGAGAAAACTAAGTTACCCTTGCTTCACCCTTCTTATAAGGGTAGTGGAAGTCATCTTTGAAATACAATAAACATATACTTCCTCCATCCATAAAAGGACGTCGGTGGTTTGTCCAAATTTAGATGTATATGTGCACTAGATACATCTAAATTTGGACAAACCTTCGACATTCTTTTATAGACAGAGATAGTATAATATAAGGTACCATATGCTAATTGCATCTCATATATCATTTGAGGAAAGATCTTTCACTCATCTGATGACTAAATCTTGCTCTAGGGGAACTCTTGCACTGGAGGTCGAGAGAAAATGTCCCCAAGAAAAAGAATTCTTGAGGAGGCACAATGACTAGCAACCCAGTAGTAGGAAATATAGCTTATAGACATAAAAATAGTAGCGACACCTAAAAAATCCACGCCACCGTAAAAAATTCACGCCACCCGTATTTGGCCAACACGCCACCGCTTATGTGGGCCCTGCGACCTGGTCCAAGCCAAAAAAAAGGCGGTGTAACCTGCTGTGCTACGCCGCCTGTATTTAGCGGTGTATCCTAGTGGACCACACCCCTGACTTTCCATGTGGCCCACCCAATAAACCGTCGCCCCTTTCGCATTCTCCCCAAATCCCCCCCACTCCATCCCACACACCCTCTCACTCTATCTTCCAATACTCTATGTCGCCCCGTTACTCTATGTCGCGCGCGCCTGTCGTGTCCGCCCCATGCCACCCATCAACTTCATCCGCGCCATGTTGTCACCTCCGTCTCCATCGCCATGTCGCCTCCACGCAGTCACCTCCGTCTATGTCTCCCAATCTCCTCTGTTCGAGCCACGCAATCACCTCTGTCCGTATCATCTCCGGTGAATCCCGACGCCCGCAAATCTCTTAGTGGTGTAGTTGATTGTTAATTAGTTATGTATAATTATGATAGTTATATATAAAAGTAGTACAATTTGAAGATCAATTGTAGTTGCTAGCGTTCAAATTTGTAGATCAATTTTGTAATATTGTTAGTAAAGTGTTGGTAACAATCTAGTGTTTAATAAACTACAGTAACGATGCTTCTTCATAGAAAATTTTGTGATGAAGCACTGCTCGTAGCAAGAACATGGAGGGAGGAGGCGCTACGGGCTCCCTCTTTGTACTCTGTGACTCCTAGTGCCTGAGTACAAGACACGGTCCCCTACTCTGCTCTCATTGTAGGCAAGGTCTCTTAGTTTAATTAGTTATTTGTCAGACTATATGTATGATATATGTTGTGTTAGTGTTTTAGAGTGTCTTATTATTTTGTTTCTATTTGTTAAAATGCAGAAAATGGATATTATTGTGTGTTGAAAGTGTGGTGACAAGAGGTTGTATGAGTGTCGCCATGTGGTTAACCACCCAGAGTTTACAATGCTAAGGGGAACATCTAGGTGTTTCTTCCTAGAACTTCCCTTTTTCCTCCTATATAAGATGGTATGTTTTGTTAAGTGTGTGGCCTTTTTTCATAGTCGACAAGTCTAATTGTTCTTCTTCAATACATGTGTCTTAGATCATCCCTTGCTTCATAAGGCGAGAAGTCCTTGAAGAAGTTCATCATTGCCATTAAGTCTTGGAGAAGGTCATCATTACCATCAACAAGGGAGACCTCAGCAGTGGTGAGTTGAAAATGCGAAGGAACAATATTGCACCAATTAATATCGTTGATGATGTTCTAGTCTACAAGGTTCTCGTCACAAACAAAAGTGATTGACAATATTTCGGTTGCAACACTTGAATAAGTTTACCGAAGTGAAGGGGTTTCAAGCTGGCGGGGCGGGGGGCTGGCTATATCCTTACGATCCGGATCATCCAAGGTTCTACGTGAGCTACAACGACCGGAACATCTTAGAAGATCGTTGATAATATCTAGGATATAAATAAGTGGTGAACTTGCTAGCGTGTTGCATGGTACTATTTTTCCAATTATTTTTGCTATCGTTGATGACGTTCAGCATGTCGTTATTGCTGCTACTATGTCAATATTGCTCCTAAATTCGAAAATAGTTATTGGCGTTCCAGCGGTGATATACGCCACCAGTAAAAACGATACTGGCTGCATGGATAGTGGCACGTCGGCGGCATTTCTATTACCAATGGAGTGGAACGCGATAGGGTTTACCGACGGAGAGATAACGGCAACGTGGCACTTACACACAGCTAAGGTCTATTTTTCACGCCATCGATAGGCTTTTTCCAACTAGTGGCCTACTCGGGTTGATGTCACATTCTTTCACGAGATTACGACCCTCTCACTTGGATGAGTTGTGCCCAAACTCGTTTACTACATACTCTTCTGTTCAAAATAGTGAAAGTTATTGATTTGTTCTAAATAAAACTTCTCTAAGTTTAACCGGATTATGTTGATACTATGACATCAAATATATATAGTATAAAAATATAATTTAATAAAACTAAATTGGTGTTGTAGATGTTGTTATTTTTTGTAACTTCGGTAAAACACCAAGTTTAGGACAAACATATAGGGTGTGTTTGGTAGCCTGGGAGAGGTGAGAATCTCTCTTCTCAGCCGAGATTTGCAATCGATCCGGTGTTTGTTAGACCGGTTCTTCACATCCCCACCTTCTCAGCAGATACAGAAAACGCCCCAGAGCCTGGTTGAGGAGCGAAGCCCAAATCGAGCTTCGCTCCTCATCCCGGGCGAGCTCATCCCGCGAGTTACTGTGCACGGGCCCGTGTACCCCCGAGACCCCAGCCCCGCTCGCTCATTTGCCCCGTTTTCTCCTCTCGCTCCCGTCTCTGGGCTGCCTCCCTGTACCTCGCTCCTCCTCTCACCTCGCTCTTGGCTCCTCCTCTCGCCCGAGCGCCGCCCGTCGACTGCCCCCGCGCCGCCCGTCGCCCTCCGCCGTCGCATGGACCGGCGCCGTCTCCAACCTACCTCGCGCCGCCCGTCGACCTCGCGCTGCAGCCTCCCGTCGACCAGCAGCGGCCGTGGCCACGGGACTCCGCCTCCAGCGACGGAACGGCGACTCCCGGCGCCGGCAACGGCGACTCCGCGCCTCCTAGCGCCGGCAGCGCCGGCTTCTCGCGCCGGCAGCGACTCCGGCGACCTCTAGGACTTGATTGCTTTTTTTTCCATCTATCTAGGGAGCCGATTGCTTTTTTATTTTCTGTACAAGGACCTCTTTGTAAAAATAACGTGGGAGAAACTCTCTGTCCAGATTGTTTCACCAAACAACATCTGAGCACAACTTGGTTCATCACATCCGGACTAACAAACAAAGGCTAAAATCTACACTGAGCTTGTATGAGGGCAACATGTATGAGTGGAGAGAGTGATTCTCTGATGCCCCAGTCTACCAAACACGCCCATAGCTTCAATAACTTTGAAACGGATGGATGGATTGCATATTGTGGCTCACTTGTGTTAGTGCTTGGCATCTAGCAACAAGGTTGTTATGTACACCCTTTGTGGGACCGAAAATTATACTCGATACTCAATCGTCCGTTTATTTTTGTTGTTTTGTTTTTCTGATGTTTCCAAGTTTGCATGTGTTCTGTCGACCATTCGCCTACCATTTGACAGATGCAATTCGGGCAGAGCTGTACATTTAATTCTTTCTTCATGTCTTTATCCCAGTATATATAACAAACAGTAAGTAGCTACAGCTAGCATATAGCACCGCACCCGAACACAGCTCCGAGACACACAGACAAAACCAAAAGTTAATTCTTAAATTAACTGATTAAATTATCGTTCGGTCATCATCAGTGGACATTGTGCCGCCGTCGCACTGTAAGCTTCCTAGCAACACACACGTTCCTTTCTTTGGGAGCTGCTATAGGGCCTTGCCGTGTCCGCACCAGCTAGTTTTCACTTTCAATGAAATTTCATGAGGGGCCCGGCCTATTCATCATTTTATTAAGTTCAAAAAAGATAACCCTTTTGTTCAAACTATTTCAGTGACACACCAGCCCAAGCAAATTCAGATAATAATTTACTAACATATCGTTTTTGCTTCCGTACGCACCCACCACAAACAAGCCAAATCGCGAGAACACATGGATGGTTAGGATTCGTTCATACCGCTTCGGGTCTGGGGGCAAGATCGTCATTTCCTGTGTACTTCGGGTTTGGCTGGCTTCGTATCAGCCCACGTACAAGCCCGTATATGACCCATACCGCAATGTATTATACGCCTACGTGTCCACGCGCGGCCACGCGGAACCGCCGAGATATATAACGCTTTTCTCCCCTGTCCTCTTCACACTTCAGCGCATCCATCCAAAGCAATCCCCAAATCGGGAAAAAACCCTAGGTCAAGAACAGCTCGCTCTCGCTCGTGCTCGCTCGTGCTCGCTCGCGCTCGTCCATGGAGAGGGGGAAGGGGGAGGAGGGGAAGGGCAAGGAGGCGGCGGTTGACGACACGCAGTTGGCGGCACCATCGGCGGCCGGAGCTGCCCCAGATCTGAGCTCCGGTTGGGGCCAGACGGCAAGATACGGCTGGCCGGTGGCTGCACCGGCGAGCAAGAAGCGTGCGCACGAGACGGAGGCGCAGATGCGGCGGCGGAAGAAGAAGAACCAGAAGACCCGAGAGAGGCAGGAGAGGAAGGCGGCGGGGCTCAAGATCAACAGCCCCGACGACGTGCCCACCTTCGAAGAATTCGACTCCGCCGACCCGTCCGAGGTAAATTTCTCAACCTCTCAACCTTTTTTTTTGCTTTACATACCATTTTTTTTTGCACATTTGGGGTTGTTGGCAAAGAAAACAGGGCATCATGGTCATGGTTTCTCAATCAGGCCATGGTTCAGAGCGGTTGCCTTCCGCTTCGATTGTGGCCTAAGCACATGCATTTGCATAATTCCCTAGAGAAACTAAGCAAGATGTAAATGGTAATCTGACAAGTCGTCCATATGTACCTGTGCCTTTTGGCTCATCCAATTAGTAACAAGAGAAATTCAATGATCTTTAATCACACCCCTTGGAACATTGGTGTTGTTTGCTTAAGCAAGATGTAAATGGTAATCTGACAAGTCGTCCATATGTACCTGTGCCTTTTGGCTCATCCAATTAGTAACAAGAGAAATTCAATGATCTTTAATCACACCCCTTGGAACATTGGTGTTGTTTGCTTCCATACTCTTGGTTGCATCAAAATAGAGTGATTTCAGATTTGACTTATGTTGCCTCCATCGTTCTCCAATTGTTTTTAATATATACTTTTCCAATCGAGGAGGGTAAAGAAACCTCATCTACATATCCAACAAAAGTAATATTATCATAACATGAAATGTAAATCATAAGAACTGTAGCAAAATATTTTTAGTGAACTCTGGATCTACCTTTACTGCGCCAATATATCCATTTTTTTGCACATTTGGGGTTGTTGGCAAAGAAAACAAAGCATCATGGTCATGGTTTCTCAATCAGGCCATGGTTCAGAGCGGTTGCCTGTGTTTCTCTGCTCCTTGCTCAACGCATTGATGCTATGCTAATTTGATTAGCTCTTGCTTAGCTGCTTGCTACTCCAGTACTGCTTAGCTCAGTAGCGGAGGACGACCCAAGATTATGGTGTGGTGAAGATGATAGCTTAGAGGAAAAATTGATACCACAAGCCAAGATTAAGCGCTAGTTCTAGCATAAAATCTGCTCAAGTAATAGTCTATTAGTATTAATTGCCAATGCTAGCTATTGCATAGGCTAGACCTTGCCAGAATGGGAGATCCGCCACTGGCTTAGCTGCTTGTTTGTGTTTGGTACATTGTTTGCTTAGCTGCTTGTGTGTATAAGAAAATTGGAGTAAAACCGAGGCTAACCAGGTATTAATCCTCGTATTCCTCAGAAATGTAGCATTACATGCTTAGGTTACAAATTTACAACATATTATAGGGTTATATGTGCCCATCTTGACTTCCTGTTTCATGTTGTTTACTTGAATTACATAATTGCGTGTTTCAAATGGAGCTTAAATCCTGGTTAGTAATTTGTATGAATGTGTTAAACTTTTATTTAACCGTGTGATTAAGAGATGCTTGTCATATTAATTTAACACTTATTTCCATCAATTCGAACAACATTTGTTAACTGGTTAATTCACACTATTGCTATAATGTCTTATTTATACAAGTTTTAAATTGCAGATGCTATCTACAGTTAATAACTAATTTGCATTATTGATTTACTTATTTATGCAAGCTTTAAATTAGATATGGTATGTATAGTTACTAACTAATGTGCATTTATACAAATAAATACTTTGCATTGTTTTCATTCCTTTTCTATTTATAGTCATTACATTGTTTGTACACCATAGCAGCTAATTAACCTAATTTACTTCATTTAACAGGAGGATCCTTCGGATGAAGTCTGTTCTGACCGGGAGGATAGGGACGTGAAGAGTAGGCATGTTCTCCGCAGGCTTAGGTCTGGGGAGATTCGTTACCTTCTTGGCCCAGGGAGGTTCAAGTGCCCCTGGTGCAGCCGCAAGGAAATGCCGACGGACTTCCTCGGCATGTACCAGCATGCCACCTACACTGGTGTTGGCAGCGGGCAGACACCCGCACACATCAGGGCCAAGCATGCCGCCTACGGCCTCTTCCTCAAGAAGTACGCCCCCAGGCAGTAGGAGCATGCGGAGGATGCTGCCGACCTGCCTGCCTACCTGCCTGCCTACCTGATGCCTACCTGCTATCATGTTCCTTTAGTTGTGTGTTTATGTAAAACTCTGTCGTACTTATGGTGTTGAAACTTGGTTAATGCTGTGTTGAACTATGTTTCTAATTAAGTATGCTTAGTGTTTAAGCATGTGTATGTTGTGCTTACTACATATGCTTATGTGTTGTGCATGCTTGGCCCTGTTGTGTGCTTGGATGCTAGGTAAGCATGTTCTATTTGCTGCTGTTGATCTAGCCTGTTAGCATGATGTAGTGACAAAGATTTATTTTTTTAGATCAACACGGGTTGCCCCCCAGCCCCAATTTCATTGAAAAAGAAGCCAAGTCTATTACAGGATTAAAACTAGACACCAACAAAATAAAAGGAAAACAGGGTTTACTGGGGAGATTGGCTGCCATCCCAACCAACTCCGATGTACCAGGAAAGCCTGGAACAGGTTTAGAGCAGTGATCACACACTGAAAACAACCGCCATCTAAATCCATTACATGGGGTCAAACAGATAGGTAGGACACACTAGCACAACTGCCATGCTTCAATTCACCAAGTGACAAAGATTTTGCCAAAGTAAGCGTTTGATTATAGGAAATGTATTGTCAGTTTTGCTCAGTTGTGTTGCAGACGATTTGTACATAATTGATAAGGTATTTTCCAGTGGAAATGGGGGAAAACCTCTGGTAATCTAAAATAAAGATGGCGTGTTGGCAGTAGGGTGGAGTTGTTATCTTATGTGATACTTGACAGCAACAAATCTCTCAGTCAACAACAACAAATAGCTCATTTCACAGCTACAACACTCACAGCAGACAGCAGCCCAATCTAGACTTGACTAATGGGCCAACTCCATCCAATTAGGCCCATTAGGCTACATATAAAACAGGAACAACTATCTCATTTAACAGCAACAATAATCGCAGCGGATAGCCCAATCTAGATTTGACTAATGGGCCATCTCCAACCAAATTAGGCCCATTAGGCTAGTTGAGGTGGTACATATTAAATATCAAAAAAAATGAAGCAAAAAATGGGTGTTGCCGCGACACGAACCGCACACCTAGTGGGAAGTCGTCTCGCAGGGGTAGTCTGGTAACCAGTGGGACAGATAGAAACATATTGACACTCACAAGTAATAAAGGTATCTATAGTCATTTTATCACTTCCGTTAGGTTATTAAATGCATGTTTGTACATTTTTCAACACACAGATCTTTGTGTAGTCTATTATATACAATTCACTAATTCACTAATTGAATATGAAATAGATAATTCAATATGAATCTTAACACTAAATTTGTAATATATATGAATAACAACTTAAAAAATTGAAAATAGCTAAAATTCTAGTCTTAGTGGATTAGAATTTTTTTGATTTTTTGTTGGGTTTTGTAAACAATTTGGTACAAGAAATAGTAGTCATTTGAGGACGAACAGGTTTGAACACACATAGAGACTCACTTAGATTACATAAATATGTCACTTACATAAATAAGGATGTAAACAAGTACCACCGTCGTTACATAGATAAGTCCAGGGACACGACACGGTACAATATATAAAAACACGGCATTTTAAATAAACACGATAAAACTAAAAAGTAGAGAAACGTGCATGACAAGCTTCACGAAATTCCTCCTCAACTTTCTTCCACCCTGGCCGCGCTACTCGACCACCGTACGTCATCAACACCTCACTCCTCGTAGGGGAGGCAATGCATCTGGTTTTCGGTGGGGAAGATGCACTCGCAGTTGGTGAAGATGTTGTACGTCGTGAAGAAGATTGACTCGCAGCCGCACCAGAACACTTTGCCGAGGAGCTCGTACGCGTCCCACGGGTTGGTGAGGGTGACCGTGAGCAACTTGAGGGTGACGCCGTCACGAACCTCCTCGAGGTGGAACTTCGGCGGCGAGCCCGGTGGGAGGTGGGCGAAGCTGGCGGTGAAGAATGCGTCGGCGAGCTCGACGGGGCTCCTCCACCTGGATTGCGCCCACACACGGAGCGTGCGCTCGACGAGGACGCCCGGCGGGTAGCGCAGCTCTGGCACGGTAGGCGGCCGAACGAAGGTCGGTCCGACGTACTGCATCTTCTGGTGGTGCTTTGGCGTTCTAGGAAAGGATGAAGGGCGTCGTGTCTGGAGTGGAGCTGGGTGGTGTGTGGGAGAGGAATGTAGACGTATAAATAGGCTAGAAAAATGTGGTGTGGGAGACGAAGATTGTTGTTTGGCGATGAAACGACGCGAGTGACGTGTGCATGTAGCCGTTGCCGTTTCGCACATTAATCGAGGGGGTGTCCCGTGTCGTTGTCGTTTTACACTGAAACGGGGCGGCGCGTCTGCTATCAGCTGAATCGACCGCACTGAAACGGGGCTTGCTGGCTCATTCATGGCGACGTCGTGGCGATGCATGCATAGCTGAGTCACTGCTGCGGGGCGCATGCATGCCGTCGTCGTCGCTTCCCGCGCATGCAGGCCTAGGCCGGCGCATTGCACAACGGGCACAAGGCTAGACCGCAACACGGCCCAACAGTCCATCTAGCGTGCCCGCTCGGAACCCCCACCCGTGTCCAGGAAAAAAAAAAGGAGTTCAGCCAATCAGATTGCTATATATTCAAATATTCCTAAAAATTTCAGAGAAAATCTAAAAAAAATAAAATCTTCAAAAACAGTGTATACATATCAAGTAGATGTCTAGGAAATTTATTTGGGTCGTTTAGACAAGGTAAAAAAAAACATGCTTAGAAATGAGGCCGTTTACCCTACCTTTGGAGCCTGTTTCTGGCACTTTTTTGACCAACCCTGGGATGACCCCATATTGTCGGCAGTGGTGCACCATGTCATTTAACACACTTCAAGCCATGAGTTTTGCAATTTGCATGAGTGAATGCACTTGTTCATGTGGTGTACACCCCTCAAATACGGTGTCAAAACAGTGGATCGTCTGACGGCGCGTGTGCATGGTGGTCCCATCTTTTGGGATCTGCTTCACCATGGCATCCAAACACCACTTACATCACCATCCATGGAAGAAATCATGTGCTCCTTGCCTAGCTACCTCACGGGAGCCCGCACACATGGTTTACGTGCAAAACGGCTCTACCCAGGCCACAAAGTGGGCCCACAACCCTTGGGTGACCCCATGTGGTGGGCACTGGTGCACCATGTCACCCCACCCACTCCTAGCCATGGGTTTAGGATTGTGCATGTGTGAATGCCCATGTTCATGTGGTGTAGACCCCTGAAATATAGGGTTCTCGTCAGAACGAGGTGTCAAAACAGTGGATCGTCTGACGGCGCGTGTGCATGGTGGTCCCATCTTTTGGGATCTGCTTCACCATGGCATCCAAACACCACTTACATCACCATCCATGTAAGAAATCATGTGCTCCTTGCCTAGCTACCTCACGGGAGCCCGCACACATGGTTTACGTGCAAAACGGCTCTACCCAGGCCACAAAGTGGGCCCACAACCCTTGGGTGACCCCATGTGGTGGGCACTGGTGCACCATGTCACCCCACCCACTCCTAGCCATGGGTTTAGGGTTGTGCATGTGTGAATGCCCATGTTCATGTGGTGTAGACCCCTGAAATATAGGGTTCTCGTCAGAACGAGGTGTCAAAACAGTGGATTGTCTGACGGCGCGTGTGCATGGTGGTCCCATCTTTTGGGATCTGCTTCACCATGGCATCCAAACACCACTTACATCACCATCCATGTAAGAAATCATGTGCTCCTTGCCTAGCTACCTCACGGGAGCCCGCACACATGGTTTACGTGCAAAACGGCTCTACCTGTGCCACAAAGTGGGCCCACAACCCTTGGGTGACCCCATGTGGTGGGCACTGGTGCACCATGTCACCCCACCCACTCCTAGCCATGGTTTTAGGGTTGTGCATGTGTGAATGCCCATGTTCATGTGGTGTAGACCCCTGAAATATAGGGTTCTCGTCAGAACGAGGTGTCAAAACAGTGGATCGTCTGACGGCGCGTGTGCATGGTGGTCCCATCTTTTGGGATCTGCTTCACCATGGCATCCAAACACCACTTACATCACCATCCATGTAAGAAATCATGTGCTCCTTGCCTAGCTACCTCACGGGAGCCCGCACACATGGTTTACGTGCAAAACGGCTCTACCGAATTGGAGGAAAAGGCCTATTATAAGGGGTAAGTCTGTTTATGTCACTCAATGAGAACATAGTGTTATGAACAACTTAATTTAGAATTAATTGATGTCCCTTATGTTTTTTAATATTACATGTAGGTCCTGGAGAAGAGGAAGAGTATGATTCTGAAGCTTTCATAGAGTATGCAAATTGAGTTAAGATGAATTATGACGATTTAGATGCACTCGAACGACTAGTTGCGAAAACCCTACCAGTAATTCCATTGTACGTGTGCACCATCAAGAAATCACACATCGTGAAGAATAAAGCAAAGATGGTAATTAATTTTGATTTCCATCATTTCTTACTACTAACCAAGATATGCCGATAATTGACTGTCAAATTTATGTGTAGTACTTCTCAAGGAGGTTCACCCTCAAGCACATTCTGCCCAATATTCAGCTACCAGCAACAATAAAGCTGTACTCACCAGGTGCCAATGTTACAGAAGTTACGATGGTGATGAACATGTCAACGGTGAAAGGAGTACCAAAAGGAGGTGCCATGATAACATCACACTGGATGGATGTGGTGAGGCAGAATGGCATGAAGAAAAATCAGAAATACGTGTTCTGGTTCCGTAAGCAAGGAGAAGGTGGTCTGAAGATTATGCTTGACTGTGTGTGAGAGCAGCCCGGTTCAGACTTCGCTCGTGAAGACTACTATAGCTATCTAAATTTTTTGTTTATGTCATGTCCGTTGGTACACTTTTAGTATGGTGCAAATTTATGTCATTTTTAATGGTTTCACACTTTTATGACAATGTGTGAAGAGTTCGATCGTGAATGCTTATTAATTATATCCAGCTTATTTCTCTACAAGTGTTGTATGAGGGTTGTAGCATTGTGAAATTTGTTGATGCCCCACTCGACAGTGGCACTATAGATATGTCAATTATGTACATTACAGATCTAGTAATATGCAAAAAAGACCATATTTTTTAAAAAATTCTTCGTTACAAACAATTGAAATCGTAATTAAAAAATATTTTGCACCGTCGTACTAGCTACAAGCCATTGTTGTGTGGTGCCATGCGGAACCATGGTATGCTTGTAGGTGATCAGCACCTTTGAACATGTATATATTGTTGCTCCAAAAGAGATAGGGAGAAGTAAGTTATCGATGCGTCTGCCGAATGCAAAGCAGTGTCTTATCACATGCATAGAGTGCCCTCCGTGTATGGGCTGGGTACTAACGGGCTGGCCCAGATATCCATCGAGAGCTTGCCTAATTATAGTATTAACAGCAGATGCCCTAGTTAGCGGCACGTCCGACGCACAACGTCTAACTACCCACAATTTCTTCTTCAAGTCAACGTCGCCTTCCATCGCCGTCTGGAGAAGATAGGAGTCCTTTCGTCGGCGGAGCCTATAGCTCAATCTAACGACGGCAACATCCGTGTTCCAGCCTTCCAGGTGCGCGCGTTTGCAATCTCGTTTATCATCGATCCTTTCGCCCACTTGATCTAGAGTGCGCTTGATCTAAACCTTCATTCTTTGCCGGACGTGTAAGTTTTAGGTTGACATTTACGCTGTAGATGGTTAGGAGATTTTCTATGTCGGCAATAATTGTTATTTGTATATGTTATTTGCAGAATGGATGAATTAGATGGCCCGGTCTATTGTGACTACACATTGTGGACGGATCACGTAGCCACTTTCTCAGGACCTCAACGTGCGAGGTTTAGCTCTACTACTTTGCGGACGATGTTGCAACTGCCAGCCTTCGCCACGCGCACAAATATGATTAGATTTATGATAGAGCTATATGATCCTAAAACTGAGACATTCGTCGTACAAGACAAGGCAGGAGCGATAACTGCAACCTCTGTAGACATAGAATGCATTTATGGTCTACGTAATGAGGGTTATTCCGCTTTTGATATAATTGATCAAGAATGTCTAACAAGTAGAAGGAAAATACCGCCTAGTTATCTCAGCAAGTCTAGTGGAAATCTAGTTATTGAAGACTTGATTGCTGACATACAGAGAGAGAAAGCTTCCGATGATGACTTTGTGCGGAAAGCAGTGCTTGTGCTAATTGGCACGGTTCTTGCGCCATCTGGCCCAAAAACAGTCGATAGAGATCACTACTGTTTAGTGGAGGATGTTCCTAGACTGTTTAACATTAACTGGAATCACTTCACATTGCGTTACCTCCTTGATAATTTGTCTGCTTACACAAGATCAGCAGGAAAAGGTAGGGGATGGCCGGTTGGAAATCTTTGTCTCACTCAGGTATGCAAACATGATTAGCACTATATTTGATGTATGTGACAATTTGAAACTTATTTCATTTAAAATGTGTTGTTTGTAGCTACTATACTGGGAAAAGGTGGTAGTTGTCGATGATCCTACGTATATTCCACACAAGTCTATTCGGCCACTAATGAAAAACTGGACTGAAGCGGAAGCGGAAAGGAGGTCGCAGTACGACTATGCAAATGGTCGTGGGAGAGGCAAAGTGAAGGTTTTGTTTTTATCACTACTTCTAGCTACATTATATCATAGTCGACGTTGTGTTGTTATATTAATTTATGACATTTGTTTTCTAATTTGACATGCAGATTATTAATGATCTTACAACTCAAGCCAATGCCAGAGCGCAAACAAAGCAAAACACATCGCAGAATGGTGAACAGTCACGTTCGACACGTTCGAGACAGAGGCTTAGTAACAAGGACATAATATTGGAAAGTTTGAAGAAGGAACTGACGGATCACATTGACAAACAATTAGCACTTGTACCAAAGAGATGTGCAGAGGTGAGGAGCCATTCATTTTACAAACACGAAAGTATTACATTATCAGTAATGAATAATTATGGTACTACTTGTTTTACAAGAAGTCCTAAAAATGCTAAATAAGAATGGTGTCATGTACAAACCGGTTGAAGGATCAGAGTCAGGGAAAGGAGGAGATGAGGAAGAAGAGACTTCTAATCACATCAATGATTCGTCTAAGAAAGAATTCATGTACAAGAACAGTTCTGACGAGTTAGATGCTTTTATTAGCAATTTAACAAAGAATTCTGGTAAGTTTGTCACACCTCCTAAGCATAATGGGGTGCCGGAGGCAGGAGATAATGTGTACGTCACACCAGGAAACCTCGGTAACACGGAGGGTACACAAGATAATCCTTTTATCTTAAATGATACCACAAAATCGGCATCATCCTCGGATATACGTATACCGGATGACATTTTCGCAAGATCTACCACCAAGGTGAATGCTGGACAGAAGGATGACCTACATGACGGTGAACATGAAGTTATGAGTACTCATAGTGGTGAAACAATGGGACGACAGGCTAGTAGGAAGAAGGGCAATACAGCAAAGTGTGCAAATAGTAATGGAAGAAGGAGAAACGCAGCGGCGGTACAAGTTGGAGGGAAAAGGAAACGGACGACGAATCAAAAATATGGATCACCATATGTGGTCGCGAAACCTAGAGCAAAACGTCAAAGCCGTGTAAAGAAAGGTAACACCATTTATTCGTTATTTCTTTGTTGGCAAATAAATGATGCTGCAACCTGTAACACATATGTTATTACTATTATGTGCATTAGGGTTGTTTGCAGAACATGAAGTTGGGGTATCTTCGGCTGTACCAACACAGCAGGAAATAGAAGCTGCCACTTTATATGTTAAAACAATATCCAAGCTACCAAAAGAAGCATCTAAAGGAGTGTACAAGAATGAATATGGCGCCAGCTTGTCTTCAGAAAAGCTTAACGTCGTTCTTGCGCACGAATGGCTATCTGATGATGTAAGTCTTCAAAACCAAAAGTTTGCGTTATACTCGTAATTAAACTATTTGAATTTGAAAATATTGTTGTTGCTATCAGATTATTGATGCTGCTATTGGATATTTGTCTCTCCGTGTTGGGTCTGATCGAATGTTATGTCCTGCGTGGAGGACAAACTATCTCCTTGAACAAGCAGAAAAACAATACAGAAAAAATACAATATTAGAAATATAGATGAGGTAGTTACAAGACCAGGAGCCTTAGGTAGGGTTATGGATGAATATTTCAAGCGTGAGAAGGTAACAGCAGTTTCTTTCAATGTTTCATGCGAAATTAGAATAAAATAATATGATAATTGACAAAGTTTTTTCCTTCTCTTGTAGACATTTTTCGCACTGAACATACGGAAAACTCATTACGTAACTGTTGTCATGCATACAAAGAAGAAGGAATTCCAGGTCCTTGATCCTCTGTTTGGTTTAGGAGTGTCAAAATCAGTTGTGGAAGACTTGGTATTACACTCTCTACATACATGTCTTTGTGTACTTTCTCATGTCTGTGCAGTAATATATTTGTTGTTTCGTAGATTGGGCAAATTTCACAGGACATACAACAAGCAAACAATACTTGTGACACAGAATATCCTGATGTCGAAGAATGGCCTATTAAAAGCTATGGCATCCCTAAGCAAACCGATACGTAAGTACCTATATTGCATTACACATAAAGAAAGTCGGTTTTGTATATGCGGAGACTTTTAAATTTTGTCACATTATATACCAGCAATTCATGCGGATTATGGGTATTGCAATGTATGGAGCACTGGGACGGAGATCAGATGACTTGCCCGGTTTCTCAGGTTGGATATACTATGTTCCATGCACTCGGTTAATTTTAACAATGTTAACAAGCCATGTGTATAACACCTTATAATGTTTTGGCAGGCCACAATCGATGAATCGAGAGAAAGTACAGTTGCAAACATTGTTTTATCACCACACAACATTCTTGACAGGGTGAAAAACAAAGTGAGATTGCTAGCAAAGACCAGGAAAATATAAATTTGATAGTGTGACTGTTCGGTTTGCTCCCGCAGAAGGTTTCCGGACACATGTAATATTGAATTTTTAATTGTCTTCGATTGTAAACAATATTTATTCGGTTAAGATTATCTACAAAATTTTGTAACATTGATTTTATTTCCCATTATCGAAAGTATGCAATTATTTTTATCTTTGTACATGCATGCTATGATGATTATAAGGAAATGCCTACTTCACAATATATAATGTCTTTTGCCATTTTTACAAAAGAACACCAGAGAATTAAGAACATCAGTACAAAATAAAAACATCAGTACGTTGCAAACATTAACAACTCCATCAAATACAAAGCTATAGTCGTCCCATTCATAATTAAGGAAATTTACTGCCCTTTAGATAACTATAAAAGAACTACCCTTCCTGCTGCAGCACATTCCTGCACATGTTCACAGACATAAAATTACACAACAACTCATATGAATCTTTTAAAGTATATGAAACAAAATGGCAGAAAAACTTACTTCGGATGAAATATGCATATTGGGTTTCTTCTGTTATGCCCTTCTCCTTGGCATGCCCCGCACACCTGCACCCTGCGTTCCTTGTGTCCTAGTGGTCTTCCATTTTTAGTCATTGGAGATTTCTGCGCTTCTTGCCTAGGTGCACCCTTAGTGGACACTTTCAAAGGATCACCAACAACAATATCGCATGGTCCACTAGCATCTTCATTTTCATGCACCGACCTGAGGGGACCATATGGTTTACCTTTAGCATACCCCTCTCTTCTAGAAATTATGCCATCAATGGTACTGTTCAGCAGATCATATTCCTCTGAATTGTTTAATGCAATATGCATAGCCTGTGATACCTTAATATTCATCCTGCTGTATTTCATCCGCTCCTCTGCCCCAGACCAACCCCACCCAAACATGTCGCTGGTGCGTTTAGCTGGCAACCCTAACCTGGCATTTTTTGTGAATCGTCGTAGAGCACAACATTGTGGAATTTCAGTAAATTTCAAGAAATGCAGCACATGCAGTATGTGCTTGCAAGGGATCCCCTTTCTAATCATCCTTTGACAGCTGCACCTTATAATTTCTGCCTCCTTGGGTCTATATTCCACGTAGAACCTGGTCCTTACATTATTCCTCCATGCCACAATGAAGATGTTTGAGTCTCCTGCCTGCATTTTTTCTAAGATCTCTATGCCGCCATTCTTTGAAAGCTCACCTTGAATAATATAGAACACTGCAGGAGTGAAGATTTTTGCAGCAGCAACCTCTAGTTCTCTGAAATTAGTAATTGCCACTGGTGTAGTCTGTGAAGCCGTGCAGTCGTCGTGGGCTTCGTTCTCACGGAGACGGACAATTGCGTTGTCGTAGTGCATAATCATATCAACAATTGTCATTTCCCCATCTAGGTGCAGGTGCAGACAAGAGTTTAAACTTTCACTCCGCTGGTTACTTTTCATACCCAGCCAGAATCCTTGAGAGAGATACGCTGCAGCCCAAAGTTTCCTCTTGGTGTACATCCTCTTCATCCATGTTCTGGTTTTTGGGGATTGCCATTTTCTGTAAAATGCATGCCATCGCTCCTCAAATACTTGCTCTGAGGTGGTGTAATACAAAAGAGTCCTGAACTCGTTCAGTGACTTGTTAGGTAGATGCATCTCCATATTTTTTTCAATGTGGAAGCTGCAGATGCGATGCGGCACACCAGAAAATACTTCGCCGATTGCGGCGATCATCGCGGCATCTGCATCCGTGATTACTGCCTTTGGCTTCTGTTGACACATCGCTTTGAGGAAAGTCTTTAGAAGCCAAACATATGTTTGTTCATTCTCACTTGAAAGGATGGCACACCCAAAAACCGTTGTCCTACGGTGGTTGTTCAAGCCCACAAAAGGAACAAATGGCATCTTATATTTATTCATCTTGTATGTGCTATCAAACACCAGCACATCTCCGTAGTCCTGGTAATCCCTACGTGACTGGGAATCACACCAGAACATGTGCTTCAGACGGCCTTTTTCATCAACGTCATATTCAAAGAAAAATTCAGGGTCCCTCTTTTTCCTCTTTGACATAATGCGGATGGCTGTGGTAGCGTCACCGTCGAAAAGCAGCCTCCTCCTCTCCCTAGAGCACATGTTGTACAAATCCTTTCTTGTGAATCCAACACCAGCAAATGAACCGGAGCCTGCAATGAATTTTCTCATAATGAGGTGCTTCCTGATTCCCATGGATCCCATTGATAATATCTCAGATCTCTGCGCGTCGTTGATCGTCCTATGGGACCGAAGAAACGGAGTCTGACATGGTTCAGCTGGGTCATGGTTATGTTTGTCACGAAAATCTTCAACAACCCAGAAACCAGTTCTTCCATCAAACTTGACCACCAAACGTGCCTTGCAGCCGCAGCGAGACTCAGGTCTGTGCCTATATACACGGCCTTCCGTGGTCAGTTGGTTTTTGGGACGTCTGCCCTGTCTGGAACACACAAAACGCCTTAACCGAATTACTCCATCATCAAACCGCTTAACCTGGTCAAGCCGGACGCTGAACCCATAATCTTTAGCATATCTGTTGTAGAAAGAATATGCTGCTGCTTCAGAAATAAAAGTCATCTCTTTTATCATCCAGTATAAATCCCGATCACTATCAGGATATTCATTGCCATTGCTACCTTTGTGTGGTTTCTCAGGCTGACTAGCGCCTGGCGTCGCCTGCAAGTAATTAATTAAAACTATAAATTTATGTGTTCCAGCTATATAAGACTGATAAAAGAGAGATAACAACCTGGCTCATGTCAACAGAATCCTCAGGAACTGATGCACTGCGGTGACCCAGCATACCACTGCATGTTGTAGTATACAAGTCGTTGATATGATCTTTGCGAAGGGACTTCTTCACAATTTGCCATATCCCTCAGAGTGGTACAACAGAAACATTGCAGGTCATAACACTCCATACTTTATTACAAACATTGTCTTAACAAGTTGGTATTCTCACAGGTCCTATGAGAACACCCTAAGATACTAATTAAGTACGATTACAACTCATAACAAATATAAAGAGCTCAACAACTTATTTAGGTAAGTTCTACGTTGCTCGGCTCTATGATGCTAGGGTATGTCACTACTCCTCCACCTCCGTGTCATCTGGTCCGTAGACTATCCCATAGTCTACGCCTTCCACTCCGCCGGTAAGATCAGGTTCTTCGTAGACCAGCTCGTAGCTTCCTTCTGGTGCTCCATCGTTGATGGCCTCCACTTCCGGATCACAGTCTAGCAAGGGTGTCGAAAGAAAGTGAGTACAGAGGTACTCAGCAAGTTCTAAAAGAGTAAAAAGGTGTTTGATGCACTAGCTACGACCATTGATCAGGAAATCGCAGGTCAATGCATGTTTTTGAAATCATTTCTTCAAAAGGTTGCTTTTATTATGAAAACTATGCCCGTCAGTCTTCACAGGTTGACTAGAACTTCGTGGAGTTCCTTTCCTGCCGCGTTCGCAGTTCCCTTCCCGGAACAAGGAGTGACAGCCACAATTTGATACACTCTGCAGAGGTGCGTTACTTTTCCCACAAGAGATCTCACCCTTTTTACCATCCGCAGGGACTTGCCCCCGTTCACACTTCCTTTGGTGTGAGGCCAGGTATAAAGATCCAAGCCCACACCGCCTTCTCCGCGACTGCAAACCCACCCTTTTGTCCACCCGTACACCTCCAGTAGACTTCCCCCGATAATACGGCTTTACTCATGGTGTACTTTGGACAATCCTTCATAGATCGTAGAGCCATCATCACTAATGGATGGGGATTTAAAAGGCTATCCCAACCTACGGCAGTGCCTCCAACACCCCGCCGGCTCTATCAATCCGTTGGCGTGCAGAAGGGAAAAGATACGACTGGCTTCCCCAGAGCCATTATAGATCTCATGGTCAACGCAATTTGTACGGCGCTAGAATCACTGGACGGCATTGGTAATTTAATCCTAGGGTGATATAACCCATTGCAATGGAACCTCCACCATATCAACACATACCATGGTTCCATTGCCAGCCACATAGTCATATTCATAGTTGTAAAGTAACATTTCATTTGCGATGCAGGAATGATAAGTATATAGATTTGCATTAAGGTAGTAGAAAATAATCAAGTTGACATGAGCAAGGGTGAACTTGCCTGTGGACTGCAAGATAGTGCAGTTCAATGCAGTTGATGGAACCTGGACCTCGGGTTCTGTAAGAAGCATCATTGTCCGGTAAGGACAATGTTATAAAATCCAAATAATGCAATCATGGATGTATTATTTTATGTTGAATCCCTTTACCCCGTTGAGTTATTACAATTTAGGGTTGTATTTAAGATTTATGTCTTTGACAGTAATTTACAATTGATTTAAAAGTATAAACCATTTTAATTCACACAAAGTACAACAATTCAAAGTAAAACTATTTACTTGGTGATTCCTTTAATCATTCCAAAAATAATTGAGAATTATAGAGTTACCTCTATAGTTTCTGGAAATAAAAGGAATATAGTATTTTTCTGGGAAAAATACCCTTTTCAAAAGAAATGACTTGGAATAGTAGAATCTCATTTTGAAATGTTTGAAAATAAGTATCTGAACTTATTTGAGATTTTTCCTTGAATTTTAAATACAAGGAAATAATAATTTTAAATTCCAAGTTATTATTTAAATTCTTAAAATTCATAATTTTGAATTTGTTTCATAAATTCCATTTCATATTTTATTCTTGTTAAGATTTATTTTTCATTTATTAATCCAATTTTTATTGGATTTTTAGAGTTGTTTTTGATTTATTAAAATTTGGTAAAGTTTTGATCTTTTATTAAATGTAAAAAGACCAAAATACCCCCCTGGACCCATATTGGGCCTAGCCCAATATCCTAAACCCAGGGACGGCCCAATAAGGCTGATCCCCTTTTGGGTTCGGTGGCGCCGAAGCGGCCCACCTCACTCTCCTCACTCGGCCCTCTCACTCACTCGACCTAACCCTAACCTCTGGCGACTCTCGTGGCGATGGCGTCGCCGCCATGGCCGCCGCCTCGCTCCGGCCATCGCCGTGCTCCTCCGCCGTAGCCACCTACCGAACCTGAACCGCCGCGTGCAGATCTATCGATCTGTCCGTGCAGTTTTTCCCTTCTCATCCTCTCCTGGCGAATCGCCTCCGATCTGGATCTCGTGGAGAATCGCCTCGACGAACTCCGGCGAGATCTCGTCCTCGCCGACGATGGGTACGCGCCTGGGGTTGACCTGGCGCGGGTGCTGCTTGCAGTACTCGTGCCGTCGCCTCAGGTGCTTGCTACGGTGGTGCTGGTTCGTGTCTGGGTTCGCCGGCGTAACGCCGGCGCCTACCCTGGACTTGCAGCTGTTAGGGCCGCGCGAGCACTGCCTCGCCATGCCCTAGCCTCTGCTTCCAGGCGCAAGTAAGTGTTGCATCTCCACCTTCTCTTCTGTGCGCCTCCCCTCGTTACTGTTCTTCTTCCTCCTCATGCTCTGCTGCTCTCTGGTGATCCTGTGATCACACAGAGCCATGCTATTCCTATGCAATTTGCCTGTGCTTCGGTTAATTGCAAGCTCATGGCCCAATTACCATTTACTGGTACTGGCACATGCTGCTTTGCTTGCTATTCATGCTGTGCTTGCTTCTCTGCTGCTCCTAGCATGCTCTACACTTGCCATGCTCTGTTGTACTTGCTCAAAAGCTAACTATGTCATGCTATGACTTGCTTGTGCTTACTGGTATATCATGCTTGCTTGTCTAGGTGTACTTGTGTTGCATCTGTGACACTTGTGTGTGTGCCAGTGGTGCCTGTGATATGCTTCAGTGCTACCTCTGCAAGCCAATGATCCATTGGATCATTCCTTGCTTGTTGGCTAACCTCTCTGTGTAACTTGGCTTGCTATAATTGATCCATTTGATCAATTCAATTATCAGTGATAGCTTACTGGTTAATACTGTGACTAAATGATTCAATTATCTGGTGATGCTGATGCTCAAGCATCACTGTGTTGTTGCTTACTTGTGCTGTTTCTCATCTTAGCTACCTAGACTTGCTCTAGTGGCTATAGATTAACTGTGTTGCTTAACAGTGTGCCACTGTCAGTGCTTAGCATGGATCTGTGATAAATTCATGCTTGTATCAATTAGCTTATGATGAACTGCTTATGCAGTGATGATTAAGTTACTTGCTTGCAAATGATTTGAATGTTCATGATTATCTAGCAAGCAAATAGAATCTGAATCCATTTCTGGATAGTGATGTGATATATTTGGCTTTCTCTTAATTGGTGCTAAGTGTGATGTGACCTCAGTAGCCTTGCTACTGATTGGTTGCTCCCATGGTTGGTTGGATCTTGTTGGCTACTCATCTTTGCTTGCATATTTGGGGATCATAATAAATATGAATGCCAATATGCTTGCCTGTGAAGAAATCTAGGGTTTCTGATGGTTGTATGCTTAGGATTTACTATGTAGTCTTAGCTGCTAATCTTTGCCATCTACTGGTGCTATCTGTGCATCTAATCTGGCTAGTGTGTGCATCTGTGCATATGTGCTAGTTCCTGTGTACAAGATCTGTACCTAGATGCTTTTTATTTTAGTGGCTTTTGACTGGCAGTAATCCTTGGTGAAAACCAAGTGATGAGCTACCCATATGAGCATCTGCTCATCCCATGCTTATTTCATGTATATGTGATGGATCAGATCCCTTGGATCTTTTCCAGGTATTTGGTATACCTTGTTCCAGCTCCTTGAAAGAAATGTTTTATTGATGCAGACTTGGGTTTGTGTCACAGCCCTTCACCTCCAGGTCTTGGATGATCTTCTCAGGTCACCTTGATTTCTGGTGGCTGAGTGGGTGTGTGTGTTGGTTCTGTTCTTGCTCAAGAACTGGATGAACTGTGCTTGTTCTTGCTTCACCCTTACCTGGTGAATCCCTATCTGGTCGACTGGTCACTGTTTCTAGGGTTTGTGCCCCTTTTATATGAACCCTGCTTCTATCCTTGCATTGACACACAAGCCTGGCTTGCTTTGGTGACTATTCTGTTGCATGGCCTTGCTGTTGCTGCCCAGCACACTTGAGCTGTGTGCTCTCATATGCTGAAACTTGAGCCCCTGGTGGTGCTCAGGTTTGGTCTGCTGCTGCCCTTATCTTGTGCTGTCCCTGGTTTTGGACAAGCACAAGTGTGCATGACACTTGGTTCTGTCCAAACTGAATTCTTTGGCTAACACTAAAATTCTGGTTAGTGTTGGTGTTTTATTTTGCAGGTTTTTGAAGATGATTATGACCCTGAAGAGATACTTCAAGTCATTTAGTCTAGGTTTTAGTTTAGGAGCAATATTGTAATCATCATTTTCATTTCTGTTTATTATTCATCAATTCTTGTATCAAGAATATTGTAAAGACAATGTAATCTTGTTGTGATATCAATAAAGCACAAGTTTTTTGTTTATGAGCTTTTGATTTATGTAATATTTATATTCTGGAATAAATATTGTATTTATGATTCACTTTGAAATTCAAAGTTATTTGAATTCATAATTTGTTTTTGAATTGTGATTTCAATGTCCATATTCATTTATACTTAATCAGTATGGCCCGTGTCCAAGTCAGATTCACCGTAATAGTCGTACTCAAGCTGCGTGTCAAATTGTGCCTGAAATTTATTAATGCATTTCGAAATTTAGTAACCGTAAATTTTACAGTTGCCATCATTTCATGCATCATTTTATGTCACTGTATGAGTCACTACACATACCTCACTAGTATTTAGACTGTCTGTGTGTTCACCATGGTTCTCATCATTTTGATCGTCTGTGTGTTCGCCATGGTTGTCATCATTATCAAATTCATCGTACGCAATCTGCATAAATTATGACATGAGGAACCATATATAATTTGATGATGCTGGACTGCTGGTAATCGAAATGAAAATAGTGGCTCACATCAAACTCGTCTTCGCTCCAGCCGGCTTCGTGCTGCAAATTTTCCTCCATTTCAGAGTCATCGGAATTATAGCCGACGTACTCGTTTTGTTCCTCAATCATACCAGATATAGAGTTCTCCATATTCTGTAGTATTGGACCATAATTAGAATTGAAAAACTGGCAGAATTGCGTCCTCTTACTATGCTACAAGATGAAGTCATGGTACCTGTAATTTTAAACCCTAGCGGGGAAGATGCCGAGCCGGTGGCGCGCCTTTCCAAGGTCGTCGATCTGCGGGGGGCTTCGCGTGCGGTCGGCGGCGTCGACATGCGAAACAACCACCGGCGGCGACGGACGTTCCGGCAACAACCGCCGACGGCCGGGCCGGCAACAACCGCTTGCGTTCAACCTAGCGACGGCGTGGAACAGCTCGATCAGATCTCCAGTGCCGATGAAAACGATGCATGCAATGGGAGCTAATCACGGTGATTAGCTTAACACGTGGGACCCACCCACGTGGGGTCGTCCGTATAGATACGCCCAGGCCCTGTATACCCATACGAGTCTTGCACTGGGCTTGGATATGGGTTTCGGCGGGCAGCACAAAAAAAACAAAATCGGGACCACCGTACCCTTCGCCTTCGGCGATAAGTCGCGAGTTTGGAGAGGGTGCGCACCGAAGCACACCTCCTAACATATTGCCAACATTCCTCAAACTTCAGTTCGGTACTTAGGCTCTAGCTCCACGGTGACCTTCCTGCGTGCGTTCGTAGGTGGACATTTCGACGACAAATGGCGCGGATATGCATCGATCTGGCATGCCCGACGTAGAGGCAATATACAAGCTTCAAGCCACGCCCCAGTGGCAGCTGTCTCTGTCCCGTGCCTTCCGATTGGAAGGCCGGCTAGGTCATCAAACCAAACTACAAATACACCATACCACCTACGTACCGCATGTGGGCGATCTAGGGCGCGAGTGCTAAAGGATATCTAGATCGACCCATCCATCGATTGCGATCAAACTATAGGATCGAGATGGAGTTGTCACGGCGGACGGTGTGGATATCCTCCGGCCTCCTCGCGCGGTTACTCATGATAGCCGTCCTGCTCATGTCCGTGCGCTTCATCCTGGACAACCGCGTCGTCTTCAGGAACGCTGACTACGGGGAGTACGGCTACTACAGCGACCCAGGCGTCTACAAGCTCCAGAGCCACAAGTATGTACTCTCCCAATCCCATGTACAGCTCCAAGGCGTCTACAAGATCCAGAGCCACAAGGATTTTATATGGTGTGTTGTGCAGGTATGTGGTCGCGTCAGCTATCGTGGGGGCGGCCGGGAACCTGCTGCAGATACCCGTCGCCATTTACCTACTGTGCAAGAGCAGGAAGACGACACCCAGCGCCATGATCCTCGACATCAGCATGCACGCGGACATATAGTAAGTTACTGCTCCTGCTATGAGTATGGCCCTTTCCCATGCACGATCCTGCTCCTGCATCGATTAACTCTATGCTAATGTCAACATGCCACTGCGCGCAGGCCATCAGCGTCGTGCTGGCAAGCGGCGTCGGCGCTGGGTTCGGCTCGACCGACGACGTGATGCGCTTAATCCGCAACGGGCCCTGGAGTTACCTGCCGCAAGTGCAGCAGGACCTCCTCAGCTACTACAAAACGGCCATCATCGCCGTCGTCTTCCTCTTCATCGGCATGCTCCTGTCCCTCTGCGCCACCGTCGTCTCCGCCAGGCTCCGCGCAAGGGCGATAAACGATAGTGAAGACGTCTAACTCTGATCTATCAAGTCCAGCCAGTAGTCGGCCAATTCAAGACAAAAAAATAGTGATGCAACTTCATCTGGCCAGCACTAGTGGTCGAATTTCCACATGAACCACGCGCTACAATCGGCGCCCGATTCTGGTCTTGTTAGCAACTTAGCAGGGCGTGTTGTGTGCTCTGTGGTGCTCGCATGTTTGTATGAGTTATGTGTTTCAGATTGTGTTGGTCCCACGACTGTGCTTGTTTTAATCAAAATCAGATCATCTGCTAAGAATATGTCATTGTCCTCCACTCATTTTTATTAGTACGTTTTTTTGTTTTATTTTCATATAAAAACCAAGAAAAAAATAGCGCGCTAAATGATTTAACGTGATCCTTTTCTAAACCCTATGCAAGTTATAACATGCTAATAAGACGCTATTTTTCAAAATAGCTTTTCATAAAAAATAGAAAATTGACAGGTAGGATATTTATATTAAGGATTTTATCAGCTAAAAAATTGTCTAGAGTAATACATGCATACCTAATTAACCAACCACGTTTTCCCTTTCTCTCATAGAGACAAAATAATGCAGGATGAAGACAATAACTATGTAGCTGAACTTAACTAAGAAGTACAGAGTAGAAGGAACATGGGTGCATATGCTCCCTATATTTTGAAATGCATCTTATGTACATTTTAAATTTCAAAAAAATTGAAACAAAAAATTTGTACGTACAACTTCATGTGCTACGCGCTCACAAAGTAGTTTCATAAAAAATCGACGTATCATGTGACGTGTGTAAAAAAGACAAAATTCAGTGCTAAAAATAATGCTTTTCACAAGATAAAGTTTCTCATTTTTACATAGACCACAAAAAATATTGGTTTTGAGTGAAACTTAGCGAATGCACATACATTATGGAGATGTACATATAAAATTTTTTATCCAAATTTTTTGACATTTCGAAATATGTTTTTTTGGTAGAGGGAGCATACGCACCCGGGAGCCGAATTGAATTTTCGAAAGTAGAACTGAACTAAAAATTATAGACCTAAACTATGGTGTCTACGGGCTAGGGCTACCATTACTAAACTACTTTCCGGTATTGGCCTAGTTGGAAGAGAACCTGCAAGAATGAAACTTGATATGACGTCGTCAAATCGAGCTCCTCTGTTCGAGGCGCGTGTGCGTATTCCTGGTGATTCTGGTTGGGACGTGCCACGTGGAGGTGGCTGGGCAGAGCTCGAGGAGAGTGGTGCTACTGATGTAGCCGACTGCGGTGACCCAGCATACCACTGCATGTTGTAGTATACAAGTCGTTGATATGATCATTGTGAAGGGACTTCTTCACAATTTGCCATATCCCTCAGAGTGGTACAACAGAAACATTGCAGGTCATAACACTCCATACATTATTACAAACATTGTCTTACAAGTTGATATTCTCACATGTCCTATGAGAACATCCTAAGATACTACTAAAGTACGATTACAACTTATAACTAAATATGAAGAGCTCAACAACTTATTTAGGTAAGTTCTACGTTGCTCGGCTCTATGATGCTAAGGTATGTCACTACTCCTCCACCTCCATATCATCTGGTCCGTAAACTATCCCATAGTCTACGCTTTCCACTCCGCCGGTAAGATCAGGTTCTTCGTAGACCAGCTCATAACTTCCTTCCGGTGCTCCATCGTTGATGGCCTCCACTTCCGGATCACAGTCTAGCAAGGGTGTCGAAAGAAAGTGAGTACAGGGGTACTCAGCAAGTTCTAAAAGAGTAAAAAGGTGTTTGATGCACTAGCTACGACCATTGATCAGGAAATCTCAGGTCAATGCATGTTTTGCAATCATTTCTTCAAAAGGTTGCTTTTATTATGAAAACTATGCCCGTCAGTCTTCACAGGTTGATTAGAACTTCGTGGAGTTCCTTTCCTGCCGCGTTCGCAGTTCCCTTCCCGGAACAAGGAGTGACAGCCACAATTTGATACACTCTGCAGAGGTGCGTTACTTTTCCCACAAGAGATCTCACCCTTTTTGCCATCCGCAGGGACTTGCCCCCGTTCACACTTCCTTTGGTGTGAGGCCAGGTATAAAGATCCAAGCCCACACCGCCTTCTCCGCGACTGCAAACCCACCCTTTTGTCCAACCGTACACCCCCAGTAGACTTCCCCCGATAATACGGCTTTACTCACGGTGTACTTCGGACAATCCTTCATAGATGGTAGAGCTTATCATCACTAATGGATGGGGATTTAAAAGGATATCCCAACCTATTGCGGAAGTGCCTCCAACACCCCACCGGCTCTACCAATCCGTTGGCGTGCAGAAGGGAAAAGATACGGCTGGCTTCCCCAGAGCCATTATAGATCTCATGGTCAACGCGATTTGTACGGCGCTAGAATCACTGGACGGCATTGGTAATTTAATCCTAGGGTGATATAACCCATTGCAATGGAACCTCCACCATATCAACACATACCATGGTTCCATTGCCAACCACATAGTCATATTCATAGTTGGAAAGTAACATTTTATTTGTGATGCAGGAATGATAAGTATATAGCTTTGCATTAAAGTAGTAGAAAATAATCAAGTTGACATGAGCAAGGGTGAACTTGCCTGTGGACTGCGAGATAGTGCAGTTCAATGCAGTTGATGGAACCTGGACCTCGGGTTCTGTAAGAAGCATCATTGTCCGGTAAGGACAATGTTATAAAATCCAAATAATGCAATCATGGATGTATTATTTTATGTTGGATCCCTTTACCCCGCTGAGTCATATCAATTTAGGGTTGCGTTTAAGATTTATGTCTTTGACAGTAATTTACAATTGATTTAAAAGTATTAATCCTTTTAATTCACACAAAGTACACAATTCAAAGTAAAACTATTTTACTTGATGATTTCCTTAATCATTCCAAAAATAATTTGAAATTATTGAGTTACCTCTATAGTTTTTGGAATAAAAAGGAATATAGTATTTTTCTTGGAAAAATACCCTTTTCAATAGAAATGACTTGGAATATTAGAATTTCATTTTGAAATGTTTGAAAATAAGTATTTGAACTTATTTGAGATTTTTCCTTGAATTTTAATTACAAGGAAATAATAATTTTAAATTCCAAGTTATTATTTAAATTCTTAAAATTCATAATTTTGAATTTGTTTCATAAATTCCATTTCATATTTTATTCTTGTTAAGATTTATTTTTCATTCATTAATCCAATTTTTAATGGATTTTTAGAGTTGTATTTGATTTATTAAAATTTGGTAAAGTTCTGGCTTTTTATTAAATGTTAAAAGACTAAAATACCCCCTGGACCCATATTGGGCCCAGCCCATTTACCTAAACCCAGGGACAGCCCAATAAGGCCAATCCCTTTTGGGTTCGGTGGCGCCGAACGGCCCACCTCTCTCTCACTCACGCGGCCCTCTCTCTCGTTCACCTCTAACTCTAGCCTCTCGCGACGCTCTGGCGATGGCGTCGCCGCCATGGCCAGAGCCTCGCTCCGGCCACCGCCGTGCTCCTCCGCCGCAGCCACCTACCGAACTAGAACCGCCGCGTGCAGATCTATCGATCTGTTCGCGTAGTTTTCCCCTTCTCGTCCTCTCCTGGCGAATCGCCTCCGTCCTGGATCTCGCGGAGATTCGTCTTGACGAACTCCGGCGAGCTCTCGTCCTCGCCGACGATGGGTGCGCTCCTGGGGTTGGCTTGGCGCGGGTGCTGCTCGCAGTACTCGTGCCGTCGCCTCAGGTGCATCTGCTACGGTGGTGCTGGTTCGTGTTTTGGGTTTCGCCGGCGTAACGTCGGCGCCTTCCCTGGACTTGCAGCTGTTAGGGCCGCGCGAGCACTGCCTCGCCATGCCCTAGCTTCTGCTTCCAGGCGCAAGTAAGTGTTGCATCTCCTCATTCTCTTCTGTGCGCCTCCCTTGCCACTGTTCTTCTTCCTCCTCATGCTCTGTTGCTCTCTGGTGATCCTGTGATCACGCAGAGCCATGCTATTGCTGCGCAATCTTCCTGTGCTTCTGTTTACCGCAAGCTCATGGCCAAATTACCAGTTACTGGTACTGACCAATGTTGCTTTGCTTGCTATTTATGCTGTGCTTGCTTACCTTGCTGTTCCTAGCATGCCCTGTACTTGCCATGCTCTATTGTGCTTGCTCAAAAGCTAATTATGCCATGCTATGCTTGACTATGGTTTTCTTGTGCTTACTGGTATATCATGCTTGCTTGTCTAGGTGTACTTGTGATGCATCTGTGACACTTGTGTGTGTGCCAGTGGTGCCTGTGATATGCTTCAGTGCTGTCTATGCAAGCCAATGATCCATTGGATCATTTCTTGCTTGTTGGCTAACTTCCCTGTGTAGCTTGACTTGATCTAATTGATCCATTTGATCAATTCAATGTCAGTGATAGCTTACTGGCTAAAACTGTGGCTAAGTGATTCAATTTCCTTGTGATGCTGATGCTTAAGCATCACTATGCTGTTGCTCATTCAAGCTACTGGACTTGCTCCAGTGGCTATGGTGCAGTGATTAAATTGTGTTGCTTAATAGTGTGCTACTATCAGTGCTAAGCATGGATCTGTGATAAATTCATGCTTGTATTAATTAAATTATGATGAACTGCTTATGCAGTAATGATTTAAATGATTTGCTTGCAAATGATTTGGCTGTTCATGATTATCTGGCAAGCAATTGAATCTGAATCCATTCCTGGATAATGATGTGCTATGTTTGGCTTCCTTTTAATTGATGCTAAGTGTGATGTGACCTCAGTAGCCTTGCTACTGATTGGTTGCTCACTTGTTTAGTTGGATCTTGTGGCTACTCAACCTTTGCTTGCATATTTGGGAATTATCCTTGAGATGAATGCCAATATGCTTGCCTGATGAAAATCTTGGGTTTACTGATGGTTCATAGCTTAGGATTTACTGTGTAGTCTTATTAGCTGCTAATCCTTGTAATACATCTACTGGTGCTATCTGTGCATGTGATCTGGCTAGTGTGTGCATCTGTGCATGTGTGCTAGTTTCTGTGTACAAGATCTGTACCTAGATGCTTTCTTTTTTAGTAGCTTTTGACTGGCAGTAATCCTTGGTGAAAACCAAGTGATGATCTACCCATATGAGCATCTGCTCATTCCCATGCTTATTTCATGCATATGTGATGGATCAAATCCATTGGATCTGTCCAGGAACTTGGTATACCTTGTTCCAGCTCCTAGTGTGAAATATTTGGTTGATGCAGACTTGGGGTTTCTGTACTCAGCCCTTCACCTCCAATCTCTGGTTGATCTTCTCAGGTCACCATGATTCCTGGTGGCTAAGTTGGTTGTGTTGGTTTCTGTTCTTGGTTATGAACTGGATGAACTATGCTTGTTCTTGCTTCACCCTTACCTGGTGATTTGCAATTCTGGTCGACTGTCAAGGTTCTAGGGTTTGTGTGCTATTTATATGGCCTCTACTTCTTCCCTGGCCATGACACACAGGCTCATTTACTTTATGACTCACCCCTAGCCTTGCCTTGCTGTTGCTTGCCTAGCAACAGCCTTCATATGGTGAAACTTGAGCCCCTGTGGCTTGCTCAGTGCTGGTCTGCCTATGTTTATCTTGTGCTGTCCAGGATTTTGGACAAGCACAAGTGTCTTTGTGACAATTTACTGCTTGTCCAAACTGAATTCTTGTGTTATTTTTGCTAACTGTCCAAACTGAATCTTGCTAACACTTGTATTATGGCTAGTTCTTGTTCTCTGTGTTATTTTGCAGGTTTAAATTATACTATGGCCAGAAGATCATCCTCAAGACACTTAGTTTAGGTTTAGTTTAGAATTAAACTTGTAATTTTCCTTTTCTTTTATTCTGTTCATTATATCTCAATTCTTGTATCAAGAATATTGTAAAGACTTTGTAATTGTGTTGTATATCAATAAAGCTCAAGTTTTGGTTTATGAGCTTTGTATTATATAATGTTTATATTCTTGATGAAATATTATTTGATATTCACTTTGAAATTCAAAGTGATTTGAATTTTATATCTTGTGTTTGAATTCTAAATTCAATGTTTATATGGTGTGATGTTTATAGTTAATTGTTTAACACTTACCAAATGCAAACATTCCCCAAAGTAACAAGTTACAAAAGAGATCATGTCGAAATTTCCCTAACTCACATTGCCTAACCCTAAGTGCAAAATGAGAGAGAACCTCGATCCCTCTTAGGTTTAGTTGCAATAAGGCGCGAAAATTTCCCCCGTTTTGCGATGAAATGCACATCCCATTTCTAAATCTACCCTTCGTTGTTCCTATGTTCTGGGTTATTACAGCCTCTCCCCCTTAACAGAAACTTCGTCCCGAAGTTAAGATTGGTACTTGAACATCTCGGGGTACGACTTCCTCAACTCTTCTTCCGTCTCCCAAGTTGCTTCTTGCTCAGGATGATGTTGCCATTGAACTTTGCAGTATTTGATTGCTCTGTTTCTTAACTTCTTCCACTGTACTTCTAAGATCTTTTCCGGTCTTTCCACATAAGTTAGATCAGATTGCAATTCTATTTCTTCATATGTAATGGGATCATCTGGTGCCTTCAAACACTTTCTGAGTTGTGAAACATGAAACACATTATGAACTTGACTTAGTTGTGCCGATAACTCCAACTCAAAAGCTGTTCCTCGATTTTGACTGAGTATCTTAAATGGTCCAATATATCGAGGACTTAACTTTCCTTTCACTCCGAACCTCTTAAGTCCTTTCATTGGGCTAACCTTTAAATAAACCATGTCTCCCACTTTCGCTTCCCAATCTCTTCTCTTTAAGTCGGCGTAACTCTTCTGACGACTCTGAGCTATTTTGAGTCTATCCTGGATCACCTCGATGACTTCTTGTCTCTCCTTGATGTAGTCCGGTGTAAACTCCTTGTTTTCTCCGGTTTCGAACCAACAAATTGGTGACCGACACTTTCTTCCGTACAATGCTTCGTACGGTGCCATCTGGATGCTACTCTGATAACTATTGTTATATGAGAACTCCGCTAAAGGTAGATGGTCCTCCCATGAGCCTCCAAAGTTCAGAGCACAGGCTCTAAGCATGTCCTCAAGTATCTGATTGGTTCTTTCGGTTTGTCCTCCGGTTTGTGGATGATATGCTGTACTGAAATCCAATTTGGATCCCAAAGCTTCTTGTAGTTGTTTCCAGAATGTTGATGTGAAAATTGAACCTCTATCTGAAACTATCTTCTTTGGTACTCCATGCTTACTCACAATCTCTTTCACATATATATCCACAAGCTTTTCTGCAGTATCTTTTGTGTTTACGGCTATGAAATGAGCACTCTTGGTAAGTCTGTCCACTATTACCCATATCATATCCTTCTTCTTACTAGTCATTGGTAGACCAGTAACAAAATCCATTCCGATTTCATCCCATTTCCATTCCGGTATCTTTAGTGGTTTGAGTAATCCCGCAGGACTCTGATGTTCTGCCTTCACTCGTTGACATGTATGACATTCCGAGACATATTGTGCTATTTCTCTTTTCATGTTGTTCCACCAGAACATCTCCTTCAAATCCATATACATCTTAGTACTTCCTGGATGTATGGAATAAGGGGTTTCATGTGCTTCCTTTAATATGATTGACTTCACTTCTGGATCATCTGGTACACAGATTCTTTTCTGGAAGTATAATGACTCAAAATCCCCTAGATGGAATTCCGATGGTCTTCCTTCTCCAATCCTCTTGATTTCCTCTTGGATGAACAAATCATCCGCTTGCTTTCGGATAATCTCATATTTCAAATCTGAATACATCTCATCCATAATCCTCATGGTTGCTATACTTCCCTTATCATCACCTTGAATAAATAAAACCTGAGCCTCCTCTAGCTCTTTCCGAAGTTTCCTTTGGAATCTCCCATTCCGTAGGTTGATTCTCCGTACTCTTCCTACTTAGGGATCTGCTACTACATTAGCTTTGCCTGGTGTATAGTTGATCTTAAGGTCGTAATCCTTAATCAACTCTAACCATCTCTTCTGCCTCATGTTTAATTCCTTCTGAGTGAAGAAATATTTCAAACTTTTGTGATCGGTGTATAACTCACACTTGGATCCATATAGAAATTGTCTCCAACTCTTTAGAGCATACACAACTGCCGCTAACTCGAGATCATGTACTGGGTAGTTGTGTTCATGTGGTTTCAACTGTCTTGATCCATAAGCTATTACCTTCCGATCTTGCATAAGAACACATCCAAGTCCATTGTTGGAAGCATCACAATACACCGTGTAATCCTTTCCAGGTTCAGGAACTGCTAACACCGGTGCTGTGGTTAACTTATCCTTGAGTGTTTGGAAGCTGGCTTCACACTCATCAGTCCACACAAATGGAGTATTTTTCTTGAGTAACTTGGTCATCGGTCCTGCAATCTTCGAAAATCCCTCTATGAATCTTCGATAATAGCCTGCCATACCAAGAAATCCTCGTATTTCCTTAGCATTTTTAGGTGATTTCCATTCCAATACAGACTGAACCTTGCTTGGATTCACCGCTATGCCTTCTTTGGTTATGACATGTCCAAGAAATTCAACACTATCTAACCAAAATTTGCACTTGCTAAACTTTGCATATAGCTGATGTTCCCTCAAAGTTTGCAGAACTATCTTCAAATGCTTGGCATGTTCTTCTTTATCTTTGGAATAGATTAGAATATCATCTATGAACACTATCACAAACTTGTCCAAGTACTTCATGAATATCTTGTTCATCAAATTCATGAAAATTGCTGGTGCATTTGTTAGTCCAAATGGTACAACCAAGTATTCATGGTGTCCATACCTTGATACGAACGCTGTTTTTGGTACATCCTCCTTCTTGATCTTGATTTGATGGTATCCTGACCTTAAATCTATCTTCGAGAAGACTCCCGCTCCTTGAACTTGATCAAAAAGGTCTTGGATTCTAGGTAAAGGATACTTGTTCTTGATAGTTACATTGTTCAAATTTCTGTAATCTCCACACATTCTCTTTCCTCCATCTCTTTTATCCACAAAAATAACTGGTGTACCCCATGGTGACACACTTTCTTGAATGAATCCCTTTTGTTCTAACTCATCAATCTGAGCTTTCAGTTCCACTAATTCCTTCGGCCCCATCTTATATGGTGGTTGTGCTATTGGTGCTGTGCCTGGAATCAGGTCGATTGTGAATTCTATCTCTCTATCGGTGGCATTCCCGGTAGTTCCTTAGGAAATACATCCTTAAACTCATTCACTATAGGAATATCTTCAATTCTCACCTCCTTCAGACTATTGAGTTCCAATCCAATCTCCAACTCACTGTACTTATCTCCTTGGAACACTATTCGACCTCCGATGGAGTTGCGAAGTGATACTGTTTTGTCTCCACAGTTAATCACCGCTCCATTTTCTGTCAACCAATCCATTCCTAGGATGACTGATATGTCCTTCATGGGTATGATGAATAGGTCCGCGAAATACACACAGTCACATATGGTTAGGACTTGTGCCTCTTTCACGTGGGTTACTAAGATCGTTCCCCCCGCGGATAGAACAGTTATAGGAGTTTCTAACTTAGAACATCTAAGCCCGAATTTTTCCACAAACTCCAATGCAAGAAATGATGTGGTTGCTCCAGTATCAAATAATACTTTGCCAGGATGAGTAAGAATGCTTAGCGTACCTAAGACTGTTTGATCCGACTCTTCCACTTGTTCCAAAGATGTGCAGTTCAGCTTTCCATAAGGCTTTCCCCTCTTGTTGTTGTTGTTGTTGTTGTTGTAGTTGCGGTTGCTGTTGTTGTTGTTGTTGTTGTTGTTGTTGCGGTTGTTGTTGTTGTTGTTGTTTCCACCTCGTCCTCCAGAGCTTTGTCCACTCCAGGACGCCTTGTTTGGACAATCTGGCTTGATGTGTCCTTCCTTCCCACAACCATAACAGATGATTCTAGGTTTCTGACAATCCTTCTGCAAATGACCCCTCAGGCCACAATTGTTGCAGATGATCTGGTTGATTGGATTCTGACTCTGACCTCCCCGGTTGTATTGATTACCAGTAGTAGGTCGGTATCGGGGTTTGAAACTCCGATCAGGTGTTGGTTTACTGATTGGGTACTTCCTTGGCTCTATACGAGCCCTCTTCCTCCTATCCTCTTGGACTTGCCGGTAATCATCCTCGAAAGTGATTGCCGAGTCAATCAGTTCCTGGAATTCGGCAGTCCGTGCCAACCTCAGTTGCATCTTCATGTATGGATTCATGCCTTTCATTAACCGCTTCTTCCGCTTCTCCTCTGTATCTACATCCTCAGGTGCATACCTGGATAACCTGTTGAAATCCCGAACATATTGCATAATGGGTGCAGTATTCTGTCGTAGTTCGTCAAACTCCCTCTTCTTCAGCTCCACCACGCTGTCCGGAACATGAGCCTCCCGGAACTTCTTCTTGAACTCCTCCCAGGTGAACACCTTATCAGGAGGGTATACTGCTACAAGATTCTCCCACCATGACGCTGCTGGTCCTGACAACAGATAAGTAGTATATCTGATCTTCTCCTCATCGTTGCAACCAACGGTCTTCAGCTTCCTTTCCGTATCCATAAGCCAATCTTCAGCGTCCATTGGTTCTGGAGCTGATGTAAATGGTAGTGGTCTTGCATTTTGGAAGTCCGATAGAGTTACTCCCTTGCCTTCATTACCCCTATCATTGATGACGTGGGTAAAGAAATCTTGCATGTTCTTGCTCTGGCTTTCCTCGTAACGCCTCATATCTTCCTCCATTGCTCTCATATACTATTGGAAGTCTGGGTGCATCATTGGGTGTGGTGGTGGTGGTGCATTCTCTGCTCTAGCTGCTGCATCTGCCTCCTCTTTTTCTCTTGCTTCCCGCTCTCTACGAGCCTCTTCGGTTTCTACTAACGCCATTTCCCCCTAGTCCTGTAACAAAGAGCGATTACTCATAATTACACCATGCAAATGCTTTCTGAGCTCAACTCAATGCCCAGAACTAGTCACACAATGAAATCAAGAAGCAAATACAAAACAAACATTTATTATGCATATACTTTGTATAATACATAACACACTCACAAACTTATATTACATGTGGTATATATAAACCACTTATTTGGCTCAAAGCCCAAGCCAAAGGGAATTTAAAATACGCTCTATTACAATACCACCTAGATTACTTTATTCTTCCTTGGAGCTCTACTCCTCGTCATCATAACTCGCCTCCGCGTACATCCCTGGGGTCCATCCGGTACAGCGGTTTGTCCTCCGAACACCGTCCGGAATGAAGGTTCTTCCCATAGGTATGTAGTCTGAATCGGACGAAGTGCCGAGACAGAGATCTGTCATACCAAAGTAACTAGATAAAGACTCATATATATCCCCAGTGGGATACAGCTCATCTTCTCATGTCATCCATGTAGGATTCCTATTCACTTGACCCCTCATCTTCTTCTTCTTCTTTTTCTTGGTTCCAGAACTCTCACCTACGACGTACTGGGATGTTTTGGGTAATCCCATCTCCAAATCTAAAGAAATGGAGTTGGTATCTTTCTCTTCCTGCCCAAAGCTCTGGTTAACAATCTGGTTAACCGCGCCTCCTTCATCCTCTGACTCACAAGTGATTGGTTCTCCTTTGTCTCCAAATGGTTCCCCGAAACGCCAACCAGTCGAATTCTCGATTGGTGACTCCGAGCAGTTTAGGTTCCTGGAATCATCTCTCCCATATCCAGACTCATATGATGCTGACACATGTGGATAATGTGGAACAAAGTTGGGTGTGAGTGGATCTTTATGGGACAACTGGTCACTCAAATCTACATAGCTGTCTAGGCTAAAGAAAGGTGTAGTATGTTGTGGTTGTGCCCTAAAATCACGCATCCGAGTTTGGACTTTATCAGGGTCCGTGAACTCAGCTAGCATGTGGTCAATCTCACCTCTCATCTTCATGTGTAAAAGATACATCGTGGTCAATAAAGACTTACAGCTATCCATATGCTGTGCTGCAGCTTCAGGACTTCTGTGTGCTAACACCAAATGATTCAGAGTGGGATCCTCACACTACTAGGAAAACGCCTATAGGTGGAGGCAATATGTGCCGGCGCACCACCTTGCACGTGCGCCGGTGGAAAGTGTTGCCGGCGCACCCCTTTTCCGCCGCGCCGGCGATGGACCTATCTTGCCGGCGCACAAAAAAAATTAGTGCGCCGGGGATAAAATTCGAAGAGATCTGGCCGCCCCCAAAATTCTGGGCACCTTACCCCCGGCGCACCTATTTGGTGGTGCGCCGGTGGTAGACAATTTACCCCCACCGCACCAACATATATGTGCGCCGGGGGTAAGTTGCCTAGATTTTTGTCTCCCCCACCCCCCCCCCCCCCCCGGGAATCGCCTTTTCAGTTTTCGAAAAAATAATAGAAAATGATAGAAAATTCAAAAAATAAAATCCTTTGAAATGCCCATGTAATATGTGATCTAGTTTTAGGGAAAATTTGAACATTTGAATTTCGATGTATTATGCAAAATGGCATCATCTTTCGGTAAAACGGGATTTCTGGTTGCATACGACCTCCGATGAAAAACTTTTTTATATCAAAATCGATCTACTCGAAATTTCCTATTCGAATTCAACCGCCTACGGCCGTTTGGAGAAAAAATGGATTCGTCAATTGGAAAACAGAAACAGGACTTTTTTGAGGTTTAAGATTTGGGTGAAAAAAAAATAAAAAATACCCCCGGCGCACCACCCTACTTGGTGCGCCGGCGGTAAGGAGTGCTATATAGGCACAACTCAACCCGCGGTGCTCACTTTCCCCTTCTCTTTTCCTCCTCCTCCTCCTCCTCCTCCTCCTCCTCCTCCATCTCCTGCTCCTCCTTCTCTATACCGAGCTTCTGCGGCGGCGAGCTACTCCGGCGACCTACTCATCCTCCTCCTACACCGACGGCCACGATGTCCTCCGACCTCCTCCACCACCTCCAGCCTCCTCGACGTCCTCCGGCCTCCTCCAACATCTCCGGCCTCCCCCATCACCGTCGGCCACCTCCACCACCTCCGGCATCCTCCGGCATCCTCCACCTCCTCCGGGCTCCTCCACCTCCGGCCTACTCCTCCTCCTCTGGCCTACTCCTCCTCCTCCTACACCGGCCCGCCAATCTTGGGAGCTTCCAGCATCCTCATGCACCTCATGCACCTCCTACACTGGCGCATAGACGACAACCACGGTTGACTAGCTAGATCTAGATCTAGATCTAGATCTAGATTTGAATTTTTTTTGTTTTCTTGTATAACTTACCGCCGGCGAACTAGACAGGTGCGCCGGGGATAACGCGAGATACCGCCGGCGCACCGACTGGTGCGCCGGCAATAAGCTATTATCACCGGCGCGTTCGCACCGGCGGGCTCTTGGTGCGCCGGCAATAGCCCATTTTGGTGCGCCGGCAATAAGCCTTTTCCTAGTAGTGTCATCTTCCTCGGCATGAGGTATATGAGAAAACTCTGAACATAGCAGTTCTACTGACTTGTGCTGCCTTATCTCAAGGATTGCCTTGAATAGGCCCATGTGGTAGGCTGTGGTGATAGTTTTGGCTTCTCCGTATGGCATTATACGACTCATCAGCAGTTTTTCCGGTAATTGGACCGATACTCTGCACTTGGCTAGGATTTCCCCATCATAGTAGGTATACTTGATAACAGGTATCCGTGGATCACAATGAAGTTCCTTCAGCATCCCACACAGGAGAGCTGTTATTGGTCCATCATAATCACCGAGCCATCCCTCAACCTTCCTCAAAGTCCTCTTAGGAAAAGTGTTCGCCATTACGGCGGTATACAAAAGCAGAATATTAGTAGTGATAATGCATCATAATAGCTATAATAAAGAATTATCGCACTAAAATATATGGTTTTGCTATTCTCAAGTGAATAATCACCATATTTCTAGAGAATCCTTTACTATTTCTACTAGACTCCTACAGGTTTCTTCCCTATACTAGGTTTTTCCAACCTAAGGTCGCAACATTTGCTCTGATACCAGCTGCGGTGACCCAGCATACCACTGCATGTTGTAGTATACAAGTCGTTGATATGATCTTTGTGAAGGGACTTCTTCACAATTTGCCATATCCCTCAGAGTGGTACAACAGAAACATTGCAGGTCATAACACTCCATACATTATTACAAACATTGTCTTACAAGTTGATATTCTCACAGGTCCTATGAGAACATCCTAAGATACTACTAAAGTACGATTACAACTTATAACTAAATATGAAGAGCTCAACAACTTATTTAGGTAAGTTCTACGTTGCTCGGCTCTATGATGCTAAGGTATGTCACTACTCCTCCACCTCCGTATCATCTGGTCCGTAGACTATCCCATAGTCTACGCTTTCCACTCCGCCGGTAAGATCAGGTTCTTCGTAGACCAGCTCATAACTTCCTTCCGGTGCTCCATCGTTGATGGCCTCCACTTCCGGATCACAGTCTAGCAAGGGTGTCGAAAGAAAGTGAGTACAGGGGTACTCAGCAAGTTCTAAAAGAGTAAAAAGTTGTTTGATGCACTAGCTACGACCATTGATCAGGAAATCTCAGGTCAATGCATGTTTTGCAATCATTTCTTCAAAATGTTGCTTTTATTATGAAAACTATGCCTGTCAGTCTTCACAGGTTGATTAGAACTTCGTGGAGTTCACTTCCTGCCGCGTTCGCAGTTCCCTTCCCGGAACAAGGAGTGACAGCCACAATTTGATACACTCTGCAGAGGTGCGTTACTTTTCCCACAAGAGATCTCACCCTTTTTGCCATCCGCAGGGACTTGCCCCCGTTCACACTTCCTTTGGTGTGAGGCCAGGTATAAAGATCCAAGCCCACACCGCCTTCTCCGCGACTGCAAACCCACCCTTTTGTCCAACCGTACACCCCCAGTAGACTTCCCCCGATAATACGGCTTTACTCACGGTGTACTCCGGACAATCCTTCATAGATGGTAGAGCTTATCATCACTAATGGATGGGGATTTAAAAGGATATCCCAACCTATTGCGGAAGTGCCTCCAACACCCCACCGGCTCTACCAATCCGTTGGCGTGCAGAAGGGAAAAGATACGGCTGGCTTCCCCAGAGCCATTATAGATCTCATGGTCAACGCGATTTGTACGGCGCTAGAATCACTGGACGACATTGGTAATTTAATCCTAGGGTGATATAACCCATTGCAATGGAACCTCCACCATATCAACACATACCATGGTTCCATTGCCAACCACATAGTCATATTCATAGTTGGAAAGTAACATTTTATTTGCGATGCAGGAATGATAAGTATATAGCTTTGCATTAAAGTAGTAGAAAATAATCAAGTTGACATGAGCAAGGGTGAACTTGCCTGTGGACTGCGAGATAGTGCAGTTCAATGCAGTTGATGGAACCTGGACCTCGGGTTCTGTAAGAAGCATCATTGTCCGGTAAGGACAATGTTATAAAATCCAAATAATGTAATCATGGATGTATTATTTTATGTTGGATCCCTTTACCCCGCTGAGTCATATCAATTTAGGGTTGCGTTTAAGATTTATGTCTTTGACAGTAATTTACAATTGATTTAAAAGTATTAATCCTTTTAATTCACACAAAGTACACAATTCAAAGTAAAACTATTTTACTTGATGATTTCCTTAATCATTCCAAAAATAATTTGAAATTATTGAGTTACCTCTATAGTTTTTGGAATAAAAAGGAATATAGTATTTTTCTTGGAAAAATACCCTTTTCAATAGAAATAACTTGGAATATTAGAATTTCATTTTGAAATGTTTGAAAATAAGTATTTGAACTTATTTGAGATTTTTCCTTGAATTTTAATTACAAGGAAATAATAATTTTAAATTCCAAGTTATTATTTAAATTCTTAAAATTCATAATTTTGAATTTGTTTCATAAATTCCATTTCATATTTTATTCTTGTTAAGATTTATTTTTCATTCATTAATCCAATTTTTAATGGATTTTTAGAGTTGTATTTGATTTATTAAAATTTGGTAAAGTTCTGGCTTTTTATTAAATGTTAAAAGACTAAAATACCCCCCTGGACCCATATTGGGCCCAGCCCATTTACCTAAACCCAGGGACAGCCCAATAAGGCCAATCCCTTTTGGGTTCGGTGGCGCCGAACGGCCCACCTCTCTCTCACTCACGCGGCCCTCTCTCTCGTTCACCTCTAACCCTAGCCTCTCGCGACGCTCTGGCGATGGCGTCGCCGCCATGGCCAGAGCCTCGCTCCGGCCACCGCCGTGCTCCTCCGCCGCAGCCACCTACCGAACTAGAACCGCCGCGTGCAGATCTATCGATCTGTTCGCGTAGTTTTCCCCTTCTCGTCCTCTCCTGGCGAATCGCCTCCGTCCTGGATCTCGCGGAGATTCGTCTTGACGAACTCCGGCGAGCTCTCGTCCTCGCCGACGATGGGTGCGCTCCTGGGGTTGGCTTGGCGCGGGTGCTGCTCGCAGTACTCGTGCCGTCACCTCAGGTGCATCTGCTACGGTGGTGCTGGTTCGTGTTTTGGGTTTCGCCGGCGTAACGTCGGCGCCTTCCCTGGACTTGCAGCTGTTAGGGCCGCGCGAGCACTGCCTCGCCATGCCCTAGCTTCTGCTTCCAGGCGCAAGTAAGTGTTGCATCTCCTCCTTCTCTTCTGTGCGCCTCCCTTGCCACTGTTCTTCTTCCTCCTCATGCTCTGTTGCTCTCTGGTGATCCTGTGATCACGCAGAGCCATGCTATTGCTGCGCAATCTTCCTGTGCTTCTGTTTACCGCAAGCTCATGGCCAAATTACCAGTTACTGGTACTGACCAATGTTGCTTTGCTTGCTATTTATGCTGTGCTTGCTTACCTTGCTGTTCCTAGCATGCCCTGTACTTGCCATGCTCTATTGTGCTTGCTCAAAAGCTAATTATGCCATGCTATGCTTGACTATGGTTTGCTTGTGCTTACTGGTATATCATGCTTGCTTGTCTAGGTGTACTTGTGATGCATCTGTGACACTTGTGTGTGTGCCAGTGGTGCCTGTGATATGCTTCAGTGCTGTCTATGCAAGCCAATGATCCATTGGATCATTTCTTGCTTGTTGGCTAACTTCCCTGTGTAGCTTGACTTGATCTAATTGATCCATTTGATCAATTCAATGTCAGTGATAGCTTACTGGCTAATACTGTGGCTAAGTGATTCAATTTCCTTGTGATGCTGATGCTTAAGCATCACTATGCTGTTGCTCATTCAAGCTACTGGACTTGCTCCAGTGGCTATGGTGCAGTGATTAAATTGTGTTGCTTAATAGTGTGCTACTATCAGTGCTAAGCATGGATCTGTGATAAATTCATGCTTGTATTAATTAAATTATGATGAACTGCTTATGCAGTAATGATTTAAATGATTTGCTTGCAAATGATTTGGCTGTTCATGATTATCTGGCAAGCAATTGAATCTGAATCCATTCCTGGATAATGATGTGCTATGTTTGGCTTCCTTTTAATTGATGCTAAGTGTGATGTGACCTCAGTAGCCTTGCTACTGATTGGTTGCTCACTTGTTTAGTTGGATCTTGTGGCTACTCAACCTTTGCTTGCATATTTGGGAATTATCCTTGAGATGAATGCCAATATGCTTGCCTGATGAAAATCTTGGGTTTACTGATGGTTCATAGCTTAGGATTTACTGTGTAGTCTTATTAGCTGCTAATCCTTGTAATACATCTACTGGTGCTATCTGTGCATGTGATCTGGCTAGTGTGTGCATCTGTGCATGTGTGCTAGTTTCTGTGTACAAGATCTGTACCTAGATGCTTTCTTTTTTAGTAGCTTTTGGTAGCGGTAATCCTTGGTGAAAACCAAGTGATGATCTACCCATATGAGCATCTGCTCATTCCCATGCTTATTTCATGCATATGTGATGGATCAAATCCATTGGATCTGTCCAGGAACTTGGTATACCTTGTTCCAGCTCCTAGTGTGAAATATTTGGTTGATGCAGACTTGGGGTTTCTGTACTCAGCCCTTCACCTCCAATCTCTGGTTGATCTTCTCAGGTCACCATGATTCCTGGTGGCTAAGTTGGTTGTGTTGGTTTCTGTTCTTGGTTATGAACTGGATGAACTATGCTTGTTCTTGCTTCACCCTTACCTGGTGATTTGCAATTCTGGTCGACTGTCAAGGTTCTAGGGTTTGTGTGCTATTTATATGGCCTCTACTTCTTCCCTGGCCATGACACACAGGCTCATTTACTTTATGACTCACCCCTAGCCTTGCCTTGCTGTTGCTTGCCTAGCAACAGCCTTCATATGGTGAAACTTGAGCCCCTGTGGCTTGCTCAGTGCTGGTCTGCCTATGTTTATCTTGTGCTGTCCAGGATTTTGGACAAGCACAAGTGTGTTGTGACAGTTTGCACTGTCCAAACTGAATTCTTGTGTTATTTTTGCTAACTGTCCAAACTGAATCTTGCTAACACTTGTATTATGGCTAGTTCTTGTTCTCTGTGTTATTTTGCAGGTTTAAATTATACTATGGCCAGAAGATCATCCTCAAGACACTTAGTTTAGGTTTAGTTTAGAATTAAACTTGTAATTTTCCTTTTCTTTTATTCTGTTCATTATATCTCAATTCTTGTATCAAGAATATTGTAAAGACTTTGTAATTGTGTTGTATATCAATAAAGCTCAGGTTTTGGTTTATGAGCTTTGTATTATATAATGTTTATATTCTTGATGAAATATTATTTGATATTCACTTTGAAATTCAAAGTGATTTGAATTTTATATCTTGTGTTTGAATTCTAAATTCAATGTTTATATGGTGTGATGTTTATAGTTAATTGTTTAACACTTACCAAATGCAAACATTCCCCAAAGTAACAAGTTACAAAAGAGATCATGTCGAAATTTCCCTAACTCACATTGCCTAACCCTAAGTGCAAAATGAGAGAGAACCTCGATCCCTCTTAGGTTTAGTTGCAATAAGGCGCGAAAATTTCCCCCGTTTTGCGATGAAATGCACATCCCATTTCTAAATCTACCCTTCGTTGTTCCTATGTTCTGGGTTATTACAGCCTCTCCCCCTTAACAGAAACTTCGTCCCGAAGTTAAGATTGGTACTTGAACATCTCGGGGTACGACTTCCTCAACTCTTCTTCCGTCTCCCAAGTTGCTTCTCGCTCAGGATGATGTTGCCATTGAACTTTGCAGTATTTGATTGCTCTGTTTCTTAACTTCTTCCACTGTACTTCTAAGATCTTTTCCGGTCTTTCCACATAAGTTAGATCAGATTGCAATTCTATTTCTTCATATGTAATGGGATCATCTGGTGCCTTCAAACACTTTCTGAGTTGTGAAACATGAAACACATTATGAACTTGACTTAGTTGTGCTGATAACTCCAACTCAAAAGCTGTTCCTCGATTTTGACTGAGTATCTTAAATGGTCCAATATATCGAGGACTTAACTTTCCTTTCACTCCGAACCTCTTAAGTCCTTTCATTGGGCTAACCTTTAAATAAACCATGTCTCCCACTTTCGCTTCCCAATCTCTTCTCTTTAAGTCGGCGTAACTCTTCTGACGACTCTGAGCTATTTTGAGTCTATCCCGGATCACCTCGATGACTTCTTGTCTCTCCTTGATGTAGTCCGGTGTAAACTCCTTGTTTTCTCCGGTTTCGAACCAACAAATTGGTGACCGACACTTTCTTCCGTACAATGCTTCGTACGGTGCCATCTGGATGCTACTCTGATAACTATTGTTATATGAGAACTCCGCTAAAGGTAGATGGTCCTCCCATGAGCCTCCAAAGTTCAGAGCACGTGCTCTAAGCATGTCCTCAAGTATCTGATTGGTTCTTTCGGTTTGTCCTCCGGTTTGTGGATGATATCTTTGTCGAAATCCAATTTGGATCCCAAAGCTTCTTGTAGTTGTTTCCAGAATGTTGATGTGAAAATTGAACCTCTATCTGAAACTATCTTCTTTGGTACTCCATGCTTACTCACAATCTCTTTCACATATATATCCACAAGCTTTTCTGCAGTATCTTTTGTGTTTACGGCTATGAAATGAGCACTCTTGGTAAGTCTGTCCACTATTACCCATATCATATCCTTCTTCTTACTAGTCATTGGTAGACCAGTAACAAAATCCATTCCGATTTCATCCCATTTCCATTCCGGTATCTTTAGTGGTTTGAGTAATCCCGCAGGACTCTGATGTTCTGCCTTCACTCGTTGACATGTATGACATTCCGAGACATATTGTGCTATTTCTCTTTTCATGTTGTTCCACCAGAACATCTCCTTCAAATCCATATACATCTTAGTACTTCCTGGATGTATGGAATAAGGGGTTTCATGTGCTTCCTTTAATATGATTGACTTCACTTCTGGATCATCTGGTACACAGATTCTTTTCTGGAAGTATAATGACTCAAAATCCCCTAGATGGAATTCCGATGGTCTTCCTTCTCCAATCCTCTTGATTTCCTCTTGGATGAACAAATCATCCGCTTGCTTTCGAATAATCTCATATTTCAAATCTGAATACATCTCATCCATAATCCTCATGGTTGCTATACTTCCCTTATCATCACCTTGAATAAATAAAACCTGAGTCTCCTCTAGCTCTTTCCGAAGTTTCCTTTGGAATCTCCCATTCCGTAGGTTGATTCTCCGTACTCTTCCTACTTAGGGATCTGCTACTACATTAGCTTTGCCTGGTGTATAGTTGATCTTAAGGTCGTAATCCTTAATCAACTCTAACCATCTCTTCTGCCTCATGTTTAATTCCTTCTGAGTGAAGAAATATTTCAAACTTTTGTGATCGGTGTATAACTCACACTTGGATCCATATAGAAATTGTCTCCAACTCTTCAGAGCATACACAACTGCCGCTAACTCGAGATCATGTACTGGGTAGTTGTGTTCATGTGGTTTCAACTGTCTTGATCCATAAGCTATTACCTTCCGATCTTGCATAAGAACACATCCAAGTCCATTGTTGGAAGCATCACAATACACCGTGTAATCCTTTCCAGGTTCAGGAACTGCTAACACCGGTGCTGTGGTTAACTTATCCTTGAGTGTTTGGAAGCTGGCTTCACACTCATCAGTCCACACAAATGGAGTATTTTTCTTGAGTAACTTGGTCATCGGTCCTGCAATCTTCGAAAATCCCTCTATGAATCTTCGATAATAGCCTGCCATACCAAGAAATCCTCGTATTTCCTTAGCATTTTTAGGTGATTTCCATTCCAATACGGACTGAACCTTGCTTGGATTCACCGCTATGCCTTCTTTGGTTATGACATGTCCAAGAAATTCAACACTATCTAACCAAAATTTGCACTTGCTAAACTTTGCATATAGCTGATGTTCCCTCAAAGTTTGCAGAACTATCTTCAAATGCTTGGCATGTTCTTCTTTATCTTTGGAATAGATTAGAATATCATCTATGAACACTATCACAAACTTGTCCAAGTACTTCATGAATATCTTGTTCATCAAATTCATGAAAATTGCTGGTGCATTTGTTAGTCCAAATGGTACAACCAAGTATTCATGGTGTCCATACCTTGATACGAACGCTGTTTTTGGTACATCCTCCTTCTTGATCTTGATTTGATGGTATCCTGACCTTAAATCTATCTTCGAGAAGACTCCCGCTCCTTGAACTTGATCAAAAAGGTCTTGGATTCTAGGTAAAGGATACTTGTTCTTGATAGTTACATTGTTCAAATTTCTGTAATCTCCACACATTCTCTTTCCTCCATCTCTTTTATCCACAAAAATAACTGGTGTACCCCATGGTGACACACTTTCTTGAATGAATCCCTTTTGTTCTAACTCATCAATCTGAGCTTTCAGTTCCACTAATTCCTTCGGCCCCATCTTATATGGTGGTTGTGCTATTGGTGCTGTGCCTGGAATCAGGTCGATTGTGAATTCTATCTCTCTATCGGTGGCATTCCCGGTAGTTCCTTAGGAAATACATCCTTAAACTCATTCACTATAGGAATATCTTCAATTCTCACCTCCTTCAGACTATTGAGTTCCAATCCAATCTCCAACTCACTGTACTTATCTCCTTGGAACACTATTCGACCTCCGATGGAGTTGCGAAGTGATACTGTTTTGTCTCCACAGTTAATCACCGCTCCATTTTCTGTCAACCAATCCATTCCTAGGATGACTGATATGTCCTTCATGGGTATGATGAATAGGTCCGCGAAATACACACAGTCACATATGGTTAGGACTTGTGCCTCTTTCACGTGGGTTACTAAGATCGTTCCCCCCGCGGATAGAACAGTTATAGGAGTTTCTAACTTAGAACATCTAAGCCCGAATTTTTCCACAAACTCCAATGCAAGAAATGATGTGGTTGCTCCAGTATCAAATAATACTTTGCCAGGATGAGTAAGAATGCTTAGCGTACCTAAGACTGTTTGATCCGACTCTTCCACTTGTTCCAAAGATGTGCAGTTCAGCTTTCCATAAGGCTTTCCCCTCTTGTTGTTGTTGTTGTTGTTGTAGTTGCGGTTGCTGTTGTTGTTGTTGTTGTTGTTGTTGCGGTTGTTGTTGTTGTTGTTTCCACCTCGTCCTCCAGAGCTTTGTCCACTCCAGGACGCCTTGTTTGGACAATCTGGCTTGATGTGTCCTTCCTTCCCACAACCATAACAGATGATTCTAGGTTTCTGACAATCCTTCTGCAAATGACCCCTCAGGCCACAATTGTTGCAGATGATCTGGTTGATTGGATTCTGACTCTGACCTCCCCGGTTGTATTGATTACCAGTAGTAGGTCGGTATCGGGGTTTGAAACTCCGATCAGGTGTTGGTTTACTGATTGGGTACTTCCTTGGCTCTATACGAGCCCTCTTCCTCCTATCCTCTTGGACTTGCCGGTAATCATCCTCGAAAGTGATTGCCGAGTCAATCAGTTCCTGGAATTCGGCAGTCCGTGCCAACCTCAGTTGCATCTTCATGTATGGATTCATGCCTTTCATTAACCGCTTCTTCCGCTTCTCCTCTGTATCTACATCCTCAGGTGCATACCTGGATAACCTGTTGAAATCCCGAACATATTGCATAATGGGTGCAGTATTCTGTCGTAGTTCGTCAAACTCCCTCTTCTTCAGCTCCACCACGCTGTCCGGAACATGAGCCTCCCGGAACTTCTTCTTGAACTCCTCCCAGGTGAACACCTTATCAGGAGGGTATACTGCTACAAGATTCTCCCACCATGACGCTGCTGGTCCTGACAACAGATAAGTAGTATATCTGATCTTCTCCTCATCGTTGCAACCAACGGTCTTCAGCTTCCTTTCCGTATCCATAAGCCAATCTTCAGCGTCCATTGGTTCTGGAGCTGATGTAAATGGTAGTGGTCTTGCATTTTGGAAGTCCGATAGAGTTACTCCCTTGCCTTCATTACCCCTATCATTGATGACGTGGGTAAAGAAATCTTGCATGTTCTTGCTCTGGCTTTCCTCGTAACGCCTCATATCTTCCTCCATTGCTCTCATATACTATTGGAAGTCTGGGTGCATCATTGGGTGTGGTGGTGGTGGTGCATTCTCTGCTCTAGCTGCTGCATCTGCCTCCTCTTTTTCTCTTGCTTCCCGCTCTCTACGAGCCTCTTCGGTTTCTACTAACGCCATTTCCCCCTAGTCCTGTAACAAAGAGCGATTACTCATAATTACACCATGCAAATGCTTTCTGAGCTCAACTCAATGCCCAGAACTAGTCACACAATGAAATCAAGAAGCAAATACAAAACAAACATTTATTATGCATATACTTTGTATAATACATAACACACTCACAAACTTATATTACATGTGGTATATATAAACCACTTATTTGGCTCAAAGCCCAAGCCAAAGGGAATTTAAAATACGCTCTATTACAATACCACCTAGATTACTTTATTCTTCCTTGGAGCTCTACTCCTCGTCATCATAACTCGCCTCCGCGTACATCCCTGGGGTCCATCCGGTACAGCGGTTTGTCCTCCGAACACCGTCCGGAATGAAGGTTCTTCCCATAGGTATGTAGTCTGAATCGGATGAAGTGCCGAGACAGAGATCTGTCATACCAAAGTAACTAGATAAAGACTCATATATATCCCCAGTGGGATACAGCTCATCTTCTCATGTCATCCATGTAGGATTCCTATTCACTTGACCCCTCATCTTCTTCTTCTTCTTTTTCTTGGTTCCAGAACTCTCACCTACGACGTACTGGGATGTTTTGGGTAATCCCATCTCCAAATCTAAAGAAATGGAGTTGGTATCTTTCTCTTCCTGCCCAAAGCTCTGGTTAACAATCTGGTTAACCGCGCCTCCTTCATCCTCTGACTCACAAGTGATTGGTTCTCCTTTGTCTCCAAATGGTTCCCCGAAACGCCAACCAGTCGAATTCTCGATTGGTGACTCCGAGCAGTTTAGGTTCCTGGAATCATCTCTCCCATATCCAGACTCATATGATGCTGACACATGTGGATAATGTGGAACAAAGTTGGGTGTGAGTGGATCTTTATGGGACAACTGGTCACTCAAATCTACATAGCTGTCTAGGCTAAAGAAAGGTGTAGTATGTTGTGGTTGTGCCCTAAAATCACGCATCCGAGTTTGGACTTTATCAGGGTCCGTGAACTCAGCTAGCATGTGGTCAATCTCACCTCTCATCTTCATGTGTAAAAGATACATCGTGGTCAATAAAGACTTACAGCTATCCATATGCTGTGCTGCAGCTTCAGGACTTCTGTGTGCTAACACCAAATGATTCAGAGTGGGATCCTCACACTACTAGGAAAACGCCTATAGGTGGAGGCAATATGTGCCGGCGCACCACCTTGCACGTGCGCCGGTGGAAAGTGTTGCCGGCGCACCCCTTTTCCGCCGCGCCGGCGATGGACCTATACTGCCGGCGCACAAAAAAAATTAGTGCGCCGGGGATAAAATTCGAAGAGATCTGGCCGCCCCCAAAAATTCTGGGCACCTTACCCCCGGCGCACCTCTATGGTGGTGCGCCGGTGGTAGACAATTTACCACCAGCGCACCAACATAGATGTGCGCCGGGGGTAAGTTGCCTAGATTTTTCTCTCCACCCCCCCCCCCCGGGAATCGCCTTTTCAGTTTTCGAAAAAATAATAGAAAATGATAGAAAATTCAAAAAATAAAATCCTTTGAAATGCCCATGTAATATGTGATCTAGTTTTAGGGAAAATTTGAACATTTGAATTTCGATGTATTATGCAAAATGGCATCATCTTTCGGTAAAACGGGATTTCTGGTTGCATACGACCTCCGATGAAAAACTTTTTTATATCAAAATCGATCTACTCGAAATTTCCTATTCGAATTCAACCGCCTACGGCCGTTTGGAGAAAAAATGGATTCGTCAATTGGAAAACAGAAACAGGACTTTTTTGAGGTTTAAGATTTGGGTGAAAAAAAAAGAAAAAATACCCCCGGCGCACCACCCTACTTGGTGCGCCGGCGGTAAGGAGTGCTATATAGGCACAACTCAACCCGCGGTGCTCACTTTCCCCTTCTCTTTTCCTCCTCCTCCTCCTCCTCCTCCTCCTCCTCCTCCATCTCCTGCTCCTCCTTCTCTATACCGAGCTTCTGCGGCGGCGAGCTACTCCGGCGACCTACTCATCCTCCTCCTACACCGACGGCCACGACGTCCTCCGACCTCCTCCACCACCTCCAGCCTCCTCGACGTCCTCCGGCCTCCTCCAACATCTCCGGCCTCCCCCATCACCGTCGGCCACCTCCACCACCTCCGGCATCCTCCGGCATCCTCCACCTCCTCCGGGCTCCTCCACCTCCGGCCTACTCCTCCTCCTCTGGCCTACTCCTCCTCCTCCTACACCGGCCCGCCAATCTTGGGAGCTTCCAGCATCCTCATGCACCTCATGCACCTCCTACACTGGCGCATAGACGACAACCACGGTTGACTAGCTAGATCTAGATCTAGATCTAGATCTAGATTTGAATTTTTTTTGTTTTCTTGTATAACTTACCGCCGGCGAACTAGACAGGTGCGCCGGGGATAACGCGAGATACCGCCGGCGCACCGACTGGTGCGCCGGCAATAAGCTATTATAACCGGCGCGTTCGCACCGGCGGGCTCTTGGTGCGCCGGCAATAGCCCATTTTGGTGCGCCGGCAATAAGCCTTTTCCTAGTAGTGTCATCTTCCTCGGCATGAGGTATATGAGAAAACTCTGAACATAGCAGTTCTACTGACTTGTGCTGCCTTATCTCAAGGATTGCCTTGAATAGGCCCATGTGGTAGGCTGTGGTGATAGTTTTGGCTTCTCCGTATGGCATTATACGACTCATCGCCAGTTTTTCCGGTAATTGGACCGATACTCTGCACTTGGCTAGGATTTCCCCATCATAGTAGGTATACTTGATAACAGGTATCCGTGGATCACAATGAAGTTCCTTCAGCATCCCACACAGGAGAGCTGTTATTGGTCCATCATAATCACCGAGCCATCCCTCAACCTTCCTCAAAGTCCTCTTAGGAAAAGTGTTCGCCATTACGGCGGTATACAAAAGCAGAATATTAGTAGTGATAATGCATCATAATAGCTATAATAAAGAATTATCGCACTAAAATATATGGTTTTGCTATTCTCAAGTGAATAATCACCATACTTCTAGAGAATCCTTTACTATTTCTACTAGACTCCTACAGGTTTCTTCCCTATACTAGGTTTTTCCAACCTAAGGTCGCAACATTTGCTCTCGATACTCACCAATGCGGTGACCCAAAGATACCACTGCATGTTGTAGTATACAAGTCGTTGATATGATCTTTGTGAAGGGACTTCTTCACAATTTGCCATATCCCTCAGAGTGGTACAACAGAAACATTGCAGGTCATAACACTCCATACATTATTACAAACATTGTCTTACAAGTTGATATTCTCACAGGTCCTATGAGAACATCCTAAGATACTACTAAAGTACGATTACAACTTATAACTAAATATGAAGAGCTCAACAACTTATTTAGGTAAGTTCTACGTTGCTCGGCTCTATGATGCTAAGGTATGTCACTACTCCTCCACCTCCGTATCATCTGGTCCGTAGACTATCCCATAGTCTACGCTTTCCAATCCGCCGGTAAGATCAGGTTCTTCGTAGACCAGCTCATAACTTCCTTCCGGTGCTCCATCGTTGATGGCCTCCACTTCCGGATCACAGTCTAGCAAGGGTGTCGAAAGAAAGTGAGTACAGGGGTACTCAGCAAGTTCTAAAAGAGTAAAAAGTTGTTTGATGCACTAGCTACGACCATTGATCAGGAAATCTCAGGTCAATGCATGTTTTGCAATCATTTCTTCAAAATGTTGCTTTTATTATGAAAACTATGCCTGTCAGTCTTCACAGGTTGATTAGAACTTCGTGGAGTTCACTTCCTGCCGCGTTCGCAGTTCCCTTCCCGGAACAAGGAGTGACAGCCACAATTTGATACACTCTGCAGAGGTGCGTTACTTTTCCCACAAGAGATCTCACCCTTTTTGCCATCCGCAGGGACTTGCCCCCGTTCACACTTCCTTTGGTGTGAGGCCAGGTATAAAGATCCAAGCCCACACCGCCTTCTCCGCGACTGCAAACCCACCCTTTTGTCCAACCGTACACCCCCAGTAGACTTCCCCCGATAATACGGCTTTACTCACGGTGTACTCCAGACAATCCTTCATAGATGGTAGAGCTTATCATCACTAATGGATGGGGATTTAAAAGGATATCCCAACCTATTGCGGAAGTGCCTCCAACACCCCACCGGCTCTACCAATCCGTTGGCGTGCAGAAGGGAAAAGATACGGCTGGCTTCCCCAGAGCCATTATAGATCTCATGGTCAACGCAATTTGTACGGCGCTAGAATCACTGGACGGCATTGGTAATTTAATCCTAGGGTGATATAACCCATTGCAATGGAACCTCCACCATATCAACGCATACCATGGTTCCATTGCCAACCACATAGTCTTATTCATAGTTGGAAAGTAACATTTTATTTGCGATGCAGGAATGATAAGTATATAGCTTTGCATTAAAGTAGTAGAAAATAATCAAGTTGACATGAGCAAGGGTGAACTTGCCTGTGGACTACGAGATAGTGCAGTTCAATGCAGTTGATGGAACCTGGACATCGGGTTATGTAAGAAGCATCATTGTCCGGTAAGGACAATGTTATAAAATCCAAATAATGCAATCATGGATGTATTATTTTATGTTGGATCCCTTTACCCCGCTGAGTCATATCAATTTAGGGTTGCGTTTAAGATTTATGTCTTTGACAGTAATTTACAATTGATTTAAAAGTATTAATCCTTTTAATTCACACAAAGTACACAATTCAAAGTAAAACTATTTTACTTGATGATTTCCTTAATCATTCCAAAAATAATTTGAAATTATTGAGTTACCTCTATAGTTTTTGGAATAAAAAGGAATATAGTATTTTTCTTGGAAAATACCCTTTTCAATAGAAATGACTTGGAATATTAGAATTTCATTTTGAAATGTTTGAAAATAAGTATTTGAACTTATTTGAGATTTTTCCTTGAATTTTAATTACAAGGAAATAATAATTTTAAATTCCAAGTTATTATTTAAATTCTTAAAATTCATAATTTTGAATTTGTTTCATAAATTCCATTTCATATTTTATTCTTGTTAAGATTTATTTTTCATTCATTAATCCAATTTTTAATGGATTTTTAGAGTTGTATTTGATTTATTAAAATTTGGTAAAGTTCTGGCTTTTTATTAAATGTTAAAAGACTAAAATACCCCCCTGGACCCATATTGGGCCCAGCCCATTTACCTAAACCCAGGGACAGCCCAATAAGGCCAATCCCTTTTGGGTTCGGTGGCGCCGAACGGCCCACCTCTCTCTCAATCACGCGGCCCTCTCTCTCTCGTTCACCTCTAACCCTAGCCTCTCGCGACGCTCTGGCGATGGCGTCGCCGCCATGGCCACCGCCTCGCTCCGGCCACCGCCGTGCTCCTCCGCCGCAGCCACCTACCGAACTAGAACCGCCGCGTGCAGATCTATCGATCTGTCCGCGTAGTTTTCCCCTTCTCGTCCTCTCCTGGCGAATCGCCTCCGTCCTGGATCTCGCGGAGATTCGCCTTGACGAACTCCGGCGAGCTCTCGTCCTCGCCGACGATGGGTGCGCTCCTGGGGTTGGCTTGGCGCGGGTGATGCTCGCAGTACTCGTGCCGTCGCCTCAGGTGCATCTGCTACGGTGGTGCTGGTTCGTGTTTTGGGTTTCGCCGGCGTAACGTCGGCGCCTTCCCTGGACTTGCAGCTGTTAGGGCCGCGCGAGCACTGCCTCGCCATGCCCTAGCTTCTGCTTCCAGGCGCAAGTAAGTGTTGCATCTCCTCCTTCTCTTCTGTGCGCCTCCCTTGCCACTGTTCTTCTTCCTCCTCATGCTCTGTTGCTCTCTGGTGATCATGTGATCACGCAGAGCCATGCTATTGCTGCGCAATCTTCCTGTGCTTCTGTTTACCGCAAGCTCATGGCCAAATTACCAGTTACTGGTACTGACCAATGTTGCTTTGCTTGCTATTTATGCTGTGCTTGCTTACCTTGTTGTTCCTAGCATGCCCTGTACTTGCCATGCTCTATTGTGCTTGCTCAAAAGCTAATTATGCCATGCTATGCTTGACTATGGTTTGCTTGTGCTTACTGGTATATCATGCTTGCTTGTCTAGGTGTACTTGTGATGCATCTGTGACACTTGTGTGTGTGCCAGTGGTGCCTGTGATATGCTTCAGTGCTGTCTATGCAAGCCAATGATCCATTGGATCATTTCTTTCTTGTTGGCTAACTTCCCTGTGTAGCTTGACTTGATCTAATTGATCCATTTGATCAATTCATGTCAGTGATAGCTTACTGGCTAATACTGTGGCTAAGTGATTCAATTTCCTTGTGATGCTGATGCTTAAGCATCACTATGCTGTTGCTCATTCAAGCTACTGGACTTGCTCCAGTGGCTATGGTGCAGTGATTAAATTGTGTTGCTTAATAGTGTGCTACTATCAGTGCTAAGCATGGATCTGTGATAAATTCATGCTTGTATTAATTAAATTATGATGAACTGCTTATGCAGTAATGATTTAAATGATTTGCTTGCAAATGATTTGGCTGTTCATGATTATCTGGCAAGCAATTGAATCTGAATCCATTCCTGGATAATGATGTGCTATGTTTGGCTTCCTTTTAATTGATGCTAAGTGTGATGTGACCTCAGTAGCCTTGCTACTGATTGGTTGCTCACTTGTTTAGTTGGATCTTGTGGCTACTCAACCTTTGCTTGCATATTTGGGAATCATCCTTGAGATGAATGCCAATATGCTTGCCTGATGAAAATCTAGGGTTTACTGATGGTTCATAGCTTAGGATTTACTGTGTAGTCTTATTAGCTGCTAATCCTTGTAATACATCTACTGGTGCTATCTGTGCATGTGATCTGGCTAGTGTGTGCATCTGTGCATGTGTGCTAGTTTCTGTGTACAAGATCTGTACCTAGATGCTTTCTTTTTTAGTAGCTTTTGACTGGCAGTAATCCTTGGTGAAAACCAAGTGATGATCTACCCATATGAGCATCTGCTCATTCCCATGCTTATTTCATGCATATGTGATGGATCAAATCCATTGGATCTGTCCAGGAACTTGGTATACCTTGTTCCAGCTCCTAGTGTGAAATATTTGGTTGATGCAGACTTGGGGTTTCTGTACTCAGCCCTTCACCTCCAATCTCTGGTTGATCTTCTCAGGTCACCATGATTCCTGGTGGCTAAGTTGGTTGTGTTGGTTTCTGTTCTTGGTTATGAACTGGATGAACTGTGCTTGTTCTTGCTTCACCCTTACCTGGTGATTTGCAATTCTGGTCGACTGTCAAGGTTCTAGGGTTTGTGTGCTATTTATATGGCCTCTACTTCTTCCCTGGCCATGACACACAGGCTCATTTACTTTATGACTCACCCCTAGCCTTGCCTTGCTGTTGCTTGCCTAGCAACAGCCTTCATATGGTGAAACTTGAGCCCCTGTGGCTTGCTCAGTGCTGGTCTGCCTATGTTTATCTTGTGCTGTCCAGGATTTTGGACAAGCACAAGTGTGATGTGACAGTTTGCACTGTCCAAACTGAATTCTTGTGTTATTTTTGCTAACTGTCCAAACTGAATCTTGCTAACACTTGTATTCTGGCTAGTTCTTGTTCTCTGTGTTATTTTGCAGGTTTAAATTATACTATGGCCAGAAGATCATCCTCAAGACACTTAGTTTAGGTTTAGTTTAGAATTAAACTTGTAATTTTCCTTTTCTTTTATTCTGTTCATTATATCTCAATTCTTGTATCAAGAATATTGTAAAGACTTTGTAATTGTGTTGTATATCAATAAAGCTCAAGTTTTGGTTTATGAGCTTTGTATTATATAATGTTTATATTCTTGATGAAATATTATTTGATATTCACTTTGAAATTCAAAGTGATTTGAATTTTATATCTTGTGTTTGAATTCTAAATTCAATGTTTATATGGTGTGATGTTTATAGTTAATTGTTTAACACTTATCAAATGCAAACATTCCCCAAAGTAACAAGTTACAAAAGAGATCATGTCGAAATTTCCCTAACTCACATTGCCTAACCCTAAGTGCAAAATGAGAGAGAACCTCGATCCCTCTTAGGTTTAGTTGCAATAAGGCGCGAAAATTTCCCCCGTTTTGCGATGAAATGCACATCCCATTTCTAAATCTATCCTTCGTTGTTCCTATGTTCTGGGTTATTACAGCCTCTCCCCCTTAACAGAAACTTCGTCCCGAAGTTAAGATTGGTACCTGAACATCTCGGGGTACGACTTCCTCAACTCTTCTTCCGTCTCCCAAGTTGCTTCTCGCTCAGGATGATGTTGCCATTGAACTTTGTAGTATTTGATTGCTCTGTTTCTTAACTTCTTCCACTGTACTTCTAAGATCTTTTCTGGTCTTTCCACATAAGTTAGATCAGATTGCAATTCTATTTCTTCATATGTAATGGGATCATCTGGTGCCTTCAAACACTTTATGAGTTGTGAAACATGAAACACATTATGAACTTGGCTTAGTTGTGCCGGTAACTCCAACTCAAAAGTTGTTCCTCGATTCTGACTGAGTATCTTAAATGGTCCAATATATCGAGGACTTAACTTTCCTTTCACTCCGAACCTCTTAAGTCCTTTCATTGGGCTAACCTTTAAATAAACCATGTCTCCCACTTTCGGTTCCCAATCTCTTCTCTTTAAGTCGGCGTAACTCTTCTGACGACTCTGAGCTATTTTGAGTCTATCCCGGATCACCTCGATGACTTCTTGTCTCTCCTTGATGTAGTACGGTGTAAACTCCTTGTTTTCTCCGGTTTCGAACCAACAAATTGGTGATCGACACTTTCTTCCGTACAATGCTTCGTACGGTGCCATCTGGATGCTACTCTGATAACTATTGTTATATGAGAACTCCGCTAAAGGTAGATGGTCCTCCCATGAGCCTCCAAAGTTCAGAGCACAGGCTCTAAGCATGTCCTCAAATATCTGATTGGTTCTTTCGGTTTGTCCTCCGGTTTGTGGATGATATGCTGTACTAAAATCCAATTTGGATCCCAAAGCTTCTTGTAGTTGTTTCCAGAATGCTGATGTGAAAATTGAACCTCTATCTGAAACTATCTTCTTTGGTACTCCATGCTTACTCACAATCTCTTTCACATATATATCCACAAGCTTTTCTGCAGTATCTTTTGTGTTTACGGCTATGAAATGAGCACTCTTGGTAAGTCTGTCCACTATTACCCATATCATATCCTTCTTCTTACTAGTCACTGGTAGACCAGTAACAAAATCCATTCCGATTTCATCCCATTTCCATTCCGGTATCTCTAGTGGTTTGAGTAATCCCGCAGGACTCTGATGTTCTGCCTTCACTCGTTGACATGTATGACATTCCGAGACATATTGTGCTATTTCTCTTTTCATGTTGTTCCACCAGAACATCTCCTTCAAATCCATATACATCTTAGTACTTCCTGGATGTATGGAATAAGGGGTTTCATGTGCTTCCTTTAATATGATTGACTTCACTTCTGGATCATCTGGTACACAGATTCTTTTCTGGAAGTATAATGAATCAAAATCCCCTAGATGGAATTCCGATGGTCTTCCTTCTCCAATCCTCTTGATTTCCTCTTGGATGAACAAATCATCCGCTTGCTTTCGGATAATCTCATATTTCAAATCTGAATACATCTCATCCATAATCCTCATGGTTGCTATACTTCCCTTATCATCACCTTGAATAAATAAAATCTGAGCCTCCTCTAGCTCTTTCCGAAGTTCCTTTGGAATCTCCCATTCCGTAGGTTGATTCTCCGTACTCTTCCTACTTAGGGCATCTGCTACTACATTAGCTTTGCCTGGTGTATAGTTGATCTTAAGGTCGTAATCCTTAATCAACTCTAACCATCTCTTCTGCCTCATGTTTAATTCCTTTTGAGTGAAGAAATATTTCAAACTTTTGTGATCGGTGTATAACTCACACTTGGATCCATATAGAAATTGTCTCCAACTCTTCAGAGCATACACAACTGCCGCTAACTCGAGATCATGTAATGGGTAGTTGTGTTCATGTGGTTTCAACTGTCTTGATCCATAAGCTATTACCTTCCGATCTTGCATAAGAACACATCCAAGTCCATTCTTGGAAGCATCACAATACACCGTGTAATCCTTTCCAGGTTCAGGAACTGCTAACACCGGTGCTGTGGTTAACTTATCCTTGAGTGTTTGGAAGCTGGCTTCACACTCATCAGTCCACACAAATGGAGTATTTTTCTTGAGTAACTTGGTCATCGGTCCTGCAATCTTCGAAAATCCCTCTATGAATCTCCGATAATAGCCTGCCATACCAAGAAATCCTCGTATTTCCTTAGCATTTTTAGGTGATTTCCATTCCAATACGGACTGAACCTTGCTTGGATTCACCGCTATGCCTTCTTTGGTTATGACATGTCCAAGAAATTCAACACTATCTAACCAAAATTTGCACTTGCTAAACTTTGCATATAGCTGATGTTCCCTCAAAGTTTGCAGAACTATCTTCAAATGCTTGGCATGTTCTTCTTTATCTTTGGAATAGATTAGAATATCATCTATGAACACTATCACAAACTTGTCCAAGTACTTCATGAATATCTTGTTCGTCAAATTCATGAAAATTGCTGGTGCATTTGTTAGTCCAAATGGTACAACCAAGTATTCATGGTGTCCATACCTTGATACGAACGCTGTTTTTGGTACATCCTCCTTCTTGATCTTGATTTGATGGTATCCTGACCTAAAATCTATCTTCGAGAAGACTCCCGCTCCTTGAACTTGATCAAAAAGGTCTTGGATTCTAGGTAAAGGATACTTGTTCTTGATAGTTACATTGTTCAAATTTCTGTAATCTCCACACATTCTCTTTCCTCCATCTCTTTTATCCACAAAAATAACTGGTGTACCCCATGGTGACACACTTTCTTGAATGAATCCCTTTTGTTCTAACTCATCAATCTGAGCTTTCAGTTCCACTAATTCCTTCGGCCCCATCTTATATGGTGGTTGTGCTATTGGTGTTGTGCCTGGAATCAGGTCGATTGTGAATTCTATCTCTCTATCGGGTGGCATTCCCGGTAGTTCCCTAGGAAATACATCCTTAAACTCATTCACTACAGGAATATCTTCAATTCTCACCTCCTTCAGAATATTGAGTTCCAATCCAATCTCCAACTCACTGTACTTACCTCCTTGGAACACTATTCGACCTCCAATGGAGTTGCGAAGTGATACTGTTTTGTCTCCACAGTTAATCACCGCTCCATTTTCTGTCAACCAATCCATTCCTAGGATGACTGATATGTCCTTCATGGGTATGATGAATAGGTCCGCAAAATACACACAGTCACATATGGTTAGGACTTGTGCCTCTTTCACGTGGGTTACTAAGATCTTTCCCCCCGCGGATAGAACAGTTATAGGAGTTTCTAACTTAGAACATCTAAGCCCGAATTTTTCCACAAACTCCAATGCAAGAAATGATGTAGTTGCTCCAGTATCAAATAATACTTTGCCAGGATGAGTAAGAATGCTTAGCGTACCTAAGACTGTTTGATCCGACTCTTCCGCTTGTTCCAAAGATGTGCAGTTCAGCTTTCCATAAGGCTTTCCCCTCTTGTTGTTGTTGTTGTAGTTGCGGTTGTTGTTGTTGTTGTTGTTGCGGTTGTTGTTGTTGTTGTTGTTTCCACCTCGTCCTCTAGAGCTTTGTCCACTCCAGGACGCCTTGTTTGGACAATCTGGCTTGATGTGTCCTTCCTTCCCACAACCATAACAGATGATTCTGGGTTTCTGACAATCCTTCTGCAAATGACCCCTCAGGACACAATTGTTGCAGATGATCTGGTTGATTGGATTCTGACTCTGACCTCCCCGGTTGTATTGATTACCAGTAGTAGGTCGGTATCGGGGTTTGAAACTCCGATCAGGTGTTGGTTTACTGATTGGGTACTTCCTTGGCTCTATACGAGCCCTCTTCCTCCTATCCTCTTGGACTTGCCGGTAATCATCCTCGAAAGTGATTGCCGAGTCAATCAGTTCCTGGAATTCGGCAGTCCGTGCCAACCTCAGTTGCATCTTCATGTATGGATTCATGCCTTTCATGAACCGCTTCTTCCGCTTCTCCTCTGTATCTACATCCTCAGGTGCATACCTGGATAACCTGTTGAAATCCCGAACATATTGCATAATGGGTGCAGTATTCTGTCGTAGTTCGTCAAACTCCCTCTTCTTCAGCTCCACCACGCTGTCCGGAACATGAGCCTCCCGGAACTTCTTCTTGAACTCCTCCCAGGTGAACACCTTATCAGGAGGGTATACTGCTACAAGATTCTCCCACCATGACGCTGCTGGTCCTGACAACAGATAAGTAGTATATCTGATCTTCTCCTCATCGTTGCAACCAACGGTCTTCAGCTTCCTTTCCGTATCCATAAGCCAATCTTCAGCGTCCATTGGTTCTGGAGCTGATGTAAATGGTAGTGGTCTTGCATTTTGGAAGTCCGATAGAGTTACTCCCTTGCCTTCATTACCCCTATCATTGATGACGTGGGTAAAGAAATCTTGCATGTTCTTGCTCTGGCTTTCCTGGTAACGCCTCCTATCTTCCTCCATTGCTCTCATATACTGTTGGAAGTCTGGGTGCATCATTGGGTGTGGTGGTGGTGGTGCATTCTCTGCTCTAGCTGCTGCATCTGCCTCCTCTTTTTCTCTTGCTTCCCGCTCTCTACGAGCCTCTTCGGTTTCTACTAACGCCATTTCCCCCTAGTCCTGTAACAAAGAGCGATTACTCATAATTACACCATGCAAATGCTTTCTGAGCTCAACTCAATGCCCAGAACTAGTCACACAATGAAATCAAGAAGCAAATACAAAACAAACATTTATTATGCATATACTTTGTATAATACATAACACACTCACAAACTTATATTACATGTGGTATATATAAACCACTTATTTGGCTCAAAGCCCAAGCCAAAGGGAATTTAAAATACGCTCTATTACAATACCACCTAGATTACTTTATTCTTCCTTGGAGCTCTACTCCTCGTCATCATAACTCGCCTCCGCGTACATCCCTGGGGTCCATCCGGTACAGCGGTTTGTCCTCCGAACACCGTCCGGAATGAAGGTTCTTCCCATAGGTATGTAGTCTGAATCGGACGAAGTGCCGAGACAGAGATCTATCATACCAAAGTAACTAGATAAAGACTCATATATATCCCGAGTGGGATACAGCTCATCTTCTCCTGTCATCCATGTAGGATTCCTATTCACTTGACCCCTCATCTTCTTCTTCTTCTTCTTTTTCTTGGTTCCAGAACTCTCACCTACGACGTACTGGGATGTTTTGGGTAATCCCATCTCCAAATCTAAAGAAATGGAGTTGGTATCTTTCTCTTCCTGCCCAAAGCTCTGGTTAACATTCTGGTTAACCGCGCCTCCTTCATCCTCTGACTCACAAGTGATTGGTTCTCCTTCGTCTCCAAATGGTTCCCCGAAACGCCAACCAGTCGAATTCTCGATTGGTGACTCCGAGCAGTTTAGGTTCCTAGAATCATCTCTCCCATATCCAGACTCATATGATGCTGACACATGTGGATAATGTGGAACAAAGTTGGGTGTGAGTGGATCTTTATGGGACAACTGGTCACTCAAATCTACATAGCTGTCTAGGCTAAAGAAAGGTGTAGTATGTTGTGGTTGTGCCCTCAAATCACGCATCCGAGTTTGGACTTTATCAGGGTCTGTGAACTCAGCTAGCATGTGGTCAATCTCACCTCTCATCTTCATGTGTAAAAGATACATCGTGGTCAATAAAGACTTACAGCTATCCATATGCTATGCTGCAGCTTCAGGACTTCTGTGTGCTAACACCAAATGATTCAGAGTGGGATCCTCATCTTCCTCGGCATGAGGTATATGAGAAAACTCTGAACATAGTAGTTCTACTGACTTGTGCTGCCTTATCTCAAGGATTGCCTTGAATAGGCCCATGTGGTAGGCTGTGGTGATAGTTTTGGCTTCTCCGTATGGCATTATACGACTCATCAGCAGTTTTTCCGGTAATTGGACCGATACTCTGCACTTGGCTAGGATTTCCCCATCATAGTAGGTATACTTGATAACAGGTATCCGTGGATCACAATGAAGTTCCTTCAGCATCCCACACAGGAGAGCTATTATTGGTCCATCATAATCACCGAGCCATCCCTCAACCTTCCTCAAAGTCCTCTTAGGAAAAGTGTTCGCCATTACGGCGGTATACAAAAGCAGAATATTAGTAGTGATAATGCATCATAATAGCTATAATAAAGAATTATCGCACTAAAATATATGGTTTTGCTATTCTCAAGTGAATAATCACCATATTTCTAGAGAATCCTTTACTATTTCTACTAGACTCCTACAGGTTTCTTCCCTATACTAGGTTTTTCCAACCTAAGGTCGCAACATTTGCTCTGATACCAGCTGCGGTGACCCAAAGATACCACCGCATGTTGTAGTATACAAGTCGTTGATATGATCTTTGTGAAGGGACTTCTTCACAATTTGCCATATCCCTCAGAGTGGTACAACAGAAACATTGCAGGTCATAACACTCCATACATTATTACAAACATTGTCTTACAAGTTGATATTCTCACAGGTCCTATGAGAACATCCTAAGATACTACTAAAGTACGATTACAACTTATAACTAAATATGAAGAGCTCAACAACTTATTTAGGTAAGTTCTACGTTGCTCGGCTCTATGATGCTAAGGTATGTCACTACTCCTCCACCTCCGTATCATCTGGTCCGTAGACTATCCCATAGTCTACGCTTTCCACTCCGCCGGTAAGATCAGGTTCTTCGTAGACCAGCTCATAACTTCCTTCCGGTGCTCCATCGTTGATGGCCTCCACTTCCGGATCACAGTCTAGCAAGGGTGTCGAAAGAAAGTGAGTACAGGGGTAGTCAGCAAGTTCTAAAAGAGTAAAAAGGTGTTTGATGCACTAGCTACGACCATTGATCAGGAAATCTCAAGTCAATGCATGTTTTGCAATCATTTCTTCAAAAGGTTGCTTTTATTATGAAAACTATGCCCGTCAGTCTTCACAGGTTGATTAGAACTTCGTGGAGTTCATTTCCTGCCGCGTTCGCAGTTCCCTTCCCGGAACAAGGAGTGACAGCAACAATTTGATACACTCTGCAGAGGTGCGTTACTTTTCCCACAAGAGATCTCACCCTTTTTGCCATCCGCAGGGACTTGCCCCCGTTCACACTTCCTTTGGTGTGAGGCCAGGTATAAAGATCCAAGCCCACACCGCCTTCTCCGCGACTGCAAACCCACCCTTTTGTCCAACCGTACACCCCCAGTAGACTTCCCCCGATAATACGGCTTTACTCACGGTGTACTCCGGACAATCCTTCATAGATGGTAGAGCTTATCATCACTAATGGATGGGGATTTAAAAGGATATCCCAACCTATTGCGGAAGTGCCTCCAACACCCCACCGGCTCTACCAATCCGTTGGCGTGCAGAAGGGAAAAGATACGGCTGGCTTCCCCAGAGCCATTATAGATCTCATGGTCAACGCGATTTGTACGGCGCTAGAATCACTGGACGGCATTGGTAATTTAATCCTAGGGTGATATAACCCATTGCAATGGAACCTCCACCATATCAACACATACCATGGTTCCATTGCCAACCACATAGTCATATTCATAGTTGGAAAGTAACATTTTATTTGCGATGCAGGAATGATAAGTATATAGCTTTGCATTAAAGTAGTAGAAAATAATCAAGTTGACATGAGCAAGGGTGAACTTGCCTGTGGACTGCGAGATAGTGCAGTTCAATGCAGTTGATGGAACCTGGACCTCGGGTTCTGTAAGAAGCATCATTGTCCGGTAAGGACAATGTTATAAAATCCAAATAATGCAATCATGGATGTATTATTTTATGTTGGATCCCTTTACCCAGCTGAGTCATATCAATTTAGGGTTGTGTTTAAGATTTATGTCTTTGACAGTAATTTACAATTGATTTAAAAGTATTAATCCTTTTAATTCACACAAAGTACACAATTCAAAGTAAAACTATTTTACTTGATGATTTCCTTAATCATTCCAAAAATAATTTGAAATTATTGAGTTACCTCTATAGTTTTTGGAATAAAAAGGAATATAGTATTTTTCTTGGAAAAATACCCTTTTCAATAGAAATGACTTGGAATATTAGAATTTCATTTTGAAATGTTTGAAAATAAGTATTTGAACTTATTTGAGATTTTTCCTTGAATTTTAATTACAAGGAAATAATAATTTTAAATTCCAAGTTATTATTTAAATTCTTAAAATTCATAATTTTGAATTTGTTTCATAAATTCCATTTCATATTTTATTCTTGTTAAGATTTATTTTTCATTCATTAATCCAATTTTTAATGGATTTTTAGAGTTGTATTTGATTTATTAAAATTTGGTAAAGTTCTGGGTTTTTATTAAATGTTAAAAGACTAAAATACCCCCCTGGACCCATATTGGGCCCAGCCCATTTACCTAAACCCAGGGACAGCCCAATAAGGCCAATCCCTTTTGGGTTCGGTGGCGCCGAACGGCCCACCTCTCTCTCACTCACGCGGCCCTCTCTCTCTCGTTCACCTCTAACCCTAGCCTCTCGCGACGCTCTGGCGATGGCGTCGCCGTCATGGCCGCCGCCTCGCTCCGGCCACCGCCGTGCTCCTCCGCCGCAGCCACCTACCGAACTAGAACCGCCGCGTGCAGATCTATCGATCTGTCCGCGTAGTTTTCCCCTTCTCGTCCTCTCCTGGTGAATCGCCTCCGTCCTGGATCTCGCGGAGATTCGCCTTGACGAACTCCGGCGAGCTCTCGTCCTCGCCGACGATGGGTGCGCTCCTGGGGTTGGCTTGGCGCGGGTGCTGCTCGCAGTACTCGTGCCATCGCCTCAGGTGCATCTGCTACGGTGGTGCTGGTTCGTGTTTTGGGTTTCGCCGGCGTAACGTCGGCGCCTTCCCTGGACTTGCAGCTGTTAGGGCCGCGCGAGCACTGCCTCGCCATGCCCTAGCTTCTGCTTCCAGGCGCAAGTAAGTGTTGCATCTCCTCCTTCTCTTCTGTGCGCCTCCCTTGCCACTATTCTTCTTCCTCCTCATGCTCTGTTGCTCTCTGGTGATCCTGTGATCACGCAGACCATGCTATTGCTGCGCAATCTTCCTGTGCTTCTGTTTACCGCAAGCTCATGGCCAAATTACCGATTCTTGAGTCTTGACCAATGTTGCTTTGCTTGCTATTTATGCTGTGCTTGCTTACCTTGCTGTTCCTAGCATGCCCTGTACTTGCCATGCTCTATTGTGCTTGCTCAAAAGCTAATTATGCCATGCTATGCTTGACTATGGTTTGCTTGTGCTTACTGGTATATCATGCTTGCTTGTCTAGGTGTACTTGTGATGCATCTGTGACACTTGTGTGTGTGCCAGTGGTGCCTGTGATATGCTTCAGTGCTGTCTATGCAAGCCAATGATCCATTGGATCATTTCTTGCTTGTTGGCTAACTTCCCTGTGTAGCTTGACTTGATCTAATTGATCCATTTGATCAATTCAATGTCAGTGATAGCTTACTGGCTAATACTGTGGCTAAGTGATTCAATTTCCTTGTGATGCTGATGCTTAAGCATCACTATGCTGTTGCTCATTCAAGCTACTGGACTTTCTCCAGTGGCTATGGTGCAGTGATTAAATTGTGTTGCTTAATAGTGTGCTACTATCAGTGCTAAGCATGGATCTGTGATAAATTCATGCTTGTATTAATTAAATTATGATGAACTGCTTATGCAGTAATGATTTAAATGATTTGCTTGCAAATGATTTGGCTGTTCATGATTATCTGGCAAGCAATTGAATCTGAATCCATTCCTGGATAATGATGTGCTATGTTTGGCTTCCTTTTAATTGATGCTAAGTGTGATGTGACCTCAGTAGCCTTGCTACTGATTGGTTGCTCACTTGTTTAGTTGGATCTTGTGGCTACTCAACCTTTGCTTGCATATTTGGGAATCATCCTTGAGATGAATGCCAATATGCTTGCCTGATGAAAATCTAGGGTTTACTGATAGTTCATAGCTTAGGATTTACTGTGTAGTCTTATTAGCTGCTAATCCTTGTAATACATCTACTGGTGCTATCTGTGCATGTGATCTGGCTAGTGTGTGCATCTGTGCATGTGTGCTAGTTTCTGTGTACAAGATCTGTACCTAGATGCTTTCTTTTTAGTAGCTTTTGGATCGACAGTAATCCTTGGTGAAAACCAAGTGATGATCTACCCATATGAGCATCTGCTCATTCCCATGCTTATTTCATGCATATGTGATGGATCAAATCCATTGGATCTGTCCAGGAACTTGGTATACCTTGTTCCAGCTCCTAGTGTGAAATATTTGGTTGATGCAGACTTGGGGTTTCTGTACTCAGCCCTTCACCTCCAATCTCTGGTTGATCTTCTCAGTTCACCATGATTCCTGGTGGCTAAGTTGGTTGTGTTGGTTTCTGTTCTTGGTTATGAACTGGATGAACTGTGCTTGTTCTTGCTTCACCCTTACCTGGTGATTTGCAATTCTGGTCGACTGTCAAGGTTCCAGGGTTTGTGTGCTATTTATATGGCCTCTACTTCTTCCCTGGCCATGACACACAGGCTCATTTACTTTATGACTCACCCCTAGCCTTGCCTTGCTGTTGCTTGCCTAGCAACAGCCTTCATATGGTGAAACTTGAGCCCCTGTGGCTTGCTCAGTGCTGGTCTGCCTATGTTTATCTTGTGCTGTCCAGGATTTTGGACAAGCACAAGTGTGATGTGACAGTTTGCACTGTCCAAACTGAATTCTTGTGTTATTTTTGCTAACTGTCCAAACTGAATCTTGCTAACACTTGTATTCTGGCTAGTTCTTGTTCTCTGTGTTATTTTGCAGGTTTAAATTATACTATGGCCAGAAGATCATCCTCAAGACACTTAGTTTAGGTTTAGTTTAGAATTAAACTTGTAATTTTCCTTTTCTTTTATTCTGTTCATTATATCTCAATTCTTGTATCAAGAATATTGTAAAGACTTTGTAATTGTGTTGTATATCAATAAAGCTCAAGTTTTGGTTTATGAGCTTTGTATTATATAATGTTTATATTCTTGATGAAATATTATTTGATATTCACTTTGAAATTCAAAGTGATTTGAATTTTATATCTTGTGTTTGAATTCTAAATTCAATGTTTATATGGTGTGATGTTTATAGTTAATTGTTTAACACTTATCAAATGCAAACATTCCCCAAAGTAACAAGTTACAAAAGAGATCATGTCGAAATTTCCCTAACTCACATTGCCTAACCCTAAGTGCAAAATGAGAGAGAACCTCGATCCCTCTTAGGTTTAGTTGCAATAAGGCGCGAAAATTTCCCCCGTTTTGCGATGAAATGCACATCCTATTTCTAAATCTACCCTTCGTTATTCCTATGTTCTGGGTTATTACACCGACACCGCCGCGGCTCATGGGGAGTCGAAAGTGGCGACTGGTTGGTTGCCAACCTGGGATTGAGTTGAGCTAGGCTGGAATCGGGGGATCATGGGTTGCCGCTATTTCCATAACTTCTTTAGCACGCTATAACGCTACAATGTTACAATACATAGCGAGTTTACTATGGCTAATAACGAGATTAGCGCCATAGTGAGAAAATTATGTATAGCCTATCGTTCACCTTCTAAATAAGGTCTTCCCGGCTTCAACCCCATCTCGGCAGCAACGTCGAGAGGATTGTGGGAGTGGTGTCCTCTTCGAGATTTTCATCTGGCTGTGGGGATCTTCAGATCGTCAAGAAGTTTCAGCGGCAGTTCATCCTTCTTCTTCATCTTCAGAACGGATGTGGTCTTCTTGAACCCGTTCGGCGACTTCCCGTCCGCAATCAACAGCGTCAAGCCGAATCTGGGAGGAGCGGCAGCGGCGGCGCGCCGTCGACACGGTTTGGAGGTTGAAGATGAAGAACTTCTCAAGGATCGTGTTGTAATTTTCATTTCTCTTGGGGTGCTTTTGTACTGTTCGATGTTTCTTTTAATGGCAGTGTCCTATTCGCAAAAAAAAAGCTATAGCGCCGCTAAAATGTTGAAATGGCACGCATTTTTTTTGATGATAAAACCCCCTACCAAGATATGATGAAAATAATCTTGGTTGATTAGGTGTTCACGAATATTACTTACGAAATTACATGGTGTCACTTTTGGTTAGTAATTAATTTCTAAATTGGAAAGAATGTAATAACGTCAATTATTGTTGAGATGGCAGAGTTGGTCTAAGGCGGCAGATTGAGGGTTTGTTCCGAAAGGGTGGGTTCAAATCCCACTCTCAACATACTCCTTTTGAAGGTTTTATGTTTGAATAATTTGTAGTTGTAATTGTATTTTTTTTCCCCTTATGAATAGGTTAACTGGGGCAGACCATTATATTTTTGTTTCAGGCCTAGTTTGCTCGAGCCTTTTTTTGAGCATTAGCCCACTAAACAAGCACGAACAATAAGGCTAGTCCCGCGAATCCTATAAACCGCCCACTGCGGTCACTATAGTGGGTCTGGCCCAGTTAAGGCAGTCGCTCCACTGTTTCCGCATCTTTTGTTTGCTTCGCTAACTCCAGTCTCCATGTACGCCTGTATCCTTCCTTCCTCAACAAAGGCAGTTCATTTCTCGCTTGGAAAAAGTTTAAATGTCTGAAAAATATTCACATGGATGCAGAAATGTTCGTGGGTTTCATGAAATTCAAGGAGTGCGGTGGATGTAAAAGTATTCATAATTTTTTAAAGCTGCTCACGGCAAAAAAAAATTATTCACAGGATTCAAAAAAAAAAAGTTCACTCGCTTTAAAAAGATGTTCACTCAGTTTCAGAAAATATTAATGGCTTTGAAAAAATGTTTTCACGAGTTCAAAAATACGTTCACAAATTCGGAAAAATGTTCACTCGATTTTGGAAAAATATTTATGGGTTCGAAAAATGTTCACGAGCACAGGATTCAAATATATGTTCACAGACTCGGAAAAATGTTCACTCAGTTTCAAAAAACAAATCATGGCTTCGAAAAAAATGTTCACGAGTTTAAACAATACATTCATGGGATTCAAAAATATGTTTATAAAGTGGAAAAAATTGTGCACTTGATTTTGAAAAAATGTTCATGGGTTTGAAAATTTTCACGAGTTTAGAAAATACATTCACGGGATTCAAAAATTTGTTCAAAACTTCGAAAAAATAGTTCACTCAAGTTTAAAGTTCGTGCGCACTGAGGATCGGCTCTCCAACATCATGACGAAGGCACTTGGTCTTATGCAGTTCCAGGTGCTGCGCCGTTGCATTGGCATCATTGAGGTGAAGGACATGCATATGCATATTAGGAGGAGTTTGTTGGTTAATCAAGCGTGTCTCTGAATAAGTGCCAAGGTTCAGCTAGTAGATCCTTTGTTGTGCTAAATAAAAGAGAGAAAGAAAGCAGAAAAGCTGCAAGGTTGCACGCAGCGCAAAACCAGTCTCTCTCTGTTCTTCGTCTATGTGGTGATCGAGAGCGAGTTCGCGAATGTCAAAATCAAAAAGTGGTGATCTGTTGTTGGGCATTGTTGGAGAAGCTCTTACTGGTTTTATCCCAAATCACCCGGGATGCAGCAGCAAACTCGCAGCGTCGACTGTATCAGTCATGACTATGCAGTTTGTTAAGTCCCGTCTTACTCTGGTTTCACTCAATAGATGTTCTGTGTACCAGGATGGATCAAAAGAATTTCATTACCATGAGCTTCGCTAGACAGGGAACATTATAATGTATACTACAAATCAATATGCAACTCAACATGGCGTTTGAGCAATGGATCTGCAAAACTGATAATACTTCCACACTATATATTATCTAATCCACTCTTTTCTTGGCAGCTAATTTTCACATTACTGCCATCGAATTAAACAAGCACAACTAATATGGTGCTCCATCCGAACCCTTCCACAAAAAAATTAAGAACAAAAGAACAGCGTATGAGTTTCATATGGGGACGAAGCAATGAAGACTGAAATTATGTGCACTGAATTTTTTACATCCGAAGTGAACCCCTCCATCTGACGTTCATCCTTTATCCATCGCAAGGAGCAGCAGCAGAGATAGCTCATGGACAGGCGAGGCAGCCGGTTCAAGAAATACCGACCGTCTTCCCCAGCAGCCACATGACGAGCGAGAACTCGATCATGAAGAGCGCGTGCAGCCATGTCCGGTCGACGACGAAGCCGTACACCGTGATCCCCGCCCGGTTGTTCTCCAAGTATGTCACTGCAAAATAAGCACCGGTCGACATTAGCTAGCTATCGGCGATTAATGGAGCTGATGCTGGCGCGTGCCAGCAATGGATTCCTGCCGGAGTGTGCCCTTGCCCTTACCGAGTGCCTGCCTCTTCTGGAAACACATGTTGTTGACCTGGAAGGGCACGAGCTTGGGGTCGTCGAGGGAGTCATCGCTCCTGGCGTCGTCGTCGTCGTTGTAGCCGTCGGACTCCTCTCCGGAGGCCACCCGGTAGGCGTTGGCCGGCGCCAGGTAGCCCGTGGCGGCGGGCAGAGCTGGGTCGGGGTCCTCCAGGTCGTTGTCGAAGGCGTGGATGGTGGCGTCGGCGTGCCACGCCGCCGCGACGCTGGTGATCGCCTGCGTCTTGTGCGTGATCTTGGCGGCGCTGTGCAGGCAGACCAGCAGCCCCGCCACGAGGCTCACCGAGCAGAGCTGCATGCAAACGATGGAGACGTACGGTGTCATGGATCGAGGCTAATTTGGCGCAGCAATTCATGGAATTCATGGATAAATGCAATTCTGACAAGATGCTCGAATACTGCACTACTAGCACCGTCTTCAGAAATGTGAACTGGAAATTCTGACTCTAGAATCCCCACCTTGAAAAACAATATCATTGGCTATCTATTATTGGAATTGTATAGTAACATGATTCTAGAGCAAATCTTGATTTATGCCTTTCCTTAGGACAACAAAGACAGCTAGGTATTTGTAGCATATTAATTATCGTCTTTTGTACGCATGTGTACACCTATTGCCATTAGTGGTTTCGGCATCTACGTCATGTGGTACCATCTGCGAGGAAAATTGGGCACTGAGAAATGACATTGTCCCGTGCACGGGACATCCCGTTTCAATATGTATCAGATATCCAAAACATGATGGAACTTAATGATATTTCGTTGCACGAATCTTGAAGCAAGAAACATTATGAATCCAAGGGCAACAACATGCACTGGACCTCCCGTGCATGGGACAATCACCACACTCTTGTGCACTATCGAGTTTGGTAACAGAACTTTGTGTGTGCCATCATGATATACACTAGATGTAATAGCTGGATCATTAGGTGACATAATAGCTTTGTTGTTGCCTAAATTGATTTTGCATTTTCGGAAATTGCAAAAATGATGTGGCGAGCGAGATAGACTGATCCGTGCGTACTACAAGTAATTGAGGTGGAGAAGGAAGCAGAGTGTACTGACCGCGAGCTCGCCGGCGGTGGCGAGATTGATCTGCGCGTGTGGCCTGGTGGTGGCGAGGAGGGCGCAGAACTGGCTGGCGGTGACGAGGACGAGGCAGAAGATAATGAATCGCCGATACCTGTGGCTGATGCGCCGTAGCTGGTCCCTGATCCGCCGGTGGTGCTCGAGCACGACGGCGACGTCGGCGAACCTGCCGAACTCCCTCGCGAACCCCACCATCCGGAGCACCTGCAGGTAGCAGATGACCCTGAAGAGGACGCAGATCATGAAGAAGACGGCGGTGCGGTAGACCCAGGAGGCGACGTCGAGCGCGCAGGCGGCGGCGTTCCACCAGGGCGAGCGGAAGGGCGCGGCGTCCCAGTACCAGTAGGCCTTGTACGCGGCGTCGGCGAGGGAGCAGGGCACGAGGAAGCAGGCGAGGACGCGGAAGGAGCGGGCCAGCTGCGCGGTGTATCCGGCCCGCACCGCGTCGGAGTCGTGGCGGAGGCGGTCGATGCAGAGCAGGCGGCGCAGGCCGACCCGGAGGAGCGAGGCGAGGGAGAGGTGCGCGAGCGCGGCCGCCAGCGTGAGGGAGGCCTGCACCTGCCCGTCGTAGGGCCGGTCCGGCGTGTCGGGAGGGAGCGCGAGGGTGACGGCCGCGGGCGCCGCCACGGCGAGGAGGAAGAAGGCCGCCCAGGAACGCGCGGAGCGGGGACCGGAGGTGTGGTCGACGCACATCCAGCGGAGGCAGGCCCGGAAGCTGCGCAGCTCGTCCCGCGCGTGCGACGCGCATCGGGTGTACTGCGCCGCCGACGACGGCTTCTTCGCCGATGGCAGCAGCAGCGGCGCTGCCGCCGACGACGTGTCCGCCATGGGCAGGCCTCGCGTTGTCGGATCGGCTTCGCGTGTAGGGCGCGGGAAGACGAGGCTGGGCCCAGTCGTGGACGGGGAGACAAGTGCGCGCGCGCTAATCTCTGGGATTTTTGTCGATCGATGCTACCGGCAGATGTGTACTACGTATTTTAAAGCTTATCACTGGATGCTGTGTGTATAAATAATGGCGGCGATTGACAGGTTGCGTGCCGCGGCGGAGAGGCTCCACCGCCACCGCCACCTCCACGGTCACCGGGGGTGACGACGACGGCGACGGGTTGATTGGAGCACCATGTGCCGGTTAATTTACACGATCCGGAATGGGAATGAGAACAGGTGTTGGGTCAGGCGCGCAGGATTAATTCCTTGCAGTTTCTCTCTGGTGAGTCGGTTACATGGATCCATGTGCATTGCCCACCTGCTGACAGCCACGCTCCGGCTAGCTTGCGGCCACAGGTGGAAGGATCAGTTTAGTTATGTGTTTAGTCCTGAATCAATGATGGAGCAGCTCAGAGATACGTGGAAGGAAGGAAGCGTGGTGTTGTTTTGTTTGCTCGGCTGACGGGCCGCTTTCCGCGGGAAGGGCAAATACGAGGTGTCCACCTCGTCCTCGAGATACAAGAGAACAAGAGATGAACATTGGCCAAACCCTGGAGTAGTTGGCAATTTCGCATCCGATCCTACGGGTCCACTTGTCCGCATCAGTGTCTGGTCCTGGAGCCCATGGAGAGCCCACGCTGCGTGATGCCTACCCTACATTCGTAGTTAATTGATGGGTGCCTTCCTTAATATCATGACATGTCTTTAGCGGCGTGGTGTTGAAGTGTTATTATGTTTAGAGTGGTTATTTATGTCGCTCCGTGGCATCTTCTGTTGGTTAAAGTGGGTGTGATCCTGTTATTCGGATCTCTATTAGGTTTGGTCATAAGTGTGTGTGGGAGTGATGTCTGCGTCAGCTTTATCCGAATCTATTCCATGAGTTCATAAGTAGTACAAAGCACTACAAACATAATAAAAAATTGTATCGAGGTTCTTCGACCACCAAAAGACCACTACTGCCGCTAGTGTGAGCCGCCGACACGCCGATATCACCTCTCCCTTACCGGAGTCAACCTGACATTGTTGATAACAGTCGGGAAATCTTCATGCACGTGTCCCTAACGACCAGCGCCACCATAACCGCCATAATAACAATGTCGTTTGACCAAAGTATAGTTTTAGGGACCGTTCTACAACACATATGTCCGAGCTTTCAAGTCACTTAACTGAGTAAATCTCGCTCGTCCCATCATCTAGAAAAATGTTTCGTGTGTACAATTTCTTGTCGGTGTATGCAACATCCATTTGCAATATTATTTCCCCAAATCTGTAAGAAACTGTACTTCAGCACTTTAAGCGCGGCCATCAAGCAAAAATCAAGAACGTATGCCTACAATGTTTTGCAACATTTTTTGTGAATCCTTAAAAAATGCGACATGTTGGGAATAACTTTGCAGCATTTCAAGCATGCCCATCTAGAAAAAAAACATATAGCATGTACAAAATCCATATTTGTTTGGAGCATAATATAAAAAACATGTTCTAGTCTCCAACAAAAAAAGACCAATACATCAAACATTTTTGCCTAACTCATCCAACTTTACGAGAACACGCATGTAACATTGGAGCAATCTCTCTATAGCATCCAAATATAAATCATTGTAGCACTTTGCCTATACTTACACAACAAAATGCTATGCACACGTGTAGCAAAATCGCACAATGGCATACACCATATTTTTAGCCCTACCGAGATAACCAATGGAAAGGTAAATACCTTACTAGCATACAGGTTATTGTCATAACCAAATGCATAGCACCAAGTTATCCAAATATCACACACATCTCCCACATAATTTCATGCATACAAGTTTGATGCGAACATAGCATACACAAATGGGATAACATGTGCATCTATCAATACATCAAACACATTATACTTCATTGCATCTCATAACTCATCATATAACTAAAGATCCATCATCAAAACATTACATAGATGATCACAATCATGTAGTCAACTCATGTGATACTAAATAATGAAGATCATAGGGACGAATGATACAAGATACTTCCATAAACCTGTAGTCCATAGGTGAACTACTCTCTCGTGAAACCACGGATTGCATCATATACATAGACGTTTTTAGGGCAGAATTCACTGTATGACGTTGAAACTAAAGGCATAAGGGTGCCCGAGGCCTGGGGTGAGCCCACGACACTGGCATGGGTGGCACCATTATGGGCCCTCACTTACGGCCTACATGCCTCATGGTGCACTTATTTTCTTCATGCTTTGACAAGTCCAAAAAAATAATGTTTAAAAAATCCAGCTCAATTTGATGTGTGTAAGGTCCCTGAAACTCAAAATACTCAAACCACGGGTTTCCTAAAGTTGTCAGAATCGTGATTCTGAATTGGATTGGAACCTCTATGATAGGATCACAAACCGTAGGATCTTAACTTTCAAAATCGTAAAATCTTAGGTTCTATCCAGCAGAATCGTACAATTGTTCCACTCAATTTGGGTCAAAAAGTCGTAAAATCGCATAGTAGAATCATGAAAAACCAATGAAAGATAGTTTGTTGCAAGTATTATTTCAAATATATCAAAGTTCATGGATACATTTTACATGCATCAACCGACATCATGGAACAAGGAGGCGCGAGGTCATGGTCTGCAGCAAGGAACCAAGAGGTGGGCGAGGTCCTGGTTGGCGTCACTTGTAGACCAAGAGAGCGCAGTGGCACCACTCCGTGGCAGGAGCGAGTAGGCGAGCGGGATGTGGTTGGGAGTGCATGTGGACTGGGACTGAGGCTCCCACGAGGACTAAGGGCCACTTCTTTTGGGCTTATGCTTGTGCATAAGCCGGCTTATGAGTTTCGGTGGGGGGAAACTTGTAGGATAACGTTGCTGTTGCGGTCAGAAACCCACCGGCGAGTAGCGACGGGCAACACAGTAGAGCCGGGAACAACTTAGGGCTGCGGCTGGCCCTGGTCCCTCCGAGCGACGGCCCGCAAAGCCTCTGGTACGCACGTCCGATGCTGGTGCAAGGGCGTGCCACCTGACCTATACCTGGTCAGGAAGGTGATGGAGATGCCTCGCTTAGTTTCCTGCATGGCATACACGTAAACATTAAATATGAGCCTCGATCGGCTCTCAGGTTATCCTGTGAATTGGCTCAAGGAGCGATCCACCCATGATTCGTACGAGGTGCACGAATATATGGTGGTCCTGCTTGATCAAGATAAAGCTAAAGCGATCTACGACGATTTAGGGTTTTCACCGCATAATCGGATCATCCTACTCACGATTGGGCCTCGCGGTCACGTACGGTGATCGTAAGCCGGTCCTAGACAAGGCCTAAAAACCAACACGAGGTTGATCCTCGGAACATCCTGTCTAGGGCTAGCAAACGACACCCCACGCGTCGCTGGATCCTCCAACCCTTTGTAAGGCCTAACTATTGCAGATATTAAACTAATCCTTGAAGAACAAGGAGCAACCGTAACGGATCGGATCTACTAAATAATGATCAAGCGGGGTGCCGCCCCTACACCTAAGATAGGTGTAAGGGCGGCTAGATATGCAAGGGTTGCACTACGACAGCATATGATACGAAGAACAATGCTAACCCTAACACATCTAAGATAACTACGTTGCTCGCCATCAAAAAGGCTTCAGTACGAGCAACGCATGAACAACGAAATAAGCTTGCGCTGCCTAGATCGCAAGATGCGATCTAGGCAGCATGATGCTTACCGGTAGAAACCCTCGAGACGAAGGAGTTGGCGATGCGCCGAGATTGATTGGTGGTGAACGTTGGTTGTTGTTTATTTCATAAACCCTAGATACATATTTATAGTCCAGGGGACTTTCTAACGTGGGAATAATCCCCACCGTGCACGAGACAAACTCTAACTAACCGACACGTATCCTACTATCTTAGGATACACGGGCCAACTAGCCCAAACTTCGCATAACAGGCCGATTCACGTATTTCTTCATGTATATTCTTCAAATCCATCTTGATCGCGGCCCACCTCTGACTCGGTCAAATTCTGGTGATAACACATGCCCCCCTGGTTTTGGAATTGATAATTCCAAAATCACTCTGCTTTTCCTTCGTCGGGTCATGTCGCGGCAGAACCGTCGCAGTATCCTTCATCATGATGCCTTGCCTTCTCAACTTCTCCGCGTGTCCTGGCAATTTTTTTTTTTTAGGCACCACTTCCTCGGAAACTGCTGTGACATTGAATTTCCACTATATCCCCTTTTATTTAACCGCTCCGAACAGTTTGCGTCCGCATCTCCTTCACATTAGCACTCCAAAAGCCCTCCTGCTCCACCATGTATTTTTCCTCCTCTGCTTCATCGGATCTTTCCACCCAGTCTTCCTCGTCCCGCGAGCCGACGCCGGAGCCGAACCAGGAGGAGGTTCACGCGGCCAACACCCGCCGCGCCATCGAGGCCGGGGAGGAGCCCAGCCATAACTTCTCCGTCTGGTCTGAGGACGACAAGTCCTTGACCGACGGGGAAAGCGACCTCCGCTTCCTTGCCGACGGGGAAACGGAGGAGGAGAGCGATGACGATCGCTTCTCCTGCGACGACTTCACCTCTCCCGAGGAGGAGGAGGAGGAGAAGGAGGAGGAGGAGGAGGAGGAGGAGGATGACACCTCCCCCGACGAGCCGCCGGCCAAACGCTTCTGTCCCTGGCCGGGGAACCTCAGTGACTTCGACAGCGATGACGACGACGCTGACGAGGAGGACGAGGACAATGAGGGCCCGGTCGGCGGCCGCTGGAGCAGCGACGACGAGCCCGCCGGGAGTAGCACCGACAGCGGCGACGACGGCGACGACGAGGGCAGCGACGGCCCGTAGATAGGACCTTTAGCATAGGATCACTAGTAGTAGATGGGGCAATGTATCCCCCAGTACTTCCTTTTGAGAGCAATCAGCTCTTTATGTAAGAAATCTTGCTTATCAATGAAGAACTTCTCCCAATTTGATTTTGCCGATTCCTTTGAGCTTAATTTAGCCGATTTCCCCTCATACTGATTTTGCCGATTTGTCCCCTTAGCCAATGCGTAATGAGCCGATAATATTTATCGGTCCTTTAAAATCCATCCTTCAATTCTTCAACTGATGATTTCGAGATCTGGTGGATAATGTGGAGTCTTCAAGAGAGCCCTTAAATTTCTCCCACCAGTTTCAGCGATCCTCTTCTGCGAGCACTCATCATTTTGTGAAGAAGGTTGCGACGAAGGATCAGCCGATGGTACCCCAATCGGCTCCTAAACAGAGCATCTACCAGGCCTGCTGCCCCCCGAGCCTTACTCAAGGCGAGAATATCGGTGAGGATGCACCAAAGCCGATCACCTTTCTTCCCTCGAAAGCCGATATATTTCCTCTGACAGCATTACCGAACTAGCACAAAGGGTTGAAAATCCTCGACAAGAAAGTTCAGGCACCAAAATTGGCTCAAGGTAGCTGAGGAAGCTCTCATTGTTTTACTCCCTCGAGGAAGCAGAAGGCCCCACAGCTGAACTGGACTTGGTGAAGATCCGCGCTTTGAACACATAGCCAGTAGATCCGTAATTATACTAGAGTCGATGGTTGTGCATCGGCTGTAGATCGTGATGCTGATTTTTTTTTACTGGCCGATTTTTTCTAATCGGCCCCCAATGTTTCACTGCACACATGTTCTTCTGCACATGTTCATCTGATCAGGGGTGCCCCCCGAGCCGATTCTGTCAGGGAACTGCAGATATCGGCTCTGTAATTTAGCCAAAGCACCGTATTTGCACATTGGCTTCAGTAGGACCAATGTTGATTTTCCCTGACTCATCAGCCGACGTAAACCGCTGCCCAGTAGATCGACATTGAACATAAGCAGAACATGTGGTGAGGATAATTTTGGCCGATTGCTGGAATCGGCCTCCATATTGATCGAAGTGTTTGATACGTCTCCGACGTATCGATAATTTCTTATGTTCCATGCCACATTATTGATGTTATCTACATGTTTTATGCACACTTTATGTCATATTCGTGCATTTTCTGGAACTAACCTATTAACAAGATGCCGAAGTGCCGATTCTGTTTTCTGCTGTTTTTGGTTTCAGAAATCCTAGTAAGGAAATATTCTTGGAATTGGACGAAATCAAAGCCCAGGGGCCTATTTTCTCACGAAGCTTCCAGAAGTCCGAAGGAGAGACGAAGAGGGGCCACGGAGGGGCCACACCCTAGGGCGGCGCGGCCCCCCCCTTGGCCGCGCGGCCCTGTGGTGTGGGGCCCCCGTGCCGCCTCTTGACCTGCCCTTTCGCCTATAAAAAGTCTCCGTGACGAAACCCCAAATCGAGAACCACGATACGGAAAACCTTCCAGAGACGCCGCCGCCGCCGATCCCATCTCGGGGGATCCAGGAGATCGCCTCCGGCACCCTGCCGGAGAGGGGAATCATCTCCCGGAGGACTCTACGCCGCCATGGTCGCCTCCGGTGTGATGTGTGAGTAGTCTACCCCTGGACTATGGGTCCATAGCAGTAGCTAGATGGTTGTCTTCTCCCCATTGTGCTATCATTGTCGGATCTTGTGAGCTGCCTAACATGATCAAGATCATCTATCTGTAATTCTATATGTTGCGTTTGTTGGGATCCGATGAATAGAGAATACTTGTTATGTTGATTATCAAAGCTATGCTTATGTGTTGTTTATGATCTTGCATGCTCTCCGTTATTAGTAGATGCTCTGGCCAAGTTGATGCTAGTAACTCCAAGAGGGAGTATTTATGCTCGATAGTGGGTTCATGCCTCTGTGAATCTGGAGGAGTGACAAGAACCACTAAGGTTATGGATGTGCTGTTGCCACTAGGGATAAAACATTAGTGCTATGTTCAAGGATGTAGTCACTAGTTACATTACGCGCAATACTTAATGCAATTGTCTGTTGTTAGCAACTTAATACTGGAGGGGGTTCGGATGATAACCTGAAGGTGGACTTTTTAGGCATAGATGCAGTTGGATGACGGTCTATGTACTTTGTCGTAATGCCCAATTAAATCTCACTATACTCATCATGATATGTATGTGCATGGTCATGCTCTCTTTATTTGTCAATTGCCCAACTGTAATTTGTTCACCCAACATGCTGTTCTTCTTATGGGAGAGACACCTCTAGTGAACTGTGGACCCCGGTCCAATTCTCTTTACTGAAATACAATCTACTGCAATACTGTTCTACTGTTTTCTGCAAACAATCATCTTCCACACAATACGGTTAATCCTTTGTTACAGCAAGCCGGTGAGATTGACAACCTCACTGTTTCGTTGGGGCAAAGTACTTTGGTTGTGTTGTGCAGGTTCCACGTTGGCGCCGGAATCTCTGGTGTTGCGCCGCACTACATCCCGCCGCCATCAACCTTCAACGTGCTTCTTGGCTCCTCCTGGTTCGATAAACCTTGGTTTCTTTCTCGAGGAAAACTTGCTGCTGTGCGCATCATACCTTCCTCTTGGGGTTGCCCAACGAACGTGTGAAATACACGCCATCAAGCATATTTTCTGGCGCCGTTGCCGGGGAGATCAAGACACGCTGCAAGGGGAGTCTCCACTTCTCAATCTCTTTACTTTGTTTTTGTCTTGCTTAGTTTTATTTACTACTTTGTTTGCTGCACTAAATCAAAAACACAAAAAATTAGTTACTTGTTTTACTTTATAATATCATGCATGTTTTTATTTCACTAGTTAAGCATAATGGAAAACAACAAAAATATGAGAGATCTTTATGAACTTTATCTTAAATTAGGACATGATGTGTTTGAAGAGAGAATTAAAAAACCCATGGAACTTTATATGCATGCTAATGGGAATGTTATTACTACGGATGCTTTGAACACCATTGTTGCTAATGCTATGGAAAATTCTAAGCTTGGGGAAGCTGGCTCTGATGAGCATGATCTTTTTAGTCCCCCAAGCATTGAGGAGAAAATTTTCTTTCATGATTACAATATGCCTCCTATATATGATGATAGCCACTTTGTTGAATTTGCTCCCACTACAACTAATAAAATTGATTATGCTTACGTGGAGAGTAATAATTTTATGCATGAGACTCATGATAAGAATGCTTTATGTGATAGTTACATTGTTGAGTTTGCTCATGATGCTAATGAAAATTATTATGAGAGAGGAAAATATGGTTGTAGAAATTTTCATGTTACTAAAACACCTCTCTATGTGCTGAAATTTTTGAAGCTACACTTGTTTTATCTTCCTATGCTTGTTACTTTGCTCTTCATGAACTTGTTTATTTACAAGATTCCTATGCATAGGAAGCATTTTAGACTTAAATGTGTTTTGAATTTGCCTCTTGATGCTCTCTTTTGCTTCAAATACTATTTCTTGCGAGTGCATCATTAAAACTGCTGAGCCCATCTTAATGGCTATAAAGAAAGAACTTCTTGGGAGATAACCCAAGTGTTATTTTACTACAGTACTTTGTTTTTATTTTGTGTCTTGGAAGTTGTTTACTACTGTAGCAACCTCTCCTTATCTTAGTTTTGTGTTTTGTTGTGCCAAGTTAAGCCGTTGATAGAAAAGTAAGTACTAGATTTGGATTACTGCACAGTTCCAGATTTCTTTGCTGTCACGAATCTGGGTCCACCTCCCTGTAGGTAACTCAGAAAATTAAGCCAATTTACGTGCATGATCCTCAGATATGTACGCAACTTTCATTCAATTTGAGCATTTTCATTTGAGCAAGTCTGGTGCCATTTTAAAATTCGTCAATACGAACTGTTCTGTTTTGACAGATTCTGCCTTTTATTTCGCATTGCCTCTTTCGCTATGTTGGATGAATTTCTTTGATCCATTAATGTCCAGTAGCATTATGCAATGTCCAGAAGTGTTAAGAATGATTGTGTCACCTCTGAATATGTCAATTTATAATGTGCACTAACCCTCTAATGAGTTGTTTCGAGTTTGGTGTGGAGGAAGTTTTCAAGGATCAAGAGAGGAGTATGATGCAACATGATCAAGGAGAGTGAAAGCTCTAAGCTTGGGGATGCACCCGGTGGTTCACCCCTGCATATATCAAGAAGACTCAAGCGTCTAAGCTTGGGGATGCCCAAGGCATCCCCTTCTTCATCGACAACATTATCAGGTTCCTCCCCTGAAACTATATTTTTATTCCATCACATCTTATGTGCTTTTTCTTGGAGCGTCGGTTTGTTTTTGTTTTTGTTTTGTTTAAATAAAATGGATCCTAGCATTCACTTTATGGGAGAGATACACGCTCCGCTGTAGCATATGGACAAGTATGTCCTTGGTTTCTACTCATAGTATTCATGGCGAAGTTTCTCCTTCGTTAAATTGTTATATGGTTGGAATTGGAAAATGATACATGTAGTAATTGCTATAAATGTCTTGGGTAATGTGATACTTGGCAATTGTTGTGCTCATGATTAAGCTCTTGCATCATATGCTTTGCACCCATTAATGAAGAAATACATAGAGCATGCTTAAATTTGGTTTGCATATTTGGTTTCTCTAAGGTCTAGATAATTTCTAGTATTGAGTTTGAACAACAAGGAAGACGGTGTAGAGTCTTATAATGTTTTCAATATGTCTTTTATGTGAGTTTTGCTGCACCGGTTCATCCTTGTGTTTGTTTCAAATAAGCCTTGCTAGCCTAAACCTTGTATCGAGAGGGAATACTTCTCATGCATCCAAAATACTTGAGCCAACCACTATGCCATTTGTGTCCACCATACCTACCTACTACATGGTATTTTCCGCCATTCCAAAGTAAATTGCTTGAGTGCTACCTTTAAAATTCCATCATTCACCTTTGCAATATATAGCTCATGGGACAAATAGCTTAAAAACTATTGTGGTATTGAATATGTAATTATGCACTTTATCTCTTATTAAGTTGCTTGTTGTGCGATAACCATGTTTACTGGGGACGCCATCAACTACTCTTTGTTGAATTTCATGTGAGTTGCTATGCATGTTCATCTTGTCTGAAGTAAGAGAGATCTACCACCATATGGTTAAGCATGCATATGTTAGAGAAGAACATCGGGCCGCTAACTAAAGCCATGCTCCATGGTGGAAGTTTCAGTTTTGGACAACAATCCTCAAATCTCAAATGAGAAAATTATTAATTGTTGTTATATGCTTATGCATAAAAGAGGAGTCCATTATCTGTTGTCTATGTTGTCCCGGTATGGATGTCTAAGTTGAAGAATAATCAATAGCGAGAAATCCAATGCGAGCTTTCTCCTTAGACCTTTGTACAGGCGGCATAGAGGTACCCCTTTGTGACACTTGGTAAAAACAATGCATTGTGATGATCCGGTAGTCCAAGCTAATTAGGACAAGGTGCGGGCACTATTAGTACGCTATGCATGAGGCTTGCAACTTATAAGATATAATTTACATGATGCATATGCTTTATTGCTACCGTTGACAAAATTGTTTCATGTTTTCAAAATCAAAGCTCTAGCACAAATATAGCAATCGATGCTTTTCCTCTATGAGGACCATTCTTTTACTTTCAATGTTGAGTCAGTTCACCTATTTCTCTCCACCTCAAGAAGCAAACACTTGTGTGAACTATGCATTGATTCCTACATACTTGCTTATTGCACTTATTATATTACTCTATGTTGACAATATCCATGAGATATACATGTTACAAGTTGAAAGCAACCGCTGAAACTTAATCTTCTTTTGTGTTGCTTCAATACCTTTACTTTGAATTATTGCTTTATGAGTTAACTCTTATGCAAGACTTATTGATGCTTGTCTTGAAGTGCTATTCATGAAAAGTCTTTGCTATATGATTCACTTGTTTACTCATGTCATATACATTGTTTTGATCGCTGCATTCACTACATATGCTTTACAAATAGTATGATCAAGATTATGATGGCATCTCACTCCAGAAATTATCTGTGTTATCGTTTTACCTGCTCGGGACGAGCAGAACTAAGCTTGGGGATGCTGATACGTCTCCGACGTATCGATAATTTCTTATGTTCCATGCCACATTATTGATGTTATCTACATGTTTTATGCACACTTTATGTCATATTCGTGCATTTTCTGGAACTAACCTATTAACAAGATGCCGAAGTGCCGATTCTTTGTTTTCCGCTGTTTTTGGTTTCAGAAATCCTAGTAAGGAAATATTCTCGGAATTGGACGAAATCAAAGCCCAGGGGCCTATTTTCTCACGAAGCTTCCAGAAGTCCGAAGGAGAGACGAAGAGGGGCCACGGAGGGGCCACACCCTAGGGCGGCGCGGCCCCCCCCTTGGCCGCGCGGCCCTGTGGTGTGGGGCCCCCGTGCCGCCTCTTGACCTGCCCTTTCGCCTATAAAAAGTCTCCGTGACGAAAACCCCAGTACCGAGAACCACGATACGGAAAACCTTCCAGAGACGCCGCCGCCGCCGATCCCATCTCGGGGATCCAGGAGATCGCCTCCGGCACCCTGCCGGAGAGGGGAATCATCTCCCGGAGGACTCTACGCCGCCATGGTCGCCTCCGGTGTGATGTGTGAGTAGTCTACCCCTGGACTATGGGTCCATAGCAGTAGCTAGATGGTTGTCTTCTCCCCATTGTGCTATCATTGTCGGATCTTGTGAGCTGCCTAACATGATCAAGATCATCTATCTGTAATTCTATATGTTGCGTTTGTTGGGATCCGATGAATAGAGAATACTTGTTATGTTGATTATCAAAGCTATGCTTATGTGTTGTTTATGATCTTGCATGCTCTCCGTTATTAGTAGATGCTCTGGCCAAGTTGATGCTAGTAACTCCAAGAGGGAGTATTTATGCTCGATAGTGGGTTCATGCCTCTGTGAATCTGGAGGAGTGACAAGAACCACTAAGGTTATGGATGTGCTGTTGCCACTAGGGATAAAACATTAGTGCTATGTTCAAGGATGTAGTCACTAGTTACATTACGCGCAATACTTAATGCAATTGTCTGTTGTTAGCAACTTAATACTGGAGGGGGTTCGGATGATAACCTGAAGGTGGACTTTTTAGGCATAGATGCAGTTGGATGACGGTCTATGTACTTTGTCGTAATGCCCAATTAAATCTCACTATACTCATCATGATATGTATGTGCATGGTCATGCTCTCTTTATTTGTCAATTGCCCAACTGTAATTTGTTCACCCAACATGCTGTTCGTCTTATGGGAGAGACACCTCTAGTGAACTGTGGACCCCGGTCCAATTCTCTTTACTGAAATACAATCTCTTGCAATCTTTGTTCTACTGTTTTCTGCAAACAATCATCTTCCACACAATACGGTTAATCCTTTGTTACAGCAAGCCGGTGAGATTGACAACCTCACTGTTTCGTTGGGGCAAAGTACTTTGGTTGTGTTGTGCAGGTTCCACGTTGGCGCCGGAATCTCTGGTGTTGCGCCGCACTACATCCCGCCGCCATCAACCTTCAACGTGCTTCTTGGCTCCTCCTGGTTCGATAAACCTTGGTTTCTTTCTGAGGGAAAACTTGCTGCTGTGCGCATCATACCTTCCTCTTGGGGTTGCCCAACGAACGTGTGAAATACACGCCATCAGTGTTCAATGAAGGTTTTGTAATTTTCCTTCATATATCTTTTGGGGGCCGATCCCAAGGATTGGCCTCGCCACATTTGCTCACTGGTTTGCTCTTACTACACGGTCAGGCCAGTGGATAAGACCAGCTTAACCCTGCCCTTCGTCACGTCGATGCGCTCGCAGTCGTCCAAATTGATCCCTGAGAGTGGCTCTTGGCCTGCTGCTTCCCAAGCGTTCATGCCAGCCGTTGAAATTTCGGCTGAGTCATCGGCCTGGACGACCTCTACCTCATCTCCATCCCATTGTATTACGCATTGGTGCATCGTGGAGGGAATGCAACAGTTGGCGTGGATCCAATCTCTTCCTAGCAGAACAGCATAGGTGCTCTTGCTATCGACGATGAAGAACGTCGTAGGGATAGTTTTCCTTCCTATGGTCAGATCCACGTTCAGAACACCTTGTGCGTCAGATGCTTGGCCGTTGAAATCGCTCAATGTCACGTTGGTCTTGATTAGATCCGAGCTAGAGCGTCCCAACCGACGTAGCATAGAGTATGGCATGATGTTGACTGCCGCTCCGGTGTCCACCAGCATCTTATTGACAGGCCTTCCATCGATATAACCTCGTAAGTACAGGGCCTTCAGATGTCTGTAGCTTCTTTCTCGTGGTTTCTCAAAGATAACCGGCCGTGGGCCGCAGTCAAGTTGTGCCACAGGTGCCTCGTCTAATCCTGGAGCACTGAACTCCGAAGGAAGAATGAACACCATGTTTGTGCCAGCCGATGTTTCATCATCGGCTTTCCTTTGCTTGGGGCGCCACTCCATCTTTTGTGGTCGACCCTCTTCATCTAGGGTTCGCTGGATCTTCGCGGCCAGATCAGGCCGCGCCTTCCTTAGCGTGTGCAGATATAACCTTTCGGCTTCCTCCAAGCCGCGCAATCGCTGAACCCTACGCTTTTGAGAACGGCTGAGTCCATCAGGGCACCACCTTGGTCGGTGGTACCTGTCTTCTTCTTCTTCTTCTAAATCCTCGAGATCTTCCATCCGAGGGGACTCAGCGTGTTTGCTTTGTGGTGGGAGAGGCCCTAGACGTTTGAACACGGACACATTAGCTGCATCCTTCCTCTTCTGTCTACATTCTGGGCAATTGCCGATCGTAGGCAATCGGCTCATTCATGAATCCCAGCAGTGTCTGAAGAAGGGACAGTCCCAATGCCTATCCTCGTCGTCTGGTTCCCTTGACTTTTCCTTGGCACGGCGCTCGTACTCCTCCTCATCGCGATCATGCCGACGATGTCTTCTGGCTTCTCTATCCAGACGATCTCTTTCATCATCGTCGCTGGATCGTCGGCGTTGGCTATATTGACTCACATATTTATTGAGGAGGTGATCAGAGAGAGGTCGCTGATATCTTATGTTCCTCACTTCTCCCTCTGTGATGTAGCGCTTGCCGTCGTGACGGAGCCGATCGCGTGGAGCGGCCTCCTCTGTGTCCTTGCTACGAGAGCAGCTGCCCTCGTCTCCATCCTTGCCAGAGTGGTGTCCAGGTCCTACCATGTTGATGCTGAACGAGGATCCTGGCTGGCAACCTTCAGGGTAAGTGTACTCCACCATGTTAACGGCGGGGAAGGGGTGGGTGTCGACCTTCATGGCGTACTGGTTGAAAATCAGACGTCCTTGTTCTATCGCCATTTGGATCTGCTGACGCCACACCCTGCAGTCGTTGGTGGCATGAGAGAGCGAGTTATGCCATTTGCAGTATGGCTTTCCGTTCAGCTCCTGTACCGTGGGGAATTTGAGGCCTTTGGGTATCTTCAACTGCTTCTCCTTGAGTAAGAGGTCGAAGATTTGCTCAGTTTTGGTCACGTCAAAATCAAACCCTCTGGGCGGACCTGGTGGCTTAACCCATTTGCAGGACACGGGGGTTGCCCCCCGAGTCCATTCAGCCACTGCTACCTCTTGATCTCCCGCAAAGCCTTCGTCTTCATCCGCCTCAACCAGGACTACCGCACGCTTGAATTTGTCCTGGTACAAGTCCGGGTGGCGCTGTTCATATGCTGACAGTTTCTGAACCATGTGCGCCAGTGAAGGGTAGTCTGCTTGGGAAGCTATATCCTTGATTTGTGAGGCAAGGCCCACCACTGCCAACTCGACTGCTTCTTTTTCAGTCACACGAGCCGAATAACATCGGTTCCTCAGATTTCTGAAGCGTTGGATGTATTCTGCCACAGTTTCTCCACGCTTCTGACGTATCTGTGCTAGATCGGCAAGGCCAGACTCGGAGGCTTCTGAGTGAAACTGCATGTGGAACTGTTCTTCCAACTGCTTCCACGTCCGGATCGAGTCTGGTGGCAACGAGTTGTACCACCCGAAAGCCAATCCCGTGAGGGACTGTGCGAAGAACCTCACGCGTAGTGGATCCGATGCTAAGGCCGTTCCTAGCTGTGCCAAATATCGGCTCACATGCTCGATGGAGCTGGAACCATCTGGTCCGCTGAACTTGGAGAAGTCAGGGAGCCGATACTTGGGTGGTAGCGGGACCAACTCGTATTCATCGGGGTACGGCTTGGAATAGCCGATTGTCCTCCTTTTCGGCACCATGCCGAACTGGTCCCTCAGGATCGTGCTGATCTGATCCACGGTGCTGGCTGTAGGAGTCGAACTCTGAAGATTCGCCGGGGTGGCGTACTTAGCCAGCCATGCTTGCTTTTCCAGCTCTGAGCCAACTGCAGGAGCTGAGCTCTGGAGGTTCGTCGGGGTGGCATATTTAGCTAGCCACGTCTGCTTCTCAAGATCTGTTGCTGACGTTCCTCCTGCTTTCCCAGAAGTCCCTGCTATCGCGGCCTGGTTTGTGAGTGCCCAGTTACCGCAGTCTGGCACGTATGTGCACATGTACCCGTGAGGGATCTCCTTAGGCGCCTCATGCAAGAACTGGCAGTCACTAGGGTCACCACCGATCTTGTAGACGACGAATGCCGGTGAATTCGGCACTTCTGGTGCTGCCAACGCAAATGGCAGCGGTGGACGGGACTGGAGTGGCATCTCTCCTTGGTGTGTCCCGAGAGCTGGTCCTGACGGAGAGTACTGGTGCCTCATGATCTCCTGGATCACCCGGAGAGCGACACGCTCCAAAGTGTTCACCAGGTTCTCAGAGTGGCGGTGCAGCGAGTGAGCCACCATGTAGTTGATCTCCTGACGTAGGGACCTGGTGCTTTCTTCTGACGGGGCAGAGAGGTCTATCCCATCGAGCGCACCATCAGGCGAGAACCCCTTCCACCTGATGCCATGTGAACGGGTTCTGTGAAAAGAGCCGATGAGGTCGGCTTCGAGGATTGCTTTGACCTCGTCATACTTCTTCTTGAGCTCGTCGGTCAGATCCTCGTATGTGACTGGGGTGCCGTCCGCCATCTCAGATGTAGATGGCGATGTGGTTGATGTCGAAGCTTGTCCCACCGGGCGTGCCAGAATGTGTTGCGGTCAGAAACCCACCGGCGAGTAGCGACGGGCAACACAGTAGAGCCGGGAACAACTTAGGGCTGCGGCTGGCCCTGGTCCCTCCGAGCGACGGCCCGCAAAGCCTCTGGTACGCACGTCCGATGCTGGTGCAAGGGCGTGCCACCTGACCTATACCTGGTCAGGAAGGTGATGGAGATGCCTCGCTTAGTTTCCTGCATGGCATACATGTAAACATTAAATATGAGCCTCGATCGGCTCTCAGGTTATCCTGTGAATCGGCTCAAGGAGCCGATCCACCCATGATTCGTACGAGGTGCACGAATATATGGTGGTCCTGCTTGATCAAGATAAAGCTAAAGCGATCTACGACGATTTAGGGTTTTCACCGCATAATCGGATCATCCTACTCACGATTGGGCCTCGCGGTCACGTACGGTGATCGTAAGCCGGTCCTAGACAAGGCCTAAAAACCAACACGAGGTTGATCCTCGGAACATCCTGTCTAGGGCTAGCAAACGACACCCCACGCGTCGCTGGATCCTCCAACCCTTTGTAAGGCCTAACTATTGCAGATATTAAACTAATCCTTGAAGAACAAGGAGCAACCGTAACGGATCGGATCTACTAAATAATGATCAAGCGGGGTGCCGCCCCTACACCTAAGATAGGTGTAAGGGCGGCTAGATATGCAAGGGTTGCACTACGACAGCATATGATACGAAGAACAATGCTAACCCTAACACATCTAAGATAACTACATTGCTCGCCATCAAAAAGGCTTCAGTACGAGCAACGCATGAACAACGAAATAAGCTTGCGCTGCCTAGATCGCAAGATGCGATCTAGGCAGCATGATGCTTACCGGTAGAAACCCTCGAGACGAAGGAGTTGGCGATGCGCCGAGATTGATTTGTGGTGAACGTTGGTTGTTGTTTATTTCATAAACCCTAGATACATATTTATAGTCCAGGGGACTTTCTAACGTGGGAATAATCCCCACCGTGCACGAGACAAACTCTAACTAACCGACACGTATCCTACTATCTTACAGATACACGGGCCAACTAGCCCAAACTTTGCATAACAGGCCGATTCACGTATTTCTTCATGTATATTCTTCAAATCCATCTTGATCGCGGCCCACCTCTGACTCGGTCAAATTCTGGTGATAACAGTTGCATAGAAAACAAAAAAATTCCTACCGCGAACACGCAATCCAAGCCAAGATGCAATCTAGAAGACGGTAGCAACGAGGGGGTATCGAGTCTCACCCTTGAAGAGATTCCAAAGCCTACAAGAGGAGGCTCTTGTTGCTGCGGTAGACGTTCACTTGCCGCTTGCAAAAGCGCGTAGAAGATCTTGATCACGATCGGTTCCGGCGCCACGAACGGGCAGCACCTCCGTACTCGGTCACACGTTCGGTTGTTGATGAAGACGACGTCCACCTCCCCGTTCCAGCGGGCAGCGGAAGTAGTAGCTCCTCTTGAATCCGACAACATGACGGCGTGGTGTCGGTGGCGGTGGAGAACTCCGGTGGAGCTTCGCTAAAGCTACGCGGGAGATATGGAGGAGAGGGAGGCGGCTAGGGTTTGGGAGGGGGTGGCCGGCCTCAAGGGGGTGCAGCCAACTTGTGGCTTTGTGGTGGCCGGCCCCCTCCCCTATGCCCCTCATTATATAGGTGGAACCCCAAGAGTTAGTCTCCAAGTCTTCGAATAAGACCCGAACCAAAAACCTTCCATATGGAGGGGAAACCTAGCCAAGCTAGGACTCCCACTAGAGGTGGGAGTTCCACCTCCCATATGGGGGGGGTGGCCGGCCCCCTAAGGGGGAGTCCACTTGGGACTCCTCCCCACCTAGGGTTGGCCGGCCATGGAGGTGGAGTCCCATGTGGACTCCACCTTCCTTGGTGGTTTCTTCCGGACTTTTCTAGAACCTTCTAGAACCTTCCATAGAACCTTCCGCGACATTTTAATTTACATAAAATGACATCCTATATATGAATCTTATTCTCCGGACCATTCCGGAACTCCTCGTGATGTCCGGGATCTCATCCGGGACTCCGAACAAATATTCGAACTCCATTCCATATTCAAGTACTACCATTTCAACATCCAACTTTAAGTGTGTCACCCTACGGTTCGTGAACTATGTGGACATGGTTGAGTACTCACTCCGACCAATAACCAATAGCGGGATCTGGAGATCCATAATGGCTCCCACATATTCAACGATGACTTTAGTGATCGAATGAACCATTCACATACGATACCAATTCCCTTTGTCACGCGATATTTTACTTGTCCGAGGTTTGATCTTCGGTATCACTCTATACCTTGTTCAACCTCGTTTCCTAACAAGTACTCTTTACTCGTACCGTGGTATGTGGTCTCTTATGAACTCATTCATATGCTTGCAAGATATTAGACGACATTCCACCGAGAGGGCCCAGAGTATATCTATCCGTCATTGGGATGGACAAATCCCACTGTTGATCCATATGCCTCAACTCATACTTTCCGGATACTTAATCCCACCTTTATAACCACCCATTTACGCAGTGGCGTTTGATGTAATCAAAGTACCTTTCCGGTATAAGTGATTTACATTATCTCATGGTCATAAGGACTAGGTAACTATGTATCGAAAGCTTATAGCAAATAACTTAATGACGAGATCTTATGCTACGCTTAATTGGGTGTGTCCATTACATCATTCATATAATGATATAACCTTGTTATTAATAACATCCAATGTTCATGATTATGAAACTAATCATCCATTAATCAACAAGCTAGTTTAAGATGCATACTAGGGACTTCTTTGTTGTCTACATATCACACATGTAATAATGTTTCGGTTAATACAATTATAGCATGGTATGTAAACATTATCATAAACTCAAAGATATATTATAATAACCATTTTATTATTGCCTCTTGGGCATATCTCCAACAGTCTCCCACTTGCACTATAGTCAATAATCTAGTTTACATTTGTAAAGATATAACACCTTGGCCTTCCGGTGCTTTATCATGTTTTGCTCATGAGAGAGGTTTTAGTCAACGGACCTGACATGCTCAGAACCGTATGTATTTTGCAATTCATTTGCGTCTCAACGCATCACTCATTTCCAAATGAGTCGGCATTAAATATGTTTGGTCTTCTGGTGGAACCTTAATTCCGCGGTCTGAAATATGTCACTAATATTGTCACACACAATATAGCTTCAAAGTTCTGACTCTGTCGGAACTACACCAAGTTAAAGAACCTCTTGAGTTAACATCCTTTGTCATTGTCAAAACAATGACATACTCTGCCTTCTTTTGTAGAATCCGTCACAATATTTAGAACTCTTCTAAATCTAGCATAGACAACTTCTAGCTCATTGTGCTACTTTTTTTTTAAACAACATTTAGTCTAATTTGAGATTGAAATTATATTTTATATGTGACAAAACCAATATCGGTGTAACACCTTACAGCGATTTGTTTGTCATTTCTTCATACAAAAATATATATATATCCTTAGTTCTTCCGTACTCAAGGATATTCTTACTGTCGTCCAATGATCATCATATGAATCATTCTGGTATATGCTCATAACACTTTATAGCACATGATATCTGATTGTGTACATATTATTCATGATCTATAATCACTCATGTGTTTTTACTCATTGAGTGTCAGATACACTCAAGTCTTGTTAAAACTTTAACATGACAAGAACATTTTCTTAATATTTCTATATTGAACTATTTCAATATCCATTCTATGTACTTTGACTTAAACTTATTTTGTGTTTCAATCTATCTTCATAGATCTTGACACTAGATATGTTTCAGTCCATATCCTTTCATCGAAATTAATTTCTCAATGAAACCTTTTAATCAAGTATATAATTACATCATTTATAACCAACTATATGTCACCTACATAAAGTGTAATAAATGTGTCTTAGCGCTCCCACTTAATTTCTTGCAAATGCAAGCCTCTTCATCGTCTCTGATGAAATCAAAAACTCTTTGACTATTTCATCTGGTGAAGATTCCAACTCCGTGATACTTACTTCATCCAATTTGAAGTCGTATACCTATCTAGTATTCCACGGACTAGCAAAACTCTTGGTTGTATCTTGTATACACCTTTAATACATATTTCTGATAAGTAATGTATTTTGCCATCCTACTAACATATCTCATAAAGGAAATATGTAGTGTTTACTAGAATAATCCATATAGACTTTAAGCATTGCTACGGAAGATCTAATCTTGTCGTAGTCAACTCTTTGAACTTTGTCATAAACAACTTTTCGACAAGTCAAGATTCTTCAAGGATATTTCATCCAAGTCCATCAATTTTATAGATCTATTTACTTTCAAAAAGTATTCATCTATCTTGGATTTCATGGCGTATAGCCATTTTAACGGAGTCAGTGCCCATCATAACTTCCTTGTTTGTAGTTGGTTTATCATTGTTCAAAATCAGTCCTTTGTCCACAAATCATTTATTTGATCACAAAGTAAACCATACCTACAAGGTTCAATATGTACTTCGATCTCCATGACTAAAACACTTTGTAGTCATGGGAGCCATGATCGTTGTGGCTGCTTCCGAAACCAATTCCGATGCTGCGCTACTCTGATCATTATGCTCAGGTTCATAAACCTTATCAAATTATATTGTCCTCCCACTCAAATACTTCACTAGAAACAATTTCTCGGAAATAAGAAACATTGACAAACACTTTTGTCTTTGTCTCGTGGGAAGAATTCCCAATCAAATCTCTGGGATAACCAACAAAGACATTCATCCGATTTTGGTTGTAAACTTATTTACTTATGCTATGCATACCAAAATTTAAGAAAAGACTATCAGGTTTCTTACCTATGCCATAACTCGTATGGTGTCATTTCAACGGATCATGATGATGCTCTATTTAGTGTAAAAGCGGTAGTCACTAAAGCATAATCCACAAAAATATAATGGCGTCATAATATTTTTATCTCATCATTAATCCAACAAGGTTTGGATACATATCTTGGATACTATATCATCATTATGATACTCCAAGAAATGTGAGTTGTAGAACAATTTCATAACTCTCTTAGATGTTCGCTAAAACTCGTAATTCAAATATTTCCACCATGATCCAATCATAGATATTTGACTTTTCTATTACGATGATTTCCACTTCATGCTGAAATTTATTTGAATCCATTCAAATGTTTCAAACTTCTTCCTTATTGAATATATCCACATATATATACTCAATTCATTGTGAAAAGTTTTCATGAAGTAGAAGAATCTCCCGCACACAACTATGCCTAGTGAACCACATACATCATCATGTATTTTTCCACTAAGTTAGTTGCCCGTTCAACTTTTGGCCTATGAACGGTATTTTAATCATTCTCTTTAGAAAAGATTTGCAAGCGCCAAATGATTCAAAAATCAAATGACTCCAAAAATCCATTTGCATAGAGTTCCTTCATGCGTTCCTTTCTAACATGACCTAAGTGGCGGTTCCACAAATAAGTGGAATTCAAATCATTTGCCTTATGGCATTTTTAGCATCAGTGTTATGTATGTGTGTTTCACCATTAAAATTTATAATAACTTATCCATCGTTCATGGAGTAATGTCATAATTTGAACAACTCATTGTTTTTATTTGACAAGAGCAAAATAACAATTATTAAGTTCTTTATTATAAATTCTAAGGGCTAGATAGAATGCCAACGATGAACATAATAACACTTTATTTTTTGTTCCAGACGTGCATTTCTATCATATTCCTTGTCAGTCACTTAGGCCATTGTATTCTTGTATTGCGTTGTTTTGTATGACACTTCATACCAACCAATATGGTACAAATACCCAAGAATTTCATTGTGTGACCAAACGAGGAATACATCCATAACATGTATATCATTGATATACACCTGAGCTAGACTTTCTAGTCTTTTCTTTTCTTTCTGCCAGAATATCTTTTGCAGTTTCTCTTTTAGCTTTCCTCATTATTCAGAAAAACACTTCAACATCAATAACTTCTAGGTTTGTTGGTCAAATACCAATAACCTTGAGGTTCTTACTTTGAAGTTGATCATCATATGACAAGTGTTCTAGATTTCACTTATTAGTAACTATGATGAACAATTTCACTCATAATTTTATCCATCAATTCATGACAACTTTTTGAGACCATGTCTGTACATGCTAGGCTCATAAAGTTTAACCTTAGTATTCGCATGTACAAATCTGGCTTGCACCCGTTGTATGCACACGTAGAATCTATCACACCCGATCATCACGTGATGCTTCGAAACGACGAGTCTTAGCAACGGTGCATACTAAGGATGATAACTTCATGGATATGCGAATATTATTAGTGCCCCAATAGTTGGAGGATTGTGACGCCTGGCATCTTCAACCTTCATACATTCCCATAAAACTTATGAGTTTATGTAGTCTCACCAAATTTATATTCTATCATCTTGCAATAAGGTCTTAGATATCACATATATCTCATACCTTGATTATTTCTGAAAACTAAATTTTCAGCTCCTTACTTTTCAAACAGATTTGAACTTCAAGTTTCACGGAGACAAGATAACTTTGGGTACTAATTGAAACCATAGCTCTTTGAATCAACAATGTGAGGTTTACTAAAAGTTTGCAATAGGACTTAATCAATTCTTGATTCTTTAACAATACGGTACTAATCCGTAAAGTTTCTTATCAGATTTAACAGTATTTCTATCTCAATAACAAGACTAGCGCATAGTAGTAAACGGATGCCAATACTACAAAATTAATACAAAATACTACTCAGACTATGTTTATGATAATTAGTTCATGTTTTAATCTAATTACTAATGAACTCCCACTTAATACAACATCCCTCATAGTTGTTAAGTGGTACACGATCCAAATCCACTACACCAAAACCGATCATCACGTGAGATGATGTAGCTTCAATGGTGAACATCAACATGTTGATCATATCATCCATATGACTCGTGTTCCACCTTTCGGTTTCCGTTGTCCCGAGGCCATGTATGTACATGCTAGGCTCATCAAGCAAACCCAAGTATTCCGCGTGTGCAACATTGCTTACACCCGTTGTATGTGAACGTTGAGTCTATCACATCCGATCATCACGAGATGCTTCGAAACGACGAACTGTACAGCGGTGCATACGAGGGGAGAACACTTTATTATCTTGATATTAATGTGAGGGATCATCTTATAATGCTACCGTCGCGATCTAAGCAAAATAAGATGCATAAAGGATTAACATCACATGCAATTCATATGTGATATGATATGGCCCTTTAGTCTTTGTGCCTTCGATCTTCATCTTCAAAGCACGGACATGATCTCCATCATCAACGGGCATGATCTCCATCATCGTCGGCGTAGCGTCAAGGTTCATGGCGCCGTCTTCATGGTTGTTCACCTAATGTAGCAACTATTACAACTACTTTGAAATACTACTCAACATGAAATTTAAAGACAACCATAAGGCTCCTGCCGGTTGCCACAATACAATAATGATCATCTCATACATATTCATCATCACATTATGGCCATATCACATCACCAAACCCTGCAAAAACAAGTTAGACGTCTCTAATTTGGTTTGCATATTTTACGTGGTTTAGGGTTTTCGAGAGAGATCTAATCTACCTACGAACATGAACCACAACGGTGATACTAGTGCTGTCGATAGAAGAGTAAATTGAATCTTCACTATAGTAGGAGAGACAGACACCCGCAAAGCCACTTATGCAATACAAGTTGCATGTCGAGCGTGGAGCAAATCTCATGAACGCGGTCATGTAAAGTTAGCCCGAGCCGCTTCATCCCACTATGCCACAAAGATGCAAAGTACTCAAACTAAAGATAACATAAGCATCAACGCCCACAAACCATTGTGTTCTACTCGTACAACCATCTATGCATAGACACGGCTCTGATACCACTGTAGGATAACGTTGCATAGAAAACAAAAAATTTCCTACCGCGAACACGCAATCCAAGCCAAGATGCAATCTAGAAGACGGTAGCAACGAGGGGGTATCGAGTCTCACCCTTGAAGAGATTCCAAAGCCTACAAGAGGAGGCTCTTGTTGCTGCGGTAGACATTCACTTGCCGCTTGCAAAAGCGCGTAGAAGATCTTGATCACGATCGGTTCCGGCGCCACGAACGGGCAGCACCTCCGTACTCGGTCACACGTTCGGTTGTTGATGAAGACGACGTCCACCTCCCCGTTCCAGCAGGCAGCGGAAGTAGTAGCTCCTCTTGAATCCGACAGCACGACGGCGTGGTGTCGGTGGCGGTGGAGAACTCCGGCGGAGCTTCGCTAAAGCTACACGGGAGATATGGAGAAGAGGGGGGCGGCTAGGGTTTTGGGAGGGGGTGGCTGATGTCTACGTTCCCCCTCCTTTCTGTAGACAGTGTTGGGCCTCCAAGAGCAGAGGTTTGTAGAACAGCAGCAAGTTTCCCTTAAGTGGATCACCCAAGGTTTATCGAACTCAGGGAGGAAGAGGTCAAAGATATCCCTCTCATGCAACCCTGCAACCACAAAGCAAGAAGTCTCTTGTGTCCCCAACACACCTAATAGGTGCACTAGTTCGGCGAAGAGATAGTGAAATACAGGTGGTATGAATATATATGAGCAAGATAACGGTGCCGTAAAATAGCTTGTCGGCGTGTAGTTGATGGTGGTAGTATTGCAGCAGTAGTAACGCAAAGAAACAAGAAACAAGCAAAGTAGTAACTCAGCAGTATTTAGGAACAAGGCCTAGGGATTACACTTTCACTAGTGGACACTCTCAACATTGATCACATAACAGAACAGATAAATGCATACTCTACACTTTTGTTGGATGATGAACGCATTGCGTAGGATTACACGAACCCTCAATGCCGGAGTTAACAAGCTCCACAATTTGTTCATATTTAAGTAACCTTATAGTGTAAGATAGATCAAAAGACTAAACCAAGTACTAACATAGCATGCACACTGTCACCTTCATGCATATGTAGGAGGAATAGATCACATCAATATTATCATAGCAATAGTTAACTTCGCAATCTACAAGAGATCATGATCATAGCATAAACCAAGTACTAACACGGTGCACACACTGTCACCTTTACACACGTGCAGGAGGAATAGAACTACTTTAATAACATTGCTAGAGTAGCACATAGATAAATTGTGATACAAAACTCATATGAATCTCAATCATGTAAAGCAGCTCATGAGATTATTGTATTGAGGTACATGGGAGAGAGATGAACCACATAGCTACCGGTACAGCCCCGAGCCTCGATGGAGAACTACTCCCTCCTCATGGGAGCAGCAGCGGTGATGAAGATGGCGGTGGAGATGGCAGCGGTGTTGATGGAGGAGCCTTCCGGGGGCACTTCCCCGTTCCGGCAGCGTGCCGGAACAGAGACTCCTGTCCCCCAGATCTTGGCCTCGCGATGGCGGCGGCTCTGGAAGGCTTCTGTGGTTTTCGTCGAACGTATCAGGGTTTTCGCGACGGAGGCTTTATATAGGCGAAGAGGCGGCGCAGGAGGGTCGAAGGGCTGGCCAAACCATAGGGGGGCGCGGCCCCCCCTAGGCCGCGCCAGGGTATGGTGTGGTGGGCCTGTGCCCCCCCTCTGGTCCCTCTCGTGTGTTCTGGATGCTTCCGGGGATTCTAAGATCTTTGGCGTTGATTTCGTCCGATTCCGAGAATATTTCGTTACTAGGATTTCTGAAACCAAAAACAGCAGAAAACAGGAACTGGCACTTCGGCATCTTGTTAATAGGTTAGTTCCAGAAAATGCACGAATATGACATAAAGTGTGCATAAAACATGTAGATAACATCAATAATGTGGCATGGAACATAAGAAATTATCGATACGTCAGAGACGTATCAGCATCCCCAAGCTTAGTTCTGCTCGTCCCGAGCAGGTAAAACGATAACACAGATAATTTCTGGAGTGACATGCCATCATAATCTTGATCATACTATTTGTAAAGCATATGTAGTGAATGCAGCGATCAAAACAATGTATATGACATGAGTAAACAAGTGAATCATATAGCAAAGACTTTTCATGAATAGCACTTCAAGACAAGCATCAATAAGTCTTGCATAAGAGTTAACTCATAAAGCAATAATTCAAAGTAAAGGCATTGAAGCAACACAAAAGAAGATTAAGTTTCAGCGGTTGCTTTCAACTTGTAACATGTATATCTCATGGATATTGTCAACATAGAGTAATATAATAAGTGCAATAAGCAAGTATGTAGGAATCAATGCATAGTTCACACAAGTGTTTGCTTCTTGAGGTGGAGAGAAATAGGTGAACTGACTCAACAATAAAGTAAAAGAATGGTCCTCCATAGAGGAAAAGCATCGATTGCTATATTTGTGCTAGAGCTTTGATTTTGAAAACATGAAATAATTTTGTCAACGGTAGTAATAAAGCATATGCATCATGTAAATTATATCTTATAAGTTGCAAGCCTCATGCATAGTGTACTAATAGTGCCCGCACCTTGTCCTAATTAGCTTGGACTACCGGATCATCACAATGCACATGTTTTAACCAAGTGTCACAAAGGGGTACCTCTATGCCGCCTGTACAAAGGTCTAAGGAGAAAGCTCGCATTGGATTTCTCGCTATTGATTATTCTCAACTTAGACATCCATACCGGGACAACATAGACAACAGATAATGGACTCCTCTTTTATGCATAAGCATGTAACAACAATTAATAATTTTCTCATTTGAGATTGAGGATATATGTCCAAAACTGAAACTTCCACCATGGATCATGGCTTTAGTTAGCGGCCCAATGTTCTTCTCTAACAATATGCATGCTTAACCATAAGGTGGTAGATCGCTCTTACTTCAGACAAGACGAACATGCATAGCAACTCACATGAAATTCAACAAAGAGTAGTTGATGGCGTCCCCAGTGAACATGGTTATCGCCCAACAAGCAACTTAATAAGAGATAAAGTGCATAATTACATATTCAATACCACAATAGTTTTTAAGCTATTTGTCCCATGAGCTATATATTGCAAAGGTGAATGATGGAATTTTAAAGGTAGCACTCAAGCAATTTACTTCGGAATGGCGGAGAAATACCATGTAGTAGGTAGGTATGGTGGACACAAATGGCATAGTGGTTGGTTCAAGTATTTTGGATGCATGAGAAGTATTCCCTCTCGATACAAGGTTTAGGCTAGCAAGGTTTATTCGAAACAAACACAAGGATGAACCGGTGCAGCAAAACTCACATAAAAGACACATTGTAAACATTATAAGACTCTACACCGTCTTCCTTGTTGTTCAAAACTCTATACTAGAAATTATCTAGACCTTAGAGAGACCAAATATGCAAACCAAATTTTAGCATGCTCTATGTATTTCTTCATTAATGGGTGCAAAGCATATGATGCAAGAGCTTAATCATGAGCACAACAATTGCCAAGTATCACATTACCCAAGACATTAATAGCAATTACTACATGTATCATTTTCCAAATCCAACCATATAACAATTTAACGAAGAAGAAAACTTCGCCATGTATATTATGAGCTAAGAACACATGTGTTCATACGAACCAGCGGAGCGTGTCTCTCTCCCACACAAGCATTTATTCAAACAAAAACAAAAATAGAAACAAACAAACAGACGCTCCAAGAAAAGCACATAAGATGTGATGGAATAAAAATATAGTTTCAGGGGAGGAACCTGATAATTTGTCGATGAAGAAGGGGATGCCTTGGGCATCCCCAAGCTTAGATGCTTGAGTCTTCTTGAAATATGCAGGGATGAACCACTGGGGCATCCCCAAGCTTAAACTCTTCACTCTTCTTGATCATAGTATATCATCCTCCTCTCTTGACCCTTGAAAACTTCCTCCACACCAAACTCGAAACAACTCATTAGAGGGTTAGTGCACAATAAAAATTAACATATTCAGAGGTGACACAATCATTCTTAACACTTCTGGACATTGCATAATGCTACTGGACATTAGTGGATCAAAGAAATTCATCCAACATAGCAAAAGAGGCAATGCGAAATAAAAGGCAGAATCTGTCAAAACAGAACAGTTCGTATTGACGAATTTTAAAATGGCACCAGACTTGCTCAAATGAAAATGCTCAAATTGAATGAAAGTTGCGTACATATCTGAGGATCATGCACGTAAATTGGCTTAATTTTCTGAGCTACCTACAGGGAGGTGGACCCAGATTCGTGACAGCAAAGAAATCTGGAACTGTGCAGTAATCCAAATCTAGTACTTACTTTTCTATCAACGGCTTTACTTGGCACAACAAAACACAAAACTAAGATAAGGAGAGGTTGCTACAGTAGTAAACAACTTCCAAGACACAAAATAAAAACAAAGTACTGTAGCAAAATAACACATGGGTTATCTCCCAAGAAGTTCTTTTCTTTATAGCCATTAAGATGGGCTCAGCAGTTTTAATGATGCACTCGCAAGAAATAGTATTTGAAGCAAAAAGAGAGCATCAAAAGGCAAGTATGAAACAAATTTAAGCCTAACATGCTTCCTATGCATAGGAATCTTGTAAATAAACAAGTTCAAGAAGCATAATGCAACAAGCATAGAAAGATAAAACAAGTATAGCTTCAAAAATTTCAGCACATAGAGAGGTGTTTTAGTAACATGAAAATTTCTACAACCATATTTTCCTCTCTCATAATAACTTTCAGTAGCAACATGAGCAAACTCAACAATATAACTATCACATAAAGCATTCTTATCATGAGTCTCATGCATAAAATTATTACTCTCCACATAAGCATAATCAATTTTATTAGTAATAGTGGGAGCAAATTCAACAAAGTAGCTATCATTATTATTCTCATCAAGTGTTGGAGGCATAGTATAATCACAACAAAATTTACTCTCCATAGTAGGTGGTACCAAAAGACTACTATCATTATAATCATCATAAATAGGAGGCAAAGTATCATCAAAGAAAATTTTCTCCTCAATGCTTGGTGGACTAAAAAGATCATGCTCATCAAAACCAGCTTCCCCAAGCTTAGAATTTTCCATATCATTAGCAACAATGGTATTCAAAGTATTCATGCTAACATGTTCCATGGGTTTTTTAATTTTCGCATTAAACCATTCATGTCTTGACTCATGAAATAGTACAAAGAGCTCACAGATGTTTTCCATTATGCCTAACTAGTGTAAACAAGAAACAAAAAGTTGCAATTGCAGGATCTAAAGGAAATAGCTTCGAGTACTTACGACGCCGGGAAATAGCTTGGTAGCCGAGGTCCGGAGTGTGAGTACCTTTTACCTTTCCTCCCCGGCAACGGCGCCAGAAAAGTGCTTGATGTCTACGTTCCCCCTCCTTTCACAGACAGAGTGTTGGGCCTCCAAGAGCAGAGGTTTGTAGAACAGCAGCAAGTTTCCCTTAAGTGGATCACCCAAGGTTTATCGAACTCAGGGAGGAAGAGGTCAAAGATATCCCTCTCATGCAACCCTGCAACCACAAAGCAAGAAGTCTCTTGTGTCCCCAACACACCTAATAGGTGCACTAGTTCGGCGAAGAGATAGTGAAATACAGTGGTATGAATATATATGAGCAGTAGCAACGGTGCCGTAAAAATAGCTTGCTGGCGTGTAGTTGATGGTGGTAGTATTGCAGCGATAGTAACGCAAAGAAACAAGAACAAGCAGTAGTAACTCAGCAGTATTTAGGAACAAGGCCTAGGGATTACACTTTCACTAGTGGACACTCTCAACATTGATCACATAACAGAACAGATAAATGCATACTCTACACTTTTGTTGGATGATGAACGCATTGCGTAGGATTACACGAACCCTCAATGCCGGAGTTAACAAGCTCCACAATTTGTTCATATTTAAGTAACCTTATAGTGTAAGATAGATCAAAAGACTAAACCAAGTACTAACATAGCATGCACACTGTCACCTTCATGCATATGTAGGAGGAATAGATCACATCAATATTATCATAGCAATAGTTAACTTCGCAATCTACAAGAGATCATGATCATAGCATAAACCAAGTACTAACACGGTGCACACACTGTCACCTTTACACACGTGCAGGAGGAATAGAACTACTTTAATAACATTGCTAGAGTAGCACATAGATAAATTGTGATACAAAACTCATATGAATCTCAATCATGTAAAGCAGCTCATGAGATTATTGTATTGAGGTACATGGGAGAGAGATGAACCACATAGCTACCGGTACAGCCCCGAGCCTCGATGGAGAACTACTCCCTCCTCATGGGAGCAGCAGCGGTGATGAAGATGGCGGTGGAGATGGCAGCGGTGTTGATGGAGGAGCCTTCCGGGGGCACTTCCCCGTTCCGGCAGCGTGCCGGAACAGAGACTCCTGTCCCCCAGATCTTGGCCTCGCGATGGCGGCGGCTCTGGAAGGTTTCTGTGGTTTTTGTCGAACGTATCAGGGTTTTCGCGACGGAGGCTTTATATAGGCGAAGAGGCGGCGCAGGAGGGTCGAAGGGCTGGCCAAACCATAGGGGGGCGTGGGCCCCCCCCTAGGCCGCGCCAGGGTATGGTGTGGTGGGCCTGTGCCCCCCCTCTGGTCCCTCTCGTGTGTTCTGGATGCTTCCGGGGATTCTAAGATCTTTGGCGTTGATTTCGTCCGATTCCGAGAATATTTCGTTACTAGGATTTCTGAAACCAAAAACAGCAGAAACAGAACCGGCACTTCGGCATCTTGTTAATAGGTTAGTTCCAGAAAATGCACGAATATGACATAAAGTGTGCATAAAACATGTAGATAACATCAATAATGTGGCATGGAACATAAGAAATTATCGATACGTCAGAGACGTATCAGTGGCCGACCTCAAGGGGGTGCGGCCAACTTGTGGCTTTGTGGTGGCCGGCCCCCTCCCCTATGCCCCTCATTATATAGGTGGAACCCCAAGAGTTAGTCTCCAAGTCTTCGAATAAGACCCGAACCAAAAACCTTCCATATGGAGGGGAAACCTAGCCAAGCTAGGACTCCCACTAGAGGTGGGAGTTCCACCTCCCATATGGGGGGGGGGGGGGTGGCCGGCCCCCTAAGGGGGAGTCCACTTGGGACTCCTCCCCACCTAGGGTTGGCCGGCCATGGAGGTGGAGTCCCATGTGGACTCCACCTTCCTTGGTGGTTTCTTCCGGACTTTTCTAGAACCTTCTAGAACCTTCCATAGAACCTTCCGCGACATTTTAATTTACATAAAATGACATCCTATATATGAATCTTATTCTCCGGACCATTCCGGAACTCCTCGTGATGTCCGGGATCTCATCCGGGACTCCGAACAAATATTCGAACTCCATTCCATATTCAAGTACTACCATTTCAACATCCAACTTTAAGTGTGTCACCCTACGGTTCGTGAACTATGTGGACATGGTTGAGTACTCACTCCGACCAATAACCAATAGCGGGATCTGGAGATCCATAATGGCTCCCACATATTCAACGATGACTTTAGTGATCGAATGAACCATTCACATACGATACCAATTCCCTTTGTCACGCGATATTTTACTTGTCCGAGGTTTGATCTTCGGTATCACTCTATACATTGTTCAACCTCGTTTCCTAACAAGTACTCTTTACTCGTACCGTGGTATGTGGTCTCTTATGAACTCATTCATATGCTTGCAAGACATTAGACGACATTCCACCGAGAGGGCCCAGAGTATATCTATCCGTCATTGGGATGGACAAATCCCACTGTTGATCCATATGCCTCAACTCATACTTTCCGGATACTTAATCCCACCTTTATAACCACCCATTTACGCAGTGGCGTTTGATGTAATCAAAGTACCTTTCCGGTATAAGTGATTTACATGATCTCATGGTCATAAGGACTAGGTAACTATGTATCGAAAGCTTATAGCAAATAACTTAATGACGAGATCTTATGCTACGCTTAATTGGGTGTGTCCATTACATCATTCATATAATGATATAACCTTGTTATTAATAACATCCAATGTTCATGATTATGAAACTAATCATCCATTAATCAACAAGCTAGTTTAAGAGGTATACTAGGGACTTCTTTGTTGTCTACATATCACACATGTAATAATGTTTCGGTTAATACAATTATAGCATGGTATGTAAACATTATCATAAACTCAAAGATATATTATAATAACCATTTTATTATTGCCTCTTGGGCATATCTCCAACAAAACTGTGGTGGGGAGAAGCTCCTAAAAACTGTTACTCCTATTCTTTTGGGCTTCTAGAGATCTAGCTTATGTACTGTGTTGAGTTGTGTAATACCTGTAATGCCCTCTAATTTGATATATGCTGTAAATAAGTGATGACACCATACATATACTAGTTTTAAGCAAAAAAAACATATAAACAAATGAGGAAAAAATATGAGGAGTCAAACAATAACTAGAATATGGAGTCGCAGCTTAATTCATTACATGTCCAAATAAAAAAAATGTGTTTTGATCATTCGAAATTACGGTACATATAACTTCTCAAGCTACCAAACTTTCAGCAATGGTTTGTCGAAGTGCAGCCATGACGGTATCAGCAGAAGAGGAAGATGGTCCACCAGTGAAAGATGCACTATCCACATGGAGATATTAAAGGAACAATTGACAAACCCTCCCATCAATTAAACTATGTACCAAATTAACAAACCCTCCCACATATAGTGCCAGCAATTTCAGAGAACAATTGGCATCATAGATATTACAGGAACAATTGACTACAAGAAATCCTATCAAGAACTGCAAGCAAATTGAGCTAATTTACCGGAGGCTGCGAGGACGACATCGCTGCTGCGGAAGGATGAGCGCGACCGTGCTGCTGCGGGACGAGCACGGCCTGGCTGCTGCTGCGGAGCTCGACCTCACTGCTGCGGCCGGTGGCGGGTTGAGCGGCGGCGGGGAGAGCTCCGGCGGCGGCAGGTTCAGCGGGAGGCGTGAGCTGCGGCCGGTGGCGGGTTGAGCAGCAGCGGGGAGAGCTCCGGCGGCGGGGAGAGCTCCGGCGGCGGCGAGGAGAGCTCCGGCGGCGGGGAGAGCTCCGGCGGCGGGTGTGCTCCGTCGGCGGCGGGGTGAGCGGCGGCGGCGGCGGGTCGAGCGGCGGCGGCGGCGGGTCGACCGGCGGCGGCGTGGCGGAACCCTAGCTCGCCATTCCGTCGCGCGTTCTGTTTGGGAGTGTCCGTCTCCTCTCGTGTCTGTTTTGCTTTTTTTTTTCCTTCTTGCTTTTCACTTGACTACCAATCGTTTTGGAAATCCAGGGCGTGGCAAAGCTGCTGTAAAAAAAGAGAGATGGAGGGGCAGCTCGTTTACCTGTTCGGTGGAAGCTCGGGAAACGATCGACAATCTGCTCGATGGGAGCTTCTCGCTGCACACACAAATGGGGCTTCGCGGTGGGGAGAAACGGCCCAGAAATTTTGACTTCTTTTGGGCTTCAGCTCCTGTGGACCTAAAAACTGCTCCACAAGCTGAAAAGAAGTGGCCCTAACAGGCGGTTGTCATATAGACATTTTCTTTTGGTATTCCTATCCGTTTTCTCTTACTTTTTTATTTTAATGTATGTTTCAGTTTATATTTTCTTGTTTCTCTTTTAATATTATGTATATTTTTTATTTCCATTTTATGTTTATTTTTTTATTTATAATATTAATGTTGTGAACAATATTCATAGCTTCCAAAAAGTCTAGAAAAATATCAACGGTTTTAAAAGGTATGCTGACGATACTAGCAGAAGAAAATATGCTCACAAATTTAAATAATGTTTTTCACGGGTTCGTATTTATTCACATTATGAAAGTATTACATAAATTAAAATTGAAACCTAATATATTTATATTTATTGAAATTTAAAAAATAAAGCAATACTTTTTTACTTGTATGCATTTTGGTGAGGCCATGAAACACCTAAGGCGTAGCTCCCGTAATGCACGCACAAAGAATAGTGTCCCCACCTTCTCCTTGAGTAAATCCCCTCGTGGATGCATGTGGTCGAGTTGTGACCGCTCGTTGTTGCACTCGATTCAGGGTGAGAGAAATCTGGGGAAAGAGAGGAAAAATAATGGTGGGAGGGCTTTGTGATTAAGCTAGTGGGTCAGTTGTGTCCAAATATGTTCAGAGACCCCATGCCAACCCCGAGAAGTTGGGACGGGCTTGGGGCTGAACACTTTTGGGTAAAAAATGGTACCATGGGGATGCATTGGAGGTTGTTTTTGTAAGGACACCCAGTGGACTAATGGGGAGGAGGGGCAATAGGGGCCTTCCTTGGCTATGCTCTTAGTCTGCAAGATTTGAATTACATGTATGCCATCTTTTCAAGATTTGTAAAAAAACCAGTTCATTTGAGGTGTTCAAGGACTTTTACGATGCAACCATATAATATCGGGTATGCCATAACCTACGGGAAATCTTTACTTTCACGAGACATGGAAAATAAAGCATCTAATATTGATCTTGGACTGATCGTCATTGACATAAATGGAAAGTTAATAATTATTGGTTTGACTCGTACAAGGCACTTGCAGCTCCTCCCGTTATGCTTGATATGTGGCTCAAGTTCAAATACACCAAGTTCGGTCTAACAATGTTTTGTGAATGGTGCTCAACTCCTTGGAGATGCTATTAGTCATGCAAGTTTTGAATTACACGTATGCTATCTTTTCAAGATTGGTAAAAAGACTAATTCCTTCAAGGTGTTTAAGGGCTTCTAAGATGCAACCATGATAATATCGGATCCGTCATAACCTACGTCAAGTATTCAGTTTCACGAGACCTGGAAAATAAAGCCTCTAATGTTGATCTTGGGATGATCATCATTGACATGAAAAGAAAGTTAATAATTATTTGTTTGACTCGTACAAGGAACCCGCATTCCTTTTATGTTTGGTCTCTGGTCCAAGTTCATATACATGTAGTTTCGTCCATTTTTTAACGTAATGCATTATGCCCAGCTTTAAATTAATAAATCCACCAACGGCCAAAGTTACAAGGTGCTGAGGTCTGAGGAGAACAACAACGAAAACCTTGTCCATGATGTTCAACTACATATCAATAGTGTTAGAGATATATTTGGTATAGGTATATTAGGTAGTCTAGATTTGTAATCTCTACCTACCATATCTCTAAAAGAGCTATCTTAGCCTCCAAATTTGTACCACTATATATACTCGCCTGAGAGGCTCAATAAAACATCCACCATATTCCGCATATCTCTCTCTATCCTTCAACATGGTATCAGAGCGGCGCCGACCTTGACCTAGCCGCCGCACGCTCTTCCGCCCGCGCCGTCCCCGGGGAGGTCAATCTCCATGGCCTACTCCGGGGGCCGCGCAACCCGTATGAGGGTTCGTTCGCCGATCTGTTGATCCGCTGCCCTCGAGTCTTTTTTTCAATCTGTAGATTGGTTTTCTTTTTGCTCCGCCGGTCGCTCGACCGGCGTTTTCTTTTGGCTTTACCGATCATAGATCGGATTGAATCGCCTACCGCCGCCGTCATCACGCGCCTCTACTCCAACCTCGACGTCGACTCTGCACCGGCTCTCCTCCATCATCCGCCCTACGCCGGCCACCGCAGTCGACTCGCTGGCTGGCTGTAGCGCCTGCCTTGGTAGGCTACCGCGGCTGGCTCGCCCGCGTCGTCTCCGCCTTGGCCGGTCCTGCCCAACAGTCGCTTTGACCGGGACTGTGGCCGGCTGGTCCGGTCCAGCAGCCTGTCGGCCGACCGGGCGGATGAGCAGAGCCCCCTAGACGACCGGGACTGTGGCCGGCTGGTCTGACCCAGCAGCCGGTTTGACCGGGACTTTGGCCGGCTGGTCCGGTCCAGTAGCCGGTCCGACCAGGACCTGGGCCGACCGGGCCGGTCGTAGAGCCGGTTGACCGGGCCTGGCACCGCCTCCATCTACCGTGGGGCACGGCTGCACGTGATGCACCTGGGATGCCGTTTGCGTCGCAGCCGACCGCCTTCGTCTGCACGGTCTCCATCGCCGGTTCGTCTTCGCCGTCATCGCCCAGGACATCAACGACAACGTCGCCAACGACTCTGATCTGCGGCGCGTAGTCCACGCCATGGCACGTGTAGCGCCACCGTCGGTCTGATCAACCGACCCCGCACACAGTCTCCGCCAAGCACATCCCCGAGCATGCGCATACCACCGATTGAGCATCGGGTTGCCGCTGCGTCGCCCCTTCGGGTCGCAGCGCCGCCGCCTTTGGTCCACGCTGCTAGCCAACGACACGCCTTCTGAGGCGCGTACGTCGCTGGTGGCGTCCCGCCGCTGCACCGACTCGCGCCCTGCAGCTACGCCGGCCCCTCAGGCCGTGACGTCGCCGCACGCGGTCACCTTCGTTGTCCGCGCATCGACGTCCGAGGCCACCACAGCGCCGCCCCTTCAGCGCGGGTCGCCTCCGTCTGCGCATGGTCTTCGTCACGCCGCCGGGTCTTCCTCGCTTACTTCGTGTACCGCCGTCGCGCCTCCACCTCAGGTCGCTGCTGGGCTCGCCAACCACTTCAGGTCGCGCTGAGCTCGCCGATCACCGCAACGCCCGTCTAGGCTTCCAGCATGACCACCCCTGGTCACCGCTGGGTTAGCCACCTTCTACGTCTTCGTACACTACAGCTTTGCCGCCAGCGTCCTCGCCTCCTCCCCGACTACGTCACCTGCTTCTCTACTCCGACACCCGTCGTCGAGACTCGCCTCTTCCCCGACTACACCACCTGCTCCTCTACTCCGACACCCGTCGTCGAGACCTCCTCTACTAGTCTACTCCGACATGGCGCGCACTTTGTAATGTTCCCTACCTCCGCACGCCCGGTACTGGCAACACCGATACGTGCCTTCGTCCCCGACGCGTCCCCGGGCCTGGCAAGCTCGGACCGGCGCCTCGTCTTCATCGGCTTCGACGACGTCTTCATTGGCATCGCCTCTACGACTGCTTCGACGCGTCACCGCCGAGTTCTTCTATGCTTACTCGGTTCTGGCAAAACCAGAGTATGCCTTCGTCCCCGACGTGTGCCTGGTTCTGGCAAAACCATGGTTGCACTTCGTCCTCGACGGCCCAGATTGCATCGACTTCGGCATCGACCATCTCCACGACTGCCTCGGCGCGTCTCCGTCACTCTCCTCGCACACCACCTCGCCTGCGGTTACATCGACACCGGCACTCGGCCACGACATCGACCACGGCAATCCCTCGCGCAGCTCCCTCGACCAAGGTTGCAGCACCCACGCTCTCGGCTACATCGACATCGGCACAAGGGCTACCACCTCGCACGAGCACCTCGGCTTCCTCTATAGTCCAAGCATCCGTGACGCGACATCGTACACGACGCTCCCGCTACAACTGCGGGGGAGTGTCAGCCCGTTGGTTCATACCTTCGGTTTCTCTCCAGTCTAACCGTCCGCGACGCTACTGTTGTTCACGTCACTACCGCTACAACTGCGGGGGAGTGTTAGAGATATATTTGGTATAGGTATATTAGGTAGTCTAGATTTGTAATCTCTACCTACCATATCTCTAGGAGAGCTATCTTAGCCTCCAAATCTGTACCACTATATATACTCGTCCGAGAGGCTCAATACAACATCCATCATATTCCGCATATCTCTCTCTATCGTTCTACAAATAGAAGTGAAAAATGTTCTGGTGGCTCTTGAGCAAATACTATTCTCAACTCAACAATGACAATATCGACTGCTCGTAACAAGTAGCACGAGATCATAATCAAATGGTCACAACTGATAATGATATGTTTGGCGACATGGATGACCACCTTAATCCACCTTACAAGTAGAATATTCAACCAGGGCACAATTTGAAGGTCATTATCAAGTTTATCCACCTTAATGACCAGAGACAAGGTCCGACAATAAAAATCGATCAATTCAACAAAAAAAATACACCAGTTTGAAAAAAAATGTCACAATTTAATCATTTTGCGTAGATTTCCTGCCTAAAGGCATCATGCGAAAGAGTCAGGTAACCAGGTTGTGCTTTTCTTTAAACTGATTAATTTGTTGCTTAAGTTTTAGAAGGTCAAATGGATCCATTTTCACACATCACACGCGCAATAATGTTACAAGCAAAGCAAAACCCGAAACAGAACGCACGTTTTGTGTTCAATGCAGAAATACTGCATTTGCAAACTTGACAGCGGCATTTTGTTTGCGATGAGCGGCGGGGAGCGCCCCGCACGGGGGCGGGAGATGCCGTCACTACCTGAGCACTTTTGGTGAGGATATATCCAGTTGCCCAGCTCAATTACTTGTAGGTACAGATCAGTCTATCTCGCCACAACATTTGTGCAATATCGACGGTCCGAAAATGCCAAATCAAGTTGGGCAACAATAAGAAATTTTGTCACGTAATGATCCAGCTAAGTATGTGTGTTAGCGATTACATTCATCGAATTCCGATAACAAATATACTACTGTAAATCGTGTTAGAAATGAACCAAGAATTTCATGGTTGTAGACTGTAGGTATCATGATGGCACACACGATGTTCTGTTTACCGAACTCGATAGTTATTGTGGCAAAAACCAGGCAGTACGCACCGGGTATACATGGCACATAAACATTCTTTCCAATTCGATTGTACCACATGTGAGTATGATGTAGATACCGAAACCACTAACGGGAATAGATGTACACATGCTTACAAAAGATGATAATTAATATGCTACAAATACCTAGCTGTATTTGTTGGGGAGTGGTGTTTTGGAACATGTGTCCATATGCTCTCTTTATTTTAAAATGTGTCTTACATACATTTTAAATTTTAAAAAAATTGAAACTAAAAGTTCGCACGTACATTTTCATGTGCTACGTGCTCACAAAGTCGTTTCATAAAAAATCGACTTATCATGTGACGTGTGTAAAAAGACAAAATTCAGTGCTAAAAATAATGCTTTTAACAAGATAAACTTTCTCTTTTTTATATAGACCACACAAAATATTGGTTTTTCGTGAAACTTGACGAACGCACGTATATTATGAAGATGCACATGTAGAATTTTTTATCTAAATTTTTCGACATTTCAAAATATATTTTTTTTAGTAGAGGAAGCATACGCACTTGGGAGCCGAATTGAATTTCCGTCTTTATTGTCCGAACCAAAGGCATACATCAAGAGTTCTCCAGAATCCTAACATGTTGTATACAATTCTAATAAAACCAAAGCGATACAATTTTGGAAGTAAATTGATATTGTTTCTCGAGGTGAGGATTCTAGAGTCAAATATCATTTCTGAAGACAATGTTAGTAAGTGGAGTATTTGAGCATTTGTTTTTTTGATAATGGGCGGTTTATTACTCAAAAATCAAGCAAATGGTCTCTGCATAACTAAGTTACACACAGCTGTCCAGAAGTCTCAGGTATCACAAAAACTAAAACAAAAAGGCGAAGTACATATCAATCATGAGCAATTGTAGATCGCCTATGTAGAAAGTGGTGGTCCGATCCGTAGATTATGCTATCACCCATGTAGCGAAAACATATCTCTCATCGTGGCCTCCAACCGTGTACAGAGCTCCGTAAAGAGGTCACGGTTCGGCACCATTTACAGTGCAGACCGCGGATGAAGAATACTGGTACATCTGTATATAACCTATCTGTATATAACTCGTAAGAGAGAACAGTTCTTATCATTAAATTTTGTTATTTTTACGTAGCCATAGAGGTCATACAACGGCAAGCGCTCCCACCGTTCTAAAGCGATCAATGCCATGAAGCCAATTACCAAACATATTAGCATCACTAGTCGGAGGATACATATCAGAAGCTACTTGGATGCATGACCATATAGACCTGGCAAAACAGCATTGGAAAAATAAGTGTTTAATCGTCTCATTGTGATGACAGAACAAATTGATTGCTTCCATGCCAATTACATTTAACAAGATTACCTTTGGTTAGGATTACCTCTCAATGTAAAATACCAACCAAAAATCTTAGTTTTTAGTGGTATTTTTTAACTTATAAATTTTCTTGTATTATCGATTTGGTATATCAGGTTGTATAATTCGAGTATTTGTGTAATTAGAATTTCATTTCTCCACCAATTTCATGAACTACCGCGTGGGTCTCCATCGTTTGCGTGCAGCTCTGCTCCTCGGTGAGCCTGGTGGCCGGGCTGCTGGTCTGCCTCCACTGCGCCGCCAAGATGACGCAAGACGCAGGCGATCACCAGCGTCGCGGCGGCATGGCACGCCGACGCCTTCAACAACGACCTGGAAGACCCCGACCCGGCCCTGCCCGCCTCCACGGGCTACCAGGCGCCGCCCAAGTGCCCAACGCCCACCGGGTGGCCTCCGGCGAGGAGTCCGACGGCTACAACGACGACGACGACGCCAGGAGCGCTGACTCCCTCGACGACCCCAAGCTCGTGCCCTTGCAGGTCAACAACATGCATGTGTTTCCAGAAGAGGCAGGCACTCGGTAAGCGAAAGCGTACACGCCGGCAGGAATCCATTGCTGGCACGCGCCAGCATCAGCTTCATTAATCGCCGATAGCTAGCTAATGGCGACCGGTGGTGCTTATTTTGCAGTGACGTACCTGGAGAACAACCGGGCGGGGATCACGGTGTACGGCTTTGATCCTGAAGTCTGAACCTCTCACGGAGGGGTTCACTTCGGATGTAAAAATTCAGTTGCACATAGTTTCAGTCTTCATTTCTTCGTCCCATATGATACACAGATGCTGTTCTTTTGTTCTTAAATTTTGTGAAACGGATCGGATGGAGTTAGTTGTGTTTGCTTCGGTGACAATAATGAGAAAATTAGCTGCCAAAAAAAGAGTGGATTCCATAAAATAGTGTGAAAGTAGTACAACTTTGCAGGTCCATTGCTCAAACGCAAAAAACAAGGGAGTTATGTGTTGCTTTGTACTCACTCCATTCTATTTTAGTTTTTTTTTTGAGTACCTGCTCCACGTTTTGTATATTAAGCTCGAAAGGTGAATGACGAAGCCCAGGTAGAAACCACCTCGATCCAGCCCATCATAGACGGTGTGTATCCACCACTCACACCTATTACTACTCTTGTATGAACAGAGTTCCAAGCGAACTCGGACTTTTCCTCTCGCCGGCGACGCCGCGCGTTGAGAACTTGCTCCGATCCCAGCCAGCATCTCCCCTGGTTCTTTCTCAGGCTGATTTCGGGAGGCTCTTCGCACCCTTCCCTGGCCTTGGTTTGATCTGGTGTATTGTTTCTGAGCTGGGTTTCGATTTCTGCTTTCTGTTTCTTGGTCTCATATGGCGACGGCGAACGAGAAGACAGCCTCTGGGGGAGCAACGTCTGACAAGGCTTCCTCTTCGGAGTCTGCGTCGGTTGTTGAGGATGTTGATGGTCTGATGGCGAAGTTGGGCCTCCGTGAGGAGGATCTCGACGACGTGGTGTTTGAAGAATTGCCTGAGAGAACGGACGAGGCTACCCGCTGGCTTGCAGTTGGAAAGGTACATACAGAATCAAATTTCAGTCATTTCTGGTTTTTCAAAAACATGCGGACTGCTTGGGATTTGGCCAAAGATGTTAAGATCAGAGTTCATGGCGACAATCTTTTTGTCTTCCAATTTGCGTGCCTGGGAGATTGGGAGAAGGTCATGGCTGGTGGGCCCTGGGTTTTCAGAGGGAAGACGGTTCTTCTAGCTCCATACGATGGATTCACAAAGCCATCAACGATTGATTTGAACACACTTCTGTTATGGATCCAAATTCATGACCTCCCAGTAGGGTATAAGGATTTGGTGAAAACTCTTGCAAGCAAGGTTGGCGAGTTTGAGGCAGCTGAGCCTCAATCATTTGACTACACTGGAAACTATTACCGGGCTCGTGTTAGAATTGATGTTCGGAAGCAGTTAAAGCGTGCCGTGTCTATTATTCGAAACTCAAAAAGGCAGATCTTCTTGGTTAAATATGAAAGGCTCCCTGACTGGTGTGCGGTCTGCGGTTTTCTTGGCCATATTTACAAGGAACATGGAGATGGTGTTCACCCTCCGGATGCTCTCATCTTCAAGGACCTGAAAGCTGATGGTGGTTGGCGTCCCTCTATTCGACCACCGGCCCGTGGGTTTGGTCGTGGTTCTGGTCGCGGTGGTAGAGGAGGCCGTGGTTCTGATGCTCTAAAGGATTTTGACACCTTCAACCAGTCTTTTGAGGAGGGAAATGAAAATGAGATGGAAGAGGATGATCAGTTGACGAATGATCCAAACAAGAAACGTCCTGCTCCTCAGCTCCAATTGGTTGGAGGTCGACAAGGGAAGTTTGAAGATTTAAAAAACAAGTTTGACCCTGATTTTTCGTCTCCCTCGTTTGTTCCACCTATTTCTTCTTTGAAGAGGGATGTGAAGAGGAGCAGGACCGGAGTTTCGGATGCTGCTGATGAAAGTCACCTTAATAAGTCTGGATCGGCGGGCCTCCTCGAGGGGTACCGCCGGGATCAATGAGTCTGTTTTTCTGGAATTGTCGCGGCTTGGGCAACGACACGACAATTCGAGAATTGCGCAACTTAGTTGCGCAAAACCGCCCCTCGGTTCTCTGTGTTGTAGAAACTCAAATTCAGAGTGGCCGAGCTCGGAACCTGTCTCGTTCTTTTGGCTTTGATAATTGCTATGCTGTCAGCAGTGATGGTCGTAGTGGTGGTTTAGCTATGTACTGGAATAATAACCTACGTTTGGAGTTGATCCACTTTTCGCAGTATCATATTGACATGATTGTCTCTGAAGCAGGAAAGGAAAAGTGGAGATTGACTTGTATATATGGTGAAGCTCAGACGCACCTCAGACACAAAACCTGGGATCTTTTGAAGTTCTTAAGTACTGAGTCAGACCTTCCTTGGATTTCTGTTGGAGACTACAATGAAGTTCTCCGTCCTGAAGAACATCTGGGCGTTGGTCAAAGGGATCCTTTGCAAATGCGTGGCTTTCGTGAAGCGGTCGATGTTTGTGGCCTCATCGACCTGGGTTACATTGGCCGTGATTGGACTTTTGAGAAAAAAGTCCGTGGGGGATCTTACACACGAGTTCGTCTCGATCGTGGCTTGGCCTCTCTCCCATGGTGGGAACATTTCCCGAATGCTGTTGTTCGTCACCTCACTGCAGCAAAGTCCGATCATTGCCCTTTGCTGGTCGTCTTGGATCGTACTGAAAGCAGCCATGTTAGGGGACATCGCCAGTTTCGTTATGAGTTAATGTGGGAAGCCCACGACTCTTTTCACTCTTTCTTGGAAGATAAATGGAAAGAAAAAGGAACGGCAATGTCTTTACATGAAGTGACATCTAAGCTCCAGAATTTGTCAGGTGAGCTTTCTAGCTGGAGTACCGACGTGTTTGGCAATGTGAGAAAGGAAATTCATTTGCTGATGTCAAGATTAGCTGAGCTTAGGGATGATCCTCATCGTTTGGGCCCATCTCATGAAGAAATCAAGATCTGTGATAGAATTGTGGAACTGAACCATAGAGAAGAAGTTATGTGGCGTCAGAGGTCAAGGATCCAGTGGCTACGTGAAGGTGATAATAACACAAAAATTTTCCACCAAAAGGCATCTATGAGGAAACGGAGGAACAAAATTGAGCAGCTTTCTAAAGCTGATGGGTCTGTAACTGGGGATGTTGAGGAGATGAGAGGCATGGCTAATGATTTCTTTAATTCTCTATATGAGGCGGAAGGCACATATAATATGGATGTTGTTCTCAACACGGTTCCTTGCAAAGTATCCAGGGAAATGAATGATTTGCTTCTTGCTCCTTACTCTGAGAGTGAAGTCAAATTTGCTCTGTTTCAAATGTTTCCCACAAAGGCCCCGGGTCCTGATGGGATGCCTGCTCATTTTTATCAGAAACATTGGGATTTATGCGGCCCTGAGATTTCTACAGCAGTGCTAGATGTTCTTAATAAAAGGGTGTCGCCTGAGAATATCAATCAAACTGTTCTGGTTCTCATTCCAAAGGTATCTCATCCAACCCTACTGTCTCAATTTCGCCCAATAAGCTTATGCAATGTCATTCTAAAGATTGTGTCAAAGGCTCAGGCTAACAGACTTAAGGTGATCTTACCTGACATTATCTCTGAGGAGCAGTCAGCCTTTGTCCCAGGGAGGCTGATTACTGACAACATCATTTCTGCTTTTGAATGCCTTCACTTCATGAAAAAGAAACGTCCACAGAACCAGCATTTTTGTGCTTTTAAGCTGGACATGACGAAAGCATATGATCGGCTGGAGTGGAATTATCTTCAAGCCATTATGCTGAAACTTGGGTTTGATCATTCTTGGGTCTCCTCTATTATGAGTGTGGTTACATCGGTTTCCTTTTCTGTCCTTTTCAATGGTAGTAAGTTGGATGATTTCAAGCCCTCTAGGGGGATCCGCCAAGGAGACCCCATTTCACCTTATTTGTTCTTGTTAGCAGTTGAAGGTCTGTCTTGCTTGTTAAGGAGCAGGGGTATGTCAGAAAATTTGGTGGGCATCCAAGTGGCGCCTACTGCACCCCGGGTCAATCATCTTCTTTTTGCAGACGACAGCTTGCTTTTCCTCAAGGCAAATTCTGGTGCAGCAGTTGAGCTTTCTGAAGTCTTACAACTTTACTGTCACGCTTCGGGACAAAGAATAAATCTGAGCAAATCATCTATACATTTCAGTAAGGGTTGTCCACGGCTGATTAGGGAAGATGTAAAACAGATTCTTCAGGTGTCCAATGAGTCACTTTCTGAGAAGTATCTGGGCATGCCAACGGAGATTGGACATTCAGTGAACGATGCTTTCAAAAATATCAAGGAAAGGATCTGGAATAATATTCTTGGGTGGATGGAAAAGTTTCTTTCTTTTGGTGGTAAGGGCATTCTGATTAAATCAGTCATTCAGGCTATCCCCACTTTCTCTATGTCTTGTTTTAAGCTGCCCAGAGGGTTGTGTGAACATATAAACTCAGCGATTAGAAGCTTTTGGTGGGGTTCTAGTCAGGGTAAGAGAAAAACTCACTGGGTTTCTTGGAGCGATATGACAAAACCAAAATTTGATGGTGGTTTGGGATTTAGAGATATGGAGCTTTTTAACATTGCGCTTCTGGCTAGGCAGGCATGGAGATTGCTTTCTAATCCTACCTCTCTTAGTGCAAGAATCCTCAAGGCGCTTTATTATCCAGAGAATGATATCTTGACTGCTGATTTGGGCCCAAGACCCTCCAAGATCTGGCGGGCTATTAGTGAAGGTAGAGATGCTTTAAAACTTGGGCTTATCAAACGTATTGGTTCAGGTGAACAAACTCGGATCTGGTCTGATAACTGGCTGCCAAGAGATTCAAGACGTTGCCCTGTAGTGTCCATTAATGAGTACTCGCCTGTGTGGGTGTCCCAACTCATCGACCATGCTAACAGATCTTGGAACTTGGAGCAACTCAGGTTAAACTTCCTTCCAATGGATATAGAAATCATCCGCTCCATTCCACTGGGTTTGGCAAACCATGAGGATTTTTGGGCCTGGCATTTTGAGAAACATGGAAATTTTTCAGTAAGGTCTGCTTACAGGATGTTATCTAAAACAAAAAATGAGAGGGAGGCTTGGCTGGATGGGACGGCCAGTTCTAGTGGCTGTAATAACTATAAGAATTGGACATCCATGTGGCATACTAAAGTTCCATCAAAGATAAGGGTCTTTCTCTGGAGACTCTCACACCAATCTCTCCCCACAGGAAATGTTCTTCACCGACGTCAGATGTCTAACAATTGCTCTTGTAGCTTATGTCACGCCCCTAATGACTCATGGAGACATTCTTTATTACAGTGCAACATGGCTGCGAGCACCTGGGCTCTTGTTGATGAAGAGCTTGTCGAGCATTTGTTGGCTAACAATTGTGGAAATGCTAAAGAATGGCTATTCTTCTTGCTGGAAACTTTGTCACATGAGGATTTTGTGAAAGTATCTGTGACGTTGTGGGCGATCTGGACTGCAAGAAGGAAAGCGATACATGAGCAGATTTTTCAGAGTCCTCTTTCAGTTTTTGGCTTTGTCAATTCATTTCTGGCTGATCTCAAATTAACTGATGGTGTTCAGACTAAAAAATGCCCTCTTACTCGCCGGCCAAACCATCAGCATGTTTGGGTTCCTCCACCACCAGGAATGTACAAAGTAAGTGTTGATGCAGCGTTGTCGAAAACTAGAATTGCTGGAGCAGTTGGTGCGATCTGTAGAGATGAGAACGGTGTTTATTTAGGTGCTTTAGCTCGTGTCTTCGAAGGCATTTCTGATCCTGCAACTTTGGAAGCTTTTGCTTGCTCGGAGGGGCTCGCCTTGGCTCAGGATCTCTCACTTAAAAATGTTCAGGTGACCACAGATTGTTTGGTTATCTCGCGATCCATCGATGAGGGAAGTCTGGCTTCTTATAGCCCTGTTTTGATGGAGATTAAGGATCGTCGACGCCAGTTCAATAGGTCCACTGTTATTTATGAACGAAGGACCTGTAATGTTGAAGCTCATAATTTTGCAACCTTTTCAGTAGCTTTACAAACTGGTCGTCATGTTTGGCTGGGTTCCTTCCCTGATCCTTTCTTTGTACCCAAAAATGTTACTATATGAATAAAGGAAGGATTGGTTACCTCAAAAAAAAAAAACCTATTACTACTCTTGTTGTTGGGATATTTTATGATTTGCCACACTTTCCTTTAAAATGTCTATTATTTGCCACATGACCACCACCTGTCAGTGACACATAAAATGGCAAATGATAAAAGTGCAAAGAAAAGTGTGGCAAATTATAAAATCCCCCGTTGTTGTTCGACCGGAATATGCTAAATGCCCACCGTGTTGTTATAACTTGCTGCGGCATCGTCTCACGTGCGTCAAAAACTCGAGCGTTTCGTTCTAGCCATATGGATCGAAGCAGATGCATCACGAGGGAGTTCCCGCCTTGCGTCCATCTCAGGGCATGTTGTTCACGGCGGTTGGCCACCAATCAGTCAAAGACGAGGTAGGGGCAGCAGTTTGGTGCCAATACGGGCATTGACATTGGCTCAGACGTGCTGAGCGAAAGGGCACTCGACCGAGGATGTGGTCAAGTGTCTCGTCCGCCTTGGAGTAGAACGGTAGGTGACATGGGTTGGAAGCCCGTGGCGGAGTTGCCGATTTGCTGTCCAACATCGCCGATGGAGGGCAATTCAAGTGTCAAACTTGTACGCCGGCCATGGGGCCGAAAGAGTTCCACACGTTAGAGGCACCAGGGAGTGTCGTCGAGCCTGCAAAGAACGCCAGATATGTCGATCAGAATGTCAACGACCCGTCAGCAGTCCGCTTCCACCAGAACACGTCCTACTCGTTGCTAGTCGGGGACCAGTAACGACCTCCCAGAGCTTTAGGTATTGCACCACAACGTCCACAGATAGGACCCCGACAATGACCCTCATCCATGCATGATAGGTCATGCCCTCTTGGACCGTCATGCGGTTGAAGTGGGGCTTGACAAGGGCAATGATCGCAGGGGCGATACAGGTTACATCGAGGCCGCCGATCCAAGGGTCCTCCTATAAGAGGATGCTTGATCTGTCCCCTACAGAGATCTTGACTGACACATTGAAGATAGAGACAACATCAGGCAACACCTTGAAACGGAGGTCCTACCAAGGTCGCTCATGGCCAGTCTTGGATGATTAGATCCACTTGGAACACATAGTAGCGTTGAGAGGCGCACCGTCCTTGACGATCGGCCAACAGTCTTCGTAGAAAGCCCATGAGAAACCATTAGGTCTCAGCGATTTGTTCGCTGGCATGGAACGGATCGCGGCCAACACTTCATTCCATTTTAGTTGTCGCTGACTTTATACTAAATTAGCGACAACTAGTACTGAACGGAGAGAGTACATCATAATGTTCCATGCCTACCGAGCTATGATAATAAAATTCATTGATCCATCCTTGTAAGGAGACCATCTATTGAATGAAACCAGAGTAATAGGACTTAACTAATTGCATATCAATGACTGATACAGCTTGCTTAGAGTTTGCTGCGGCATCCTGCTGTAACATCCATCATAGAACTTTTTTTTAGGGGAAAGACAACTTTTTCTTGAGTGGCTTCTTTAAGCAATAGAGCCCAGGACGAGTCTATCCCCTTCCTATTACAGGCAACCGTCAAAGCCCAACTGCAGCCCAGCAGCATAAGGCCTACTTCTTCACCCCTTCCCAAGCTTCCAAAATCCAGAACAAGACCAGATCGGCGGAGTCATCACTCCTCAGTTGCCGAGCAGAGAACGAATTCGGGCACCGAATCGGATTACATGAAATCCACGATCATGATGGCCGCCTAGACTATAATAAATAGTAGTCTCGGACTGGTTTGTATGGCACAAGATCAAACTACAGGGTACTTCGTTGTACGTAGGAATATTCTGTTGGTGACGAAGAACGCCGCAGCCGGACGCGTCCACCATGACCATGGCGTCGCAGCAGTCGATCATCTCGCCGAACCGCCTCCTCGGCGCCTTTTGCGGGCTCTCGTCCGGCAATATACACTTCGTCCAGGTGCGTAAGGACGACATGGCGAACACTGCACGCAAAGTCGTGCGCGCGTTCCTCGAGGACCGCGAAAGTGAACTAAAAGGCTACGAACCTGTGGCCTCGCACAGCTGTCTCGTCGCCCTCCGGCGCCGTCAGTCACTGCCGCCGTCTCCTCCCGTCGACGGCCACGTTCCACCGCCACCCCCACGTTTCGACCTCTGCGTGTACAACCCCATCACCGGGCAGCACGTCTCGCTGACGCCTGGGGTGATCTCGGCCGAAGCCTTCGTGTTGCTTGCCAATGGCGACGGCCAGTTCCTCCTGCACGTGATCAACCTCAAGCTCGTGGACGTTGGGGTGCTCCAGATCCAGACATTCTCGTCGGCAGCCGGTGGGTGGGGCGCCGTCGTGGGCTCGTACCCGGGCCTTCCCCTCAATTTTCCCAGCAGGTTCCTCCGCCCGACGCCGAGCCTCCTGGAAGGCGTCGCGTACTTTCTCTGCGAGTCCGGTTCGACGAGCCTTGGCCTCCACGCCCTAGCGGTCCCCGTCGCTGGTCCGCCGCGGCTGCCGGCGCCGATCAGGTTCCCGGCCGAGGTCCAACACGCACATACAAAGCGCCGTTTCGAGTCCGACGAACTCATCCTTGCATCATCGACCGTGAACGGGAAGCGGAGGCTGACCCTGGCCGTGGCGAAAGGGTTCACCATCTCCGTGTGGACGCTGGACGACGACGGCATGGTGGAGGCGGCGAGGTGGACGCCGGACGACGACGGCCTGGTGGAGCCGGCGAGGTGGACGCCGCGCCGCTTCGTGGACCTGTGGAAGATCAAGGTGCGGCAGCAACGGTGTCCGCCGCTGTCAAAGCGTGACGGGGACAAGGTGAAGCTGGAGTGCTTCTCGGAGAGTAGCGGCGCCGTGCTCTTCCACCTGTACTCTCATTTGCTGTACAAGCTCGACCTGAAGACCGGCGAGGTCTCGCTCACCGCGGTCTACTGCAAGCGGGAATCGACCAACATGTGCACCTACGATGTCGATGGTCCAGCGCTGCTCTAGTTGGAAGCTAGAGCAGAATCGCCTGTTCTATTGTGTTCCCTACGGATTTGCAAGCTATGCCATTACGGATTTGCGGTTGATGCTTCTCGGGTTGTTCCGTTTCCTTCACGCTCAACATGTACTGTAACGTGCATGCAACTGTATTTCAGTAGTTGTTTCAAGTTGCATGCTTGTTCTGCATACGTATTATATACACACTGAATAATACCCCTCGGGTTGCTGCGTGGAATCATTATTGAAACTATTGAGCATGGACAAACAAAGCACATAGGAAAACAACTTCTATGTGTGGAGTTTTTAATAGGGTGTGTCTATGTCTCAGTTGACTGAGATTTTCTTAAGTCAACTCAGAAAAGTGCAACTGCAGTTTAAAAAAAATGTGCAACTCAAATCAGTTGCACAGAAAAGTGCAATTGCACTTTTTTGATAGAAAAGTGCAACTCAAGTGCATTTTTGAAGGTGACCGAGACTTAAGTAATTCTCAGTTGACTAAGACTTAGCAAAACCGAATCCCAGTCACCTACAAAAAATGCACTTGAGTTGCACTTTTCAATCAAAAAAGTGCAATTGCACTTTTCTACTAGAAAAGTGCAACTGATTTGAGTTGCACATTTTTTTAAACTGCAGTTGCGCTTGTCTGAGTTGACTAAGACTTAAGAAAATCTCAGTCAACTGAGACATAGGCACATCCTTTTTATGTCTCAGTTGACTGAGATTTTCATGTCTCAGTTGACTGAGATTTTCTTAAGTCTCAGTCAACCCAGAAAAGTGCAACTGCGGTTCAAAGAAAAGTGCAACTCAGTCCAGTTGCATATTTCTGGCAGAAAAGTGCAATTGCACTTTTTTAACAGAAAAGTGCAACTCAAGTACTTTTTTGTAAGTGACTTAGACTTAAGAAAATCTCAGTTGACTGAGACATAGCAAAGTAGGGTTTTCTACAACTAAGTTAGGGTTTGGTAGCAATCTTTTTATTGGTCTTCGCTACAATGGAGATGGCATCGTTTACAATAAGTGTTCGTCGGGCCTTCATTCGATGACAAGATCTCATTCGTGGCATCAATGTTGGTATTGGAGGATTACAATTTTATAGGTATGAGTCTTCTGATCTTGCTTCGTCGGGTAGGTTTTAGATTTTTTTCTCATGGTTGCCACAAGGAGGATTATCCTTGCAATATGTGTCCTGGCTGCTACGTCCTCGACAATGGTGATTCATACTCCCGGTTCTCCAGCGACGTCGACTAGGCTGCTCGGTTATTTTTCCCTGGCATACTGGTGTTGGTACTCTTGTCAATGTTGACTAACTACTTCAATGATTGCGCGCGTGCACGTAGTCTTGGCATTGCGGCTCAAATTAAAACTATGGGAGAACATTCGTTGGTATTTTCAGGTCGATCTATGATTTGGCATCTGTTTTCGGCTGCCTTCAGAGAAGTACAAAATTGTGTCATGGAAGAAAGAAGAATTTGAAGATCTCAATGATTTACTCATTTTTTTATACTTTATTTTGTAATCGTTGGGATCAGCTTGTATCTCTACCATTTACTATTTATTACTATAAATATATGTGGTATTGATTGTCAAAAGAAAACTTTTTGCACAACAAATTACAAAGCATCAACCGTAGTAACTCAAGATAGTGTATGTATTAGGAAATACACTACCACGTGATACAGACATGGAAGGCCTCCCAAAACAGAGAACTTCGATACTCTACTCCTTCAAGAACCATGGCATAGCGTCAAGGCATCTTAAGCTTCAAATTATTGACCACCTCGAGACAGTCAGACACCGCATTGATTAAAGATAAATGAAGAGATTAGGGCACGTACAATGGGGTGATGTCAACCTTCCTTTAGAGGTGCCACGTCAGATTTTTGCTTAGTTGGAGGAGAGAAGGGAGAGAAGGTTGTTTTCTCTTAGCTAAGAGATCATCTCTTAGAAAATAAGGGAAGGCATTTTCTCCATTGTACGACATGCCTTCCCTTATCAACATAATTTCATACCAATTTTAATTGATTACCATTAATTGCTAGGGAAGACTATAAGAGATAACACATTGTATGATTTATATTGTCATCTCTAGATGATATGGTGGTATAAGGGAAGGCACCTTCTCTACCATTGTACATGTCCTTATGAGCCAGAGAGAGGTGTTCATGGCATGCGCGGTCTTTCCAAACTGGGAGGGTTTGTTAAGAAAACAGCACTGCTTTGAATTTGAATGCAAATCATGTACTGCAGGCATGAGCATCCCCAAATAGAGGTCTCATTCGAGCCTGTGTCCTATTCATCTGTCGCTGTCTCAGCAATGAAACAAAGCCAAAGGAGAACCTCACGCATAGATAAAATGAACAAAACACAGCGTGATTTTATCTCCACCTCCAACGTGTTAACACCTTACATTAATCACTCCGGGGTTTGAACAACACCAATGATCTGTTCCTTGGAGTGCTAACTGAATCTTACTGAACATCAGAAGCACTAACCAAATTAATCGAGTAAACTAGGCCTCCTGTGCTTTCTGTAAGCATTGTTGTGTGAAACTCCACTCGTGATTGGCCTGTCACGGCTAAAATAAGGATGTCACGAAATCAATACTTTCATCCACAGTTTCAAACTACCTTATGAACACTCATCGGAGCCTACCTCACATTTAGAGTGTGATCTGGGGACATGAATAAGTCAAGCCTCTCCTCCAAGTTAAATTTGATTTCGATAATGGAAACATATTAATATCAAATTATACCAATTACATCTAGCCTCTAGAATAACGCAATACCTTAATGGCAGTACGGATACACGCAGCCAAAAAAACAAAACAAAAACTAAGAAATAAAAGTCCCGCTACAGTATCACAGTCCTAGCAACAACAACACATCCACTACTAAGACAATATCTAAAGTTTAGACTCTTCAAAAACGCGACACCTCCAAGAAGAAAACAGTGCACCAACACCGTCATCGCCCGATCAAAGCCTTTCCTCCAAGTTAAATACTTCTCCGGACATTCAAGGGCATAAGATGATCTCTAACGGAACTCCTAAATTTTAGAGTAGAAAAAGGCTCCCGATTCTTTAAAAGACCAATTTTACTACTCTAAAAAAATGGCACTCCTAGCCAAACTCCTACTCTTAACTCCCTAAATCCTAGACTCTACTCCACATTGAATCAAACACTTTGTATGCACTTCAAAATCGAGACAAACATAGATATTGATTCAAACATAGTTCAACATTACATTGCAACAAGATTCAAAGATAGTTCAACTAAAACATACATAAAACTACATTAAACAAGACTCAAACATAATTAAAACTAGATTTAAAATGACTAAACTAGAGCTAGGTTAAAACTTGGCGCCGTGTCCACTACTAGGAAAAAGGCAATCAGTGGCGCACCACATATAGCCTTCAGTGGCGCACTAGTGGTGCGCCACTGCTATCACGCCACTGCTAACTCCTAGTAGTGGCGCACTAGGGGTGCGCCACTACTAGCCTGGATACCAGTGGCGCCGCGTGGTGCGCCATTGACAGTCCAGCAGTGCGCCACTATTACTCCAAAGTGGTGCGCCATCGTTGGTCGATGGCAGTGCGCCACCACTGTCTAGACGAGGTGCGCCACTGCTACCGTTTTGCGTGCGCCACTGTTTCAGCGAGGTGGTGCGCCACTGCTGCGTGTGGACGTGCGCCACTGCTGTCTCCAGGACGTGCGCCACAGCTGAGGTTCCTGGTGCGCCACTGCTAGTCTCGGAGGGGATCACAGGCGTTGCGCCATCGATCCAGTGCAGTGCGCCATCGCTACTTAGTCGACGTGCGCCACCGATGGGCCACTAGTGCGCCACCGCTACGATTTCGATTTTTTGTATCCTGGCAGGTATTTATACAGGTTGTATATCACAGTACAATAGCACAATACAGGATACATAACACATATAAACAACAGCACAACTTATCCATACATAATTCTTCACATTAGCCCCACATGATTCACAAGATTTCACATTAGAGAAGTTACGAGGTTACAATGCAAGTTACGGGGTTACAAAGTCGCAAATGAGCTAGTGGTTACACAAGATCGATCATCTAAAGTACAATCACATAGAAGAGAGCTAGAGTCACTACTAGCACCATCCCGATAATAGTGGTCTTCATCCGGTTCCTCCTCCGCTCCCTCCTCTCTCCCGCCAAATAGCGTGCGTATCTATCTTCGGCCTCCGCTCTAGTGGTGTACCCTTTGTAGCTGTTACCGCTAAAACGGTGAACCTGTCTCCGACACTCCTCCCGCCGTTGTAGACTCCGGGAACATTGCCCTTGTACACGACATACCACGTCATATCTGCGTACATATGCACAAGCTAAAGAAACATTAGTGCATCGCGCTCATAGATGTTTGCAACGAATAAGAGCAAACTCAAAAACGATCCAAGTAGTATGAACTAAAAGGCATGCCTCATACATTGTTGGTCGGAACAAATATGAACATCCCGGGATGGCGTCAGTGAGGCCAGGTAGGATGCACAAGAGATTGATATTTGTGCCATCACACCAGGCTCACCAAGGCGTCACCCCGGAGTGTACAGCTTGACCAAACATTCTAATCATTGGCACTAAAATGGAAGAAAGGCCAATGCAGTTAAGAAGTGCCAACTCAAATAAGAGACAAGTAGCTATTATGAACTAAATGGAATGCCTCATATTTTGTTGGTCGGAACAAATATTAACATTTAGAGAAGGGGTAAGTGAAACCAAGTAGGATGCACAAGAGATTGATACTTGTGTCATCGCACCAGGTTCACTAGCCCCTCCCCCAAGTGTACAAGTGACCAAACATTCTAATCATCGGCATTTTAAAATACGAAAGCAAATGGAAGAATGACAAGGGCCTCATACTTTGTCGATCGAAACAAATATGAACATCCCGGGATGGCGTTAGTGAGGCCAGGTAGGATGCACAAGAGATTGATATTTGTGCCATCACACCAGGCTCACTAGCGACACCCGAGTGTACGATTGACCGAACATTCTAATCATCGGCCAAATGCAATTAAGACGTGCCAACTCCCACAACAGATACGTAGCTACTATGAACTACATGGAATGCCTCATACATTGTTGGTCAAAACAAATTTTAACATTCGGGGATGGAGTGAGCGAGGCCGGGTAGGATGCACAAGACATGGATATTTGTGCCATCACACCAGGCTCGCTCGCTCCACCCCCAAGTGTACAAGTGACCAACCATTCTAATCATCGGCATATGCAAACAAAATTAACGACCAAATCAAGTGCGGAAAACGACAGAGCCATATATATAAGTTCACAAACATAGCCGAACTAGTAATTAATAGCAAGTAAAGTGCTGGATAAAGTTTATTACAACAAGCTCGTCTTTAGTTCACAACTACATAACTAGGCTCGCACATCAAGACTTTCTCGGAGCGTGGATAAAACCGCCGCCTTTCTTCAAGCACATCCATGAGCGGTAGTCGTCACCCGCATTTGGAGCTTTGTGTCTATGTCATCGTTTGACGGTGATAGCCGGCAAAGAACTCCCCCGCGCTTCTAACGACATCTTGATGGATGATTTCACAAAACTCTACTTGGATGCGGAAGAAGTCTTGCTTGATGCCGTCGTCGTGGACCCGCGCCAATTTGTTGGCCCGGTCTTCGAGATGCTCAGTAGCGTAAGCTGCTGCTGGTCCCGTATGAACTTATCCATGTGATAGAGGGCGTAGTAGGCATCCTTGTTACTAGAAGGCGGCTTCTTGACGCAGTGGAAACTTTGTTTGGTGCTTGAACACATGCTTCCCGTACCTAACATTTGGCCTCTGCATGTTGCCTTTCGCTTTGACGTAGCCATTGAGAGCATCATCAAGTACGGCCTTGACATTCGTGTAGTCCGTGGTTGACTTACCGTCCGCATCGAGGTATGTGGCCACGGAATGCTTCGGGGTTATGGAGATGAGTGTGCAGGTTTTGTCTCTGCGTAGAACACATAATGTTTAAGAACATGACGATTGAAATCTAAAAAAATCACGAGTTAAGAACGGTACGGTGAGGGCCGGGGTGACTTACTCGGGAAATACAGCAGGAGGATGTTACACTTCTTCTGGTTCGCTAGAAAGAAGTCTTTGAGGTATCCACTCGATCGCCGGTCTCCGGCGGTGGCCAAGTGGACGGCACGCATGTAGAAGGGGTCGGCTATCGCGATGTCCGGGATCTTGTTTCTAATGATCCGCATCGCCTTGCTGAGCGAGTATAGGCGAATGAAGGTGTAGTGCAGCGGATAACTGTTCAGCATGGCGAAGATGTCATCATACCGCAGGAAGATATTCTCCGCGAAGCCACTATCGACAAAGCCATGGCCCGAGGGCACCTTGGCAACATACACCGGGTATCCATTATCTTTCTCCCCGAGACGCCGCTCCTCCATAAACATAACACCGTCAACCGAGAGATCGCATAGGACCGGGTGCAGCATCGTACAATCTTTGAACTAGCATCCGCTCACCCGACACATGCACCCTCGCCTCTATATTCTTGGGCACTGGTGGCCCGTCCTGAGCACGGATAGGTAACGGCTGGCTGGCAGACTTGTCATCCTTCTTCTTTCTTTTCCGTCCCTTCGGCTTCATTTTTACTGGGACTGCATTCTCCTCTTCGCAAGCCTTCTTCGGTGTGTTAGGACCGATAACACTTCTCACCTCGGCTATCGGCTGAGTCTCGGTGAAATCGGCAGCTGGAGGCGTCTCCGAGAACAGAATAGGTGCCGCTTGTTGCAATAGGTTTTCCCCTCGGCGGCAGCTTGAGAGGGTTGGCTACCGAGATCGTAGTCCATCACCCCAAAATCGAAGTTGCGGTCCAGGTTGGCGAACGTCGTCCTCGTCCGACCATCGTTCGGATCCTGTGCCATCTGCATGTCCACATCAGCCATGTCCACATCAGCTGATTGCGGCACCGTTGGGGTGGTCTTGCCATGGCTTGGCACCGGCACGGCTGGGGGTGCTGTCTGTGGGGTGGTGTCCCTCGCCCCCAAACGAATCTGGCTCTTTGGCCAAACCATGGACCAATTGAAGCAATGCTGGAGGGTAAGGACCTCATCTTCGTCGGCACCATGGGGTTGAAAGGGAGGTAGCACGTCGTCGTAGCCGCTAAGCACCCGAACCAGTTGAATCCTATACACGTCGGGTTGCATGGGTTTACCGTGTAACTGACGGTTGCTCGGTTGAACAATTTTGGCCTTGGCAACATCGATCAACTCGCCGTTCACAAACTGCAGGAGAGTGCATGGGACGTCGACGGCGGAGCTCTGCGGAAAACATGTAGGGCGTTAGGGATGGCTAGCTAGTCAAAGGCAAGGATATATATGGAAGTCATTGGCCAAGGGTTTGTTACCGTGATGGCGTCCAGCTCGGCTAAGGTCGAGGCACCGCCGGCGGCGGGCGTGCAACTGATGGAGTGGCCGCTTGTTGGCGCGGTGTCGGGCGGCGTATTATCCGCAGCGACGGGTGCATTGAGCTGAAGTAATGGCGCCGCGGGAGACACCAAGGTTGGCGCCGCCGCGGGAGCCACCACGGTTGGCGCCGCGGGAGCCACCAAGGTTGGCGCCGCCGAGCCACCAATGTTGGCGCCGCCGGAGACACCATTGTTGCCGCTGCGGACTCACCGATGGCTCCACGCTGTGGGAGTTGCTGCCCGTGAAACTGGGAACCGGGGGAGGCCCCTTTTTTCCTCCCTCATACCACGCGTCCAGACCGGCAACCAAGGTAGGGATGAGGGAGCTAAGCGTCGTGCCCACTTGGTCCTCCACTTGCTGTCTTTGCGTCCTCTGTTGGGTCTCCACGATTTGTTGCACTTGTTGCCGCACTTGCTCCTCGACCAATGTCGGGATCTGCGCAACTTGTGCCTTGAGCTGTGCGACCTCCTTCTCATCGATGGTGGCCTTTCTCTCCTTTTTCCCGACTTATAGTATTCTGACCATTTCATAGAGCATCCTTCGCCGACCACACGACCAGCCGACGTCGGCTTACTCAATGGATCCCTCTTCTTGTGGGCATTCAACGCCCTATTTAAAGGGTTGTCCCAAGGGGCACACTGCGAGGAGCTCGTGGACCCCGCGCCGCTACTAGCTTCCTTTTCACTTTCCGTAGCGATCTCCTTAGCCTACGGGAGGAACATGCATGAACCATTTAGAAATTTGGATTCAACAATAAGAATGCAACCATAAAGGAGCTAATTAAGCGGGTGCATTCCTTACCAGAAGAGCCTCAAACTCCTTCACATCCGGAGTGGTGGTGAGCTCCTTTGTTTTCGGGTCAATACGGTACCGGGCCAGGAGAAAGTTCCTGGTTTGCTTGTTTGTGTATTGCGGGAGGAGGGGCTCGAGGCCGTTCTTCACACGCTCCTCATCCGCGGCGTCCCATTTCGGTTGCGCCACCCTAAAACCGCCAGGACCAAGTTTGTGGGTGCCTAAGTTCAGTTTTCGCATGTCCTTCCCCCACTGACTAGAATCCGACGTTGACTCGCTCTCGCACTTGATCTTGAAATCAGCGTAGTCTTGCTCGGTGATCGAGGGATTTGACTCCTTGATCTTCTCGTAACTCTCACCATTATTAATCATTTTCTTCACTCGGGTCCTCCAACTAGCGAGGGCGGTGCTCATCTTCGTGAGGGCGGCATTGTGCACTTTGTTCCGCATGAGACGCTTTTCTGAGCAGTCCACCGGGAACTCGTATCGTTCGTGTAGCTTCTTGAAGAGGAGGGTGCGCAAATTCGCTCGGTCAGGATGCCTGAGGTTCTCGGTGTTGATCGAGACCGTGCTCCGGAGGATGCACCCGAGTTGGGCAGAGTACCCTTTGACTAAATCAGGGGGCGCCGTTGGATGCCCAGTGGCGTTCACTTCGGTGAATGCTTGCTTCACGGTGCTGAGCACATTCAGGCGACGCTCCCTCCGTAGCTTCTTCGGTGCGCCGGTGTCATCCTCGGCGGCACCATCCGTGGTGTCATCCTCGGCGGCACCATCACTGGTGTCATCCTCGGCGGCATCGTCCGCTCGGTACTCTGGATCGGGGCCATCATCCTCGCCGTCGTCGCGGCGAGGTTGTGACTCCATCACCTCAATTTCATCGGTTAGCATCCAGAACGGCTTGCTGCCGCTGCCGCCAGCCTCTTCGTTGTTGGCCATGTTCGAACTAAGTAGGAAAAAATGCATAAAATTAGCGCAAGATTTCACGGAAAAATTGGGCATGACCTATGCTAATTTATGGACATATGAGTGCCCCATTTTCGCCGAAACGGAAATGAATCAACATTTCGGCGATAATGGGCAACTCTGTCGATCCCTGCACAAGAATATGACACCATATAGACATGCAAAACAATCCACCAGCTGAGCACCATGGCACATATACAATTGTTCCTCCATATACACCATGGCACATATACAATTGATCCTCCACCAGCTGAGCACTCAACAGCATGCATCGCCTAGCTATATGCATCAGCTAACCATGGGCATACATCAAGCGACAAGCAACAAGCAGCAAGCAGCAACTAGCGGCGAAGAAGCGGCTAGCAAGCAAGAGCAGCTACAGCTAGCGATAGCGACAAGCAGCAACTAGCGACAACGACAAGCAGCTAGCAAGCGAGCAGCTAGCTAGCGGCAGCTAGCTAGCGGCGGCAGCAAGCGACAAGCAGCTAGCAAGCGGCAGGAGTTAGCAGCTAGCGGCAGTAGCAAAGCGACATCAAGCTCACCGTGAGTCGCGTGGAGTCTCCGAGAGGTGAGTTGTTGCTCGGGTCGAGGAAGATGCGAGGGCGGCGGTCTTGCTCAACTCTGCCTTGAAAAACATAAAAATAAAAATTCAGTAAGCTTGTTCATGGTACTGTGGAGTTCAAACAGAGAAAATCAAAAGGAAACCTGATGCTAATTAAACTTTGTCTTGTGTGCTGTCATTTTTATGTCAGGCAAATGGCTACAGGGCTACACATAAGCGAGAACATAATGCTTTGTGGTCTAGTGCACGAGAATATGAGGCATTCATCCAGAAAGCAACATTCATCCAAAGAGATCAAATGTTCCGGAAACGAGCCTCATTATTTTGCTTCAAGATAACTAATAATCGCTAATATTTGGCACATATCCAAACTGCAAGCAGAAAGCAACCACATTAAGGCTAAGCACTAACTAGCCAAGTTCCCCAAGTCAAATTGTCCATTACACATTGGGGATTCATACATTCAGTATGCGCCAGACTTAGTGTAAGTTGCATTTCCAACTGGAATGAGGAATATTGCTACAAGATGCATACACAGAGCATCATTGCATAGTGCATACGAGACATTCAGCAAGCTACAAGATGCATACACCTCAACACAAGCTACAAGATGCATTGCCAAGACAAACATTCAGTTAACTGAAGAGCACCAAACCAGCAACAATGCTCCAGAAGTTTATCAAGCTAGCAGCAGCCAGCAAGCTAGCACCAAGCATACAAATACAAATAGAAGTAAACAGATACAAATTCATGGGAGGATCAAATAGTACTTGGCCCACCTGACAATGAATCAGTAACCTAGGCATGGAAAAACACATCCTAGATATAAATTCACAAAGATTCAGTAAATTCTTCTTATAAATTCTTATAAATTCTATGTTTCAATAGTGAGTTGTACTCTGGATATGTTTCAAATGGATTCTTATAAATTCTTCTTGGTCACAGAATTTCTTCTACAATATTATTTTGCTTCAGTTAGCACTGCAGTACCTATCATCAAATGAATTGATAGTAAATTACTTTCGGGTTCAGTTACACCATAGCAAAATAGATGTGCATTACACTAACTAACTGCATTTGCAACAAAGAACTCCAATGAACTACAGAGAACCACCTTTTGTGAAATCAAAATTCCTCATTTGGTTTGCATAAGGTGCATAGACTAGTTACTTAGCAATTTTCTTTTGCTTCACTAGACTATCAATTAAGCATCTTGACAACCCCTATGTTATCCATGTTAGCATGAACTGCCAGTAAACAGAATCACAAAATGATTAGGCCAAGCTATGTTGCATCAATGAATGCCAGTGCTCAAGTCATTTAAAGAGAACATTTCCATCATGATTAACTTATTTTAACCTTGATTTGATGAACAGCGGAGTACTTGAGCAATTACAGAGTATGGAAACCACATTTCTACAGCATCATCATGACAGATATTAACAGCGGTAGGAGTGCTGATGCCCATAGTGCCATGCTTCTTCTTCATTACTAATTCTTTTGCAGTTAAATCAGCAGTAGTATGTTGTATCTAATTTTAGTTTCTCTGCCATTTAGTAACTACTAATTCTTTTGTAGTCAGTAGCTTAAAATCACAACAGCCTAACAGCAGCAGCACCTAACAGCAGCCTAACAGCAGCAGCACCTAACAGCAGCATCAACCTATCTAGCAGCAGCAGCACCAAGCAGCAGCAGCAGTGCCGGCTCAAGGGGGAGCACCGAGCAGCAGCATCATCGCCGGCTCAAGGGGGAGCACCGAGCAGCAGCAGCATTGCCGGCTCGAGGGGGAGCACCAAGCAGCAGGAGTAGCACCTAGCAGTCAACCTAGCAGAGGAGGAGGAGGGGAGGAGCACGGCGGCTACCTGGGAAGGATGCGCAACGGTGAAGGCGTGTGGCGTCAGCGGTCGAAGGCTCCTCCGCGGTGAGGTCGAGGACGAGGTCGCAGGCGGCGTTAGAGGTCGAGGGCGTGCGGCTCCTCGGCGGTGAGATCGAGGACGAGGTCGCAGGCGGCGTGCGCTTCTCCTACTCCTGCTCCACGGTGTGCAGCCTGGGGAGCGACGAGGCAGAGGATGGGGCGCCGGCGGTGGGAGAGGTGGTCGCCGGCGGGGATTCGAGGGGGAGAGGGTCCGGTGGAGAGAGGCGTCGGTGAATGGGGGCGAGATCGAGATCGAGAGGAGATGGGGCGCCGGCGGGGATTGGGGAATGGTGAATGGGGATGGGGAGAAGAAGATGGTCGGGATTTGGCTAAGTCCCCGACTCCCCTTAGCAATAGCGCACCTCTAGGGGTGCGCCACTACGAGGCTTAGCAATAGCGCACCTCTCGGGGTGCGCCACTGCCTCTTTAGGTTTAGGTCAAAAGGCTCGCGGCACCTACAGTTGACAAGATCCGAATTGTACCGCAGTGGCTTGCTCCCCTTCTCTGTTCGGTTTACCCTGGCTGGCCGGGTTCGAACCCTGGCGGCCCCAATTTTTTTCACTTTTTTATTAAATTGATTTAACACTATAATAAATAGCATAATACACCAAAATAAAAGGCATAAATAATTATAATTATGTAGAATAGTTAAAATACTATAGAATCTATAAAATATCCAAAAATATAAATTATATGTCTATTTTGATCGGTACAATGTGTAGATTAACAATATGACATCCGTTATTCATACAAGAAAATGATACATAATTATCTTTTCACAATCTTCTTGCCCTTCTTTCTCGCGGTTGAATAATTTAGCCCCGGAACTCCTAGACTTCTTCTCTTGAATGGACGGCCTTTAGGTAGGGTGGTCCTGCTTCTTCTTGTTGTGTATGGTTCTTCATCATCGTCGTCGTCATCTTCCATCTTCGGATCGCCATACTGGTCAAAGTCTAGCTCGTTGGCGGCTCCATCCATTCCGATGATGCTCCTTTTGCCTCTCCTCACGATAACACGGCTGGGCTTTTGTGGGTCGGTAATGAAGAAGCATTGGTCCACTTGGGAAGCTAGTACCCATGGCTCATATTTCGCGGTGACCTTTGCATTTCAAATCCCTGCAAACAAACACATGCAACACATGTGTGGATCGGAGGCTTTGCATATACAACACATGTGGAGGCTTCGCATACAACACACATGCACGTGATCGAGACGATTTTTGCGCATGCGCACATATGTGTGTGTGCAAGACGATCGGAACCGGTCACACACAAAGCATAAAACCAACAAAGTTACCGATACGGCGAGACCTAGAGTGTTGGATGAGGTAAAAAGTTGAGATTGAGTAGGGTATTAAGCTAAGAAAGCTTCACCATTACTTACCTATTAAGCTAAGACATAGCAATGGCGCACTACTAAGTGGTGCGCCACTGCTACGCCTCTCATCTCTAAAAAGGGGCTATGGCCACCCCCTAGCAGTGGCGCACCTAATGACATGCGCCATAGGTAACCTATGTAGCAGTGGCGCACCACAGCAGTGCGCCATTGCTAAGCCTATCATCTCTAAACGGTCTCTGGACACCTCCTAGCAGTGGCGCACCTCTACAACGTGCGCCATAGGTAAGGAATGTAGCAGTGGCGCACCCCATAGACGTGCGCCACTACTAGGTTGGGGGAGGATCTGGCCTCCTGTCACCACTTACTTATGGCGCACCAGAATCAAGGTGCGCCACTACTACTTTTGTAACAGTGGCCCACCGTTTTGTGGTGCGCCACTGCTAAGTAGTAGTGGCGCACGGCAGCCATGGTGCGCCACTGATGGCAGTCTTACGGCTAGGCCTTTTCCTAGTAGTGGTCAGGGAAGTTTGCATGCATCTATCGCTCCAGCAATGAGTCGTTGTCGGTGGGTGGAGTTGGGTCTGCGGCGGCTGCACACACTAACAAAGCACCAGTAGTGGCAGACGATGATGAAGCATCGGTATCTCGCCTGGCGGCGCCTCGGAGGGTGGCATATCCCTCGCAACGGTGTTGCTCCTATGCATACGCTCCAGGTAGAGGTGGCAGAGCTGCTCCATGTAGGCCTCCTTGGCTAGCTCGGTGATGCATGTAAAATGCATACATGAACTTTGTCCTTTAGAATATTGAATTCCCACATATTTGCAACATATATGATGATAATATCATGTTTTACATTGATCTATGGGGATTTACCAATGATCCCCTTTATTTGGTTTATAACTCTGCAGAACAGGAAAACTCTATTCTGCGTTTCACTTTCAGAGACCTATAGGGAGTCAAATTGACCTGAGATTTTTTAGCATCACTTTTTCATCGGGAGAAGCACTCTCAGCCCTGGAACCACACCTGGAGAGGCCTGAGGCCCGAAAGACCCCGAGTGGTGTGCCCTACCTTTTTGGGCGCGCCACCGAGGCTCTTTCGGCCGTCGATCGTCCGATTGGCCTGATTCTTTTGCACAACGACGTATTTTGACCTAAAATCACTATATATATGGCCTCGAAGAGTTCTCGGGAGGAGAGCACCGCACAAACACAGAAACACGAAAATAGCGGCTGCTACAGAGGAGATTGGAGGGGTAAACTCCGCCGGGATCACTGCCGGAGGTATCTCCACCTTCTCCAACATCTTCATCATCATCACCATGATCAAGGGAGAGTAGTCCACCTCTGGACTACGGGTTTGTGGCAGTAGCTTGATCTATTTCTCTCATGTTTTTCATATTTCTTAGTGCCATATGAGCTGCCTCAAATGATTATGGCCATATTTGTAATACCTATGTGGTGGATCCTTATTCTTTGATATTGTGGTATGAGATCTGACCATATTATGTGTAAGATGTATTGATAGATGCATATTATATACCCCATTCTTAATTATTTATTCTGATCGAACATCTATGCAAGAGCGTGTGTGGGGTGATGTGTGTATGAGACGGAGTAGCATGGTTTTAGTGATTGGATCGTGACAATTTTTTCAAGATCTCTTATGGCCTTGGCCTTTTCTTTTACTACCTCACTAGGGATAAGGTGAATGCATGTGTTATGTTCATCACGTGACAGTAGTGATAATCTTGTTTGTTCAAGGTAGCATATTTGATACTTAAACTTCATGTCAAAGTACTTATGGCTATGCTCTGTTAATTCTTAATACAATATTGTATGAAGTTTATTTCTTGTGGAGCATAGGAGATATGTGTTGCATCATCTCTATGTTAGGACGTGATGCACATGTTAATTCTGATCTTACCCATACTATTATTTAAACCTTCATATTTCATTGATGAATTGTTATTTGTCCACTACAACTTAGAGAGAATAGTGATACGTCTCAAACATATCTATAATTTTTTATGCTCCATGCTTGTTTTACACCAATTCATATGTGTTTTGCTTACACTTCATTGCACTTTTACATGATTTCCGGCACTAACCTATTAACAAGATGCCACAGTGTCAGTTCCCTGTTTTCTGCTGTTTTTGTATTTCAGAAAAGTTGTACAGGAAATATTCTCGGAATTGGACGAAACAGAAGCCAAAGTCAATATTTTACCAAAGAAAGATGAAGTCCATAGGGGGGTCGAAAAGGCACAGCAAGGCTGCCAGACCACCCCTAGGCGCGGCCTGGACCTAGCTCGCGCCTAGGGTAGGTCTAGGCCCATCACGCGCCTAACCGACCTAAATCCACCGCCTATTTATACATCTTCTCGGGGAGAACCTTGGATACCCAAGCCTACGTCCACGAAAAGTTCCGTAGCTCCGCCGCCGTCGTAGACAAAATCTGGGGGACAGAATTCTCTGTCCGGCACCCTGCCGGGACGGGGAATTGCCCCCGGAGCCATCTCCATCGACTTGACCACCATCTCCATCGCCGTTGCTGACTCCCATGATGAGGAGGGAGTAGTTCTCCCTCGAGGATGAGGGCTCTACCAGTAGCTATGTGGTCTGTCTCCCTCTCCCATGGTCTGATCTTTATGTGACCATGAGTTTTGTAATCTAGATGTCGTTATGCTATTCAAGTGGATTTTACTTATGTGATATCCAGATATGCATATTTCTAGAGAGTAACTTTGGGCCGCCAACTAAAGCCATGTTCACATGGTGGAAGTTTCAGCTGGACAAAGGTCCAAATATCTGTTGTCCTTGTTTTCCCGGTATGGATGTCCAAAAAGTTGAGATTCATCAAAATTGAGAAATCAAATGAGATTCATCTCCTAGGACCTTTGTACAGGAGGTAAGGAGGTACCCCTTTCTGACACTTGGTTAAAACATATGTATGTGATGAAAATCCATGGAAGTCCAAGCTAATTAGGACAAGGTGTGAGCGCTATTAGTATATTATGCATGAGGCAAGTAAACTTATAGGAAGTTTTTATGCATGAGCCATACTATTTATCACTACCGTTGACATGAGTAGCACCTCTCAAAATAAATATTTTCAACACTCCTATTGCTTTCAAAATAAAAAGCTCTCGCACATGAGTGATCCCTGCTTCCCTCTGCGTAGGTTCTTTCTTTTACTTTTATGTTGAGTCTTCATCTTCTACCTTATGCACCAATTAAGAGAGCATAGTTGTCATTCTTAGTGTAATGTGCATAGTCCCAAAATTATTATTGCTTGGTTCATGATTGTGTTATTTCTTGCTCTCAAATTACTTGTATCTAGTCACCCTCTGAACTTTGAAGGTGTCCTTGCATTTATGTTTTGCTATTCCACAAGGACATGTTGAGTACCACTTTGTTATGTTTACTCTATGATAATAAACACACGGTTGCTCTCAATGCACTATTATTCATGCGGATGAAGCCTGGTGATCAGGGGATACGTGAGCACCCCTTCTCTGCTCGACACGTGTCTAACGACGTTAGCATTGTACACGCATCGACGCAGTCTAGCTCATCGAGTGGAAGGGAGGAGAGATGTGGGGAAGGTGCATGGCGACGCGCTTGGCCAGGGAGACATTGGCGCAACCTCAGATGCACGAGGTGGAGGCTGGCGAGGTGGAGGTGGAAGCCGGCGAGGTAGTGGCTGATACGTCTCCAACGTATCTATAATTTCTTATGTTCCATGCTACTTTTATGATGATACACACATGTTTTATACACACTTTATGTCATTATTATGCATTTTCCGGAACTAACCTATTGACAAGATGCCGAAGTGCCAGTTCCTATTTTCTGCTGTTTTTGGTTTCAGAAACCCTAGTAAAGAAATATTCTCGGAATTGGACGAAATCAACGCCCAGCATCTTATAATTCCACGAAGCTTCCAGAACACCGGAGAGGCACCAGAGGGGAGCACTGTGGGCCCCACACGTGTGGGCGGCGCGGCACAGGGGGGCGCGCCCCCCTATTGTATGGCTGCCTCGTCAGCCCTCCGACTCCGACTCTTCGCCTATAAGAAGCCTCCTGACCTAAAAACTTCGGAGGAATAAGCCACGGTACGAGAAACCTTCCAGAGCCACCGCCATCGCGAAGCCAAGATCTGGGGGACAGAAGTCTCTGTTCCGGCACACCGCCGAGACGGGGAAGTGCCCTCGGAAGGCATCTCCATCAACACCACCGCCATCTTCATCACCGCTGCTGTCTCCCATGAGGAGAGAGTAGTTCTCCATCGAGGCTAAGGGTTGTACCGGTAGCTATGTGGTTAATCTCTCTCTCCCATGTACTTCAATACAATGATCTCATGAGCTGCCTTACATGATTGAGATCCATATGATGAGCTTTGTAATCTAGATGTCGTTATGCTATTCAAGTGGATTTTACTTATGTGATCTCCGGAGACTCCTTGTCCCACGTGTGTAAAGGTGACAGTGTGTGCACCGTGTGGGTCTCTTAGGCTATATTTCACAGAATACTTGTTCACTGGGTTATGATTTGAGTTGGATGTCTCTATGAAACTGTGGTGTGTTAGTACCTCCTATGAATGCTCACAGTGATAGCGTGGGGTGTTTATTAGTACTTGGGAATACATCTTTAAGGTTTGCCTACATGATGAATTAGTGTTCGTTATCTTGCCAGAGAGTAATTCAGAATAGCATAGTGAAGTGCTTATTTATATTCCATTATGATTGCAATGTTGAGAGTGTCCACTGGTGAAAGTATGATCCCTAGGCCTTGTTTCCAAATACTGCAATCATCGCTTATTTACTGTTTTACTGCATCTTTACTTCCTGCAATATTACCACCATCAACTGCACGCCAGCAAGCTATTTTCTGGCGCCGTTACTACTGCTCATATTCATTCATACCACTTGTATTTCACTCTCTCCTCGCCGAACTAGTGCACCTATACATCTGACAAGTGTATTAGGTGTGTTGGGGACACAAGAGACTTCTTGTATCGTAATTGCAGGGTTGCTTGAGAGGGATATCTTTGACCTCTTCCTCCCTGAGTTCGATAAACCTTGGGTGATTCACTTGAGGGAAATTTGCTGCTGTTCTACAAACCTCTGCTCTTGGAGGCCCAACACTGTCTACAGGAATAGAAGCGTGCGTAGACATCAAGCACTTTTCTGGCGCCGTTGCCGGGGAGATCAAGACACGCTGCAAGGGGAGTCTCCACTTCCAATCTCTTTACTTTGTTTTCGTCTTGCTTTATTTTATTTACTTCTTTGTTTGCTGCACTATATCAAAATACAAAAAAATAGTTGCTAGCTTTACTTTATTTACTGTCTTGTTCTCCATATTAAAAAAATACAAAAAAATTAGTTACTTGCTTTACTTTATTTACTATCTTGTTTGCGTTCTCCATATTAAAAACACAAAAAAATTAGTTACTTGCATTTACTTTACTTATTTCGTCATGTTTCCTCCTAAGTTTACTCTTAAAGATATACCGGTAGGACGAGGGTCTATCCTTGGGAAAGATAATATAGAAGATTTTTTCACTCATATTAGTACGGTTGAAGATTTTGAAGATAGACACTTGGTAGAACTTGCTCCTACTTATGAAATTGATGTTGCTTCTTTAGTACACGCGTTAGAAGCTAGATTTGTTAATCTCAATCCCGTGATTCAACATATGTTTCTTACACTCTGTGATATGGAAGAAGGAGAAAAGAAAGATTTTGTGTTAGAAACCCTTCTTAAAGAATTTGGTGGTATAGCAAGAGAAGCTAGAAAAGTCTTTACTAAATATAATATGCTTGGCTCTTATACCAACTTTGCTAGTATCCTTGAAAAGATGGAAAAAGATAGACAAAAGTACACTAATCAAGTTAATTATGAGGGGGATATTAAAAGATCAATACTTTGCAAGCTCTTGGGAATGTGTGAGGCTCTAGAAAATAACTATGCTTGGCTTGTCCCTGAAAATTTGTTTGATGAGAATAGAAAGCCTAAGACTAATGAAAAGGGAGCCTCTGAAACTTACATAGATAAGATACAATGCATAGTTGAGAAAACTCCAAACCCCGATGTTGATGCTTCATCTCTTGATAATACTTGATGCACACTTTCTGCGCCTAGCTGAAAGGCGTTAAAGAAAAGCGCTTATGGGAGACAACCCATGATTTTACTACAGTATTTTTGTTTTATATTTGAGTCTTGGAAGTTGTTACTACTGTAGAAACCTCTCCTTACCTTAATTTTTTTGCATTGTTGTGCCAAGTAAAGTCTTTGATAGTAAGGTTCATACTAGATTTGGATTACTGCGCAGAAACAGATTTCTTGCTGTCACGAATTTGAGCAGTAGTCTCTGTAGGTAACTCAGAAAAATCTGCCAATTTACGTGAGTGATCCTCAGATATGTACACAACTTTCATTCAATTTGAGAATTTCTATTTGAGCAAGTCTGGTGCACCTAAAAAATTCATCTTTACGGACTGTTCTGTTTTGACAGATTCTGCCTTTTATTTCGCATTGCCTGTTTTGCTATACTTGATGGATTTCTTTATTCCATTAACTTTCAGTATCTTTGTGCAATGTCCAGAAGTTTTAAGAATGATTATGTCACCTCTGAACATGTGAATTTTGATTATGCACTAACCCTCTAATGAGTTGTTTTGAGTTTGGTGTGGAGGAAATTTTCAAGGATCAAGAGAGGAGGATGATACAATATGATCAAGGAGAGTGAAAGCTCTAAGCTTGGGGATGCCCCTGTGGTTCATCCCTGCATATTTCAAGAAGACTCAAGCATCTAAGCTTGGGGATGCCCAAGGCATCCCCTTATTCATCGACAACATTATCAGGTTCCTCTAGTGAAACTATATTTTTATTCCATCACATCTTATGTGCTTTACTTGGAGCGTCTGTATGTTTTTGTTTTTGTTTTGTTTGAATAAAGTTTGATCCTAGCATTCATTGTGTGGGAGAGAGACACGCTCCGCTGTTGCATATGGACAAATATGTCCTTAGCTTTACTCATAATGTTCATGGCGAAGGTTGAAACTGCTTCGTTAATTGTGATATGGTTGGAAACGGGAAATGCTACATGTGGTAATTGGTATAATGTCTTGAATAATGTGATACTTGGCAATTTTTGTGCTCATGTTTAAGCTATTGCATCATATACTTTGCACTTATTAGTGAAGAAATACATAGAGCTTGCTAAAATTTGGTTTGCATGATTGGTCTCTCTAAGGTCTAGATATTTTCTAGTAAGGGTTGAACAACAAGGAAGACGGTGTAGATTCTTATAATGCTTGCAAGATGTTTTTATGTGAGTTTTATTGTACCGGTTCATACTTGGGTTTGCTTCAAACAACCTTGCTAGCCTAAGCCTTGTATTGAGAGGGATTACTTCTCGTGCATCCAAATCCTTGAGCCAAATACTATGCCATTTGTGTCCACCATACCTACCTACTACATGGTATTTTTCTGCCATTCCAAAGTAAATTGCTTGAGTGCTACCTTTAAAATTCCATTCTTTGTCTTTGCAATATATAGCTCATGGGAAAAATAGCCTTAAAAACTATTGTGGTATTGAATATGTACTTATGTATCTTATTTCTTAATAAGTTGCTTGTTGAGCGATAACCATGTTCCTGGGGACGCCATCAACTATTTCACCTTTGTTGAATATCATGTGAGTTGCTATGCATGTTCGTCTTGTCTGAAGTAAGGGTGATTTATCATGATCAAATGGTTTGAGTATGCATATTGTTAGAGAAGAACATTGGGCCGCTAACTAAAGCCATGATCCATGGTGGAAGTTTCAATTTGGACAACAATCCTCAATCTCATATGAGAATTTTATCTGTTGTTGAATGCTTATGCATTAAAGAGGAGTCCATTATCTGTTGTCTATGTTGTCCCGATATGGATGTCTAAGTTGAGAATAATCAAAAGCGAGAAATCCAATGCGAACTTTCTCCTTAGACCTTTGTACAGGCGACATAGAGGTACCCCTTTGTGACACTTGGTTAAAACATATGCTATGCTATGATAATCCATGTAAATCCAAGCTAATTAGGACAAGGTGCGGGCACTATTGGTAATCTATGCATGAGGCTTGCAACTTATAGGATATCTTATACATAACACATATGCATTATTACTACGGTTGACAAAATTGTTTCTATGTTTTCAAAATAAAAGCTCTAGCACAAATATAGCAACCCATGCTTCCCTCTGCGAAGGGCCATTCTTTTACTTTTATGTGGAGTCAGTTTACCTACTTCTTTCTATCTTAGAAGCAAACACTTGTGTCAACTGTGTGCATTGATTCTTACATGTTTACCTATTGCACTTGTTATATTGCTTTGTGTTGACAATTATCCATGAGATATGCATGTTGAAAGTTGAAAGCAACTGCTGAAACTTATATCTTCCTTTGTGTTGCTTCAATGCCTTTACTTTGAATTTATTGCTTCATGACTAACTCTTATGCAAGACTTATTGATGCTTGTCTTGAAAGTACTATTCATGAAAAGTCTTTGTTATATGATTCAGTTGTTTACTCATTGTCTTTACCATTGCTTTGAATCACTTCATTCATCTCATATGCTTTGCAACAGTATGATCAAGATTATGTTGGTAGCATGTAACTTCAGAAATTATTCTTGTTATTGTTTACCTACTCGAGGGCGAGTAGGAACTAAGCTTGGGGATGCTGATACGTCTCCAACGTATCTATAATTTCTTATGTTCCATGCTACTTTTATGATGATACACACATGTTTTATACACACTTTATGTCATTATTATGCATTTTCCGGAACTAACCTATTCACAAGATGCCGAAGTGCCAGTTCCTGTTTTCTGCTGTTTTTGGTTTCAGAAATCCTAGTAAAGAAATATTCTCGGAATTAGACGAAATCAACGCCCAGCATCTTATAATTCCACGAAGCTTCCAGAACACCGGAGAGGCACCAGAGGGGAGCCCTGTGGGCCCCACACGTGTGGGCAGCGCGGCCCAGGGGGGCGCGCCCCCTATTGTCTGGCTGCCTCGTCAGCCCTCCGACTCCGACTCTTCGCCTATAAGAAGCCTCCTGACCTAAAAACTTCGGAGAAATAAGCCACGGTACGAGAAACCTTCCAGAGCCGCCGCCATCGCGAAGCCAAGATCTGGGGGACAGAAGTCTCTGTTCCGGCACGCCGTCGGGATGGGGAAGTGCCCCCGGAAGGCATCTCCATCAACACCACCGCCATCTTCATCACCGCTGCTGTCTCCCATGAGGAGGGAGTAGTTCTCCATCGAGGCTAAGGGCTGTACCGGTAGCTATGTGGTTAATCTCTCTCCCATGTACTTCAATACAATGATCTCATGAGCTGCCTTACATGATTGAGATCCATATGATGAGCTTTGTAATCTAGATGTCGTTATGCTATTCAAGTGGATTTTACTTATGTGATCTCCGGAGACTCCTTGTCCCACGTGTGTAAAGGTGACAGTGTGTGCACCGTGTGGGTCTCTTAGGCTATATTTCACAGAATACTTGTTCACTGGGTTATGATTTGAGTTGGATGTCTCTATGAAATTGTGGTGTGTTAGTACCTCCTATGAATGCTCACAGTGACAGCGTGGGGTGTTTATTAGTACTTGGGAATACATCTTTAAGGTTTGCCTACATGATGAATTAGTGTTCGTTATCTTGCCAGAGAGTAATTCAGAATAGCATAGTGAAGTGCTTATTTATATTCCATTATGATTGCAATGTTGAGAGTGTCCACTAGTGAAATTATGATCCCTAGGCCTTGTTTCCAAATACTGCAATCATCGCTTATTTACTGTTTTACTGCATCTTTACTTCCTGCAATATTACCACCATCAACTGCACGCCAGCAAGCTATTTTCTGGCGCCGTTACTACTGCTCATATTCATTCATACCACTTGTATTTCACTATCTCTTCGCCGAACTAGTGCACCTATACATCTGACAAGTGTATTAGGTGTGTTGGGGACACAAGAGACTTCTTGTATCATAATTGCAGGGTTGCTTGAGAGGGATATCTTTGACCTCTTCCTCCCTGAGTTCGATAAACCTTGGGTGATTCACTTAAGGGAAACTTGTTGCTGTTCTACAAACCTCTGCTCTTGGAGGCCCAACACTGTCTACAGGAATAGAAGCGTGCGTAGACATCAGTGGCCATTAGTTATTGGTCGTTAGTGTCCGCTAGTGAGTAGCATAATCTAACAGTGGTGGACCAAATCCAACGGTGATAACCGGGTGCTCACGTATCCCCCTGGTCACCAAATGCACTCTCTTATTCATGATCCTTTGTTTGAGTTACTCTTCATGTTATAACATAGTTGCTAAGTTCAATTGAATCATATTTATCATGTCTATGTTAGAGTACTTAGATCCCAGCTCACAATTCTTTACATCCTTAATCAAGATTGTGTTGGCTTCATGTCACCTCAAAAATTATTTTGTTATCACTTACCTACTCGAGGACGAGCAGGAGTTAAGCTTTGGGATGTTGATACATCTCAAACGTATCTATAATTTTTTATGATCCATGCTTGTTTTACACCAATTCATATGTGTTTTGCTTACACTTCGTTGCACTTTTACATGATTTCCGGCAATAACCAATTAACAAGATACCACAGTGCCAGTTCCCTATTTTCTGATGTTTTTGTATTTCAGAAAAGTTGTACAGAAAATATTCTCGGAATTAGACGAAACAAAAGCCGAAGTCAATATTTTACCGAAACGAAGATGAAGTCCAGAGGGGGGGTCGAAGAGGCGCAGCAGGGCGGCCAGACCACCCCTAGGCGCGGCCTGGACCTAGCCCGCGCCTAGGGTAGGTCTGGGCCCATGAGGCGCCCAACCGACCTAAATCCTCCGCCTATTTACACATCTTCTCGAGAAAGCCATGGATACCCAAACCTCGATCCATGAAAAGTTTCGTAGCTCTACCGCCGTCACCGACAAGATCCAGGGGATAGAAGTCTCTGCTCCAGCACCCTGTCGGGACGGGGAATTGCCCCCGGTGACAAGGTATTAACTTGTCAATGCCTATAGATTGTAGGCTAGGGTTTAGTTGGAAGTAGAGGGTAAGTAGATCTCGAAGGTTTCAGCCGAAAAGTACTCGACGACTATGAAAACTAGGGTTTGTAAACAATGATTCGATGATCTCTGTGTCCCTCGACTCCCCCTTATATAGGAGGCGGAGCCGAGGGATTCGTGTAGTACAAGTTACATAGTCCGGGAAGGTTTCTAACTCATCCCGCAAGATTACAAATAACACTTCCTATTACAATTCTATCTTTCCTTAAATACATCTTGGGCTCCCGAATCTTCTTATTCTTCGGGTAGTGGGCCTTCAGTAAAACCCCGGGTACTATCTTCGGCAAGCCCATTTGGGATACCTATGTCAGTAGCCCCCGAGATTTTGCTTGAATCGCAGAGTTAAGGAAAATCTCCACTGTTTATTTTTATTCGACAAACTCAACTTCTTTATATTTCTTCTCATAAACTTCTATATTGTACAGGGATAATGGTAATTGGGGCTAGTTCATCTGACGGATCAGGTACTAGTTAACTGCTCTCGTGGCAATCCACAAAAACCTACTTCAAGAATCACGTCCCTGGACATGACCTCGGGATACTGGTGTAAACTTCGACAGGTGCCGCTTAAGGTCTTACCATTCTGTCGAGTCCCAGTAAAATTTATCGGGTACCTAACGCGTCCGTTAGGATTTTTCTTCGTATCTGTTGATACGGATAAAAGTAGCAGAGCGCAGTCTTCGGCGATGCCACGCCCAGCAGAACGGATCTGGGGTCTTACCTTCGCAAATTTGCGGCATTCAGAAATTGATCGCAACTTCGGCGTTCTGAGAATATATTGTCGAGTGCTATTTCGGCTGTTAGAATGGCACATTTTATCGAGTCAAAGATGACTTATATTGCTTTCCCGATGGGAGTATATGCAGAGTTATTTATAACTCGAAATATACTCTGCTATCTTTCTTTTTTCTCTTTCTTTCTTATGATTTCATCGGGCACACAAACAGCGTTCCCGATGGGAGTAGCCCCCGAGGCTACAGCCAAGGACTTGTACTTGGTTGTAGGCTCCACGCCTTATGCCGCTATATTTTCTTTTTATCTCCCGAAGTTTTATAATTTCTCGGGTGCGCGAACAGCGCTCCCGATGGGAGTAGCCCCCGAGACTATGAACAAATATTTGTATTTGATCATAGGCTCACGCCATTTCTATTTTGTCTTTCTGGACCTTTTTCCTTTTTTCCAAAGTAGCCCCCGAGCATTTGATCAAAAACTTGTATTTGATTCAAAGGCTCAACATTATTTTTCCGTGTCGCCTTTTATGAAGCTATTGAGTCGAATTTTTTCTTCTACCAAGATGACGTTGTTGCTGACGATAGCCACGATTGTTTGTCAAAAATCTGCGACAAGTCTTTTCTCGCTGCCATGCTGGCCCAATTAATCCACTATCTTGACACATCGTGCAAGTGGGGGACACACGTCCTCCGCTTTTTCTGGCACAATCATCGTAACTTCCCCAGTGTTAAGTTACTTTTTTACCCTTGCTGCCACGTGGTTATCATCTGTCACACATATTCCTTATCCAACGGTCCGTCGTTTCGCCGCACCCTTATATAAGATTATCGTCTTCCTCCTTGAGCACTTCCACTCGCGCCGTCCCCCCTTTTCTCATCTGCAAATTTCCTCCTGCAATCCACAATCTCCTAAGCTCCTCGCTTCCAAACTGCAACCCCTACGCCATTGTTAATGCCACCGCGTCGATTGACGAGGCACAGCACGCCGGAATCCTCCATGGCTGCCACGGATCTGGGGACAGCGGAGTGGGAAAGATCGAAGATCTCCGCTCAAGACGTTAACATGCTGAGGAAGCTGGGGATCAGCAAGAAACCCAAGGCATTGTGCTTCCCCAGTGAGGAAAGCTACCCAACCCCTCCAATGGGGTATCGGGTAAGTTTTGTCGACCACCTCATCCGCGGTCTTTCCGCCCCCATTCATCCTTTTCTCCGTGGACTTCTTTTTGTCTACGGTCTGCAACTCCACCATCTTACGCCAAATTCAATCCTCCATATCTCTATTTTCATCACTCTGTGTGAGGCCTTCCTTGGCATCCAGCCTAACTGGGCGCTATGGAAGCGCATTTTCTTCTGCCGCCGCAATGGCTCACCCAATGTCGCCTATAATATAGGCGGCGTTGTGATTTCTGTTCGGCCCACTGTCGATTACTTCGACGTCAAGCTGCCTGACTCAGTTCAAGGATGGCGCAAGAAGTGGTTGTATATTCAGGAGGAGAACCACGGATGTGCAGAGGACAACATCCCTCCTTTTGATGGCGCTGAAAAAATCTTTCGCCGTCGCTCATGGGACGCGGAAGCCACCGAAGAAGAAAGAGCGTCGACAGAAACCTTGATGGCTCGTATCCACGAGTTGCAAAATACTCGCGGCAAGGAGTTATCGGGTATCCAAATCACTGCGTACTTTCTTAGGACTAGGGTGCAGCCGCTTCAGGCTCGCAAGCATCCTCTCTGGAAATATGCCGGCGACAAGGACGTAGATCGGCTGTCGGTGAATTTGGAGGTCAAGGATTTAGAAAAACTTGTCCGAAAAATTTCATCTCTTAACAAAAAAGATGCTGTCCCTTCTTCTTGCCGTGTGACGCCATTCAGCGCCGCCAATCCACTTCCCGAGGTAATCTTTGTCTATTGTCCTGGTGTTGCTTTGCTATCTTTTTTGTAACTTTATTTCTGATACCGATCCCTGTTTTTATGTTGCACAGAATCATCCAGACCTTGTCTCGCTTCCTCCTCCCCCGGAAGGTGGAGAAGTTGAAGAAAGGGCCATTGTCACTGATGACAATCAGGAAGCTCCATCTTTTGTGAATGAACCCGTGGATTCTCGAAAATCTGCTGGTTCTTCCGAAGGTACCGCGTCGGCACAATCTCCTCCTCCCGCTGTCTCCCCGAGAGGCAAAAGGAAAAGGAAAGATGTCGAAGATTCCGGCACTTCCAAAGCCGAAGAAGTTGATCCTTCACGTCAGAAGGCGGCTTACGATCCTTATCTTTAATCCCTCGTCAGCTCGTAAGTTATTTTTATTTCTCCCTTTTTTTTCTGTATTCGAAATGTTTGTCTTGTCTTCTTTTTTATGCCGTCGAGTTTTAATCACAGCGATGATGAGGAAGAAACACCAACTGTTGACGTGGCTCCTCGCACGAGCACGTCACATACTTTGCTTGCCTCAGATACGCTAGTTGAAGGAGAAGAATCCTCGCCTCCTCAACGAGACGTCGTCACCACTACTCCGCCATCAAGCCCCCTTGCTCCTTCACCAAAAAGGACAAGGGTTGAAACGATTATTGAGCCTGCCCCTCAATTGGGTAGCTCTTCTACTCTGCTCTTGGATGATGTAAGTTCTCTCTTTTTTTTTCTTGCCAATGTCTATATTTCCTCTATTTTGCTTTTTCACGCCTTCACTTTTTTTTTATACCAATGTTTCTCTTTCTTTGTTCTTCTTTGACAGCCCATGATCAAAGAGCTTATCCGCATCGGGTCCCAATTCGTTGGGTACCGTGAGTATGCCAGCAGAACTGACGGTGATAACTTTTTTTGCTGTTGTTGTTTCTTACTTCTTGCTCCTGTCGTTTGTCGCAATTTTTGACCTTTCTTTTTTATTTCGACAGAAAAACTTGCAGAGGCCAACAAACGTGCCGACGCACTTGCTCAAAAACTGGAGCAAAGTGAAGCGGCCCGCAAGAAAGCCGAACTTATTGCTAGCGAAGCCAAAGCAGAGGCTGATGAAGCCAAAGCAAAAGCTGCTAGTGTCGAGGATCTGCAGAAGAAACTTGCGGATGCTGATACTGCTTTAAACGAGCACAAAGCCGCACAAGCTGCTCGTGAGCAGGGGATCCTCAAGCGCCTGAAATCGCAAAGTCGACGCTTTCAAGGTAATATTATTGATCCCTTCTATTTTTTATGGGACCTGCTTTTTCTTGCTTTTGACCGATGTTGATTCCCTGTTGCAGGTCAAACAAACCAAGAATTTGAACTGGAGAATCCCGACAATGATCCTCTCCTTGACGCACTTTCTTATCTGGAGCTTCATGGATCCGAAATTCGTGAAGGCGTGGCGAATGCTGATGCGGGACTGTCGGCGTTGTTCCCCTACTTCTTCCCGAAGAAAGAGGAGCCCAAGACTTTCCTTGCCCTTGCCCAGAGCTTCAATTCATCAGAAGACCTTGGACTGAAGATGCGCCAGGAAAACATGAAGATTGCTGTCGAGAGTACTGTTGCCCTGGTCGCTGACAGCCAACAAACTGTTGATTGGATGAAGGTTGGCGACACCGATCAGATAGAGTAGTCAAGATGGAGGTCGTTGATTAAGGCAGCCAAGCCTAACACGAAGAAAATCCTGGCCTATCTCGGGATCAAACCAGCTTCAACTCCTAGCTCATCAAGGCCAGAGGTCTAGTTGCATGCTTCTTTGTTTTTTGCTTTTTCTGTTTCTTTTGCCCCTGTCGCCAAATTAGCTGTGGCGACAATTATCCTGGTAGTCCTTTTGGGGAAACTTCTTCTGTAATGCCTATGTAAATTTGTCTAGAAATTAATGAAATTCCCTCTGGCATTATCATTGATCCTGGCGCTTTCTTTTCCAGTTAATATTTGACAACTATTCGACCAATCCTTGCTCTGCCGATGCTTCACCTGCTTCTTCCTTCTCGAAGAAAATGCTAATCGACGATAACCCTCTCGAAGGTTCTTCAAGCAAACATTTGTCGGAAGATTTGCAAGAACTTCGACAACAACTTCAATCCATGAAGAAACAAACTCTTGCGATGATGGAAAAATCTCGACAAGCGTCCGAGCGAGAGAAATTGCTCTTCAACAGGCAAAGGAAGCCATCACTGCGAAGGATGCCGCTGTTGCTGAAGCTGCTGAAGCTTCTTCTCGCGAGAATTATATGCTTCAGCTAATGACTGATGCCAGTTTGGACATGACAGGTATGTTTCCCGCTCGTAACCATATTGGATATTATTCTCCACCCTTCGTTACTTGATTTTTTGTTTGATGTGTCAGGCTCGTTTCTGGATACTGCTGCCGAAGACCAACGTGTTGAAGCTCGAACCACTGTTTTGCTGAGACTGGCTACGCAACATGGGTCTAATTTTTGGGTTACTCCTGAGCGCACCCGCCAAATCGTCAGATTTCAAGATCGCGCGGCTCAGGTCCGCGATTTCCTTGACTTCTGTACGAAGACTTTATTTTTAGTTTATGGGACCATGTTCCCTCGGAACAAAATGCCAGAAACCCTTCCAGCTTTAATGGAGAAATTTCGAGATGCTCCTCGAATCCATGGCTTTGTGCGAGCTCAGCTTTCTGCTGGCGCAAGATTTGCCATGATGATGATAAAAATTTGTCATCCAAAATTTCCCATAGATCAAATTGTTCCTACTTGCCTGGCGAAGATGGCAAAGAAGAAGAGAAATGTGGGCAAGATTGACGATTTGGTGACTCCTGTTGCTGAAGATATGATGGATGAGCTTCTTCGGATGGATTCTGAGTTCTTCGTGAAGGGAAGCTATGCTGAACATAGTACTCGTCCTTCTACTGAGCGGATAACCATAGATCATGTGCTAGGTTTCCCTTGAAAACTTTTTCCTCTTCTTTGCTGTATTTCTATCATTGATATATCTTTGTGTATTTGTAAACACAATCTATATTGTCAAGCTGTATTTTTGATCACTAAGCCCCCGAGCTTTTGGCTGGAGTCTATACTGTTTTTCTATCTCGGAGGTTTTCCCTCCTGTCGTAATAAGATATCTCTGTTTTTCATTGATGGGTTGGAAGCCCCCGAGTGTCGTGATATCACAGTTCTATATTTTTCTTGCGAGGTTCTTAGACCAAAGCAGCAAGTTTCTTTTGCGCATACACTATGTTTATGATTTTATTAACTTCCAATATTTGGCGAGGTATTTAGTGTACCAAGGCGAAATATTTTGGTAAGTCTAATATGGCTATCTTGTACGTATTTTGAAACTTGAAGGCGTTGAGCCCCCGAGCGTGTCGAAGAATAAGAAATATATCTCCACTATCTTTATTATATTGCAGCACCGCGAGCCCGCCTCATTAAAAACCTTTCCGGCCCCACTCGGTGCCCCGAAAAGGAAAAGAGTGCGTCTGAAAACTCGCGGGCGTTTCAGTACACTGTATTTTTACAGAGAAGGACTATATTTCGACTCTAGGCGTAGAACCGCCGGAGCTGTGCTGCGTTCCAAGGGTTTTTCTCGGGAACCCCTGTCTTCTTGTCCTTTATCCTGTACGCTCCTCCTTCAATTACTTCCGTTATGATGTAGGGGCCAAGCCATGGCGACTCGAGTTTTTCAGTGCGCTCTTGGTTGAGTCGCAAAACTAAATCTCCGACTTGAAAGGATCTTGGTCTCAAACGTCGACTGTGGTAATTTTTCAGGTTCTGCTGATATTTGGTTACCCTTGATAATACTTCGTCTCGAGCTTCGTCGAGTGCGTCGACGTCGTCTTCCAATGCTTTCTTGGAAGCCTCTTCATTATACTCTGTGACTCTGGGGGAGTCGTGCTCTATTTCTATTGGTAGTACTGCCTCTGCTCCATGGACGAGGAAAAACGGGGTCTCCTGTGTCGCTGTATTTGGTGTTGTTCGGATGCTCCATAACACACTTGGTAGTTCTTCTGGCCAGGTATGTCGAGCTTTTTCCAGTGGTCCTAATAGGCGTTTCTTGATGCCATTGCAGATGATGCCATTGGCTTTCTCGACTTGACCATTGGTTTGAGGATGTGCAACCCGCGAAGTGCAATTTGATGCCTACCTCGCACGACGCCTTGAACTCTTTTGACGTAAAATTGCTGCCATTGTCTGTGACAATGCTATGAGGTACTCCAAATCGAAAAACGATGTCCTTCACGAATTTTATTGCTGATGCTGCATCTGGTGAATTTATCGGCTTTGCTTCTATCCACTTGGTGAATTTGTCGACAGCAACCAGCAAGTACTCATATCCTCCTGGCGAAGCTTTGTGCAACTTGCCCACGATATCAAGTCCCCATTGGGCAAAGGGCCACGACAATGGTATTGGTGTTAATTCCGCCGCTGGAGAGTGAGGTTTGGCGGCGAATCTTTGACACGCGTCGCAAGTCCTTACTATTTCCTTGGCATCCTCAATTGCTGTCAGCCAATAGAATCCTGCTCGAAAAACCTTGGCTGCAATAGCTCGACTACTTGCGTGGTGGCCACATATTCCTTCGTGTACATCCTTCAGAATTATTCTTCCTTCTTCAGGTGTGACACACCTTTGCAGGACGCCCGAAATACTTCGCTTGTATAATTCCCCTTTGATCACTGTGAAAGCTTTGGATCGTCGAATAACTCGCCTTGCTTCAACTGGATCGTCGGGTATTTCTTTCCTGAGGATGTATGATATATATGCTTGCATCCATGGAATTTGAACCATCATCACAAGTTCTTGGTCCTCTTCATCCTCCGTGGTTTCTTTCAGAAGCGTCGAAGTTTTCTCTTCTTTTGCTTTTTTCTGCACCTTTTTTGGTTTCGTGGATCTCTCCGCTATTTCTTCCCAAAATACTCCTGGCGGGATTGGGAGGCACTGCGACCCGATGTTTGCGAGAACGTCGGCTTCATCGTTGCTCAATCGGCTGATGTGGTTTACTTCGCATCCATCAAACAGCTTCTCGAGCTCATTGTACACCTCCTTGTATGCCATCATGCTATCATTGACTGCGTCACATTGGTTCATAACCTGCTGAGCCACCAATTGTGAGTCGCCAAAGATTTTTAGTCGAGTTGCACCGCAAGCTTTCGCCATCTTCATCCCGTGTATGAGGGCTTCATATTCTGCTTCATTGTTAGATGCGTTAGGGAACGTCATCCGAAGGACGTATTTCAACTTGTCGCCTTCAGGTGATATAAGTACTACTCCTGCGCCAGCTCCTTCTACTCTCTTGGACCCATCGAAGTTCATGGTCCAGGTTCTCGACAAATCTGGGGGTCCTGTGTTTTGTAGCTCCATCCACTCTGCAATGAAATCTGGCAGAACTTGCGACTTGATTGCCTTTCTTTTTTCATACGTGATGTCCCGAGGGGAAAGTTCTATTCCCCAAAGGGAGACACGCCCTGTAGCTTCTGGATTGTTCAGTATATTTGAAAGAGGTGCTTCGTTGACTACTATTATCGGATGTGCCGAAAAATAGTGGCGCAACTTCCTTGCCGTTGCAATTACTCCATATGCTAGTTTCTGGTACTGCGGGTACCGCTGTTTGGAAGGCGACAGAACTTCACTGATGAAATATACTGGCCTTTGCACTCCATGTAGTTTTCCTTCTTCTTCTCTTTCGACAACTAGCACTGTGCTAACCACTTGGGGCGTGGCTGCAATATACAGCAGGAGATTGTGGTGTCGAGATTGTACGCTTCAAATCCTCGAAAGCTCTGTCGGCCTCTTCATTCCACTGAAATTTATCTCCTTGCTTTATTAGAGCGTAAAATGGTAACGCTTTTTCTCCCAGCCTGGCGACGAATCTGCTCAAAGCTGCGACTCGCCCAGTTAACTGCTGTATTTCTTTCAACTTTGTTGGCTTCCTCATTGTTACGATAGCTTGTATTTTATCGGGATTTGCTTCAATCCCTCTTGCTAAAACTAGAAACCCCAGAAGTTCTCCTGCTGGGACGCCAAAGGAACACTTCGTCGGGTTCAGCTTGAGGCAGAATTTGTTGAGGTTGTCAAAGGTTTCCTTGAGATCCTCGATCAGCGTTGCCCCCTTTTTTGACGTTATGACGACATCGTCGATGTATACTTGCACGTTTTTCCCAATCTGTGTCGCCAAACACTTCTGCATCATCCTCTGATATGTTGCTCCCACGTTTTTTAAACCAAAAGGCATTGTTCTGTAGCAAAACACGCCGTAAGGTGTTATGAACGCTGTTTTGGCCTCATCGTCTTCTTTTAGTCTGATCTGGTTATAACCAGAGTATGCATCCAAGAAGGAAAGACGTTCACATCCTGCCGTGGAGTCGATGATTTGATCGATCCTTGGGAGGGGAAAGTGACCCTTAGGACAATGTTTATTGAGACACGTAAAGTCGACGCACATGCGAAGGACTGTCGTGTGTTTCTTCGGCACCATCACTGGGTTAGCTACCCATGTGGCTTCTGTAGATATCTCTTTGATAAAACCAGCATCTTTAAGTCGATTTACTTCTGATAGCATAGCTTTGCGGTTTGGTTCCGAAAAACGCCGCAGAGGTTGTTTGATTGGTCTCGCTAATGGATCCAAGTTTAGGTGGTGCTCGGCAAGTTCCCTGGGTACTCCTGGCATGTCAGCTGGACACCATGCGAAGATTTTCCAGTTCTCACGGAGGAACTCGACGAGCGCGCTTTCCTATGCGAGGTCCATGTCGTTTGCGATGGATGTCGTCTTTTTCGGGTCTGTTGGGTGAATCTGCACCTCCTTAGAATTTTTCTCGGTGTTGAAAGTTGATTCTTTGTTTGGCCTTCCAACGTCTGGCAGCACGTCATAGTCAGTCATACTCCTTGACGCCAGATACTCAGCTTGCATCCCGAAAGTTTCTGATATCCGGTGAAAATCTTTATCGCACTTGTCGGCTAAGGCGAAGCTTCCTTTGACTGTGATTGGTCCCTTTGGTCCAGGCAACCTCCACAACAGGTATGTATAATGTGGCACCGCCATAAATCTAGCATATGCTGGTCGTCCCAACAGAGCGTGGTATTGCGACGGAAAATCCACGACTTCAAATTCCAGCCTCTCGATTCTATAATTCTCTCGGGTTCCAAACTGAACGTCGAGATTGATCTTCCCCAATGGATAACTTGGTTTCTCCGGTGTGATACCGTGGAACCTTGTGTCTATTGGCTTCAAGTTTGCTAAGGATATGTTCATCTTCCTCAATGTATCTACATACATAAGGTTTAAGCTGCTGCCGCCGTCTATGAACACTCGAGAGACATCAAATCCCGCAATAACTGCTGGCAAAATAAGTGCTGACTGCCCTGGTCGAGGAACTTGCTACGGATGATCTGCTATGGTGAAGCCAATATCTTGCCCTGACCAATTAAGATACTCGACAGTTGGTGGAGGCATTTTTTCTGCCATGAACACCTGTCGTGAGATTACTTTCTAAGCTCTATTGGATGGCCTTCCCTTCTAAATCATCGACACTGCTCCGTTAGAGTTAGGATCAACATAAGGTGGTGGTGGAGGTGCTGCCGCTATTCTGAGCTGATGTCGATTGTCTTCTGTAATCGCGGGAGGTGGTGGTAGGTGAATCTCGCTCCTGGGTTCTCGAGGATTTCTCTGTGCTGCCCGAGCGTTAGCGTGCTCTGCATACCTTAGCATTGCCTGGAAATTGCGACGCCTTTTGCAGTGCCTGACTGTCTTTTTCCGTTACTGTCGAGGAAAAAGTGCATCTGACACGGCCCATTCATCATTTCTTCGGGGGAAACGAAAGGCCTCGGGAACCTAGGCCCGCTATTTTGCCTGTTGTTGCGAGAATCGTCCCTGTTATCGCCTCGCTGCTCACTGCTTCTCTGATAATCATCTCTGTTGTTTCCTCCTGTATTTGCCCGAAAACCTGCCGAAATTTGTCCTGGAGCGTCGTAGTTCGGGTACTGCCGAGGAAATCGTCGCCTCGGTTGATAATTTCGACCACGGTCCTCCTCTGGCGACCTGTGCCTTTTGTTGTGGACAGCATCTTCTCCATCTGCCCATCTGTTTGCTATTTCCATTAACGCGGATACTATCTTTGGGTTGGTCCTTCCCAAGTCCTCGACGAAATCTCCACGCCTGATTCCTGCGACAAACGCATCTATCGCTCTCTCGTCAGATATATTTTCTGCCGAGTTTTTGATGATGTTCCACCTTTGGATGTATTTTCTTATTGGCTCGTCCGGCTTTTGTCGACATGCTCTCAACTCCTCCAACGACGCAGGTTTCTTGCATGTGGACCGGAAGTTCTTGACGAACACATCCTCGAAGCTTTCCCAGCTGTCGATAGATCCTGGAGTAAGTTTCTTTATCCAAGATCGAGCGGCTCCACTCAGATGCACCTGGATGCTTTGCATAGCTGTTGCTCTGGTTCCTCCTGTGAGCTTTACTGTCTCGAGATAATCAACTAGCCAATCCTCTGGATCTTGAAGGCCGTCGAATTTCTTGAAGTTGTCGGGTAACTTGAATCCTGAAGGGACTCGAGTTTTTCGGACTCTCCTCGTGAAGCACGGTAAACCGCACATATCTTCGTCGTTGAGCTCCGGGGATTGCCGATGTTCCCTTCTGCTTTGCCGCGCTCTATCGACCCTTGCTTGTGCTGCCGTGTCTCTTGCTCCGCTTGGTCCTTCAGGGGCTGCCGCTGTTGCTGCTGCAGGTCGTGGACTATTTTGCCTTGCTGCTCCTTCGGGAGGCGTTGATACAAACGCTGTCCCCATAGCTCCAACTCCTGCTACCGCCATATTGTATAGTGTTTCCCTTGGATCGCCTGGAGGTGGTTTAGATGCGAGGATAAAAGCGTGTGTCGCCATATACCCAGCCTCTGGTGTCTTAGGGATGATGTTTCCTCTTGTATCTATCGACATAAAAGACATGTCGAGGTTTTGGACCAAGTGCTCTCTTTCTGCTTCGGGTATGTGTTGTAACCTTGATCTTGCTCTGTTCCGAGCCTCCCTGTGGCTATCACCCGAAGTTCTAGATTGCCGACTCAAATCTGCCCTTCTCTGCCGGATGCGTAAGCTGCCTCCTTTCTTCTGTTTAACTCAGCTATCTGTTTTTCCAACTCTCTTGCAGCTCGTGCGAGCCTATATTGATATGCTTGCAATTCCTCTGGTGTGGCTGTGGTGGCCATTGGTTCTGAACCGTTCATAGCTCTTGCGGCTCTATCCCACGCTGCTTGCGAAAGTTGAACTCTGTCTCGCGGCTGTGGCCCAACGTATTTATTGCCCAGGCCTCGTCGCAGATCGGAGGGATCGACGTATGGATTTCCCAGATCGTCGAAAGCCTCAGATGTTTCCTCTTGATCTTCAATGGCATAAATCTGATGATATTTTGTATTCAGATCTATGTTGGGTTTGGTGACACCATCGTTGAGATTGATGAAGACCTTGCCCACTGTAATAGATTTGTCGATGAAGTCGTAGCGTCGACATCGCTTGAGTCATCGCTTATGTATGAGTCCGCAGATGACTCAAACGACATGTCGCTGAAGATCTTGGCGAGTTTCTCTCTTGTCCTGGTGCTGACGTAGCGTGTCGACGAAGTTTCTTCTTCTCCTGATTCGGTTGACGATGTATAGCTTGAAAAATCGGAATCGACCGCCGACGATCCCGACGAAATCGGAATTTCGACACGATACGATCCTTCCTTCTCGACGCGAAAGCGAAACCTTCCGAACGTCATCTCCATAGGCTCCGCCAGATACGCATATGCATCCAAACGGGAGGGTGGGTGAGGAACAAAATCGACAGGACCAGCAGCGATCTGTTTACCTCGATCCATTGCGTTGCTTGCGGTTGATGATGTCGAAGACCTTGAACGTGCCATCGAGATCAGATCCTTACGCCTCTGATCCCCACAGACGGCGCCAATTGACAAGGTATTAACTTGTCAATGCCTATAGATTGTAGGCTAGGGTTTAGTTGGAAGTAGAGGGTAAGTAGATCTCGAAGGTTTCAGCCGAAAAGTACTCGACGACTATGAAAACTAGGGTTTGTAAACAATGATTCGATGATCTCTGTGTCCCTCGACTCCCCCTTATATAGGAGGAGGAGCCGAGGGATTCGTGTAGTACAAGTTACATAGTCCGGGAAGGTTTCTAACTCATCCCGCAAGATTACAAATAACACTTCCTATTACAATTCTATCTTTCCTTAAATACATCTTGGGCTCCCGAATCTTCTTATTCTTCGGGTAGTGGGCCTTCAGTAAAACCCCGGGTACTATCTTCGGCAGGCCCATTTGGGATGCCTATGTCACCCGGAGCCATATCCATCGACTCCACCACCATCTCCATCGCCGTTGCTGACTCCCATGATGAGGAGGGAGTAGTTCTCCCTCGGGGTTGAGGGCTCTACCGGTAGCTATGTGGTATGTCTCTCTGTCCCATGGTGTGATCTTTATGTGACCATGAGCTTTGTAATCTAGATGTCGTTATGCTATTCAAGTGGATTTTACTTATGTGATCTCCGGAGACTCCTTGTCCCAAGTGTGTAAAGGTGGAGTGTGTGCACCATGTGGGTCTCTTAGGCTATATTTCACAGAATACTTGTTCACTGAATTATGATTTGAGTTGGATGTCTCTATGAAATTGTGGTGTGTTAGTACCTCCTATGAATGCTCAAAGTACAGCGTGGGGTGTTTATTAGTACTTGGGAATACATATTTAAGGTTTGCTTTTGCAGCCCTACACGGTGAATTAGTGTTCATTATCCAGTCGGAGAGTAGTTCAGAGTAGCATAGTGAAGTGCTTATATTTATATTCCTTTATGATATCATTGTTGAGAGTGACCACTAGTGAAAGTATGATCCCTAGGCCTTGTTTCCAAACATCAAATCAATGTTTATTTACTGTTTTACTGCATGTTTACTTGCCACCATATTTATTTCAGATTGTTATTACCACTCATATTCATCCATATCAATTGCATTTTACTATCTCTTCGCCGAACTAGTGCACCTATACATCTGACAAGTGTATTGGGTGTGTTGGGGACACAAGAGACTTCTTGTATCGTAATTGCAGGGTTGCTTGAGAGGGATATCTTTGACCTCTACCTCCCTGAGTTCGATAAACCTTGGGTGATCCATTTAAGGGAAACTTGTTGTTGTTCTACAAACCTCTGCACTTGGAGGCCCAACATTGTCTACAAGAATAGAAGCGTGCATAGACATTAAATAGTCAAGTGAACCCATGAACCCCGGTCCACTTTGTATCATAAGAAACATATTTGTATTGCTTTTATCTTGTTTTCTATTTGCTGCACTATTTTAATCCGAAAATACAAAAATATTTACTTTTCTTATTTGCATCCAAAACAACAAAAACAATCAACCTCTTTACAGTTTTTACTTAATTATTTTATCTAGTCTAGTTTTACTTGTATTATTTCTACTTGTGTTTATTTACTTACGCGAAACCTTGTGTTGGACAACCACATTGTGAAGTTGGGGACACAAGGCTTTTATTTTACTTGAAGGAGTGCTAGAAGAAGGGAGAAGAGAATACTCTTTGTGCAGTTCCCCGAGAGTTTGATATAAACCCTCGAGTCACCCTTGTAGGGAAGATACTCTGCTGATACAACACTCTACACTTGGAATCTCAACGTATCAAGATCTTTTTGGTGTTGCTAGTAGCCGTCATCAAGAGTATTTTCTAGCGACGTTGCCAAGGAACTGAAAGGAGTGCATTACAGTGATTGCCAACTTCCACAGCAAGTGCAAGATCGATATTTTCTGGCACCGTAAGAATCTTCTTACAACTGCGTCTCACCAAAGATTGAGGAGGTAACACCACCGTGATCTCTCTTATCTCTTTTAGATTTTGCATTGTATTTTATTTGTCTTGTTTTTAGTCTTTGTTTGCTTATTTTTAGTTTTTGCTTGTTAGTTCTTTTTCTTAAAAATTTAAAAACACATAAAAATTAGTAGTAATTATCTTCTGAAAATTATGGGGGAAAGAAATACTAAACTGTGTGATTACACAATTACTCCTAATGATCATTTTATTGCTAAACCTATCACTACACCTGAGATAACTGCTGAAAATTTTGAAGTAAGTGTTGGGTTATTAAATCTTATAACTAGGGAATAATTTGACAGTAGTGCTAGTGAAGATGCATATATGCATTTACATGATTTCTGCAAATTTGTGATATGCAGAAGTTTCCTACTGCTAGTATTAATTCTTGGGATGATCTTAAAGAGGCTTTCATTAAAAAGTATTATCCACCTGTTAAGATTCTACAAAATCAAAATAGCATCTTTTCATTTAGACAAAATGATAATGAACATGTAGCAACAGAGTGGGAAAGAATTAAAAATATGCTTAGAACTTGCCCATCACATGGAGCTAATGAATGGACTATCTTACACTCTTTCTATAATGGTTAAACATAATGTCTAGAGGCATGATAGATTCTGCTCCGGGAGGTGCTTTTATGGGTAAAACTGTGCCTAAAACTAAAGTTAGAAAGCATGTTACATAATCATAGTCAATGCCATACTAAAAGAGCACCTAATCCCACAAATAAAGTGCATTCAATTGAAGAAGAAAATCCTTTATCTAATAAATTGATGCCATACTTGCCTACATAGCTAAACAAATTAATGACATTGTCCCTTTACAAGATTTAGTTGGCAACAATAATAAAAAAGTGGATGTTAATTTTATAAGAAGCTTTGGCAACAATGGGTATGGAAACAATTATAATAATTATAGCCACCCTTTCATCCCCTACCCACAATCTAATGAAAATAGGTGGAAGCTTACTATAATGCCTCAAACTAATGAAAATTCGGAGAAAAAATTAGAGGCGAATAAAACACTTATTGAGCAAGTAGCTAGCCATGCCACCATGATAGAAAGATTAAAAAAATCTCTTGCTTCTATAAGCTCTGAAATCAAGGGATTACAACACCAGGCTGCTGGATTAGATAAAGCTTTATCAAAGCTTGCCGACAACCAAGCTACTTTATTAAGCATGTCTGCCGGAAAACCTTAGGGGTCTCATGCAATTGGCATGAACTCTGTAACCATTGCAACAAATACGCCTCTTACATTTGAAGAAACTTACAATGAGTCGTTGCAATATATTGATTTTCTTACACCTCTTTTATCACAATTTGGAACCTCAAATATTTTTAAAGAAGAAGAAGAGGGGGAAATGAAACTTTGAATGCTATGGATGAAAAATAAACTTGTATGCCTACTAATGATAAACATATAGAAGAATTTAAAATGCTTGGTGAAGCTAGGCTAAATGTAGCTTGCATGAATTGATTGCTATACTTGAGAAATTTGCTAAAGATCCCACTGTAAATGTTAATCAAGCGGGTTTTAGTTCCTATATTGCTAACTATGTCATTAAAGAAAAGATTCAGAGGTACACTAATGAGGCCATGATACCACCTAAGCTTAGGGATGAGTGGATCTCCAAGATTTTAATATCTATTGGCAAAAAAACACATCACGCCATTCTAGATTTTGGATCTAGTGTTTCTGTCATATCAAAAGAGCTATATGGATTACTTAATCTAAAAAATATGGAAAATGCTCTATTGATTTATTACTTGCTGATGATTCAACCAACAAGTCTTTAGGAAAAGTAAATGATTTAATGGTTGAATTGCATATGACAAATGTACCCGTTGATTTCATTGTTATGGACATGGGGAGAAATACCTCTAGTCCTATAATCCTTAGAAGACCTTTTCTGAGAACAACGGGAGATATAATTGATTCTAAAGAAGGGAATGTAAATTTTCAACTCCCACACAAGAAATTTATGGAGCACTTTCCAAGGAAAAAAGGAGGTAGCATTCATGCTACCACATAATTTCCATGATACTTGAATCAAGTAAGTAAACCTAGCTATATGGCTATACAGAATGCGCTTTACGGGAGACAACCTGAGATGTTTTTATTTTGCATGCTTGATGTGGCATGTTATTTTTATTTTAGTTTACTCTCTGGTTTTTAAATAAAGTATCAAGTTTTTACCTATTTGGATGTTTAAAGTTGCAAACATAATATGGAGTTGCTGATTTCTGCGCTGCACTTTTAGGTGCACGAATTTTTTTCTCTTTTTTGGTAGCTCCTAAAATCTTCATAAAATCACAGTAGCTGTAAATTTTCATCTTATATATTCACATAAAAGTTCTTAATTTTCTGAGGTGTCTAAGTCGTGCCAAAAATTCAGATTTGCTGCAACAAATATTCTGGACAGATTCTGCCTTACTTTGTTAGATCCATTCTTTTGAGTATCAAAATGAATTTTACTTGGAAAGTTTGATATTCTATAATTATTAGAACATTATGGTCCTCCCTGTTTCAACAATATATAATTTTATTCTTGATTAAAATGGCATCAAGCATGATTTTTTTGCACCTCTAACATCACCCCATAGAAAAGAATGGGCAGAAAAGTTTGGGTTGAAGTTTTTCCACATAGAATGGAGGAATATCACACTAAGATGATTCAAGTGTGATGAATATCATAATATTTTGGATGCCCATGACACCCCACTGGACTCATTCAAAAACTTCTGGTTTGAGCACCTCTAAACTCTGTTTTTTTAGCAATATAGAATTTTCGCAAAAATTTGAAGCGTCCTTGTTTTATTTGTGTCTAGTTTTGTTTTGTTTTATGAGAGGACAATCATATTTAGTGTTTATAATGCATATGCATGAGCTACTGGAGCAAACTCTTTATCTCTGAATTCTCAAAGTTAAATTAGTTGCATGATTATAAAAGAAAAGGAGGAATGCCTAAAAGCTGAAATTTATTTTGTGTATGGTATTTTTAGTTTCACATGCTCTATTGAGTGATGATTTGTTATGTGACTTATTCAGTGATACTTATTGCTAGTATACATAGATGTTTAATTTTAAGTTTATTTGTTTGATGATAAATGAATAGTCTATGGATACTATTGCATGCTTTTAGATCTCTTGCTAGCCAAAAGATTTGAATTCTTACACAAGCATAGATTTGTTTCCAAGCTCAACTGAAATCCAATGTCTATTATACCTACCTATATAGAACTTTCTATTCCAAGTATAATATGTGTGTTTTTCCTCCAACCTTTTTAAAATTTCCTTTTGTTTAATTTTAAGCTCATAAGAAAGTAAGGTTTGGTAGGAAATACCACTATGCATGTTATTGGTTTGACTGATTATGAGTAATGAGCTAGACTGTAACCATGTTTACTGGGGAAGTACTTCAACATTGCACTTTTGGGGTATTGAACCCTGCGTTGGTCATCATTTATTTTGTTTTATTGATGGCTATCTCTTGTGGAATGAATGGTGGTTTTTTAAGCAAGTAGGCATGCATTGTTAGAGAAGAGCAATGGGTCGCTAACCGAAGCCATGCCTAATCATGGTAGAAGTTTCAGCAACGAGCATCCTCAATAGAAAGATTGAAAAAAGTAAGAGAAACAGAGTTGTGAAAAAAAAGAGTGAGAAAAGAAAAGAAAGAAAAAAGAGTATGAGAAAAAAGTGAGAGAGAGTTAGAGAGGATGCTCAACGTCTGTTGTTCATGTTGTTCCGGTATGGATGGCCTATAGTTGAGATACACATCACATTTGGTCCTTTGTACATGCGGCATGAAGGTACCCCATTGCGATACTTGGTTGAAACATGTATGTTGAAAGGTCTTTGTAACCTGAAGTTGTGAAACGAGAGGTGTGATAACCCACAAGTATAGGGGATCGCAACAGTCTTCGAGGGAAGTAAAACCCAAATTTATTGATTCGACACAAGGGGAGGTAAAGAATACTTATAAGCCTTAACAACTGAGTTGTCAATTCAGCTGCACCTGGAAAAGCACTAGTAACAGGGGTGATGTGAAAGCAGCAGTAATATGAGAGCAATAGTAACAGTAACACAACAGCAGTAACAGTAACACAGTGGCAATGGCACCAGAATATAGTTGATACTACTTCCAATGACATGTAGAACGAGTATATGATGATGAGAGATGGACCGGGGTTCCCAGCTATCTTCACTAGTGGTAACTCTCCAATAACAAGTGTTGGGTGAACAAATTACAGTTGGGCAATTGATAGGATTGAAATAGCATTAAGACAGAACATCAAGATTATTAATCATGTAGGCATGTTTTCCATATATAGTCGTACGTGCTCGCAATGAGAAACTTGCACAACATCTTTTGTCCTACCAGCCGGTGGTAGCCGGGCCTCAAGGGAATCTACTGGCTATTAAGGTACTCCTTTTAATAGAGCACCGGAGCAAAGCATTAACACTTGGTGAAAACATGTGATCCTCATACCTACGCATTCCCCTCCAGTTATCCCATTCTTTGTCACTGGGGCCTCGGGTTCCGCATATAGATATGTGCAAACAACTTGTAGATACAATCTAAGCAATAATTATAGAGCTTAAATCTAAGATCATGCCACTCGGGCCCTAGTGACAAGCATTAAGCATAACAAGATTACAAAGAACAATAACTTCACAAACTTTATAGATAGACTAATCATAATGTATCATCCATCGAATCCCAACAAACACAACACCGATTACATCAGATGAATCTCAATCATGTAAGGCAGCTCATGAGATCATTGTATTGAAGTACATGGGAGAGAGTACCAACTAGCTACAGCTAGAACCCGTAGTCCATGGGGGAACTACTCACGGAGCATGATGGAGGCGGTGGCGTTGATGGAGATGGCTTCCGGGGGCACTTCCCCGTCCCGGCAGGGTGCCGGAACAGAGACTTCTGTCCCCCGAAACGGAGTTTCGCGATGGCGGCGGCGCCCTTGGAGTCTTTCTGGAGTTTCGTCAATTCGTATCGCGTTTTTAGGTCGAAAGGGGTCTTATAGGCGAAGAGGCGGCGCAGGGAGGTGCCTGGGGCCTCCTCACCATAGGCTGGCGCGGCCAGGCCTGGGGCCGCGCTGCCTTATGGTGTGGTGGCACCCTGGCCCGCCTCCAACTCTCCTTCGGTGTTCTGGGGTCTTCCGGGAAAAATAAGATATTGGGTCTTTGTTTCGTCGAATTCCGAGAATATTGCCCGAACAGCCTTTCTGGAACCAAAAACAGCAGAAAACAGGAACTGGCACTTTCGCATCTTGTTAATAGGTTAGTTCCGGAAAATGCATGAAATCATTACAAAGTGCGAGCAAAACATGTAGGTATTGTCATAAAACAACCATGGAACATCAGAAATTATAGATACATTGGAGACGTATCAGCATCCCCAAGCTTAGTTCCTACTCGCCCTCGAGTAGGTAAATGATAAAAAAGAATAATTTCTGTAGTGACATGCTACTTACATAACCTTGATCATACTATTGTAAAGCATATGAGATGAATGAAGTGACTCAAGGCAACGATCTATAGTTTGCTAATCAAATAGAATACATATAGCAAAACTTTTCATGAATAGTACTTTCAAGACAAGCATCAAAAGTCTTGCATAAGAGTTAACTCATAAAGCAATAAAGTCAAAGTAAAGGCATCGAAGCAACACAAAGGAAGATATAAGTTTCAGCAGTTGCTTTCAACTTTCAACATGCATATCTCATGGATAATTGTCAACACAGAGTAATATGATGAGTGCAAATAAGCAAGTATGTAAGAATCAATGCACAGTTGACACAAGTGTTTGCTTCTAAGATGGAAGGAAGTAGGTAAACTGACTCAATCATAAAGTAGAAGAAGGGCCCTTCGCAGAGGGAAGCAGGGATTAAATCATGTGCTAGAGCTTTTTAAGTTTTGAAATCATATAGAGAGCATAAAAGTAAAGTTTTGAGAGGTGTTTGTTGTTCTCAACGAATGGTAGTGGGCACTCTAGCCCCCTCATCAAACAGACTTTCAAAGAGCGGCTCCCATGAAGGACGTTATCTCTACTAGCAAGGTAGATCATCCCTCTTCTCTTTTGTTTACACATGTACTTTAGTTTTTATTTATGGATGACACTCCTCCCAACCTTTTGCTTACACAAGCCATGGCTAACCGAATCCTCGGGTGCCATCCAACATTCACATACCATGAAGGAGTGTCTATTTGCAAAATTAAGTTGCTTACTGATGAATCAGGGCAAAACATGTGAAGAGAGTTATTAATGAAAGTTGATTAATTGGGGCTGGGAACCCCGCTGCCAGCTCTTTTTGCAAAATTATTGGATAAGCGGATGAAGCCACTAGTCCATTAGTGAAAGTTGCCCAACAAGATTGAAAGATAAAACACCACATACTTCCTCATGAGCTATAAAACATTGACACAAATAAGAGATAATAACTTTTGAATTGTTTAAAGGTAGCACATGAACTATTTACTTGGAATGGCAGAAAAATACCACATAGTAGGTAGTTATGGTGGACACAAATGGCATAGGTTTTGGCTTAAGGTTTTGGATGCACGAGAAGCATTTCCTCTCAGTACAAGGCTTTGGCTAGCAAGGTTGTTTGAAGTAAGCACAAGTATGAACCGGTACAACAAAACTTACATAAGAACATATTGTAAGCATTATAAGACTCTACACTGTCTTCCTTGTTGCTCAAACACTTTTACCAGAAAATATCTAGACCTTAGAGAGACCAATCATGCAAACCAATTTCAACAAGCTCTACGGTAGTTCTCCACTAATAGGTTTAAACTAAATGGTGCAAGAGCTTAAACATGATCTACTTGAGAGCTCAAAACAATTGCCAAGTATCAAATTATTCAAGACAATATGAGGCATTTTCTCTTTCCAACCAAATAACAATAAATGCAACAGCTTCCAACTTTTGTCATGAACATTAAAAGTAAAACGAAGAACACCAGTGTTCATATGAAAAAGCGGAGCGTGTCTCTCTCCCACAAAAGGATTGCTAGGATCCAAATTTATTCAAACACAAACGAAAATAAAAACACACAGACGCTCCAAGTAATGCACATAAGATGTGACCGAATAAAAATATAGTTTCAATAGAAGTGACCTGATAAGTTGTTGATGAAGAAGGGGATGCCTTGGGCATCCCCAAGCTTAGATGCTTGAGTCTTCTTGAAATATGCAGGGATGAACCACGGGGGCATCCCCAAGCTTAGACTTTTCACTCTTCTTGATCATATATCATCCTCCTCTCTTGACCCTTGAAAACTTCCTTCACACCAAACTTTTCATAAACTTCATTAGAGGGGTTAGTATTCAAAAAACTTTAATCCACTTTAGTCCTATAGTGACACATTGCAAGAACTCAATAAAACATTAGCTACAGCTCTCCACGTCTAGAAAGCCTCACTTAAAGTCCACAAGAGACAATGCAAAAAACAGAGACAGAATCTGTCAAAACAGAACAGCCAGTAAAGACGGATTTTTAAGAGGTACTTCCGTTGCTCAAATCAGAAAACTCAAAACTAATGAAAGTTGCGTACATATCTGAGGATCATTCACGTAAATTGGCAGATTTTTCTGAGTTACCTACAGAAGGGGCTACTCAAATTCGTGACAGATAGAAATCTGTTTCTGCGCAGAAATCCAAATCTAGTATCAACCTTCTATTAGAGACTTCACTTGGCACAACAATGCAATAAAATAAAGATAAGGAGAGGTTGCTACAGTAGTAACAACTTCCAAGACACAACAAAACAGTAGCAAAATAAAGACATGGGTTATCTCCCAAGAAGTGCTTTCTTTATAGCCATTAAGATGGGCTCAGCAATTTTAATGATGCTCACATAAGGATGAGAGTTGAAGCAAAGAGAGCATCAAAAAGCAAGTTCAAAACACATTTAAGTCTAACCCACTTCCTATGCATAGGAATCTTGTACACAAATAAATTCATGAAGAACAAAGTGACAAGCATAAGAAGATAAAACAAGAGTAACTTCAAGATTTTCAGCATATAGAGAGGTGTTCTAGTACCATGAAAATTTCTACAACCATATTTTCCTCTCTCATAATAATTTTCAGTAGCTTCATGAACAAACTCAACAACATAACTATCACATACAGCATGCTTTTCATGATCCACAAACATATAATTTTTATCAAGCTCAAAAATAGTGGGATTAAAACTTTCAAACCAACTTTTATCAATAATATAACAAGATGATTGATCATTCTCAAGAGATATGGGACTCCTACATAAAGTTAAGAACTCTCCAATCCCATTTTCATTAGTAGTACAATTAATATTATCAAGTAACATAGGACCATCATCTAGAGATTTATCATAAACATTTGCTACGCAAAACTCTTTAGTACCATGCATTTCGACATCAGGCACAAACAAAGCATTATCATAAGATTTATCAAAGTAGCATGGATTATCATAGATAACAATAGCATAATTATTCTCACAAGTTTTACTCATAGGTAATATTTCAAGAGAATCCACAGGAACATAACATTCAACCTCCTTTGGTAAGCATGGAGGACAATCAAATAGTGTAAGAGATAAAGAGTTACTATCATTAGAAGGTTGGCATGGGTAGCTAATCCATTCTTCCTCCTTTTGTTCATCACTCTCCTCTTCTTTTTCATCCAATGAGCTTTCAGGTTCATCAATTTCTTCTTCCACTGGTTCCTGCAAATTATGAGTGCATTCTTGTGCATTAATGAGTCTCTCTTTATAATCAATGATATAAGGATTATTGTTGTAACTTTCTATGCAAAAATTAAGGATAGAAGAGACATAATCTTTAAGGTCCTTACAAACAACACAAGTTTCAAAATTTTTAGACATGAAGGATTCTATTTCAGAAGCTCCCATAAACAAAACAAATTGTTCTACCTCTTCGAACCCAAAATGAATATAGCTATTGCAATTATAGTTCTTAATTAAAATTTCCTCACTAAAGCCACATTGAAATTTAAGATGTTTAGTATCCTGTTTAGAGCAACAATTTATATCATGGCATTTAAGCAAGATTTTAGCAATTGTATTCAATTTTTCTATCACAGCACTCATAAGTTTACCCGTTCTTGATTCTCTATAATTCATATATATTTCAATAAGCTCCAAATATGTTGTGGGTTCTCCCATAACAACATTTTTTAATTTTTCGGTTTTTCAAGTTTTTATGGATTTTTGGGTATATAATAAAATAAGACAAAAAGAAACTGGACAAAAGTAAACTAAGCAAAATAATACTAGACAGAAATAAACTAAGCACAAAGAAACTAAACAAAAGTAAACTAAGCAAAACAAAATAAAATAAAACAAAAACGGAGAGAGAGGTAGAGTGTACTCCCCAGGTGAACTTATGAGTAGAGCTATGCCTCCCCGGCAACGGCGCCAGAAAATAGTCTTGATAACCCACAAATATAGGGGATCGCAACAGTCTTCGAGGGAAGTAAAACCCAAATTTATTGATTCGACACAAGGGGAGGTAATGAATACTTACAAGCCTTAACAACTGAGTTGTCAATTCAGCTGCACCTGGAAAAGCACTAGTAACAGGGGTGATGTGAAAGCAGCAGTAATATGAGAGCAATAGTAACAAAGAATACAGCAAAGAATAAAGAACACATTGGCAATGGCACCAGAAAATAGTTGATACTACTTCCAATGACATGTAGAACGAGTATATGATGATGAGAGATGGACCGGGGTTCCCAGCTATCTTCACCAGTGGTAACTCTCCAATAACAAGTGTTGGGTGAACAAATTACAGTTGGGCAATTGATAGGATTGAAATAGCATTAAGACAGAACATCAAGATTATTAATCATGTAGGCATGTTTTCCATATATAGTCGTACGTGCTCGCAATGAGAAACTTGCGCAACATCTTTTGTCCTACCAGCCGGTGGCAGCCGGGCCTCAAGGGAATCTACTGGCTATTAAGGTACTCCTTTTAATAGAGCACCGGAGCAAAGCATTAACACTTGGTGAAAACATGTGATCCTCATACCTACGCCTTCCTCCAGCTATCCCAAATGTCGTCACTCTGGGGGCTCGGGTTCCGGACATATACATGTGCAAACAACTTGTAGATACAATCTAAGCAATAATTATAGAGCTTAAATCTAAGATCATGCCACTCGGGCCCTAGTGACAAGCATTAAGCATAACAAGATTGCAGCAACAATAACTTCACAAACTTTATAGATAGACTAATCATAATGTATCATCCATCGGATCCTAACAAACACAACACCGATTACATCAGATGAATCTCAATCATGTAAGGCAGCTCATGAGATCATTGTATTGAAGTACATGGGAGAGAGAGTACCAACTAGCTACAGCTAGAACCCGTAGTCCATGGGGGAACTACTCACGGAGCATGATGGAGGCGGTGGCGTTGATGGAGATGGCTTCCGGGGGCACTTCCCCGTCCCTACAGGTGCCTGAATGTAGACTTCTGTCCCCCGAAATGGAGTTTCGCGATGGCGGCGGCGCCCCTGGAGTCTTTCTGGAGTTTCGTCAATTTGTATCGCGTTTTTAGGTCGAAAGGGGTCTTATAGGCGAAGAGGCGGCGTAGGGAGGTGCCTGGGGCCTCCTCACCATAGGCTGGCGCGGCCAGGCCTGGGGCCGCGCCGCCTTATGGTGTGGTGGCACCCTGGCCCGCCTCCGACTCTCCTTCGGTGTTCTGGGGTCTTCCGGGAAAAATAAGATACTGGGTCTTTGTTTCGTCGAATTCCGAGAATATTGCCCGAACAGCCTTTCTGGAACCAAAAACAGCAGGAAAACAGGAATTGGCACTTCGGCATCTTGTTAATAGGTTAGTTCCGGAAAATGCATGAAATCATTACAAAGTGCGAACAAAACATGTAGGTATTGTCATAAAACAAGCATGGAACATCAGAAATTATAGATACGTTGGAGACGTATCAAGGTGTAGTCCTTAGCATTCAAGAAAATGCAGCAACACTTAATCATAAGAGGTCAAACTCATAACACATAGACATCTTCATAAATGAGATATTTGGTACCCCATCCTTATTATTATTGTTGACATGAATTGCATAGCTCAAAACCATGTTTTATGCTCTCTACTTTTATTTTGTTGGAGGTTTAGCACATACATTTCCTGCTTACTTTCTTGTGTTCAAGAGTCAAAAGAAATAATCCTGAAAAGAGAGGACAAAGAGTCTTCCAGCAATTCGGTAGGATTCTTCTAAGCATGCTTTATGATTCATATTACTTATCATTCATGTTTCTTACAATGTTATTTACTATTATGCATTCTTTGTAGAATGTAAGAGTTATCACTTGATGAGTTCATATTACTTATTATAATTATTTATTGATTGAACCTTGTGATACTTTGCATGATTATTTAGAAGCTATATATTATAAACTCCAAAGTTCATGTTATTTTTATCACCTTCATGCTCGGGACGAGCATAGGTTGAGCTTGGGGATGTTGATGCATGTAAAATACATACATGAAATTTTTTCCTTTATCATATTGAATTCCCACATATTTGCGACATATATGATGATAATACCATGTTTTACATTGATTTATGGGGATTTACCAATGATCCCCTTTATTTGGTTTATAACTCCGCCGAACAGAAAAACTCTATTTTGCGTATTTTTCACTTTCAGAGACCTATACGGAGTCAAATTCACCTTGTTTTTTTAGAGCGTCACTTTTTTTCTCGGGAGAAGCACCCTGGACCCTGGAACCACACCTGGAGATGCCTGAGGCTTGAAAGTCCCCAGTTGGCGTACCCTACCTTGCTGGGTGCGCCACTCAGGCTCTTTCGGATGTCGATCGTCCAATTACCCTGATTCTTTTGCCCTCAGATGAGTGCATTTTTAGCATGTTTTTGCATCATTATTATATCAAGATATCATCGAGTAGTGGTAGGATTTTTGTATTTCATCGTGCTATTGCGCCCTTTTATGCTTTTCTACACAGCATCTCAAAATAATAAGTCAATAATGAAATATCAATGAAAATTGTCATTTTCTAGCATTTTGACATGATAGAAATCATTTTTGCACTTAAACATGCACCTGGGCGAAAGGACAACGCGAGGACAACTTCCAGTGGCTTTAACGGGCATCGGTACAGGCAAGGCCTGCCCGTACCGTCCGCCCGTACCACCCTCCAGAAGAACCACCTCGTCAAATAGTTTCACCTCCCACAAACGGATAAGAGATCAGACACACACAGCTCCGCGAAATAGAGAAACACCGCCCCAGATTAGATCTCAAGAAGGAACTTTGGAGAAGAAAAGATCTGGGCTGCTCCGTGGATCCTTGGAGGAGAAGGCAGCATCCCCTTCATCATCTATCGCTGCACCTCCACCATCATCATCCTCCAACCATAGTCGTAATCTTGATTGCTGTTGTGGATTTGTATTCGAATTCGTTCCATTCCTTTAATTCCTTCCACAGGATTATGATGATGTTCTTGTTTGTCTCCTTGTGTGAGTACTTCCATTAGTTCTTGGGGAGATGGAGAAACCCTAGCATGAATATGAGATGAATCTAAGATAATCTATGGTTTTAAGTATTAATGTGTGTTAGTTTTCTCTCTTGATACTACGTGTTGTGCACCATGTAATATATGCCTTATGGTCTAGAGAGGGAACTACTCTTTGAAGTGCGGTAAAGTGAACGGCGGGAAGTGACACTACCATATCGGTGCTTTGACACATGAATAAGGGGGACAAGAAGGATTCAAAAAGCTCATATCGATAACCGAGGGGTAAACCCGTTAATAGCAATAGTCAATATGTGGCTTGCAGAAGACTAGTTGTTGTGGTTATTTAGAGATGCGATGACCGATGGCTTTCTGGACGCATCTTATTACAGAGCTCTCCCACACACAACATGCTTAAAAGCATATTTTATCTTAATTAACATGAGTCCTAGTGCAAGAGGTGGATCCAATAATCCCTGAGAACACTTTGTCCCATTAAGTTTCAACTCATTTGTTATAACGTTTTTACTGCTTTATTTACTTTATTTGCAACCATTTACAACACCCCCTTTAAGCATTTTGAGATTAGAAAACAATTACTAAGTAATCTTTAGTAGAAAGTAGCAAGGGGCATTAAGACCCTAACCAGTAGCTCCTCGTGGTTCGATACTCTTATTTTGAAACTAGCTACAAATGATATGTGTTCTTGCAGGTATCAAGCTATTTTTTGGCGTCGTTAGCGAGTAGCTCAGCAATTTTGGTCTTTGTTCTTAGTTGCTTATCTATTATTGTTTGTACTAAAGTTGTTTGATAGTTTCAGGTAATATCATGGCTGCTCTCAGGCTTGAATAAACTTGATGCAGCTGAATACCTCAGGAGATTCAACCGAGGGTTCGTTAAGGAATTCCCCAATGGGAGTGACGTGGAGTATTCTATTCATCCATGTTTTATTGCTATTATGAAGGAGAATAGTTTCGTAGGAGATGATCCCGATGAGGATCCGTATAGTTGATGTCTACGCCCCCTCCTTTTCTCAGAGATGTTGTTGGGCCTCCAAGAGCAGAGGTTTGTAGAACAGCAGCAAGTTTTCCCTTAAGTGGATCACCCAAGGTTTATCGAACTTAGGGAGGAAGAGGTCAAAGATATCCCTCTCATGCAACCCTGCAACCACAAAGCAAGAAGTCTCTTGTGTCCCCAACACACCTAATAGGTGCACTAGTTCGGCGAAGAGATAGTGAAATACAGGTGGTATGAATAAATAGTAGCAATGCACTGCAAAAGTGCTTTGCCCAGACAGTAAACAAGCAAAGAGTAATGCAGCGGTAGTAACGCAGCAGTAGTAACGCAGTAAAACAAGAAACAAGCAATGATAGCGATATTTAGGAACAAGGCCTAGGGATTAGACTTTCACTAGTGGACACTCTCAACTTTGATCACATAACAGAATAGATAAATGCATACTCTACACTCTTGTTGGATGATGAACACATTGCGTAGGATTACACGAACCCTCAATGCCGGAGTTAACAAGCTCCACAATTCAATGTTCATATTTAAATAACCTTAGAGTGTAAGATAGATCAATAAGACTAAACCAAGTACTAACGTAGCATGCACACTGTCACCTTCATGCTAAGAAAGGAGGAATAGATCACATCAATACTATCATAGCAATAGTTAACTTCATAATCTACAAGAGATCATAATCATAGCATACGCCAAGTACTAACACGGATGCACACACTGTCACCATTACACCGTGCAGGAGGAATAAAACTACTTTAATAACATCACTAGAGTAGCACATAGATAAATTGTGATACAAAACACATTGCAATCATAAAGAGATATAAATAAGCACTTCACTATGCCATTCATAATGTGCTGAATAAGTATTCTGTGAAATATAGCCTAAGAGACCCACACGGTGCACACACTGTCACCTTTACACACGTGGGACAAGGAGTCTCCGGAGATCACATAAGTAAAATTCACTTGACTAGCATAACGACATCTAGATTACAAGCATCATCATATGAATCTCAATCATGTAAGGCAGCTCATGAGATTATTGTATTGAAGTACATAGGAGAGAGATGAACCACATAGCTACCTGCCGGCATGTGCCTCCGAGCCTCGATGGAGAACTACTCCCTCCTCATGGGAGCAGCAGCGGTGATGAAGATGGCGGTGGAGATGGCAGCGGTGTCGATGGAGGAGCCTTCCGGGGGCACTTCCCCGTTCCGGCGGCGTGCCGGAACAGAGACTCCTGTCCCCCAGATCTTGGCTTCGCGATGGCGGCGGCTCTGGAAGGTTTCTGTGGGTTTCGTCGTCCGTATCAGGGTTTTCGCGACGGAGGCTTTAAATAGGCGGAAGGGCAAGGTCGGTGGACTTTTGGGGGGCCCACACTATAGGGGGGCGCGGGGCCCCCTGGCCGCGTCGGCCTAGGGTTTGGTGGGCCTGTGCCCCTCCTCTGGCGGTTCTCGTGTGTTCTGGATGCTTCCGGGCAAAATAGGAACCTGGGCGTTGATTTCGTCCGATTCCGAGAATATTTCTTTACTAGGATTTCTGAAACCAAAAACAGCAGAAACAAAGAATCGCACTTCGGCATCTTGTTAATAGGTTAGTTCCAGAAAACGCATAAATATGATATAAAATGTGCATATAACATGTAGATATCATCAATAATGTGGCATGGAACATAAGAAATTATCGATACGTCGGAGACGTATCAGCATCCCCAAGCTTAGTTTCTGCTCGTCCCGAGCAGGTAAACGATAAACAAAGATAATTTCTGGAGTGACATGCCATCATAAACTTGATCATACTATTGTAAAGCATATGTAGTGAATGCAGCGATCAAAACAATGTGTATGACATGAGTAAACAAGTGAATCATATAGCAAAGACTTTTCATGAATAGCACTTCAAGACAAGCATCAATAAGTCTTGCATAAGAGTTAACTCATAAAGCAATAATTCATAGTAGATGCATTGAAGCAACACAAAGGAAGATTAAGTTTCAGCGGTTGCTTTCAACTTGTAACATGTATATCTCATGGATAGCTGTCAATGCAAAGCAATATAACAAATGCAATATGCAAGTATGTAGGAATCAATGCACAGTTCACACAAGTGTTTGCTTCTTACGGTGGAGAGAAATAGGTGAACTGCCTCAACATAAAAAGTAAAAGAAAGGTCCTTCAAAGAGGAAAGCATTGATTGCTATATTTGTGCTAGAGCTTTTATTTTGAAAACATGAAACAATTTTGTCAACGGTAGTAATAAAGCATATGTATCATGTAAATTATATCTTACAAGTTGCAAGCCTCATGCATAGTATACTAATAGTGCCCGCACCTTGTCCTAATTAGCTTGGACTACCGGGATCATTGCAATGCACATGTTTTAACCAAGTGTCGCAATGGGGTACCTCTATGCCGCCTGTACAAAGGTCTAAGGAGAAAGCTCGCATTGGATCTCTCGCTATTGATTATTCTCAACTTAGACATCCATACCGGGACAACATAGACAACAGATAATGGACTCCTCTTTTATGCATAAGCATGTAACAACAATTAATTATCTCATTTGAGATTGAGGATATTGTCCAAAACTGAAACTTCCACCATGAATCATGGCTTTAGTTAGCGGCCCAATGTTCTTCTCTAACAATATGCATGCTCTAACCATAAAGTGGTAGATCGCCCTTACTTCAGACAAGATGAACATGCATAGCAACTCACATGATATTCAACAAAGAGTAGTTGATGGCGTCCCCAGGAACATGGTTATCGCACAACAAGCAACTTAATAAGAGATAAAGTGCATAAGTACATATTCAATACCACAATAGTTTTTAAGCTATTTGTCCCATGAGCTATATATTGTAAAGGTGGAGAATGGGAATTTAAAGGTAGCACCAAAGCAATTTACTTTGGAATGGCGGAGAAATACCATGTAGTAAGTAGGCATGGTGGACACAAATGGCATAGTGGTTGGCTCAAGTATTTTGGATGCATGCGAGATATTCCCTCTCGATACAAGGTTTAGGCTAGCAAGGCTATTTGAAACAAACACAAGGATGAACCGGTGCAGCAAAACTCACATAAAAGACACATTGTAAACATTATAAGACTTTACACCGTCTTCCTTGTTGTTCAAACTCAATACTAGAAATTATCTAGACCTTAGAGAGACCAAATATGCAAACCAAATTTTAACATGCTCTATGTATTTCTTCATTAATAGGTGCAAAGTATATGATGCAAGAGCTTAAACATGAGCACAACAATTGCCAAGTATCACATTACCCAAGACATTATAGCAATTACTACATGTATCATTTTCCAATTCCAACCATATAACAATTTAACGAAGAAGAAACTTCGCCATGAAAATTAAAAGCTAAGAACACATGTGTTCATATGCAATAGCGGAGCGTGTCTCTCTCCCACACAAGCATGATGTAATCCAATTTATTCAAACACAAACAAAAATAAAAGCATACAGATGCTCCAAGTAAAGCACATAAGATGTGACCGAATAAAAATATAGTTTCAAGAGAGGAACCTGATAATGTTGTCGATGAAGAAGGGGATGCCTTGGGCATCCCCAAGCTTAGACGCTTGAGTCTTCTTGATATATGCAGGGGTGAACCACCGGGGCATCCCCAATCTTAGAGCTTTCACTCTCCTTGATCATAGTATATCATCCTCCTCTCTTGACCCTTGAAAACTTCCTTCACACCAAACTTCTCATAAACTTCATTAGAGGGGTTAGTACATAATCAAAAACTCACATGTTCAGAGGAGACACAATCATTCTTAACACTTCTGGACATTGCTCAAAGCTACTGGAAGGTAATGGAACAAAGAAATCCACCCAACACAGCGAAAGAAGCAATGCGAAATAAAAGGCAGAATCTGTCAAAACAGAACAGTCCGTAAAGACGAATTTTTAATAAATACTTCCGTTGCTCAGATCAGAAAACTCAAAACTAATGAAAGTTGCGTACATATATGAGTAACACGCACGTAAATTGGTATATTTTTCTGAGTTACCTACAGAGAAAACAGCCCAGATTCGTGACAGATAGAAATCTGTTTCTGCGCAGAAATCCAAATCTAGTATCAACCTTCGATTAGAGGCTTCACTTGGCACAACAAAACACAAAACTAAGATAAGGAGAGGTTGCTACAGTAGTAAACAACTTCCAGGACACAAATATAAAACAAAGTACTGTAGCAAAATAACACATGGGTTATCTCCCAAGAAGTTATTTCTTTATGGCCATTAAGATGGGCTCAGCAGTTTTAATGATGCACTCGCAAGAAATAGTAGTTGAAGCAAAAGAGAGCATCAAGAGGCAAATTCAAAACACATTTAAGTCTAATATGCTTCCTATGCATAGGAATCTTGTAAATAAACAAGTTCATGAAGAGCAAAGTAACAAGCATAGGAAGATAAAACAAGTATAGCTTCAAAAATTTCAGCACATAGAGAGGTGTTTTAGTAACATGAAAATTTCTACAACCATATTTTCCTCTCTCATAATAACTTTCAGTAGCATCATGAGCAAACTCAACAATATAACTATCACATAAATCATTCTTATCATGAGTCTCATGCATAAAATTATTACTACCCACATAAGCATAATCAATCTTATTAATTGTAGTGGGAACAAATTCAACAGAGTAGCTATCATCAAATATAGGAGGCATATTGTAATCATAATCAAATTTATCCTCCGTAACAGGCGGTACCAAAAGACTACTATCATTATAATCATCATAAATAGGAGGCAAAGTATCATCAAAGTAAATTTCCTCCTCAATGCTTGGGGGACTAAAAAGATCATGCTCATCAAAACCAGCTTCCCCAAGCTTAGAATTTTCCATATCATTAGCAACAATGGTGTTCAAAGCGTTCATACTAATATGTTCCATAGGTTTTTTAATTTTCGCATCAAACCATCCATGTCTCAAATCAGGAAATAGAATAAGAAGCTCATTTTTGTCCATTATGCCAAACTAGTGTAAACAAGAAACAAAAAGATGCAATTGCAGGATCTAAAGGAAATAGCTTCGAGTACTTACGATGCGCCGGAAAATAGCTTAGTAGCCAAGATCCGGAGTGTGAGTACCTTTTACCTTTCCTCCCCGGCAACGGCGCCAGAAAATAGCTTGATGTCTACGCCCCCTCCTTTTCCTGTAGACAGTGTTGGGCCTCCAAGAGCAGAGGTTTGTAGAACAGCAGCAAGTTTTCCCTTAAGTGGATCACCCAAGGTTTAGCGAGTAGCTCAGCAATTTTGGTCTTTGTTCTTAGTTGCTTATCTATTATTGTTTGTACTAAAGTTGTTTGATAGTTTCAGGTAATATCATGGCTGCTCTCAGGCTTGAATAAACTTGATGCAGCTGAATACCTCAGGAGATTCAACCGAGGGTTCGTTAAGGAATTCCCCAATGGGAGTGACGTGGAGTATTCTATTCATCCATGTTTTATTGCTATTATGAAGGAGAATAGTTTCGTAGGAGATGATCCCGATGAGGATCCGTATAGTTGATGTCTACGCCCCCTCCTTTTCCTGTAGACAGTGTTGGGCCTCCAAGAGCAGAGGTTTGTAGAACAGCAGCAAGTTTTCCCTTAAGTGGATCACCCAAGGTTTATCGAACTCAGGGAGGAAGAGGTCAAAGATATCCCTCTCATGCAACCCTGCAACCACAAAGCAAGAAGTCTCTTGTGTCCCCAACACACCTAATAGGTGCACTAGTTCGGCGAAGAGATAGTGAAATACAGGTGGTATGAATAAATAGTAGCAGCGGCACCAGAAAAGTGCTTTGCCCAGGACAGTAAACAAGCAGTAGTAATGCAGCAGTAGTAACGCAGCAGTAGTAACGCAGTAAAACAGTAAACAAGCAGCGATAGCAGTATTTAGGAACAAGGCCTAGGGATTAGACTTTCACTAGTGGACACTCTCAACTTTGATCACATAACAGAATAGATAAATGCATACTCTACACTCTTGTTGGATGATGAACACATTGCGTAGGATTACACGAACCCTCAATGCCGGAGTTAACAAGCTCCACAATTCAATGTTCATATTTAAATAACCTTAGAGTGTAAGATAGATCAATAAGACTAAACCAAGTACTAACGTAGCATGCACACTGTCACCTTCATGCTAAGAAAGGAGGAATAGATCACATCAATACTATCATAGCAATAGTTAACTTCATAATCTACAAGAGATCATAATCATAGCATACGCCAAGTACTAACACGGATGCACACACTGTCACCATTACACCGTGCAGGAGGAATAAAACTACTTTAATAACATCACTAGAGTAGCACATAGATAAATTGTGATACAAAACACATTGCAATCATAAAGAGATATAAATAAGCACTTCACTATGCCATTCATAACAGTGAATAAGTATTCTGTGAAATATAGCCTAAGAGACCCACACGGTGCACACACTGTCACCTTTACACACGTGGGACAAGGAGTCTCCGGAGATCACATAAGTAAAATTCACTTGACTAGCATAACGACATCTAGATTACAAGCATCATCATATGAATCTCAATCATGTAAGGCAGCTCATGAGATTATTGTATTGAAGTACATAGGAGAGAGATGAACCACATAGCTACCGGTACAGCCCCGAGCCTCGATGGAGAAGTACTCCCTCCTCATGGGAGCAGCAGCGGTGATGAAGATGGCGGTGGAGATGGCAGTGGTGTCGATGGAGGAGCCTTCCGGGGGCACTTCCCCGTTCCGGCGGCGTGCCGGAACAGAGACTCATGTCCCCCAGATCATGGCTTCGCGATGGCGGCGGCTCTGGAAGGTTTCTGTGGGTTTCGTCGTCCGTATCAGGGTTTTCGCGACAGAGGCTTTAAATAGGCGGAAGGGCAAGGTCAGTGGACTTCTGGGGGGCCCACACTATAGGGGGGCGCGGGCCCCCCTGGCCGCGCCGGCCTAGGGTTTGGTGGGCCTGTGCCCCTCCTCTGGCGGTTCTCGTGTGTTCTGGATGCTTCCGGGCAAAATAGGAACCTGGGCGTTGATTTCGTCCGATTCCGAGAATATTTCTTTACTAGGATTTCTGAAACCAAAAACAGCAGAAAACAGCAACTGGCACTTCGGCATCTTGTTAATAGGTTAGTTCCAGAAAACGCATAAATATGATATAAAATGTGCATATAACATGTAGATATCATCAATAATGTGGCATGGAACATAAGAAATTATCGATACGTCGGAGACGTATCAATAGTCATTTGCTTTCTTTTACTGAGTTGTGTTGGACAATTAAATTGAGAAACTACACTGATGATGAACTAAAACATAAATTGTTTAGTCAATCTCTAACCAACACTGCATCATCCTTGTATAGAACCTGCCCTAGAGAAAAGAATGATACTTGGGAGAATCTTATGAAGGAATTTATATTTCGGTTCTATCCCAAGGTCAAGTCCGCTGAAGCAAGAAGGTCTATAACAAATTTCAAGAATCGCCGCCGTGAAAGCTTAATGAGAGAATACCTCGGGTTTAAAGGTACGGTTCAAAAATGCCCCCATCATGATTTACCACCTTGGTATATTTTACATGTCTTTTATGGAGGACTAGAACAAGATAATAAAAGAGAATTATATTTTTTATCCGGTGGATGTTTTATGGAACTCACAGCCGAGCAAGTTTGGATACGCTTAGACAAAGTTCATAGAAATAGAGTATCATGGGGCTTTGATCTTGGAAGTGAGGGAGAAATAGAAATTGAATATGATTGATTAAATTCTTAAACACCGGACAATTAAAAGAAATACCTAATGAGATTAATCTTGATGATTGCTGGCGTGCGACGGGGATTGCAACGGCGCCAGAAGGTAGCTCCTTGTGACGGTAAAGCACTCGTCCGTTGGGAACCCCAAGAGGAAGGTGTGATGCGTACAGCAGTAAGTTTTCCCTCAGTAAGAAACCAAGGTTTATCGAACCAGTAGGAGATGAAGGCCACGTGAAGGTTGTTGGTGAAGGAGTGTAGTGCGGCGCAACACCAGGGATTCCGGCGCCAACGTGGAACCTGCACAACACAATCAAGATACTTTGCCCCAACTTAACAGTGAGGTTGTCAATCTCACCGGCTTGCTGTAAACAAAGGATTAAACGTATGGTGTGGAGAATGATGTTTGCTTGCAAAGAACAACAGAGAACAATGATTGCAGTAGGTTGTATTTCAGATGTAAAAGAATGGACCGGGGTCCACAGTTCACTAGTGGTGTCTCTCCAATAAGATAAATAGCATGTTAGGTGAACAAATTACAGTTGGGCAATTGACAAATAGAGAGGGCGTAACAATGCACATACATATCATGATGACTACTATGAGATTTACTTAGGGCATTACGACAAAGAACATAGACCTCTATCCAGCATGCATCTATGCCTAAAAAGTCCACCTTCGGGTTAGCATCCGCACCCCTTCCAGTATTGAGTTGCAAACAACAGACAATTGCATTAAGTATTGTGCGTAATGTAAAAAAATACAAATATCCTTAGACAAAGCATTGATGTTTTATCCCTAGTGGCAACAGCACATCCACAACCTTAGAACTTTCTCACATCGTCCTGCATTCAATGGTGGCATGAACCCACTATCGAGCATAAATACTCCCTCTTGGAGTTACAAGTATCAACTTGGCCAGAGCCTCTACTAGCAACGCAGAGCATGCAAGATCATAAACAACACATATATGATAGATTGATAATCAACTTGATGTAGTATTCCATATTCATCGGATCCCAACAAACACAACATGTAGCATTACAAATAGATGATCTTGATCATGATAGGCAGCTCACAAGATCTAAACATGGTAGCATAATAGGAGAAGACAACCATCTAGCTACTGCTATGGACCCATAGTCCAAGGATGAACTACTCACGCATCTGTCCGGAGGCGGGCATGGTGATGTAGAGCCCTCCGGTGATGATTCCCCTCTCCGGCAGGGTGCCGGAGGCGATCTTCAGAATCCCCCGAGATGGGATTGGCGGCGACGGCGTCCCACTAACTTTTCTCGTATCGTGGCTCTCGGTGCTAGGGTTTTCGCGACGGAGGGAATATATAGGCGAAGGGGTAGAATCGGGGGACGCACGAGGGGCCCACCCCATATGGCGGCGCGGCCAGGGGTGGGGCCGCGCCCCCCTATGGTGTGGCCGCCTCGTGGCTCCTCTTTGTCTCCTCTTCGGTGTTCTGGAAGGCTCCGTGGAAAATAAGACCGTGGGCTTTTGTTTCGTCCAATTCCGAGAATATTTCCTGTGTAGGATTTCTGAAACCAAAAATAGCAGAAAACAGGAACTGGCGCTTCGGCATCTTGTTAATAGGTTAGTGCCGGAAAATGCATAAAAATGATATAAAGTGTATATAAAACATGTGAGTATTGTCATAAAACTAGCATGGAACATAAGAAATTATAGATATGTTTGAGACGTATCAATGATCTTATGGTATTAGATGTTCTTCAAGCGTTTACAGAGTTCATTGAAGTACTCGAGAAAGAATGTCTTCATTACACTCTGCCACCTCAAATTATTGAAGCAACACAAGTTGAAGCTGAAGTACCCAAAGTGGTGCCTATTGAAAAGATGCCTTACAATAGTCCGATGCCATTCCCAATGACAACGGCAAGGCACTTCCGAGCTCAACTACTTACAGAACAAAAGGAGGAGGAGGTAAGAGAGGTAAGATCATCAGAGTTAAAAATTAGTAATGATGAACTTACTCATGAAGCTGCAAATGGAGAACGTGGGGTAACTAAGGAAAGTATTTTAGCTATGTTTGCACAGTGCAACCGAGTTGAGCTCAATTCCGAAGCCTCACAGTTTGTAGATGGTATGGTTAAAGCACAAGGTGTAGGCAAACCCGTTTTACCTTGCACTTTTGGTGGATCCTCTTATTATGGACTCTATGATATTGGAATAGTCATTAATGTTATTACATATAGATTTTATTTTGGTATCCAAGATGAACTTGAGCATTCACAATTAGAAGACACATATATGACAATAATGCTAGCTGAGAAGACTCTTAGAGTTCCTATGGGAGTAATAAAGAATGTACCTATTACAATAGGACCTCAGACTTATCCCATTGATTTTATTGTCATTGATATGCCAATTGATTCTCATTGTCTAATCATTTTTGTAAGAACTTTCTTAAACTCTGTAGGAGCTAATATTGACTGCATGAAAGAGACTATCTCTCTTAAGTTTGGGGAGCAAGTGATGAGTTTCCATTTCTCGAAGTTCACTCATAAACCAATCATTGTAGAAGAAGACTTCGAGGATGAAGTTGATCTTGTTACTCTTTCCGCAATACTCTATAATACTCCTGGAGATAATTTAGAGGTAAGTTTACTTGGAAATGAAAATAATATGATAGGATTAGACCAAAATGATATTCAAAAATGTTTGGAATCTCTCCCTATAGCTGATAACTCAACTAATGAGAATTATGAAGTACCTGAAAGAAATGGAGATGAAGATTTACCACCTTTAGAATTGAAACATCTTCCTCCAGATTTAAAATATAAGTATTCACATGAGACAAATAGATATCCAGTTATTTTAGGTACTAACCTTTCAGAAAAAGAGGAAGAACAACTAATGATGGTGCTTAAAATGCATCGTAAGGCTTTTGGGTATTCTTTGGATGATTTGAAAGGGATCAGTCCCTCAACAGCCACTCATCGAATATTCATGGAAGATAGAGCGCAACCAGTTGCATATTTTTAGAGGAAACTTAAGACTGAAATGAAGGAGTGGTAAGGAAAGAAATCATCTGCCTCCTCGATGCAGGTATCATCTATCATGTCAAAGAAAGTGACTGGGTGAGTCTTGTTCATTGTGTCCCTAAGAACGGAGGATTTATTGTTGTACCAAATAAGCACAATGAGATGGTCCCAACCAGAACTGTTGTAGGATATAGGATGTGCATTGAGTTCACAAAATTGAATAAGTAAACTAGGAAAGATCATTACCCATTGCCTTTTATAGATCAAACTCTGGAAAGACTTGCTAAACATTCGCATTTTTGTTATCTTGATGGATATTTTGGGTTCTCCCAAATACCTGTCCATCTGGAAGGCCAATTGAAAACAACTTTCACTTGTCCTTTTGGATTATATGCTTATCGTAGAATGCCTTTCGGATTATGCAATGCTCCAGCTACTTTTCAAAGATGCATTAACGCTATATTTGCCGATTATATTGAGCATATAATGGAAGTGTTCATGGATGACTTTCTGTCTATGGAACTTCTTTTAACCGATGTTTGCGTAGTTTGCATGAAGTGTTCCAGAGTTGTGAAGATACCAATCTAGTCTTGAACTAGGAAAAGTGCCACTTTATGGTTCAAGAAGGGATAGTACTTGGGCACAAGATCTCGGGAAAAGGCATAGAAGTTGACAAGTAGAAAGTGGAGGCCATAGAGAAAATACCACCTCCACGAGATATCAAAGGTATAAGAAGTTTCCTTGATCATGCTGGGTTTTACAGAAAACTCATTAGGAATTTTTCTAAGATAGCAAGACCCCTTACTATTCTATTACAAAAAGATGTCCGGTTTAAGTTTGATGAAAATTCTCTCAATTCTTTCAACATTCTTAAGCAAGCTTTACTTAAAGCTCCTATGATACAACCACCTAATTGGAAGATACCTTTCGATCTACTTTGTGAGGCAAACCATGAATCTGTCGGAGTCACTTTGTGCTAGCGGGATGGTGATGAAGTTAATATCATCCATCATGCTAGCCGGACTCTAAATGATGCACAAATAAATTATCCCTGAATAGAAAAAGAGTTCTTTGCAGTTGTATTCGCATGTGAAAAGTTTAGGTCGTATATCACTGACTCAAAAGTTAGAGTCTACACTGATCATATGGGTTTGAAAGAAATCCTTGAAAGGACTGATGTTAATCCTACAATGATCCGATGGATTTTGCTTTTGCAAGAGTTTGATTTGCAGATTATACAAAGAAGTGAAGAACGACTCGAAGATCGAGAATCCATGGATCAGGAAGCACTACCATGTAGCATATCTACAGTCTTTGTTCTGCCAGGTACACTCTGTCTTTGTGAATGAGTTCCTCCTATTCTTTGTGATGGTGCAAGCAAGCATTTGCTACCCACCGTCTCTGGAAGAAGGAGAGGAACAATATGATGGTCAAGAAAGTACGATACCTTTTACTCCTAATTGTTGCAAGAGAGTTTTCTTCGATTTTATTGGTTTGAAGTCTCTAGTTTTTCGTTCCTTTGTATGCATTTTCGAGGTCCTTACTGTTTTCTGAGCCGATTGAAGTTTTTGCAACCTAGGTACGAGTGGACGGTATGACCGGATGTGCCCGTACCAGTGGTCGCTAAACTTACAGTATGTTTTCATCAAAACTTGTTGTCTAACCTGACTACCGTACGGGCGAACGGTACCGTCATTTATGCCCGTACGACCAGTCGGTAAAGTTGCAAAAGCTTTCTCTTCGTTTTTGATCTTAAGTAAAAAAACATTTTTCACTGCCTATCTTATGTCGGTAAATCGGTACGGGCAGACGGTACGGTGCAAATCCGCCCATGCCGAAGCCTTGAACCAACTTTGTCCTTCTCGAATTTTGGCAGGACGGCCGGTACGGGCAGACGGTACGGTCTGCGCCCGTACCGCGAATCGCTGTGCTGCCCAGAATTTCCTTTTCAAAGTTTATATCTTTCCAATTTGTTAGGATTCTTTTTTATGCGACCATAAACTCCAAACCAACAAGATTTCTTTCCGCTTCACCCCTAGTAAGGCCTCCCAAAGCATATCTTTCTTCATCCTTTCAGATCTTCACCACCAGATGCGTTACATAGCTCCAGGAAAAGGGAATCTTTTCGGCCTCATGCCTCCATCATGGGACAACTTCCAGACCTCGTTTCAAGAGGATGACAAGCGTGAAGCTTAGGGTCTTAGCCCGAGGAAACGCGAGATATCCTATGACTCGTATGATGAAGACTACCAACTATTCATGACTCTAGCTCCATGTGGATGGATGCAACCATACATGGCTATGGTGACTCCAGAAGACGAGGAAGAAGCCAAGAAGCCGCATGGGAAAGGGCGCGTGGAATCCCTGAAGCCATCGCCACTCACTATATGTCACTAAAACGTAAGTATAGTGGTGTTGATGCAGGAACTTATGAGGAGACCACCGCCCATACTTCCGCAACAAAGAAGATGGCGCTGAACGCTCGCATCCGCGTGAATCCCACGGATGAGCGGGGCTTCGTACTCAAGGATGAACCCGCTTCATCAGTCAAGCCGCCTATGAGAAGCATAAAATCATGAGCTTATCCATCGGGAGGTGGTGCATCGGCACCTCCTAGACTTGCCTGAGAAGAAGGAACTCAATGAAGTGGTGGAGGTAATGACTAAAGCAGTGAACTCCACACGCTCTAAATTGCAGAGAGCTATCTATCGCATATCTGCTCTAGAGGCGAGTCCAACATAAAGCATCGTGCATCAGTCTCCAACACCATCCCTCCACCTTGAAGCTGCAACGGTATCAGATAATCTCAAGGATTATTTGATCCCACCTGGCTTGATTCCAAGCTTGGGGAGATCTATAACACCTTTTAATCTACCCTTTTAGTTCGAATATTACCTTTCCGACATGCATTTAGTTCGAAGTTCAATAAGGATTGCATTAGCACTTGTTATTTTCCCTCAGAGAGTGAAGGATTTTTATCCAATGAATCTTGAGTCGCTATCTTATTTGAAGTGTGACTGAATTATGATTATTGCATTAGATGTATGAATTAGGATGATTATAATTGTACTTGCATCATGATAATGATTTTATGGTCCTCTAGACCAGAAAGCTTTGATAGGATATAAGAAAATTATTCACAAAGTATTTTATGATCATTGGTTCCTTGATGTGAAAAAGGAAAACAAATAAAGAAAGAAAGAGAAAATGAAAAATAAAAGGAAGGAAAGAAAGAAGTGCAAAAAAAGAGTTACTAGTAAAATTAATGAAGAAAAACCAACTTCATGATTTTATGATATTTAGATAAAGTAATCTTCTTGTCTTCTATTAAACCTCGAAAGGTGTGGAGGCCTTCAAGTCATTCGAGTTTGAGAATAGTAAGGTGTCATTCATGCTCTAGTTTTACATCCGATGTTATAATCTTCATTCTTGAAAATGCATAATTTGTTTTAACGACTCTCGCTTCATGAACAAAGATGACTCTGTCCATTAAGCTTCTATCTTGCTCGGGGATGAGCAAGAGTCTAGCTTGGGGAAGTTGATGAGTGCATTTTTAGCATTTTTTGCATCATTATTTTGTCAAGATATCATCGAGTAGTGGTAAGATTTTCGTATTTCACCGCGCTACCACGCCCTTTTATGCTTGTCTACACATGATCTCAAAATAATAAGTCAATAATGAAATATCAATGAAAACTGTCATTTTATGGCATTTTGACGTGATAGAAATCATTTTTGCACTTAAACATGCACCTGGGTGAAAGGACAATATGTGGAAAATTTCCAGTGACTTTAACAAGCAAGGCCCGCCCGTACCGTCCGCCCATACACCCTCCAGAAGCACCGTCTCGTCAAATACTTTCACCTCCTGCATACGGATCAGAGACCAGACACACACAACTCCGCGAAACAGAGAAACACCGCCCCAGATCAGATCTCAAGAAGGAACTTTGGAGAAGACAAGATCTGGGCTGCTACGTGCATACTCGGAGGACAAGGCATCATCCCCTTCATCATCATCAACCGATGCACCTCCACCATCATCATCATCCAACCATAGTTGTAATCTTAATTGCTATTGTGGATTTGTATTCGAATTCGTTCCATTCCTTTAATTCCCTCCACAAGATTATGATGATGTTATTGATTGTCTCCATGTGTGAGTAGTTCCATTAGTTCTTGGGGAGATGGAGAAGCCCTAGCATGAATATGAGATGAATCTAAGATGATCTATGATTTTAAGTATTATTGTGTGTTAGTTTTCTCTCTTTATATTACGTGTTGTGCATCATGTAATATATGCCTGATCGTCAAGAGAGGGAACTGCTCTTTGAAGTGTGGTAAAGTGAACGACGGGAAGTGACACTACCGTATCGGCGCTTTGACACATGAATAAGGGGGATAAGAGGGATTCACAAAGCTCATATCGATAACCGCTGGGTAAACCCCTTAATAGCAGTAATCAACATGTAGCTTGCAGAAGACTAGCTACTATGATTATTTAGAGATGTGCTGACCAATGGCTTTCTAGACGCATTGTAACGGCCCCGGGTAGAACCCCCTATTATATTTGCTTGTTCTTCTTGTTTTTGTGCACCATCATGCATCATGCATCATATCATCTATGATTTTAATAAATAAAATTATTTTTACAAACCCAAACTATTTCGGTTTCCCTCTCATATGGGTTTTATAATAAACCATCCCCCTTGTCCTTTCTTTTAAAATAAAACCCTAATCTATAAAGGTATCAAACAAACAAAAGTATTTTCAATGTTTTCAGATTCCAAAATAAAGTGGTGCTATTTTGGTTTGGCTTCAATTTGATTTTCAAAATAGTTTTAAAATAAAAGGAAAACCCTAACAATCTAACCCTAAACCTAACTCTGGCCTTTTCTTCTCCATCCCGGTAGCCCACCTCTTCCTCCTGGCCTTTTTTCTTTCACCCCGGCAGCCTGGCCCAACCCATCTTCCCAGCGGCCCGTACCCCTTCGGCATCTCCCCCTCCCCTCTTTTTCGTCCTTGTCACGCGGACAACGACAGGAGACGCTCCCCACATGCTCGCTCATGCTGCGTGCGTGAACCTCCCCTCCCCCCTCCTCGCTTTTATTTTGGACCACGCCTGCTCCTCCTTATCCCCCCAACAGCTGTGCTCCTCTCCCACGCCTCTCCCTCCTTCCTTTCTTTCTTCTACTGCAAGCAA